>NC_135369.1:178157207-178757207 GCF_049243985.1 Paroedura picta | reverse complement strand
ATTTCTACACCGCCGTTCTCCAACTGTCTCGCAGTGGTTTCCAACATCCGCAAGTACAATAAAACCCATAAAACATCCCATAAACACAAATTATCACAGTTAGACAGATACTGAATCAATATTATAGGTGCCCTAACCCTCACTCCCCCCCACCCCGTTCAACCCAAGGGTCAGTTCCCTTATAGTATAGTATAGTAGGCGCGAGGGCCAGATCTAATCAACATATCCGAATTTGTAGGGGTCTACTAATATTAATATCACAATGTGTAATTACTCTTTGGCCTTTCAGGATCCATGACCCCCTCTGGGAATGCAGCGAGGTGCCTAACAGCCTCATGACCCAGTGTGGGCTGGAACGTCGTAGGGAGTATGCTGAATCCTGCCTCACTAGTAAACATCCATCCAGCCAAACAATAAAGCAGACCCCTAGATGTCAAGCAAGAGATGATCTCGGTCCCGTTTGGCACACTGTTTTTCCTGCCGACACAGGTTCTTGGCGATCGCTGTGAACTAAAAATGGGCAGGAGATGTGGTTGATGGGTCGCTCTAGAATACCCTGCCTTGGGAGGGGGCATAACGTGTCTTGCACCCAAAACCTTCCCTGACATTTAGGGGGGGGGAGAGACCCCCCTCACTTCTTTAGAGATCAAGAGGGCATCAGCCCCTCAACAAGAGCGGGTGTCTGAGCCACCACCGACGCCTAATTAATGACCCCGCCGGTCGCAGCTGGAAGAGCTGGGCTGGGGGTGATTAATTAAATTAGCTGGCAGAGGAAATTACGGTGGAAAAAGCCAAAGTTTGATTGCTCCATAATTAACCACAGTGCAAATAATATCTGCATCTATAACTTCCAGCAATGAGATCAGAAGCCAATTGAATTTGGCACTGATTGAAGCTGTAAATATCCCGCGGTGAAAAATGATAGGTTTATTCTGAAGGGAAAACTTACAGAAATGGACATCAATGGGATGCAGCAGGCGACACGCGAGGAAGCGTTACGCGGATCGGGCTTTCATTTCAGTACTCTAATTCCTTTGGCTATTTTGCTCGCAGACTGAATTTTTGAGGGGCTTTTTCTTTGTTTTGTGCTGATTTATGCAGGAAAATAAAGCAAAATCAAATAAATCCAAACGAGTGCCAGATACCCTACATAATTTCTTCCCCAAATTCCTTTTTAATGGAACCGCTGACACAAGGAAGAGCAGATTAGACACTTTGGCTGAGAACCGAATTTCTCAAAACCTGCAGGTCAGTCTTCCAAAAGGGCATCCATCAACACCGTTGTCCAAATAAAGACCTTTTACAGTCATAGAGCCTTCCCTGCTCGTGAAATCCGTAACACTATTTCGCTTCCTTATATTTGGGTAACGGCCTCCTGGGAGGAGACTGTCCAGGGCCCTGTCCATTCAGGTCCACCCTGATTGGCCCACCCCCTCCAGCTCCTTCCCTCCCTCCTTGCCTGCTAGAAGCCTTGTGGCTGCGGCCTTCGTTGTTGCCCACGAGGAGAGAGGCAACAACAGGGCTTTGCGGCCTGCAGGTATGTTCCTACTGGGAGGGAGCTGGGGGGGGGGGGAGGAGTGTGCAGTCTCCCTGTGGGCCACAAAGCCCTGTTGCTGCTGGCAGGGGGGGGGTTCCACTCCCTTTAGCCTGCTTTGCAGGCCAAAGGAAGCCACAGCCACCCTCCTGCCTTCTGCCCCTTTCAAAGCCCATTTTTAAAATGGGCGCTTGATACTAGTAATTCAAATAATAGCTTATGAGCCCCCTGCCCACTTTTTAAGTTAAAGCTGGCATTTACCTGACTTTTTAGTCAGTCTGCCAATGTGAAAATGAATCCTGATCTGTATCTGCTAGCAGTTGGTTGGAAAGGCCCATGTGAAGAAATGCATGTGCAAGCTTTTCACTCTTTCCTTTTTTGAGCCCCCAAATGCATATAACTTGGGGCTCCACATTACCCCTATTGATTTGAACCAGGGGTGGCCAACCTGTGATTCTCCACATGTCCATGGACTACAATTACCATGAACCCCTGCCAGCATGTAATGACAGGGGCACATGGCAATTGTAGTCCATGGACATCTGGAGGACCACAGGTTGGCCACTCTTGGTTTAAACAAACGTGGGCCCATTTTGCCCCCTACAAACTGTATAGGTTTCTTACTTGTTTATTCAGGCCATGTCTATGCCACTCCCCCGCCCTGCAAAAGAGAGGCCTAGAGTGGTTTACAGAGACACCCCAAATGCAATTTAAACAAACAAAGAAAACACACAAATAAGCTGGACTGGTTCTGAGATGCTGAACATGCTTGCAAGGGAAGGGCCAAGAGCCCTTTGCCTCTGTCCCGAGAGTCTCTGGCCACGCTCAAGCTAAGTACCTGCAAACAAGTAAACAAACTTATCCCAGATGTCCCTGAACTGCTGCTAGCAGTGTCTCCCCTACTTCCTTTCCTGTTTGCTGGGGTGGGGTTTGGGTGCCCCTTTGAGTTCCGCACTCAAATAACCCTGACTGCAGTGAAGAACGATCTGTGATAATGCAGAAAAATGCCCTTTGACTGTCAGGAATATGATTCCGACTGATCATCCTATTGGTCAAAAATGTTCCTGGGCCCCATCACTTTCAAAAAGCTAATGGATAATGCAAATGGTTACGTTTGCTTTGCAGGGATGGGGTAGGGTCAACAACAAATGCTTAAGAGGGAGGAAGAGTCTAGGGCAGCCTTTTTCAACTTTTTGACTATGGAGAAACCCCTGAAACATGCTTCAGGCTTCGAGAAACCCCAGAAGTGGTGTGATCGAGCACAATATGGCTGGGAAGCAGAGCTGTGTACATGCCCACTTGGGAGCCCCACCACTTCCTACCCCCTCCAGGCCCAGCACTGGCCATTTTGAGAGGGGAGGCGGGCAGACATGACCATATGTGGCCATACAACCCAATAAATGCTTAACACATTTTAAAAATATATTCTACTATTTCTTTATTTTATGATTTTTATACCGCTGCTCTCAGAAAGTCTCGTGGTGGTTTACAAGTATAAAAACGATACTTCCATTAAAAACCCATAAAAACAGCCCTTATCACGAATGAAGCAGATGGCGATCACTACCCTAAAAGGTTTTAAACACCCCAACCCCCCTATCCCCCGATTCAGCCTGAGGGCCAAGTTCTCCTCCGATAATAATTTTTATTATTAAAAGATAATTAGTGCCCACCCATTTGGGAAACCTTCCAGGGCCGTCAAGAAACCCCAGGGTTTCACAAAACCCTGAAAGAGAAAGCTTGGCCTGAGGAAACAGAGCAACTAATTGTTGTTTTTTTTTTGTGGGCGGGAAGAAGACAACAGACTATGGCAACAAGGCAAAGGCCTGCCTTGGGAGTGGCAATGAACAGAATGATCAATGAGCCATCAAAGATGATGTTTGTTAGGAGAGGAATAATGCATTGCAGGAGGGCAGGACAAGAGGAGCAGGGAATTAGTATTCTCTCTCAAACCACCAGAATTCAGTCCCATCTACCATACTGAGTGGGAGCCACAGACAAGTGTGCTCAGTCGCCATTCCTGCAGGTGCCGCCGCCTTTCTTTGGGAATGCACATTTGCGCTGGCATTTTTTGACACCGTTGCAAAGAGTCAGGAGCTCCTTGCATGGACTCAGATCCAGCTTCTGCCAGGGTGTAGCGATCTACCAGCTATGGGCACTGTTCTTTGCTTGACTTTGCTCAATGTCAGGTTGGTAAAGCCAAAACCCTCTCTTGTCGCAGCCTACTTGCTATCTGGAAACTGTGGATTTGGTCATGGTGGGGCTTTGCTTTCTGTGGTCTGAGAAGTCAGTGCTGGCATCCATCCTCTATGGAGCTGGACTCAACAGACAGAAACGGCATTATGCCGTCTAGTCTTCTGAGGGGGAGCTTGGTCCTTTTGGGCTTGAGATGTCTCTTATGAGGGACCTTGTGTCTTACATGGGTCCTATTGTATCCATGGAGTACTGCAGCTGAAGCATCCATACCGGGTTCCAGCTGCCTTTCCGTGTGCCGTGGGAAAGTGGAAGGAACTGATAGCTCCCCTCCCCGGTTGCTGGAAGCTGAGATGATGAAGAAGAAGAGTTGGTTCTTATGTGCCGCTTTTCTCTACCCGAAGGAGGCTCAAAGCGGCTTACATTAGTCTTCCCCACAACAGACACTCTGTGAGGTGGGTGAGGCTGAGAGAGCCCTGATATTCCTGTTTGGATAGAACAGCTTTATCAGCGCTGTAGCAAGCCCAAGGTCACCCAGCTGGCTGCATGTGGGGGAGTGCAGAATCGAACCTGGCATGCCAGATTAGAAGTCTGCACTTCTACACCAAACCACTACACCAAACTGGCTCTCCAGAATTTCCTTTCCATTTCAGATAATTTTGCAGTAATTAATGTACGTTCATCTTACTGTTGGCCCTCAGTCAACAAATACCTGTATCAATGCCAGTAATTCTTAAATAATGTACACCTTCGTGTTTCCTTAATTCACTGTAACTTTGTAAGGTTTTTTGTTTGATTTGTCTAAGCTCTTTGCTTTTAAAGTTTCAATATGTTCTATGCCTAGATGAAATTACAGTTGAGATATGAGTCCCAGCACGTTTTTCTCCGAAGAAAGTAAAGTTTCTTCATAGATTCATATGATTTGAGTCTTTTATGGTCTTTGGTGGCGCCCTCAAAGGCCTCAAAGCTGATCCTAAGCTTAGAATAATAGAATCATAGATCTAAGCTTGCTCCAGCTCCCTTCTCTGTTGTGGGGACTGTCCAGGTTTTAACAATTGGGCTGTGACATCTGTCACCCCACTGGGCTTGAGATGTCTCTTATGAGAGAAGTGGGCACTCTCCTCTGTTTCATAATGTATTCCTAGCATCTTCCAAGGAGGCAGAAGGCAGCACTGTGACATGCAGGGTCATCTCTGCCCACAGATTAAGGAACACCAATAGACACCCCCAAATGGGCCATCCCCCCAGACGAACCCGCTGCTGAAGATTGGGGGATACAGAAATGAATGCTTTTTAGCTCATGTGGGAGCTAGTTTTTAAATGTGGGATTCAAAAACATCTTAAAACTGTTAAATATTCAGAAGACTCTTGGGAGCTGGTGTACCATCTTACTTCACTGCTTTAGCGCAGTTGGCAGTTCTCCCTTGAAGGAGATCCTTAGATACATTAAAGCAGTGGTCCGCAACCTTCTTCAGGCCGCGGACCGGTGGTGGCGGGAAGGGCAGCGGAGGACGGGTCGCGCATGCGTAATTGTGCCATGCATGGCCGCAAACGTGCATGTGCGACACTCCCGCGCATACGCGCATGCAAGCCACTCCCGCACATGCGCACATGCGCGCCACTCCCGCACATGCACACTTGCAGCCGCGCATGACCCGAACACGCATGCGCGTTCACGCCATGTGCGGCTGCAAACGTGCATGTGCGGCCGGCACGGTCCTGCAGAGAGAGGGAGACACGGCCCGGTGGTTGGGGACCACTGCATTAAAGAACTGTGTGAGATGCTCGGTATGGCTAAAATAAAATTAAGGATTAAGCAATCTTTTCCTAAAGCATAGAATATCCTTTTGCAAAACAAACAAATCCCCTTCCCCAATGAACAATTAAGGGCGTTTAATAGTGAAAATCAAACCAAATGAGGAAATCAAAAACTGGTATCTTCTCACTATGAAGTTGCAGGATCTGGAGGGCGCTTTGTTGAACGTTCTTTCAGCGTTAGTAAGAAATTGCCCTGCATAATTAAGGAACATGTTTTCTTCAGTTCCCTGTACCTTCATTCATTTTAAAAGTCTCTGCTGACTTTAATTAAACCTGGCCTGGAGGAATGATCCAAGCGAAGCCGGAAAACTATTCAAAGCCTAGGCGTCCATCAGTCCCACCGAGCCAAGCTGCGATCCGGGGTCCAGAAATTAAGCCCTCCGGAGTGTGAGTGTGTCAGTGGTCAGCACAGAGAGGCATTCATTCGCCACGGCTTTGTGAAAAGATGCGGGGTCGCAAAACTGCCTGCCTTTCCGCCCCCTCTCTCCCGAGCTAGCTAGAAGGAATGTTCCGCTAGGTGTATGCAGCCCACAAGCATGTTCCGGTGGGTCGTCTTTGGGGGCCACACCGATTTATTCACACCGCAAAGCATGAAGATGTAGTACACTTCAGTGATGCATGGTTCACGGGGATTGAAAAGAACAAAGTGGCACATGTGTAAAGAATAAAGCAGTCGCTGCAACGTGATTCCAGCCATACTGTGCAGGAAAGAATACTTTTCTGGGATAAAGCCAAAAGTGGTTTAAGGATTCATGGAGCCTGCAGCACCAGAGCCTGCTTAAGGATGCGTGGGGCCCTAGTAGACTACAGTTGTGGTGGAAGCCAGACTCGGGGCAGAGGGGACCCCCACAGTGGAGAGGAATGTCACTGAGTGCCCTTAAAGAAGGAAAAGAGGGAGGAGAGAGGCTACAGCTCTGATCCATGGGGGGGTCAAGCACCGCGGGGGCCCCTGGAAGCGCTGGGTCAGTAGCATGTGCTATGTGGATAAATTGGCCCTGGATTGAGCCCCACTTAATTAAGCAGTGTAGGGATGAATGCACATGTGGGGCTGCCTAAAATCAGACTGCTAGTCTATCTATGAGCCTCTTGTGGCGCAGAGTGGTAAGGCAGCAGAAATGCTGTCTGAAGCTGTCTGCCCATGAGGCTGGGAATTCAATCCCAGCAGCTGGCTCAAGGTCGGCTCAGCCTTCCATCCTTCCGAGGTCGGTAAAATGAGTACCCAGCTTGCTGGGGGGTAAACGGTGATGACTGGGGAAGGCACTGGCAAACCACCCCGTATTGAGTCTGCCATGAAAACGCTAGAGGGCGTCACCCCAAGGGTCAGACATGACCCGGTGCTTGCACAGGGGATACCTTTACCTTTACCTTTTATTCTATCAAAGTTGGTATTGTCTACTCAGACTGGAAGCAGCTCTCCACGGCCTTTCATGTCACCTTTAATTAGCAGTACTGTGGGCTGAACCTCTGGTGCTCTACCACTGACCTGCAGTCCTCCCCCCCCCTTAAACTAGTTTAGGAAACTGTCACAGTAAGCAATCCTTGTTGGGATGATGGCCGTGCTCTTGAGGGCTCATACCAGGAGAGAAGAAGAAGAGCTGGTTTTTGGTACCCCATTTTTTACTACCTGAAGGGGTCTTAAGGCGGCCCTTCCTCTTCGCACTATAGGCACGCTGTGAGGTAGGTGAGGCTGAGAGAGCTCTGAGAGACCTGTGTGCGGCTTAGGGTCACCAAGCTGGCTGCATGTGGAGGAGGAGCAGGGAATCAAACTCAGTTCTCCAATTAGAGGCTGCCACCCTTGGCCACTACACCAAGCTGCCTTTCAGGAGGCCATCCAGCAAGCATGCAAAGTCTTGGGCCATTAAGAAAAGTTAGAAGGTGAAGTGAAAATGGAGACAAAATGGCAGCCGATGAAGATCTTTCAAATTCTTAGTAATATAACTAGATTTCTTTGGGGCCAAATTGGAACAGATAAATTGGTCTGTTATTGGATACTAACTGTTTGATTAGTTATAACGTGTCGTCGTTTGCATTGACTGCACGGAAAATTCGAGCCAACAAACTGACACCATCCTTTTCAACCTGTTAGCACTTGGTAGTTACTGGGATCAGACTTATTTAGATGCCTTGGTTGAGACTGTTTTACTGTTTTACCTGATAGTGATTTAAAATGTATATACCAGCTTTCTCAACCAGGGTTTCGTGAAGCTCTGTTTTTCTTTTCTTTTTGTTTTTTGATGGCCCTGGAAGGGTTTCCTGGATGGGTGGGAGTTAATGCATTTTTAAAGTATTTTTTAAATTTGTTAAACATTTTTCAGGCGATATGATCATATAAGGTCATGTCGACCTCCACTTTCTCGCAAAATGGCCAACGATGGGCCTGGAAGAGATGGAAAGGGGAGGAGCCTCAGATGGGCCATGTCCACAGCTCTGCTTCCACACCACATTCTGCATGATTGCGCAACTTCTGGGGTTTCTCGAAGCTTGAAGAACATTTCAGGGGGTTCTCAATGGCCAAAAGGTACATACTGTATATATATTATATTTATAGGCCTTTGCCTATAAACAATAAAATCTATTCATTCATTCAGTAATATGGCTGAATTGGCTAACTCCCATCAGTAACTGGGCCGCCGCATTCCCTTTCCAAGTTGTCTTCAAAGGTGGCCCCATGTACGGCATATTACAGCAACCTAGCCTCAAGTTAGCATGGATGAGTAAAGATCAGCCCTATCCAGGAGAGCTGTAGTTCTGGTGCCAGATACAAGGAAAGGAGCAACAACATCAACTTGCTTCTCTATCCACAAAGCCAGGTCCAGGAATCCCCTCCCCAAACGTTTTAGTGCATCCACTAGCACCATAGATACATCACCATTCCTGTCAGAACATTGGTCTTTTCCAACTGGCATGATCTCCATCTCATCTGGATTCAGCCCTAGCTTGTTCCTTCCTTAGCCTTCTGCATCTCCCCCGCCCCCTTCTTATATTCTATCACAGAGGAAAAATTGATACAATTTCAGGACTACTCCTCTGATGCCCCCCTGGAGTTCCAGGAGATGCAGTATCGGATGCCAACCACAGGTCAAACAGAACTGGCAGCAAATCCCTGCATTTATGCACTGGCATACGGAGCAGCTGTTAAAGAGGAACCAACCACTGCAACGGGCAACCAACTTCCATGTTGGCATTCCAAGAGATACGGGGACATTGCCGATTGTAGGACTGTACTCTTGGCAGGCTTTGCAAAATGATTCCATTCGCTTAATTGTGGTTGCCAAGGAGCGTTCAGGAAAGTACGGCCGTTTCATGGGCAAGCCTTACAGGCTGGTATGCCTGAAATAATTCGTTAAGTGCAAAGGGATCTCTGGAAGATCCTGGCTTACTGTTGATTGGCCATCTCTCCAGAGACCCGAGTGAAACAGCTCACAAAGTTAAAGAACAAAGCAATACAAACCGCTGTCAAATTATCAATACTACAATGTCATAAAAGTGCAACATTAAGCAGCCTCAGGCTAGAAGTGAACTATCAAAACATCTTTAGAAGATGGAACCTCTCTCCTAAAGCCTGGATAAAAAGTAAAGTTTAGGCTTGGGACCTAAAAGGCAATTAAGAAGGCACCAGTCCTTCAAGAAGGTGGACATTCTATAGGTGCCACCACTGATAAAGCCAGGTCTTTAGTCCCCTCTCATCTCACCTCTGAAGATAGGGCACAGAGGGCTGGGCTTGGAAACAGCATACTGGGCAATATGGGAGAAAGCGGTCCTTCAAGTACCTTAGCCCCAAACCATTTAGGACCAGAATCAGAATTCTGAACAAATGGGCAGCCAGGGCAGATTTTCCAGCACATCCCCATATTTAAACCCCGCCCCCCCCCAGGCCTTAGGTTCCCCAGGCACAGTATTAGACTGTGTCCTGAGCCGCTGGGTGATCTACCCCCTGCTTTTATCACCACCAATGGTTGACATCTGGACCGACTCCAATGGTTCCACTGCAGGGAGAGGAGTTTTAATGTTTTTACTGCCATCTTGTAGAATTATAGATTTTTTAGCTTTCGGGAATCGATTTTTAGGTTATTGTTGTATTTTGCATGCGGTTTTTACGGAAATGAACATTGTTTTATATTATATGAATGTGAACCGCCGTGAGCCAGCTTGCTGGGAGCAGCAGCAGCATACAAAACCGATAAATAAATAATAAATATCCCACCATGACAATAGCCTTGCTGCTGCACTGTGGGCCAGTTACGGTTTCCGGAGCATTTCCAAAAGCAGAGCACATGACTGTAATCTGACCTGGGTGAAAGCAGAACATGGATCGCCGAAGATCCACTTTTCAAGGAATGCCGGTAGCTGGCGTTGGTGATCAAGACGTTCCTTGCCAATCACCGAGGAACAGAGAAACGAGCTTGTTCTAATCTGCAGATTTATACATGTGGCTTAATATTTACTAATCCGCAATTAGCTGTAATGCATCCTGAGATGAGTTAATGAGGATGGCTCAGCCATGTGAGGGACTGAATTACAATTATCTGTGTGCATCAAGGAGTCTCCTTAACTAACAGAACTTGCTAAAGTAGCCTATGCAAAAAAAAAAAAACAAAAAAAAATTGTGCCCCGAGCAGCTGTTTGGTCCACGACGGCACAGTTGTCTAAACTTTATTGGCACTAAATGTCATCCTCGCGCACAAATTGGATGCCCGGAAAACCCAAAGGCGCATCTTGGTCCGTTAGTGCCATCGTGCGCAATCACGCTCCCCCCGACAAGATGTGAAAACCGAAATGGAAAACGTCCAGAACCCCTGGCCGCCGCGAAGATTGGGGCATGCCCGCTGACAAGCGCGCCACAATGACAGAAATTTACTTTGAGTTGTAATTAGTGACACTGTCATTTTCGGTTGCTCCTGCCAATTAATTTAGCCTGTCAAACAGGAAAACATCAACATTCACATGATAATTTATATCTGGGGAGACGCGTCTCGGGCAGAGCTGTGGCCGCCCGTCAGCAGAATTCCCTCGGAGGGCTTAAAAACTAAAATAAAGGGATTGGGGGTGGGGATGCGTGGGGGGTGGGGGGTGGGCGGGAAGAAAGTTAAACTGTCCTTGTTATAATTGTTAACGCTGATCGTTCAAGTAGAAGACGGGCTGATTAAAACTCCAAGCGAGCCTCTAGCTTGCTTCTCTCTCAGAGTCGGGAATGATAGAATCAGAGCTGAGTTTATTCATACCATTAAACCCCAGAGAACTTAATTGAAAGAAGAGCACAGCCTGGACCTTGACAAGCGGGAGGTCACAGTAATTGCTGCCGGACATATTTAACATTAAGATAATCAGGCCATTAATTACCCTTTGGATCATTAAATCAGCCAGTTGCAAAATGAAATTTCTGCCTCTATTACTCACTTGAGAGACCACAGGGGTGGCTTTTAATTTATCAGTGAGCTTGAGATACAAAGGACCAGGCACGGGGAAGGAGAAAAGGGGGAGAGGCTGGGGGGGGCGGGGGGGGCTTGCTTCAGCAGAGGCAGGAATATCAATCCGCCATGCTTGGTGATTGTGGCAAATTAACTAGGTAAGATAACCTCGGCTTCTAAAGGCAGAAGCTGGGGGTATGTAAATAGATGAGGGCAGACCGGGAGATCAGAAGCTGCACACCACTTAGCAGGATAATAAAGGAAATCATCCTTGATTATCAGTGCTAATTTGGACACTGCCGGTAGCTTGTTATGCGTGTTCTGAGTAGCATTTAATTAATTCAATTGCTTGTTAATGAGGGAAGTGACATGTGGGGAGCAGATGCCACCCAACTGCAGATGGGTTCTGGTCAGCCCATCACAATAAAGTATTTTTTTTTTAAATCTAAACCCCCCCCCCACTAAAATGGGAAAGGTGTCAAGTGCAGCGGGAAAGGCAAAAGGGACCAAACACTGACCTCATCAGGCAAAGAGACGGTACGAAATAATACGAGCTCAAAAGCGACGGAGACATCCAGGTATGATCTGTTCCCAGAGGCTATGGCGGCTGTGCTACTTACATCCTTACGCCGGCAACTCAAGACTAACACCCTAATTTTATGATCTAATTGAACAAGGCAAAGAAAGGTCATGATGCAGCTGTTTACATCTGAGCGGCGACGAGCCCTGGAGAATCTGCACTTTTGAAAGCCTTCCCTGGCTTCTTGTTTTTGGCTACAAGAGATACACTCTGTTCTATTTACTTACTTATTTATTTAAAACATTTACTCACTGCCTTTCCAAGGTGGCTTACAATGTAGATCCAGCTTTCTCAACCAGGGTTTTGTGAAACCCTGGGGTTTCTTTATGGCCCTGGAAGGGTCTCCCAAATGGGTGGCAATTAATTAATTATATGCACACACAAAATATATAAAACATTGTTAAAACTTTATCGAGTGACATGACAATATAGGGTCATGTAGACCTGCCAACCTTCCCAAAAAGGCCAATGATGGGCATGGAGGGAGTGGGAAGGGGAGGGGCCCCAGGTGGGCTTGTATACAATTTTGCTTCCCAACCGTATTCTAGATGATTGTGCCACTTCTGGGATTTCTCGAAGCCTGAAGTATGTTTCAGGGGTTTCTCAATAGGAATTTATTATCCGCCACCTTGATATTGTGTTTTAATTATGATTTAATGGGTTTTTACGGGATTTTATTGTATTCATGGATCTTTGTAAACCGCTGCGAGACATTTGTGAGCGGCGGTATATAATTATAAATAAATAAGTCCAGAAAGGCTGATGTAGATAAAATGCATAAACTCCTAAACGTAAAGCCACAATTTAGGGCTGTCGGCAAATTAATCAAAATAGAAGGTGCTAAACAGAACCTTCTTCTGAGAGTCAGTTTGGTGTAGTGGTTAGGAGTGCGGACTTCTAATCTGGCATGCCAGGTTCGATTCTGCACTCCCCCACATGCAGCCAGCTGGGTGACCTTGGGCTCGCCACGGCCCTGATAAAAAACTGTTCTGACCAAGCAGCGATATCAGAACTTTCTCAGCTTCCCCTCCCTCACAGGGTGTCTGTTGTGGGGAGAGGAAAGGGAAGACAAATGTAAGTTGCTTTGAGCCTTCTTCGGGTAGGGAAAAATGGCATATAAGAACCAACTCTTCTTGTTCTTGTTCACCTGGCTCCTAAAGATCAAAAGTGAGGGGGTCCAGGCGCACCACTCTCAGTGGAAAAATCTAGAAAAGGGGCACCGTTATGGTGGCTGCTACGATCAGGCATTGCCAGGCCTCCTGCCCTGCTAGAGGCTCACTGCCAATCAAAACTCCCCAAAATAGCTGGTCGAGAGGCAGTGGTGGTGAGAAAGAGCAGGCACTCCTGCATTTGATAGTACGATGATCACCTCTGAGAGACCAAAATAGGCACCTCAACAAAGGGCATTTACCACCTCAGGGAAGCGAGGCCTTCCAGGGGATGGAGCGCTCATAATTGTGGTAACTGAAGAGTGGGATGGATTCCTCTTATTCTGTCGCCGAAGGCGTGGGAAACAGGGATACTTGTCTCTTGCTCCAAGGGCCCACAAAACCCCTAGCTGGAAAATAAGCCAACTGGCGCAGTTTGTGTCCGTTTCCGCACTGCTCTCGTTCAGTTGCCTGCGCCTCAGGGACCCACAGGGAGCAGCCATTCCTTTTGGAAACTGTGCAGCCTTCCTACCCCACAAGAACGCAGCCTGCTAAATACCTCAAGCCGCATATGCATAACATTGTTAGAGATCATTAAATACGGCTAATTTGTGAGTGGGGATCAAATTGGATTTCATGTCTTAAGGTAAAGGTCAATTCCAATAACTGCCAACTCCTAATTCAAAGGTTCCCAGATAGAATTAAGAACCTTTTCATTTCCCGTGACCTTTGCTAAACGGAACAAACACTGGATAATCACTACGGGAGTAGCCTCTCCAGGAGGAAACTAACAAAGAAAAACAGCTGCAAAAATGGGCCGTTTCGGGGGAAGAATACAGAATATCGCAACATATATTTCCTGCAAAAAACAACCCCCCCCCAAAGCAATCCCATGAGAACACCTCAGTGGCCCCTTAGTTTCCCCTAAGACTTCCTTCTTGAAAAAGCCCGTGCTGAAAAAGACCTGCCAAATGTTAATGGCTTTCGGTTGGCTTGATTTATGAGGAGGTTTGGGGGGTTAGGCAGATGAATGGATATGGTTGCCAGCTCCGGATTGGGAAATACCTGGGAGCTTTGGAGGGTGGAAGGGTTTGAAGAGGGAACAGACCTTATCTGTTCCAAGGTAAGGCCTTGGAGGAGGAGCGTGTCTCATGGCTTAAATGCCACTCGGCGCTTAACGCCCACTCAGGACGGCTGTCCCGCCCCTGAGTGCCTCCTCCTCCAACCGGCTTGCCTTTCTGTCCAGTGGCCAGCCCATCACCTTCCGTCCCCCACCCCTGACCACCCCCTCCTCCTTCCACTTCCCTCTGAGGCTCGGAGGCTGCAGATCCCTGCCACGTGAGAGCTGCCCCTGCCGGTGAGTTCCCTTACAGCTGCCTGCAGCCTTTTCAGGTCCTGGGGGAGGGGGGGGCTCTTCACAGAGTTCTTCCACACCACCCCCCTAATCTAGTGCCGGTTGTATTCCTGAATGCAACGGGATTGGCCGCTAGTCAAAGTATAATGCCGTGGAATCCACCCTCCAAAGCAGCCATTTTCTCGCAAAGAGGCATTTTAGGCATGTCTGTTCCTTTAGACTGAAGTTCAAACACATTCGTTATCTAGCACAAATCTAAACCAAAGATTTTGGGGGCCACAAAATGTGACCTAGGAAGCCCAAATTATGTCCCTGCTGGTTTACACCATCCTGAGAAGCTTCAGGCCCAAACTACCCATTGCATTTAATACGGGGGGCAGGGGCGGGGCTTGCAACAGGACATCTGCTGTGAGTTTCCTGTGGCCATTCAATTTAAGAAGCACTACATGAGCCTGATTTGGACTGGGACCATGACGCAGGGGGAGGAGAGACTTCTGCCTCCCCCCACCCTTGCCATTTCCATGACATGAAAGGACCCAGGGGTTGCTATTTGCATTGTCACAGAGTTGGGGGCAAGCATTCAGGGCACATGCAGCCCCCTGAGAAGGCAGAAAATGTCCCTTGGAACAATTTCAGGTCAGGGAAATAGCTTGGGGGGGGGGACGGGAGAGGCAGGAGCCCAGAACTCCCCCCCCCCTAATTCACCACGATCCCAATATGAATGGAGTCCCTGCAGCAGTTCTAAATTGAGTTGCCATGGGGAAACTGCAGCTGTCATAAGGCTGTGAGAGTCCCCATCCCAATAGTGTCCTTTGGGCCTCTCATTAGAAGCTAAACGTCACTGGCACAAAACATGTTTTCCAATTGGCCAGCGAATGAACGCTGCTATTCTGATACAAATCTGTAACGCTGACTGATTTAACTGGTTCCCAATCCTCAATATAAGCATGCCATACGTAGGCATGATGCAACTCTCTGTGCTGACTCAAGAGAATGACAGGGAGGCTTTCTGTGCAATGCGTTGGGTGTTTTGCTGGGCTTAAAAGGTTCCTCGTGCGTTTTGGTTCTCGGTAAGGCGCTGTGAAAGGGCTACAATTCAGAACAGTGCTGAAAGACCAAGTCGAGCCTAAGCCACAACTGGCGACATGACTAACCGCAGAAAGGGCACCCGGAAGGAAAAGAGAGGACAGCCTGCGCGCCAGATCTGCAGGGAAGCTCCCGAAACGCTCTCATGCATCCTACTCATCTCCCCCACAGGAATTCCCTTAATAGCTCTCTCCCCAAACTCTCTATGATTTTTACCAAGGAGAGTTCTGTCCCAGCATGGCTGCTCATCAAGGACCGTTTCACGGCTCCCCTGGACAACGATCAATGTTTTAGGTGCATTCTGAAATATTATCAATAGCAACTGGAGAAGAGAGGGGGAAAAAAAAAAGGTCTTGATTTGAACCCCATTTCATTTGATTGTTATAACATTGATCAGCTCTCATTTGACCCACATGACTGAAGGAGGGTTGAAGGGCAAATGCCCCCCAGACATTAAATTTAATATTGAATACACTTGGAGGGGGGGGGGGAAATGTCAGCTTTTGCACAATCCATACTGAAAGATTTTTCTTTTTTCTTCCTTTCCTGGGAGTAATTAAAAGATGCTTTTCTTGACTAATGATCCCCCTGTTTAGAAATAGGAAGTCGATATTCCTCCTGCAGCAGTCAGCTTCAATTTGTCACAATTCTTCCAAAGTTTAAGAAGTGGTTCTCGGGGCTCTTTGGTAATTGCTCGAGCCAATTACAAGGGTTCTAAAGCTGACCTCATCTGCAGCCCACTGACAACAATCCGAAACCAGCTGGTCTGGCCTTTAAAAGTAGTTTCAATCCAAAATGCTTTTTTTTTGAAGGATTCTTTATAAATAATTTGCTCTTTTTTTTATTAGTGCAATCCCCCCCCCTCACGGGTTTTCAGATTTTTCCCAGGGACCCTGCAGCACCTTCATCCACATTCCAGTACAGCCCCCTCTTCACCGCTGGGTTTAATTGGTCTTGCTATGGGGTGGGGGCTGGAGAACTCCTGGAATGACGACTGGTCTCAAGAAATGGCTGCTTTGGCATTATAGCTAGCCAAGGTCTCTCCTCTCCCCAAACCCTGCTCCCCCCAATTTCCAAGAATCTCCCAACCCAAGAGTTGGCCGAACTTGGTCCTGCTCTGTCCCTTTCATATATATTAGATCTGCAGTAATTACCTAGATAAGTTATTTAGCTCCACGCCAAAAAGGTCAATGGCCCATTTCTGCATATTTAGACTCTATTAGGAGCCTCTTGTGGTGCAGAGTGGTAAGGCAGCAGAAATGTTGTCTGAAAGCTCTGCCCATGAGGTTGGGAGTTCAGTCCCAGCAGCCGGATCAAGGCCGACTCAGCCTTCCATCCTTCCGAGGTAGGTAAAATGAGTACCCAGCTTGAGAGCCAGTTTGGTGTAGTGGTTAGGAGTGCGGACTTCTAATCTGGCATGCCAGGTTCGATTCTGGGCTCCCCCACATGCAACCAGCTGGGTGACCTTGGGCTCGCCACAGCACTGATAAAACTGTTCTGACCGGGCAGTGATATCAGGGCTCTCTCAGCCTCACCCACCTCACAGGGTGTCTGTTGTGGGGAGAGGAATGGGAAGGCGACTGTAAGCCGCTTTGAGTCTCCTTCGGGTAGGGAAAAGCGGCATAAGAACCAACTCTTCTTCTTCTTCTTCTTCTTCTTCTTCTTCTTCTAAACGGTAATGACTGGGGAAGGCACTGGGAAACCACCCCATATTGAGTCTGCCAAGAAAACGCTAGAGGGCGTCACCCCAAGGGTCAGACATGACTCGGTGCTTGCACAGGGGATACCTTTACCTTTACCTTTAGACTCTATTAAAGGGGCACAACTCCCCCCTTTTTTTTTACACTGGCCAGTTGGCAACCTTAATTTTGACTGTAAATTGTTTCTGACTGCCGGCCCCTGCTGGTGTGTCTTAAACTGCTTTGCTATTGCAAATAATGCTTAGCGGGAATATTTGTGCTGTCACAATGGCTGTTAAAATTACAAGGGTGGAGTCAATCTCCATAAATTTCAACCCGTCAAATAAAATGGTGAAGAACCATTTGGAATCTGCTTCCCTTCCCTTTGTCATGCCCAAGGTCATAAAGCCCCTATTCCCCCCCGTCCCCCACTATAGAGGTCAACCTCTGTACCCTCTCTGACACATATCTCTCCCGACTAACATGGGGAATAGATAGCTCAAGCCATCTCCTGGAAATCCAGCAGCCCATAAGATATGCATCTGCTCTTGCCATAGAACTAGCTGAGAGGACCAGAGTTTGGCAGATATGCCTGAGATCTAGAGATGTAGAATTTCCAGAAATCCTGAAGTCATAGAGAGCAAGGGGGGGGGGAAAGGAATTTTCAGGAAAAATATACTATTCAGAACTAGCAATAAATCCCACTGTACAAAAAAATACAACGGGCTCTAAAAGAACTGCCCAGAGCCCATTACTCAGCAATGGTTGCCCTTCAGCGCAATACAGACAGAGAAACGTGTTTCTTGCCTCAGTCAGCTGCTGTCAGAGGCTTCTTTCACTGCAGGCCTGAAGGGAGGGGGTGTATGTGCACAGGTTCCTGAGCAAGAGCCACAACTGGCCCTGTGTGGGGGATATTCCACCAATAGGAGAAGGGCAGTCTGGTTTTGGCAGCAGTTGCTGGGCAGATCCCTCGGACTGCAGGCTTGTTGGTTAACTGGTGAGCTGTCCTTGATCACAAGTTCCCTTTAATGTTGTATGATGCTGATGATGATATACACTTTCCAATAATACCTAGCTGGGTTCTTGCTCCTTCTCTCCTAGTTGTGCTGTGTTGTAAACTGCCCCGAGATGTTCCAAGAGGCACAGGCATACAAATAAAAATATCTGTTCCTCTGTATATTTCTGGAAAGGCCCACCCCAGTGTGACTCCTCCTCCAACCGGCTTGGCTGTCTGTCCAGCGGTCAGCCAATCACCTTCCGTCCCTCACCTCTGACCACCCCCCTCCTCCTTCCACTTCCCTTTGAGGCTCGGAGGCTGCAGATCCCTGCCACGTGAGAGCTGCCCCTGCTGGTGAGTTCCCTAACAGCTGCCTGCTGCAGAGTTCTTCCACCCCACCCCTCTAATCTAGAGCCTGTTGTATTCCTGAATGCAACGGGCTTTGCCCCTAGTAAATATATAAAATATATAATGCTACTGAAATATTTCACCACCCTTTCCCAGTTTCATGAAAAGGTTCAGTTTGCTAGTTTGAGAGACTCTTCTCTATCCTTTTTCAACATGGACTGGCACACTCCTTCAAGGGCTTGCATGTCTTATTCATGTTTTCTGCATTTCCTGTCTTCCTGCCCTCATCCACTGCAACAGGCATAATGGGTGGACATTCAGTTCCCTCCCCCACTCCCTTTCACACAACAAGGCTCTCGCTGTGATTGCTGAGCACTTTTCAGCCCTCCAAATCAAGCTTAAGGAGGCTGTAGAAAACATTTATCCCTGTACTAATTCTGGAGGCTTATAACCTCATTGGGCTAGCAGTAATTTGCCGCCTAGGATGGACCACTACTGCAAGTAATTGAAACGGCTTAGCATTGCAGAACAATCCATAGATCCTTTGGGCGGTGGAAAGGGCTAGGAAGTTGCAGCCGGCTTAAGAAGGCCTCATGCGGTTTTCAAGGCGAGAGATGTTCAGGGGGTGGTTTGCCATGGCCTGCCCCTGCATTGTAATCCCTGGCACAAGCAGGCAGCTGTCATGGGAGATGGATCTCCCTATAAATGAAAAGGGTTTTTTTCAATAGTGGCACCTCTCATACGGAACAGCTTTCCTCTTGAGACTCACCTGGCACCCATGTTGCTTTCTGTGAGACACCAAACTAAACAGCTTCTTCTCCCAGGCTATTAATCAAAGGGTCAGTTTTTTTCGACAGTATTATAGCTTGGGAGCTGTTGGTTTATGCTGTCTGTGGTCTGTTTTTAAGTTCTGTGTTTTTATGCTGGGCTTTTCTTTTAATGCTGAATTTTAAACACCATCCTTTCATGTTTTACTGTTATTGTTTTTATTCTGTAGGCTGCGTTAGGCAGGTTCCTGGAGAGGCAGCATTAAAATGTTTTAAACCAATAGACAATAACAGAACTTGGTGGAAGCCCATGATGGTGATGGGCAACAGGTACAGGACAGACAAAAGGAAGTACTTCTTTATTCATCGATAAAGAAGGACGTAGCGATGGCTACAAGCACAGATAAATTTATTTATTTGCTTCATAGCCTGCCCTCCTGGTAAACCGGCTCAATAAGGAATAGCAATAATGTAAGCTAAACATTAAATAATAACATTAAATAAATGTTTAAAGTCACATTCCATAACCAGTTGCAGCAGCATCAATATAAATATTGTTTCCAGCATAATTTCTATTCAGAGATGTTTTGATGGATGGGGGTCCTTATGGGGGGCCCATTTGATGTTACAACCAAAAGCTTGGCAGAAAAGCTATGTCTTACAGACTCTGTGGAACTGTGCCAAATCTGACAGGGCCCGCAACTCCTTCGGAAGCTCATTCCACCTTTAAATGGGGATTAATTACTGGAGGATAGATCTATCAGTGGCTACTATCCATGGTAACTAAAGGGGACCTCCATGTACAGAGAAAGTGAACCTCTTAATTCCTGTCCTAGAAAAAAAAATATTGGAGAAGGCCTTCACTTCTCTGCTCTGTTTGTTGGCCCTCTGGAGCAACAGATTGACCACCCATGTGAAATGGGCCCCTGGGCTTGAAGGACCGCTGGCCTGATCCAGCAGGATGCTTCCTTACATTCTGATCCTCATCTGTGTGCATCATTCCCCGCTCTAGCACAGGCGAGCTTGTCGTCTGCCTTGTGTCAAGCTGCTGCTCAGAAGACAGTTCCTCTCTGTTGTGAAACTGATTTAACTGAGCGACAAAACGTGCTGCTCAGTCATTTGTTTATTTGACTTCTGTACTTCTGAGGGAACGGGCTGTTTGGAAATTGGCTGCTGTATTCAGAAAGCGCTCATGGCTAAAACTAGATGGGTTTTACACCTGCATCTACAATATGGTCCATTCCCCCAATGCACACTCCATTTTATGACACCTGCATCTGGCCTCTGCAGTTATTTTTAACATGAACACATGGGTACGTAAGGACATAGCAAAAGGCTGCCAGATCGGACCAGCCGTCCATAATCCAGCCGTTTCACCCAGCAGCTAACCAGTTGTCTTGGAGGGCCAATCAAACAAGTCATGGGGATTGAGGCCCTCCGCTGACTTTTTATGGCTCCCCTGACTTGAGTTGTTAACCATGCAAGCATTTTTACAGCTTTGGTGGCACCTTTCCTGACTTGAGGTATGCATTCTATTCCGGGTGTCAATGAGTGTGGTTTTATAGAGTTTCCAAATACCCTGGAGAGATTTGATGGTGATGGAAAGTGCTATCAAGAAATAACTTGATCCTCCCCGGACTTCTTGTACATCATTGACCTTCTTCCTCGCCGCCCCCCCCCCTAGCAATGGGGGTAGGAAGGGGATCTTTTTTGCTGCCACCATGTTATGATGGATTTTAAGTCTTTTAATGGGAGTTTTAATGGTTTTTTTAAGACATTGTGACCCGCCACGAGCCGCTTACGGAGTGGCGGGAAATAAATTGAAAAATGAATGAATGAATGAATGAATGAATGAATAAATAAATAACAACTGATTTTGGGCAACACCTGGAGTTTTCAAAGCAAGATATGTTCAGACGTGGTTTGCCATTGCCTGTCTCTGAGCCACGATCCTGGTATTCCTTGGAGGTCTCCCAGTCAAATACTAGCCACGCCCAACCCTGATTGGCTTCCAAGATTTCATGAGACCGGTCTGGCTGGAACTATCCAGGACACAGCTTGGCTTTCTTTAATTCTCTCTTTTAACTTCCTATAGTCTCGTTTTTTTCAGAGTCCTCTCTGAAATCAAGAATGATTATTTTGGATGGGGAGGAGAGGGGACTTTCTACTGGCATAAATCCTGAACTTACTAGCACTGTGGTCACTTTTCCCAACTGGAGCAAGAATGGTAACATCCAGCACTGGGTTTTCTTGAGTCTTGGGGAGTCACTGATTTCACTGAGATGTAGGTGGACTCCTATTTCTCTGGGTTTCGCCTCAAATTAGATTGATGTACATCTTTCATAACACTTATGTGCACACGCAGACACAATAAACTTATGTATATAATTATATAATCTCACTACCTAAAAGGAGATTGGTGACTTACTGTAAAACCTGGCCGCCTTTAGCTTGTCCTCACACTTACTGAACCAGGAATTCCTTTTTCCAGTGTTAATAAATTAATACAATAAAGTACTCTGGATATAACAGTGCATAGATCCATCTATTTATCTGCTAATGTTAAAGATACATTTGAGATTTATAATTATTGTTTTACTGCGCCTGCAATAGAAGAGGAAAAACCAATTAAGCACACACTTTTAAAAGAACTCTCTTGCATTTCAGAAGCAAGCATCTACTGCAGTGTGTTTGGTTGTCTTTGGTGTTCTCCGACAGATCCTGCCAAGCAATGGACTTGGGAAACACAGACACAACGTTGGCAAAACATACACTTCCAAAGACAACACGCCAGGCTAAAAGGAGACGGATAACCTCACTGCTGTATAGAAAACTCTGCTTTTCTAAAAATCAAGGAACGGCCATATTGCATTTCCTCAAATCTAGCATTCTTCATCTGAAAGCCACCAACAACAGTTCTTAAAAACCAACACTCATAACAGCATTTTATTCACGGCTCCAGTCCCTTTTCTAACGGTACTATACACGACGAAACCAGCCACCGTCTAAGGCAACAAAGCAAAATAGTTTTCTGGATTTGTTTGTGAGAAACGCACAATAATAAAATACTACATTGAGACAGAAACATAACAAGGAAGGGAGCCAGGAACATGCCCCTCCCCCCTACACATGGAATGTCAACATCCACCAGCAAGATATGTGGCTCATTTGATAGCTTTCCATCCATCCCACTCCAGGAAATACAGGTCTGAATGGGAAAGGGTGAGGCCCAAGAAGAACTTGCTTGTAGGCCTGAGAGTGTGACCTGATCAAAGGTTGGCTTCTTTAAGTGACATCTCATCCATACTCGTTCAGGGAGCAGCAGGGCCAAACGAACACGATACTGAAAGAACACAATACCCAATTTGTTCAACTCCAACCAAGAAGATGCTAAAAACGACGACAAGCCAGTCACTGAAATGCTCTCAAGGGGTAACAAGTACAGGCAAAGGCTTGTGAGTGCTAATGTTCTGGATTGTTCTGTACATTCATAGAAACACTAGTGCTACTTAGGTGGCTGAAAAGCGAAAGGAAAGAAAGAAAGAAAGAAAGAAAGAAAGAAAGAAAGAAAGAAAGAAAGAAAGAAAGAAAGAAAGAAAGAAAGAAAGAAAGAAAGAAAGACAGACAGACAGACAGGCAGACACTGATTTTGGAAAGGCTCTTATTGTTGGCATTTTTCTTTGAATCAAGAAAGACAAAAGCTTGGCCAAAGACCTTCTCAAAGTCACACTGCTTTGTTTTAAGCACTCATACCCACTTCGTTTGGACATTACCCTTGTATGGCCTAGCTGTTGGACACTCTTACGATACTCAGGTTAGTGCTGATCTTGGAGGGAAACCAAAAGAGGAAATTTACCACAGAACTTCAAGCACCTTGGGAGGCCCTGGACGTGTTACTGCTCCCTCCCAGCCAAGAGAAGAAGGTCCCTCTAAGCATCGCACCTGCAAAACTTTCTGTATCTTAACATCGTTCCAAGTTCATGTGCCTGTTCCTGCTGTCTGAACCAGACGCTTGAAAAACTGGCCTTGTACACCGCAACAGCCTACCTTGTGGAATCTGGGGAGGGCTTCACACGCCCCTGGGTCATTTCCTCCCACACGCTATTGGCCAACTCGTTCCCAATGGAGGACATCACTTTGATCAGCTCCACGGGCCAGTCGTCCAAGTCGAGGGACCGGACGCGGGACAGGTGCGTGCCGAGATTCCGGTGTATCCCTGAGCACTCGATGCACATGAGAGCTCCCAGGTTTAAACTGGCCCAGTCAGGATCTGTGGGAAGAGAGAACAAAAGGAATATGGTTTTTAAAACAAATGGATTGGTTTTTCACTTTTATTTTGCAGTACTGAACAATAAGAGAAACACAACTGGCCAGCATATTTTCCCCTCCCCACCAGCTACTCGTCCTTGTATAAACAGAGGCTGGGTAGCCATCTGACGGAGAGGCAGATTCTGTGAAGACTCAAGGGGGTGGCAGGTGACAGTGGATGAGCGATAGGTTGTGAGTGTCCTGCACAGTGCAGGGGGGTTGGGCTAGATGACCCAGGAGGTCCCTTCCAACTCTATGATTTTATGAAACTGATGCATGCAGGGTGATGAGGTGGCTAGCGTACTCGGCTAGGGCAAGGAATTCATTTCCTCAAAAAAAGGGATACTCCAAAGGAAGCGCTGGGCCAAATGAAGGCATGAATAGCTCTACACACAACAAGGCTCCTTGTGATTTGGAGTTGCAAGGTATCTTTAAGTGCCATCAGTCAGCGAGGTGTAGTGGTTAAACAGAGGTGGATTCCAATTTGGAGAACTGGGTTTGATTCCCAATCACTCCTCCACATGCAGCCAGCTGGGTGACCTTGGGCCCCTCATGGTTCTCTATGAGCTGTCCTCGCAGAGCGGTTCTCGTAGAGTTCTGCCAGCCCCATCTATCTCAAAGGGTGTCTGTTATGGGGAGAGGAAGGGAAAGGTGTCTGTAAGCCACTTTGAGACTCCTTTGGGTAGTGAAAAGCAGGGTATAAAAAAAAAATCAGCTCTTCTCTCTTCTTCATGGATCCTGACAGCCATCTGTTTTCCCAAGGAAGAGAGCCACACAATGTGCCAAGAGGTGAGTAAGCAGAGGTGTATTTGTGCAAAGAGATAACCATTTGCCTTCCTGCCAGGGAGGGCTAGATGAATTGCTGGAGGGATGCTGGACGTAAATCTTCTGTACTGTTAAGTTTTTAAATTATTCTTTCCCTTACAGCTGTAACCAACAGGGTGAATAGTAATTCTGCTATCTGTAGCAACAACGTCTTTTCCTCCACATGTGCCTTAGGTTACTCACTCATGCTCACACACATGCACAACAGATGGACTGAAGTAACTGGGAAGCTCAGCCCTTTGTACTTCCTCAGGGGCAACTTTTTCTAGTGTTCCCCAAGAAACAGGAGGGAGGCTGGATTTGTAACTTGGGGTGGGGGCACAATGAAGAAGACCACGCTTTTAAGTCTTGGCTTCTCACTAGTTCAAGGTGCTGGTGTTAACCTTTGAGGTCTATATAATTCGGGACCAACATAGCTAAAGAACTGCCTCCTCCCTTAGGAACACATAGTAATCTTTGGAAGGTCAGTTCTGGGTACTTTTGCCTTTTGAGATGAGGTGGGTGGCTATCTAGGAGAGGGTCTTCTCAGTCAAAGCACAAAAACTCTGGAATTCTCTCTACAGGGAGACTCAGCCATCATCTTCTTCTGCTGTAGGTGAACGGTTTCTTACCTGTTGAGTGATTCATTCTTTTATGTCCAATGATTTAATCGTTGCTGATTTTGTTTGTATTTTAGCACTGGTTTTAATTGTTTTAAGAGCCTCTTGTGGCGCGGAGTGGTAAGGCAGCAGTCATGCAGACTGAAGCTCTGCCCATGAGGCTGGGAGTTCAATCCCAGCAGTCGGCTCAGGGTTGACTCTGCCTTCCATCCTTCCTAGGTCAGTAAAATGAGTACCCAGCTTGCTGGGGGGTAAACGGCAATGACTGGGGAAGGTACTGGCAAACCCCCCCCCCCATATTGAGTCTGCCATGAAAACGCTAGAGGGCGTCACCCCAAGGGTCAGACATGACTCGGTGCTTGCACGGGGGATACCTTTACCTTTTACCTTAATTGTTTTATTGATGCATTTTTGCTGATTTCAATGGTTTTTAAGATGGGATTTTATTATGCATGTTTTTAATTTATTATCTGCCTTGATGGCTCTTATGAGGGTACAAAGGACAGATATAAGGTTTATCCATATGAACCTACTTATCCCCTACAGCTGACTCTAGAGTTTTCCGGGGACCTGAGTGGCACAAGGTTCTGCAGAATAAAGTAAAAGACTTTATGTGCAACTAGGGGCCAAGCCCGTTGCATTCAGGAATACAAGGGCGCTCGATTAGGGCGGTGGTGGAATGGAAGGACGGTCTTCCCTTCCACCCCCATGACCTGGAAAGGCTGCAGGCAGCTGTTCTGGGGGATGTCAGTTGTTTCTGCCTACTGAAAAGAAGATTTTCATCCATCTCCTAGAAGCAGAAGTTCTCCAGAGAGAGAGAAAAAGCTGTGCTGCTGTGGTAAGACTGAGATCTAACTGCGAGGAGGAAACAAACACCAGTCGGCTATGATGCCTGCGTTCAGACATACAGACAAGAGCTCTGTAAACCAAGAAACTTTTCAGCATGCTTTATGTTATGTACTAGATTCAAAGCCTGTTCGTAAGAAAGGGCTTCGAAAGGACCCCCCCACCCCGCCGTGGCCACCCAGCAGACACAGAGGTGGCATTGCCCCTGGGTGCAGCATTTTTGGGCCTGGTGGGAAGGCCTCTTCGAGGCCCCAGGTGTGCTTCTAGGCCCAAGGGGAAGGCCTCCTTCTTTACTCACGGTGTCCTGCCGCTTTCCCATCGCTTTCTGGCCTGTCCTGGTGAGGGCCTAGATTGTGCCCTCACCTGATTGGCTAGAACTGCTGTCTGTCCTGGTGAGGGGCTAATCGGAAGGCGCTTTGCGCCTTCCCATTGGCTCCTCACCTGGACCGGCCCCGCCCACTCTCCGCCCGTTTACCCCTTAGTGAAATATGAAGGTGGAAAGATATGGACTCAACTGTGCTGTTTCTATTCCTTATGCAAATGAAGGACTGTAACTCAGCCAACCAGAGGCTCGCATTTCATTAACTTCTGGACCAATGAGCTGCTCCCGTTTAGGACCAATCAGGTTCTTTGGAGGGCAAACCAACTGTATATAAGTCCGTGTTGTTCCTACGTTCCCTGTTTGGTATTGTTGGTGTTATTTCAATAAAGAGCTGTTGTTTTCAAAGAACTTGTGTCTACAGACTTAATACTTTGCATGCAAGAGGGAATAGGCGGGGGGACGGGGAAAGAGTGCACAAATGCCCCACAAGCTGCATTTGTACCCATCACAGAGAAACAGAGGCTCTTGAATGTGGCCCATGTATTCTTCCACCAAAACTGATCAAAGGCAGTTTCCTGGAATTTTATGCATCAAAATGCTTTATAGCAGCTGCTAGTGGGTTAAGTAACAGATACTAATTACATACAACTAATGGAAGTGCATATAAACTAGCAGCATTTGCCTGGCAGCCAATCGGGTAAGAACTGACCTGGTCCCAATGCATTCAATGTCAAACAGGATAAGAAAATAAAAGATGAAAAAAATCAACTTTTTGCTCATGTGGGTATTTTTTTTCTCTAATATGCATATTCAATCTTCAATTATTAATGTAAAAGGAATCTCATATCACCTTTGTGACTGTGTTTCAGCTATAAAGCCTAGATCTGACTGGTATGTTGGGTGTAAACTATACTAAAACAATATGAGTTAATCAATGTTCTAGTATTCTACTGTTCTACAACGTTTATTACTATCATTATCTTGTTACTCCATTTCTTCCCCATCTATGGGGAAGAAATGGAGATAGTGACAGATTTTATTTTCCTGGGCTCCAAGATCACTGCAGATGGGGACTGCAGCAAAGAAATTAAAAGACGCTTGCTGCTGGGGAGGAAAGCTATGGCAAATCTAGACAGCATCCTGAAAAGCAGAGACATCACCCTGCCAATAAAAGTGCGTTTAGTCAAGGCTATGGTATTCCCAGTTGCAATGTATGGCTGCGAAAGTTGGACCATAAGGAAGGCCGAGCGTCAAAGAATTGAGGCTTTTGAACTCTGGTGCTATAGAAGACTCTTGCGAGTCCCTTGGACTGCAAGGCGAACAAACCGGTCAGTCCTAGAGGAGATCAACCCTGACTGCTCTTTAGAAGGCCAGATCCTGAAGATGAAACTCAAATACTTTGGCCACCTCATGAGAAGGAAGGACTCTCTGGAGAAGAGCCTAATGCTGGGAGCGATCGAGGGCAAAAGAAGAAGGGGACGACAGAGAATGAGGTGGCTGGATGGAGTCACTGAAGCAGTAGGTGCAAACTTAAATGGACTCCGGGGAATGGTAGAGGACAGGAAGGCCTGGAGGTTCATTGTCCATGGGGTCGCGATGGGTCGGACACGACTTCGCACATAACAACATCTTGTTACTGTTACTACATCACTTTAAACTGAGTTAATTGTATTGTTCCAATTTCATGTAAACCGCCCTGAGCTTTTGGGGAGGGCGGTATAGAAATAAAATAAATAAACAAAATATATACATATCTGATTTTTTTAAACCATTGACTATAGGGAAGCAAAATCCCCAAGTAGCTTTCTTTATGAAATTAAACTGGAAGGAACAGGCAGTTTTACAAGCCTATCATTTTTTTTTTAAAGAGACCATGTATGTTTTGATTTCCTGGAGTAAAACACCAAGAAGAAGAAGAAGAAGAAGAAGAGTTGGTTCTTATATGACGCTTTTCCCTACCCGAAGGAGGCTCAAAGCGGCTTACAGTCGCCTTCCCATTCCTCCCCCCACAACAGACACCCTGTGGGGTGGGTGAGGCTGAGAGAGCCCTGATATCACTGCTCGGTCAGAACAGTTTTATCAGTGCTGTGGCGAGCCCAAGGTCACCCGGCTGGCTGCATGTGGGGGAGTGCAGAATCGAACCTGGCTTGCCAGATTAGAAGTCCGCACTCCTAACCACTACACCAAACTGGCTCAACATGCTATACTGAAAAAAAATATGAAATTTAAGAAATTCTCCCTGCTCAAAATGATTCCAGGCCAGCAGAGAAATAATAATAATAAAGTTTCTAAACTATACTTACAAACGAAACAAATACGTTTCTATCCCAGCCTTTCTCAATGTTTTTTACCGTTGAGAAACCCTTGAAACATTCTTTGGGCTTCGAGAACCCCCAGAAGTGGTGCAACTGTGCAGAATATGGTTGGGAAGCAGAGCTGTGGACACGCCCACCTGGGGCCCCTCCCCTTCCCACCCCCTCCAGCACCATCACTGGCCATTTGTTGGGGGGGGAGGACACATTGAGGTCATATCATATCACCCAATAAATATCTAGCAAATTAAAAAACAACACAACAAATTAATTAACTCCCACCTATTTGGGAAACCCTTCCAAGGCTGTCAAGAGACCCCATGGTTTCATAAACCTCTGGTTGAGAAAGCCTGTTCTAACCTAATCCAGAAGTATGCATTAATTAGGACTTTCTGGGAATTAGGGTTGGGCGCTTTGGCGTCCGAAGCGGCGTTCGCCCCCGAAGCAGCCAGTGCCGCTGCGCGGGAGGAGGGGAGGTGCGGACGTCGGCAAGTTGACTCCCACACCTCCCCCCCCCTGGAGCGCTGGCTGGTTCGGGCGCGAACGGCTGCTTCGAACGCCGAATCGCCAAACCCTACTAAGAATACACCACACAAGTAAAATCCCCTTATGAACATGAACCAGTCAAAGGGATATGATACTGAGAGCACAATGGAACCTCATGTGCCAGCAGAGTGAAGCTTTGTGAAGCCGACGGCAACACTTCCTGCAGTTGTACTTACTTTGTGCTTCGCAGTCCACACAGCGAGAGTTTCCTCTAAGGTTTCGTATCGACTGAAGTGCCATGGCTTCATTCTGACTTGTCAGCCGGGACTGTGCATATTGAAAGAAACACAGGTACCAGGTATAAGAACCTAAAGAAACAGCTTAGACAATCCCACCGTCAGCTGTGCGAAAGCAAAGAAGAGGCTCAGAGAGGGGCTGTAGTAGCATGGCCGCAGGGGTGGCCAATCTGGGGCTCTCTAGTTGTCTGTGGACTACAATTCCCATGAGCCCCTGCTAGCATGTGCTGGCAGCAACTGATGGGGATTGTAGTCCATGGATATCTGGAGAGCCACAGTTTGGCCACTCTGGAATAGGATGTCTTTGGTTTGAGAGTTGATACTTGGGTGTCTTTAGAAGAAGAAGAGTTGGTTCTTATATACTGCTTTTTCTCTACAGGAGTCTCAAAGCGGCTTACATTCCTCTTCTCTTTCTTCTCCCCGCAACAGACACCCTGTGAGGGAGGTGAAGCTGAGAGAGCCCCGATATTACTGAAGAAGAAGAGTTGGTTCTTAGATGCCACTTTTCTCTACCCAAAGGAGTCTCAAAGTGGCTTACATTCGCCTTCCCTTTCCTCTCCCCACAACAGACACCCTGTGAGGGAGGTGAGGCTGAGAGAGCCCTGATATTACTGAAGAAGAGTTGGTTCTTAGATGCCACTTTTCTCTACCCAAAGGAGTCTCAAAGTGGCTTACATTCGCCTTCCCTTTCCTCTCCCCACAACAGACACCTTGTGGGGGTGGGTGAGGCTGAGAGAGCCCTGATATCACTGCTCAAACAGCTTTATCAGTGCTGTCGCGAGCCCATGGTCACCCAACTGGCTGCATGTGGAGGAGTGCAGAATCGAACCCGGCTTGCCAGATTACAAGTCTGCACCGCTAACCACTATACCAAACTGGCTCTAAGTGCGGCAACATGGTGCCGCTCTGAATTTTCATCCAAATTTTCAGAGTGCTGAAGCTTTTCTTGAGCTTCTGGGGAGGATGAGAGGACAGGGTATCTGGCCTCTAGCTGGGACCCTCAGAGGGAAAGACATGCCATTAAACCCCCAACCTGATGGCAGAATAGTCTCATTTTTAAAATCTACAAACTGAAAAGTGTTTTTGGAAGGCCGTTTCTCTTTTATTTTTATGGTTATTTGCGGTTATTAGGGGGAATATTATTTTTATGATTATCTGGGGTTATCAGGGGGAACATCAAGCAATGGCAAACAGCCCATTTTATCTTGAAACATCGAGCTGACCTGACAGCTTGTGTTACAAATCGCTCTCCAAAGTGGCTGGCTGGTGACCTCTACTGTGACCCAGAGAAATAATCTCTATAGAGGACAACTTTCAGCCTCGCTCCCAGCTGAGTCCTGAGAAAACCCAACTCTCTGATTACAAACTTCTTGCCAGAGAGGTTAGTCGGAGCTGGGGGAATGATTCCTGCGAGTCAGTTTCATCATGCGGCTTCCTTTTGCCTTAACAAATCCGAAACTGGTTGCCCGCTCATTTTGCTTTGCTCCGACAGTAAGATGCTTGTGGAGCCGCTAACGCAAGGGTGGGCAAACTGTGGCCCTCCAGATGTCCATGGACTACAAGTCCCATGAGCCCCTGCCAGCATTTGCTGCGCTAACGTAATTGGTTTTATTTATGCACATATTCATGCACTTTAGAAGAATGCTTTCTTTCCCCTAGCCAAGGCGTAATGAAAACATTAGATAAATTCCCCGGGGTCTGAAGAAGACAGAGCGTGAAAATGCATTGAAAGGCGTGGATGTTGGGTACAATGGTGCCCTTTCATCAGAGTTTCACACTGGAAAGGAGTCGGTGCACCCAATCCGCGAGCCCCACCCCAAGCTCACTGTGATTAGCGGCACAACTGCACGCATGTTTACTCAGAAGTAAGATCCATTCTGTTTATTGGGCCTTACTCCCAGTGTCCACAGGGTTGTGCTCAGAGTCCCACTTGCACCAATGCAGAAAGTCAACTGCTCTTTGTCCCACAACTAGCGACAAGACACTGTACCGTTCTGAGCATACCATTCGAGGACCATAGTTTAGAGTGGCACTGCCAGGCACAGCTAACTTAAACAAGATTGCAAAACAAGTGCCACAGTTCGAAAGAAAGCATTTGAACAATGCCTCCCCCGGGGTTGATTAGGGGGGTGGATGGAGAAGGTGAGCATGGTTTTATAGAGGTCTGTTTATATGCTGTGAACCGCCTGAAGCCCATTGGTGGGGAGGGGCTGTATAAGAACTTAACAAATAAACAAAACGAATAAAATCAAAGAAGCCGGCGCTAGATTTCAGAAATAATTTCAGCAGATTTTTTAGAGTCCTTGGCAAGTATAAGGCTCCCAGGAAGTAGCAAAGCAGCCTAATTCACTATTCATTGCTTTTTTTAAAAAGTGTTTTTGTTTTGTTTTTTTGCAGACCCCCAAGTAGGAAAAACATGTTTTGGAAAACTTTTAAAGCAGCAATCACATCGCGATTAATTAATAAAATCAGTGATGAAACATGGAAACTATATATAACACTGAACAAGAAAGAGCCTTTAGAAATCTAAGTGTCTTTGTGAAAAATGTAGACCAAGATGAAATAAGCAACATGATTGTTCTTGATGCTGGCAATGGAGTTGATCCAACCGTCCTCCAAGGAGATTTCCTCCAAATTAAGTGGCCCTTCCACCGGAGAAAGGATTTGAACTCTACTTAGTGGAACAGCAAGACAGGGGTTGGGTCATTCCCACGGATTTCTCCCTGCAAGCCTTAAAAGTCTTGTGAATGAACAAGGATGTCATCTGACCTTATTTTTGCTGCTCTCGCATGACTGCAGACTGGCCAGAATCTGACTCTCTATGGCTTGCACCCACGCATCTCTTTCTTCATACGTCGTTGCTTCGAAGTGCCAAGTCTGACCAGTAAGAGACACGATGATAAATTCAAAATTTTCTTCTTGCTCTGAAATACAAGGGGGGAGGGGGGAGAAATGAGATTAAGAACTGAAATCTACTTTTAATTACAACAACAAGAAGAGTTGGTTCTTATATGCCGCTTTTCTCTATCCGAAGGAGTCTCAAAGCGGCTTAGAGTCGCCCCTTCCTCTCCCTACAACAGACACCCTGTGAGGATGGTGAGGCTGAGAGAGCCCTGATATCACTGAAGAAGGAGTTGGTTCTTATATGCCGCTTTTCTCTACCAGAAGAAGTCTCAAAGTGGCTTACAATTGCCTTCCCTTTCCTCTCCCCACAACAGCCACCCTGTGAGGGCGGTGAAGCTGAGAGAGCCCTGATATTCCTGCTCAGTCAGAACAGCTTTATCAGTGCTGTGGGGAGCCCAAGGTCACCCAGCTGGCTGCATGTGGGGGAGCGGGGAATCAAACCCATCTCGCCAGATTAGAAGTCTGCACTCCTAACCACTACACCAAGCTTGGCTCTCCTAACCACTACACCAAGCTAGGTATTGGAAACCCAAATTGGGGATACTACAAACAAAAGACGGAAACAACCACCAAAAGTCTCCTGACTCAACCTCCAAAAATGCCCCAAACTTTCACAAACATGCAATTTCCCCCCAAATTAAATATGTCCCCCTTTATATGATATTACTGCTTGGTCAGAACAGCTTTCTCAGTGCTGTGGCGAGCCCAAGGTCACCTAACTGGCTGCACATGGAGGAGTGGGGAATCAAACTCAGCTTGCCAGATTAGAAGTCCGCACTCCTAACCACTACACCAAGCTGGCTTGCTACTACCACCACCACCACCACCACCATTTTATTTTTATAGCTCAGTATACATATGCCAAAAGATAGTAGTTTGAGGTTCAAGCTGCACTCCATGCCAAGGGCACTCTCTTTCTCTCTCTGTATCTCTCTCTCTGACAAACACACAAAAATGCACTTTCAATGCCCTTTATTTAACACTGCAAATAGGTTTTGCTATTCCACACAGCTGGCAGCATATCTAAGGTGGGGCAACCAGGGCAAGTGCCCTGGTGTCAGCTGATGAGGGGGCAGCCCGTGCTGCATGCTGGGAGAGGAGCCATGGGGGATACCGCAGCAGTAGCAGACTGGTGCCTGATCACCTGGCCAGCACCAAACCACCTGAGTCCAAGCCTGGGCTGGAGGGTGAGGGTGCTCCCTCTAGGATGCCCAGACCCAGCTTTCTTGTTGTGTAGGGGTGGGACGCATCAGTGCCAAGGCAGGCAGGCAGGTAGGCTGGTGCGGGGGGGGGGGGCATTGTGGCCATGACTGGCTGCTTTAGGGCTGATCCTGCGTTGAGCAGGGGGTTGGACTAGATGGCCTGTATGGCCCCTTCCAACTCTATGATTCTGTGATTCTATGATTCTAAGAAGGAAGCAAGCCCCGCCCACCCTGGACACCAAACAGACTAGGTACACCACTGTACATAGTAAAATCCAGTTACAAAATGCACTGACAATGCTTTATTCAGGAGGTGTGAGAAAGTGCTGCAAATCCCTTCTCCTGTTCTCTTCTTTTCAACTTGGGCAGGGGACAGGGATGGGGATTTTTCATGGACCATGGACAGGCAAGGGAAAGGAAGCCACTCTTTTGGCTCCCCCACACAAAAGTTTGGGGGGAAAAGAGACGTGAAACTCAGTCCACGAACTCTAGTCCACGGGCATCCGGAAAGCCACAGTTTGGCCACCCCTTTGTGAGCGAGAGGGGACAAAGGAGGAGGAAGAAAGGAAGACCCCAACTGTATCATTCTACATACCAAAAGAACTGCAATGAAGTGCAAACAGGAAGGAACTTCTGTGTCTTGGCCTATCTGTCTTCCTAACTCTCCGATAGCCACCTCTGGAGTCCGAGGCTAAGACACCTGAATGCACTCCCTAAGACCAGTGGTCCCCAACCTCCCAGTCCGGAGACCGGTACTGGTCCATGGATCAGTCGGTACTGGGCCACGGCTCCTCCTTGTCCTCCTCCCTGGCTGCTGCCTTGGGGGCTGCCCTGCCACACTGCCGCCAGCTCACTTTTGGTGCTCTCCAGCGGCTGCCATGGCTAGGGCTCCCCCTCGGTGTGGCATTGCGCAGCTGCTACTAGCAGAGCCCCCCAGCGGGCGGCGGGAAGTTAGGGGCTCCGGCGGGAAAGCAAGTGGAGCAGGGGTTCAGGCGGCGGCAACGTCCCTCGGCAAAAGACTACCCCCCCCCCCTCCGGGACCCAGTAAAATTGTCAAACGTTGACCGGTCCCCAGTGATAAAAAGGTTGGGAACCACTGCACTACTCTGCCTGCACACACTGCAGGCACATCGATGACACACAGCATATCTAGACTCTCATCCATCATTATGTTGTGCATAAGAGAGAGGTTACCACTCAAGGTTGCCAGCTTCAACTTTGAACTCTCTCTCTCTCTCTCTCTCTCTCACTGTATTTCTCAGGCCGTGTTTTCTAATAAAAGGGTAATGATACTTTGCTACTCAGAGCCTCTTGTGGCGCAGAGTGGTAAGGCAGCCGTCTGAAAGCTTTGCCCATGAGGCTGGGAGTTCAATCCCAGCAGCCGGCTCAAGGTTGACTCAGCCTTCCATCCTTCCGAGGTCGGTAAAATGAGTACCCAGCTTGCTGGGGGGTAAACGGTAATGACTGGGGAAGGGAATGGCAAACCAGCCCATATTGAGTCTGCCTTGAAAACGCTGGAGGGCGTCACCCCAAGGGTCAGACATGACTCGGTGCTTGCACAGGGGATACCTTTACCTTTACCTTTACTTTGCTACTCATCTATTCCGTGGGGCAATTGCTGCTCTTCATGGGGGAGCAGGTAAACAACCACGTCCATAGGCAGGATGTTTCCAGCAAGGATTTGGGGCTTGTTAATGCTATGGGTTCCAAAATTAGGTCTGATATATGCAATATATGGTCCGATATGGTGGTTTTACTCACCAAAATAAATAAATAAATAACCATGGCAGGAGGGAGGGAGGGAGGAAGAAAGGACCTACATGAAGATAGTGACTCCTTGGTCATATTCAGGCATCAAAACTAAACAGTTAACTTTTTAGCCGGACAACATCACAGCTGAAATCCCTGTGAGCCCAATCGCAAACGTTTTATTAAACAGCTTTCCAGGTTTAACTGTTATGCATGGAAAGGTCTCCTATAATAGTATTTTAGCATCATCAACCTGTCAAAACCAACCCGCCCAATTACCCCAAACCGCATTAACAACAGTGAATACGACTCTAATTGTGTCCAGTTTCTATGCAGAAGAGGTCCCACAAGGCTAATTTTGCCTCCTTGGGGGCAAGCAACTTGGCCATCAGACTGATTTTACAAGGAAACATGTTCATAATGCTGGGGCCTGGGCTGTCGCCGTCCTTTCTTTCCTTTTTCTTCTAAAAGGTTAGTGGACCAATTAGTCATCAATTATTGGCTGGGGATCCAGCATGCGTAGGGTTAACGGGCTGGAGGATTCGGTGTTAGAAAAGTGGCAGGAAGTCTATGGCGACTGCCTTGGTGAGATCTGGAAGAAACACGAGCACCTTAATAGGTGGAAGAATCCGAACGAGAAGGCAATCGGAATTATTTTCCCAGCGCAAAATAAAATTCAGCACACGGATTGTCTTCAAAATTAGCCTGGTTGGGGTGGGGAAGCACAAGGGAATGAGTGAGGACATGGTGGGGGGGATGCATGCTGAGGCACGGTCTGAGGGGCGAAAGGCAGACTTCTTTCTCTACTCAGCTCCAAAGTTCTTTTGGCGTTACCTCTTTTCATAGAGTCCTAGAGTTGGAAGGGACCCCAAGGGTCACTTAGTCCAACCCCAGCAGAATGCAGGAAATTCACCATTACCTGCCCACCCACAGTGACCCCAACTCCATGTCCAGATGATGCCCCCCCCCAAGAAAACCCCCAGAATCCCTTGCCAGTCTGGCCTGGAGGAAATTCGCATCAAAGTCGGAGGTCCTGTGGCTGGTTAAGATGGGGCCAAGTGAGGAAGCGTGCTTACCCAATCTGGACGTAGTGCGTCTAGTAGTAGCCCACTCTGTCAGAAACCTAGGTGTGATTCTCGACGCCTCCCTCTCCATAGAGGCACAGGTCACAAGAGTAGCGCGACAGGCCTTCTACCATCTACGCCAAGCCAAGCTACTAGTGCCCTACTTGGCACCAGAACACCCAGCCACAGTGATCCATGCAACGGTCACTTGTAGACTGAATTTCTGCAACTCACTGTATGCAGGCCTAGCCTTTTCCTTGATCTGGAAACTACAACTGGTTCAGAATGCCGCGGCCAGGATCCTCACCAATACATCATGGAGATCCCACATCCGGCCTATGCTTCAACAACACAGCTGGCTCCCAATTGAATTCTGGATCAGGTTTAAGGTTTTGGTTCGTACCTTCAAAGCCCAGCGTACCTGAGAAACTGTCTCTCTGCCTACATGCCCCAAAGAGCTCCATGCTCTGTCACTTCCAACTGGCTAGTGATCCCTGTCCCCAAAAAACACATCGGTCCTCAACGATGGCCAGAGCTTTTTCTGTTCTGGCCCCCGCCTGGTGCAACAAACTCCCTGAAGAGATCAGGGCCCTGCCTGAACTCCCACAATTCTGCAGGGCCTGCAAAAGGGAGCTCCTCCACCGGGCATTTGTTTGAGTCCAACCGACCCAACAACACCCACTGGTCCCCCCCCCGACACCCCTCCATGACCTGAAGCAGCCTGACCTCCCTGAGGGTTTTGTTTAAGTTGTTCTATTTGAAGCCACTGTTGGGTTATTATTGATGTTATTATGACTTCTATATGTTTAGACTGTTCTATGTATTACCCTTGCAATGTTTTATGTGAACCGCCCTGAGCTGTATGGGAGGGCAGTATAAAAATCCAATAAATAAGGTGGAGATTGGCATTTCCTTGGGCATGCAAGAAAGACTCGCTTTTGAATGAGTCTACAAGGATACAGCAGACACACTCTGTATGCAATGCTCTGAGCATCTTAGAGGAAGCGCAGGTTGCTAATCTGGTCCGATGCAACATAAGGGGATGAGGATATGGCCGGGCAAGGGACCCCCTGATTTCTAACAAAATGCATTTTTGGGTTTATGGCTGCTGTGCAAAATAATCTAAGGCCACTAAGGATAGGGGGAGGAAATACATCCTAGAGCAGCGGTTCTCAACCTTCCTAATGCCGCGACCCTTTAATACAGTTCGTCATGTTGTGGTGACCCCCCCCAACCATAAAATCATGCAAGTGTCCTTTCACAGAAATTAAACCAAAACTGACCAATGGACTAATGAAGCTGCTTTCATGATTGTATATAAATGGACCAATGAAGCCGTGTTCATGATTGTATATAAATTGTATATAAATTGTTTTTTTTCCTGGGGTTTCTCAGTTCAGTCCTGCATGACTGGGGAAGGCACTGGCAAACCACCCCGTATTGAGTCTGCCATGAAAACGCTAGACGGCGTCACCCCAAGGGTCAGACATGCTTGCACAGGGGATACCTTTACCTTTATATTGATGTTAACTTTTTTTGTTTATTAATTGTTGTTACCTGCCCTGAGCATAGGAAGGGTGTTATAAAATAAGATTATTATTATTATTTAAATTTCTGCAACCACCTCCCAATATAGCTCAGGGCGGTGTACATGACAGGTTAAAATTACCAGTAAATTAAAAACCAGCACAATAACATCAACATTTAACAGTATAATACCTAATGAAAACATAACAATTAGCAGCATTTAAGCAGTATCAGCCTCCAGATATTCACTGCCCATAAGTCTCCAGACTAGGTGTCTCTCAGTGGAGGTGGTTTGTTGGGGAAGGCCATAAGTCATTGGTTCCAACCAAAAGTCTTGAAGGCCCTGTGGAATTATAATTATATTATTTGGAGTAGACTGCTAGTCTGGAGCCAGGAGAGCACACAGAAACTCAGCATTGAAAATCCCATGTGTCAAATCAATAGACATAGGCCTTAGATTTAGGTTTTGGATGTTTCATGTCTCCCCCACTCCTCACAGCATAAAACTTTGGTTTATGGACCTTTGAGGCGCTGCATAGAGCAAGTATAATTCAATGGCAGCAGAGAGAGGGGGATGTGATTCTCTTGTGCTGCTAGGAATGGGATCCCTTTTGTCAGGACATGGGTGAATAGCCCTACCAGCAGTCCCCAGACATGCTGAAAACTGGCCTGTCATTAGGGGTGTCAACCTCCAGATGGGGCCTGGGGATCTCCCACTTTTACAGTCAATCTCCAGGCCACAGAGATTCATTCCTCTGGAGAGAATGGAACTCTATGGCACTGCACCATGCTGAGGTCCTGCCCCCTTCCTAAGCTCTGGCCTCTCCAGGCTCCCCCTCCCAAATCTCCAGGTATTTCCCAACCAAGAGCTGGCAACCCTACCTTCCGGCCATGGGCATGCATCATCCTGAGTGCAGCTCCCTCTCTCTGGTCACCAGCCCAAATTCTCTCTCTCTTGCTGTCTCCCCATCATCTCCATTCCATCAAAGAGGAGAGAGCAGAACAGCTAGCTGTCCAGGATACCTAAGAAACCCAATGGCCTTTAAGTAGCCCTGCCCGTGTTCAGAGCAGGATCACCAATGAAGAAGAAGAAGAAGAGTTGGTTCTTATATGCCGCTTTTCCCTACCCGAAGGAGGCTCAAAGCGGCTTACAGTCGCCTTCCCATTCCTCTCCCCACAACAGACACCCTGTGGGGTGGGTGAGGCTGAGAGAGCCCTGATATTCCTGCTCGGTCAGAACAGTTTTATCAGTGCCGTGGCAAGCCCAAGGTCACGTGGGGGAGCGCAGAATCGAACCCGGCATGCCAGATTAGAAGTCCACACTCCTAACCACTACACCAAACTGTCTCTCAATGAGGCTTGCAGAGATGTGACCTCTGGCTGAAGGCAACTGGTAACTCAATGTATATTTCGTACACAGGGGGATCTGGGTGGCCCTTTCTTGTCTTCTTTGGTTCCTGCACCGCCCTTCCCTTGCATGCAATATTTATGACTCAAGGAGAATCCTGCAGATGTCACTTCAAGTGCTACGAATCTCTTGCTAGGAATTCAGTTGTCTCATGGTGGTGGAGAAAGCCAAAGTCTGCCCCCCCCCCCAATTTTCCAAATGTCACAAACTGGGAAAGAACAAGATGAATTATTAGAAAAATCTTACAAATGAAAACTGTCAGGCTCCCTCTCCACAAAAGTCAGAGAGAACTAAAAATGGAACTGTTCAATTAAGTTTATGCACACAAAAACAACGAGAATGCCTTTCTCTCTGATTGCAAAGGCCAGTGTCAGAGTTAGCATCTTGCAGCAAAACATGTTAGTCTCTGAGATGCCACCAGAATCCTTCTTATTTGGGGGTGGAGGTGATATTTGCCCCCTCCCCTCCGTGTTCCCTATTTATTAAGCTTTCGGCAACTAAACAATTTATGCCTAACCGAGTCCCGCATTCCCCCCTTAAAGGCCCTTGGAAAGACTCTTTAAAAAACGGCCACGGAGGCGGTTGCTTTTGTTATTGTAGAAGGTGACGATTTAAACTTTTACAATGGGAAATAAACCAAGGCTATGGACAAAAAGAAAAAAAACAGAAGGCACCTTAACAAGTGGCTGTAAAAAAAAAAAAAGGGCACTTTCATGTCCGAGATACATTTCATCTGCTGGTGTGAGGAGGGAGACTTGCTGGGGCTACAGTAGCAATTGTGTAAAAAAAAAAATGAAAAGAAAAGAAAAGGCCGAGATATAAATCAGTGAAGGTTAATGATCGGGATGTGAACAGAGGGACTTGTTTACAGAAATAGCGGTGCAATTTAAAATTTACAAGAGATTTAACGCTGTCGCCTCTCAATCACTAAAATCAACAGCCCAGAAAACGGTGACATTAAGGAAAATATTACGGCCGTAATCGTTCCAAAATAAGTTAATTAGTGGACGGGAACGTGCTTGTGATTACTTGACCCCTTTGGTGTTGCACTTAAGTGACAGGGCCCCCCCCCCTTCCCCGTTACAGCTGGATCTCTTTTGCATCTCGTATGCCATCTCTCCCCCCCCCTTTCCCCACAAAGGTGGAGGAAGGTTTTTCTCTCCTTTTCTTGGCTCCCAAGTAATATCGACCTTTCACATTTGTAAAAAAGAACCCCCAAATAAATAAAAAAGAGGGCAATTTATAATTGCATTGTTCAAATGAAGGTGAAGGAAAAGAAATCCAATCTGCCGCCATATAAACGCCATGATGGCTGTCTTCACGGCAAACAGCGATGGAAGTCAATTTGTGAACTTTGGCACCGGGTGACCTTTAGAAAACACAACAATATACAGAATTTACAAGCAAGAGTAGCACATGCAAATAACGGCTCTGCCTCTGCCGTGCCTTTTTGGATTAGAGCCACAGAAAGCATTATGGGGAATGCTTTCACAAAAACAAATTAAGACTGTTACTTAAATGTCAAGGCACACTATTGTATTTGGCTACAGATCATTACACCTGATACCAACACTTTAAAAAACTGTAATAACTTGGGAAATATTACACTGAATGCCCACATGTATAAAGCGAAAAATATATATATATATATAAAAAAAAATTGAAGAAAATGGGTTCTCAAAGTAATTTAAACATCACTACTCCACGACTGGAGGGAAAGGTCAAAATTTAAGTAAACTGAAAGGAACATGAATGGCAAAAAAGAAAACACACAGACAGAAAGGCAAAAAGACCAAAAAGGGAGGGGGGGGGGAAAGGAAAGGAAAAGAAAAAAAGAGTTTGCAAACACCACATGAAAACATGCATGCTTCTTTCTAAGCCTAGATTTAGGGGGGGGGGGAGGCGGAACGATGAAGACACAGCTAAGAAAGGGAGCAGATACTCGAAGGAGGGAGAGGGGGACTTGGAAGTTTGTTACCTTCGGTGTTGGTGCTGCTGCTGCTGTATATATTTCGCAGGCTACCAACACGATTTAGCTTCCATGCTTTGCGTTTGGCTGCATCCAGAGAGCAGAAAGAGTTTGGGGAGAGAGAGAAAGAGAGAGAGAAAGAGAGAAAAAGAAGAGTAAAAAAGAAAAGGAAAAAAAGAAGAAGAAAATGAAAAAAAATGGGAGAAAAAAGGGTTGAAGTCGCACGTGAAGTTAAATTACAAGCAAAAAAAAAAGCCTTTTTGTTCAACAAGGAAACTAAGCATCACACAACGTTTTTAAAACTCAAAAACGCCAAGCTTTCCCCCAAGCCGGAGGGATGTTTTTATTCAGATGAGTCTTAAGGACCTTAAAACAGACTCCAAGTATACCTGGACTGCCAGATCATGCACAGGACAATGGCAGAAAAGGTGTTGCGTTACTCTTTGAACCCACCACATACCTAGAAGGGGTCAATAGATTGAGATTTCCGTTCATTCTCGGCATTCAGCGCCATGCTAGAAAACCCCCAGTCTCCTCCCCCCCCCAAAGAAACAATTAATTGGGCTGTATAAATAAGAAGATACTTGGAACGATAAAAGCTTTAATAGCAGGTGACAGAGCAATACATTCAGATAATGCACAAAGAGCCTCGGGCACATTTTTGTTTGTCTAAAATGTTATTTGCTTAATGGCGGTTTTAACTTAAGTAAACAGTGTCTGTATGCAAATGCGGTGCTTCCCCAGACACACGGAGTATAAATTCTTGTTTGTAAATGCGGCATTTCTTAATTACAGTGTCACTGTTCTCGCTAGTCCCCCACTTTGATTCCCAAATGATTTGGGTTTTATGCTGAAACTGATGAGCCTACGTGAAAAAAAATAGGGGGGGGGGGTGGAGTTCTAATTTTGGAGAAGCCGGTCCTGCCAAAATCTCACAACTGAAACTTTGCGCTTGCCTCTAAAGGGCTTATTTGACACATTCGCTTTCCTTTATTTTAAAATTAAAATAGTTATATCCTTCCTTTCCCTTGTTGCTCGAGGCAACTTACGAATTGCAATTCAAAGCATACGGAATGAACTAAAACTCCAAATAACTGGAATGCTCCCCCAAGAGACCTACAGCAGTGGTCCCCAACCTTTTTATCACCAGGGACTGGTCAACGCTTGACAATTTTACTGAGGCCAGGGGGGGGGTAGCCTTTTGCCGAGGGATGTCGCCGCTGCCTGAGCCCCTGCTCCACTTGCTTTCCTGCCAGCCTGCTGGGGGGGGGGGGCGCTGCCAGCAGCAGCTGCCACGTCGAGGGGGAGCCCCAGCCATGGCGGCCACTGGAGAGCACCAAAGGTGAGCCAGTGGCAGGGCAGCCTCCGAGGCAGCAGCCAGGGAGGAGGACGAGGAAGAGCCGCGGCCCAGTACCGACTGATCCACGGACCAGAACCGGTCCCCGGCCCGGGGGTTGGGGACCACTGACCTACAGTGTATAACCCATTAAAAGCTTCTGCAAATAAAAGGGCCTTGCAGAAACTTCGAAAGACACCCTGCCCCGGAAGCACTTTCCACAAAGTGCGAGTGACAACGAAGAAAATACCAACGCAGGCTGATCCCAAGTGGGCAATCTTAAGTAGGGAAACAGTCCCTAGTAGAGGTCATAACCAGAATCTTGAACTGAGAAACAAACCAGCAGCCCCAAGAGGTTTAAGGTCCAGTGAGCAAATTTTGCTCAAGATCCCTGGTCCCAAAGAGGTTAAACTGGCTTCAAACAGGGCCAGGGCCTTTTCAGCCCTGGCTTGGGGGAATACTCTGCCCAGTGAGATCAGGGCCCTGCAGGACCTCAAACAATTCTGCAGGGCCTGGAAGACAGAGATGTTCCACCGGGCCTATGGTTGAGGCCTAGAAATACCATAAAAATGCTGGGCTCTCTATCTAAAGTGCCTAAAATATTGGTTAATACCCACCCACTGATTACTAAGAATGCATTTTATGTGCTGCTCATTAAAGGAAGCGGCCCTTCTGAAATTGCTAGACCTTTAACTTAAATTTATCATATTTTAGGATTTTGGGTGTTCATTTTATTGTTTTATTGTTATTATATATACTTATGCTTATGACTTGTGAACTGCCCCGAGCCCCCTGGGAAGGGCGACATACAAATGCAAAAATTAAAATAAAAAAAAATGCAGCTGCTTTATGATGGACAAGATGGTCCTGTTGCCTGAGACGTTCTGAACCAAATGAACTTTCTGGGATCCCTTCAAGGGAAAGCCCAACTCAGGGTGAATTACAGTAGTCCAACCATGGCTTTCAAGTTCCTTTTTTTACAGGCTCGCTGTGAGGAATAACGCAGCATGGGAATGTGAGGCCAGTGGGCTCTGGATTGCCTTGGGTGCTACAAAATAGGTGCCCATGAAATGTATCCATGTTGGAGGTTGCGCTTCAAAATTAAGCGGCCTAGCTAGCTGATGTGAGATTTCAATATATTATGAGATAAGACTCGGGAAAGCATGGTGCCTTCTTTTTTTTTTTAATGAGAGTCTGCGTGTGTATGTGAGAGGACTATTTACGGGAATTTCCGTGCAAGCTTTGTGTGCTATAAACTGATTGCCCATCTCAGTGGCTCAGAGCAGTGACAGGGATCCTCAGGTAGATCAGGGAGCCTCCCCTCCCATGTCACGTGCCTATACAGATTCCATTCTCCTGGTGCTTTCTGGAAGGACATGAAGAAGAAGAAGAAGAAGAAGAAGAAGAAGAAGTTGGTTCTTATATGCTGCTTTTTCTCTACCCAATGGAGTCTCAAAGCCATGGACCTGCAATGGCTGAAGACCCCCCTTGGGCTTAGAGTAGGAATGTCAGCCTCCAGGTGGAACCTGGGGATCCCCTGGAATTACAGCTCTTTTACACACCACATAGATTAGTTCCCCTAGATAAAACAGGCGCTTTGGAGGGTCAACTCATTGTAGTTCTCTAGATCTCCATGGACTATAATTACTATGAACACCTACCAACATGGATATCTGGAGAGCCACAGTTTGGCCACCCTTGCTCTATAACAGGGATTCCCAACCAGGAGACCCAGAGGTCTGTGGCCTTTCCCCTCCTGCCTTAATGGATTCGCCTAAAAGCTGGGGGACTGGCTGCTTCCATTATTTCCCTCCCTCCCTCCCAAGCTTGAGTGAGGTCTCTCGTGGTTTCTGCACCTGGGAGGGGGTGGAGCCTGCATGCCTACTTCCTCCTTAAACTGTATCCTGTCTGCCTCCCCAAGTCCTCCTCCAGTCTGCCCATTAACATGGGTATGTCACGTCCAGTGATGTAACTTCCGAGGTATGGTGGGGAGATGTCGTCAGGTGACATCACTTCCGGGGCCTCTTGAGGCCTGAAAAATTGTTTCAGGGGCAACTCCATGGTCCAAAGGTTGAGAAAGGCTGCTCTACAGCATTGTACCCTACTGAGATCCTTGTCTTCCCCAAGCTTCATGGCCAAAATGGATCTGGCAACCCTACCCCACATCTCCTGCCAAGGGCCAAAGTGGACCGGGTGACCCTGTCTTAGAGTCAAAGGTTATTCGCTGTGGAAGAATCCAGAACAAGTGCTCGTGGGCATGGGATCTACAATCAGTACTATGGAGGAGCAAATCTCAGTTCTAACCATAACTCGCTGAGTTTTTTTCCTTTTTTGGAACTGGGGGGGGGGGAGGCACAAGGTTGGCCCCAAGCTCTCCCCCACCATCACAACATGCCATTTTAAAAAGAACTCTGTGAAGGCTGTAAGCTAAAATCCAACCATACGCCTGAACTCTGCAATTGCTTCCTTGGCTCTGTGTTGTTAGAAGCTGCTGAGCGAACAAACTCCACGGCGTTGCTTAACGGCAGCAAGTCCCGCCGACAAATGGAGGGGAGAGTAAAAGTGCTCCGAGTTTCACGCCGCTCCTCGCAGGACAAATGTCCCATGTCTCTTGAGGAGGAATGAAGCGGCGCAGACCCAAAGTTTCGCAGCTGCAAAACTTTTCCTGCAGAGAATTTACATATAGATAGGGAAATCACCCCTCTGCCAAGGAAGGCAATCTGCAACACAAAGAGTCCCTTGCCCCACGTGTGTCAGCTCTCCATGTTTCAAACACATATGAAAGTGTGGATATTAGTACCAAGAAGGGAAGCTGCAGCCTCATTTCGCCTTAGCTTATTGATGAAATAATCCGTGTCAACAAATGAATGCTTAGTGAGCGATGTGGTCTTGCTGTATCAGGGTCATGCCCGTGGCTGCCTACAGCACAGCACTACCTTGAATAACACAAAACATCCCCCAAAATGCCAAAGGCGGCTTCCAAAATCTGGAAGGAAGAGCGTGACAAAACCTTCTACAATAGCCACGTTTGTTGGGTTTGGTCAGCGCCTTGTCAGAAATAAGTGGACGTTTCCATTTTGCTTTGATGAACTCATAAATCATTGTGGTTATTAATAACTTGACTTCTACAGGAAATTCTTAAATTCTCCAGAAGAAAAACAGACGGCTTTACTGCATGCGCAACTTCTAATTGTTTCCAAATCAGAATCTAGATTCTGAAGGTCAAATTCTTGATCTTTCAGAAAGAAAATGTGGCTTTTTGACTACCAACCTAGGATAAGCAGGCAGTAAAGACAGAGCTAGGGAAAATGCAGTATTGCTTTCTCAGGTTTATAATATTTTGAGGCAGAGACCAGAAACCTGCAGCCATCTGTGTGTGATGACGAGGGGGCACAATCGAAGGGTTGCCAGTAATCAGCACCTATATTTGGTTTTTTTGGAGGGAAGACAAGACTAAGTCACTCCCTCATGCCCTCAGTCTGCCACAGAAGAGCTTTCTAAAGTGGTGTCAAGGGCTGTAATCTAGAGCAGTGCTCCCCAACCCCGGTCCGAGGACCGAGACCGGTCTGTGGATCAGTCGGTATCGGGCCGTGGCTCCTCCTCGTCCTCTGCCCTAGCTGTTGCCTCGGGGGCTGCCCTGCCACTCTGCCACTCTGCTCACATTTGGTGGTTTCCGGTGGCCGCCATGGCTGGGGCTCCCCCTTGGCTTGGCACTGCGCAGCTGCTGCTGGCAGCGCCCCCCCAGCAGGCGGCGGGAAGTCAGGGGTGCCGGCGGGAAAGCAAGTGGAGCAGGGGCTCAGGTGGTGGCAGCGATGTCCCTCGGCAAAAGACTAGCCCCCCCCCCTGGCCTCAGTAAAATTGTCAAGCGTTGACCGGTCCCTGGTGATAAAAAGGTTGGGGACCACTGATCTAGAGAACCTCATTGTTTTCATGCAAAAAGGATCCCTGGTTTCCAGCAGGCCCTTGTTCATCTGTCCTCAACTACAGGAACTTGGCAAGGATGATCACAGGTTGACCTGGATGGTCCTGGCTAGCCAGATCCCATCAGATCTCAGAAGCTCAGCAGAGACAGCCCTGGTTAGTACTTGGATGGGGAACTACTCAGGAAGGGCAGGGTTGCTACGCAGAGGCAGGTAATGGCAAACCACCTATGTTTGTCTTCTGCCTTAGAAACCCTATGGCAGGAGTGGCCAAACTGTGGCTCCTGTCAGGATTGTAGAATCTCTGTCATAAATTAGCCTGAGTTCCTCCATGTCAGTTATATTGTTTAATTGAACCTGGCGCCTGTTAGCCCCGGCCTTGTAGTGTGTAAGCAATAAAGTAGAGTAGTGATGTTATTCTAACCTTATCTTGTTATGGGCTCACAGGGTTGTTGTCAATTCTCTCAAGGATGGGAGTTTGGAATCCTGTTGTTGTTTCACATATGTCTTTCCTCACTAACCCCCCTCCTTGGGAACTGTCAAGTTTTGGGCGGGAGAAATGTATTGATAAGCTGAGGCAAATCTGGCTTCGAGTCAGATTTGACTTTCAGTCCAATGCGTATAGTGCTAATCAATAAAACTATTTTCTTTTGAATAAGTTTTGTTGTGAGTTTCCTGTGCGCCTGACATCAAGTCAAATCTCACAACTCCTTTCACCTGCAAAATGCAGGGCGAGGGACATACTTTTTCTGAGCAGGGAGAGGGCCTGGATTGGGACCTCTCCCAGGGCGACGGCGCGAGTGCCGGCCCGCACAGCTCGGGCATGATGCGGGCAATCTCGGGGACAACCCCGGGGCCCGAGGAATTTTTGGAACGACACGTCACCCAGCGCAGGCGATTGTCTAAATACGACCGCCCTACTGGGGATGAGAGGTGGCCGGAGCACCTGGGACTGCCTAGCTACGCGCTGGAGCCTGTGGGTGAGACACAGGACTTGCAGTACAAGCTGGACAGGGTGACTAACTGGCTGCAGGATCTTTCGGGTCGGTTGGATCCGGAGGAGAAGCGCCGAACGCAACGCCTGCTGAAGGAAGTGCTCGGTGGTGGTGCGCACGATACCAGCCTGCGACGAGTGAGTGGTGGGCTTGCACTGCGGGAGCACGGCATGGCGGACACGCAAGCGGCAGCGGATGCTGAGGCGTTGGCCAGGGCCAGGGCGCAGCTGGAAATCGAGGCGGAGGCAGAGGCTCGAGCGAGAGCACAACGAGAACAAGAAGGCGAGGGCGAGGAGCGAGAGGACGAAGGCGGCGCGGGCGGCGATGGAGCCGGAGGGGATGGCGCGGACGGAGGCGAGGACGCAGCGGCGGCGGCAGCAGCGGCGGCGGCGGCGGACGTTGCGGGAGCCGAGGCGGCGGCGGCAGCAGCGGCGCGCGAAGCGGCGCGAGCGGCAGCGCGAGCAGCGGAGGCGGCCCGGGCAGCGGAACGAGCAAGAGCGGCGGCGGGGAGAGGACGAGGCATCGGCCGCGGTGCAAGACCCCCAGTACCGGCCCCGGCACCGGCGGATTGGGGCCCGGGGCGCCTACCAGCCCACCTCCGGGGTGTGGAGATGCGGAGCACCTATAAATTCAAGGCTAAGTTTTCCGGAGACCCCTCCGATTTTCCTACGTTTCTGGTGCACCTCCAGGCCTACATGATGGAAATGGGGTTCACTTTCCAGGACGACGCTGAGAAAGTGCGTTTCGTGGGCCAAGCCCTAGAAGGCAAAGCAGCCAAGTGGTTTGTGGACTTGTACCGCTATCACCCCCAAGCCATCCGTGACTACAACCATTTCATGAGAGCCCTGCGCCAGATGTACGTGGAACCGTTCGAGCGAGAGACCGCGGAGAAGAAACTCAGGGCTCACCGGCAAGGGAAGTTGTCAGTGGTCGAGTACGCCAGGGAGTTTAAAGAGCTGGCTTCCTCGGTGCCGGACTGGACGGAGCCCCAACGCGTGCTGTCGTTTGTGGGGGGCCTCAATCCTACTCTGGCAGACAAATGCCTTCTCCTGGAAGACCCGCTTACAGTCGAAGGATGGGTCCAATTGGCTGGGGAGATGGAAAACCGATTGGAGCGAGCTTCGATGGTACAGGTCCTGGCAGGCAAAACCGTGGCGAAAACTTCCACCCCGGCGAAAACCAAGCCCCGAGCCAAGTTGGAGCCGTCTGAGCGCACCCGGTGCATGGAAAAAGGGCTGTGCTTGGGTTGTGGCCAAGCGGGGCACTTTCTCGCAAACTGCCCCTCAAAAGCAACAGCGACCCCGAGAGCCGTGAGCAGCGCCCCACCGAAAGCCCAGCCCGCCAAGAAAACCACTCCCAAGAAAAGTGCCAAGTCTCTTCTGGTGCCAGTGGCTGCCGTGCCAGCAGTGGACGACTCGGAGGAGGGAAGCGGGCTGGAGGACGAGGATCAAGCCGAGGAGCAGTCGGGAAACGAGGACGGTCTGCTGTAAAGGCGCCCCGCCAGCAGGCCGCCAACAGGGGCAAACGCGTGGTGAGTGATTCCCCCTTGCTACTCCTACCTGCCAAGCTCTCCAACCCCAAGTCGGGGAAAACAGTGGGAGTCCGGTGTATCGTGGACTCAGGGTGCACCCAATCCCTAGTGAGCCCGGCACTGGCCGAGACTTTGGGGGTGGGAAAGGTGCCGCTGAGGGAACCCTTGCCAATCACCCAATTAGATGGGAAATGCGCTCCCGGAGGGGAGGCCACGGCGAAAACGCGCCCAATGGACTTGGACATAAAAAAACATTGGGAGCAAATCCAGCCTTTGGTAGCCCCTCATTCTGCCTTCCCTTGTGTGTTAGGGTTGGATTGGCTGAAGGAACATGACCCCTTAGTAAAGTGGAAAGAAGGGACTGTGGACTTTACCTCTCCCGCCTGCGAGCAGCACGCTCGACCGCGGGATTCCCCACTTACGGGGGTTGTGGCCGCTTTGGGATCGGGGGGGGCAGCGCTCCCTCCTGAGTATCGGGACTTTGCTGACGTGTTCGCGGAGGTAGAGTGCAACCAACTGCCCCCCCACCGTAAAACTGACTGTGCCATTGAATTAAAGAAAGGGGAGCCACTCCCCAAAGCCAAACTTTATTCCATGAGCCCCCGGGAAATGGCGGAGCTTAGGGAATTTTTGGATAAGAACTTGGCGAGGGGTTTTATTAGACCGGCCACATCTTCATTGGCGGCCCCGGTCCTTTTTGTAAAAAAGAAAGACGGTTCGCTACGTTTGTGTACTGACTACTGTGGGTTGAACGCGGTCTCCACCTGCAATGCCTACCCGCTCCCCCTGATAAAAGACTTGTTGGGCCACTTGGGGAAGGCACGGATTTTTACGAAATTGGATTTGAGGGAAGCCTATTACCGTGTTCGGATCAAGAAGGGGCACGAATATTTAACGGCTTTTAATACCCCCCTGGGGCAGTTTGAGTACACCGTAATGCCGTTCGGCCTCGCCGGCGCTCCGGGCGTGTTCATGAATATGATTAATGAAATTATGCATGATTTATTGTACCAGGGGGTGTTGGTTTACATTGATGATATTCTTGTGTATTCAGAGAATGTTGAGAGTCATGCTGAACTGGTACACGAAGTGCTCAACCGCTTGCGGAGGCACCAATTGTTTGCTAAACTGTCTAAATGTGAGTTCCACCGCGATGCGGTGGAGTTTCTGGGATTCCGTGTCTCCCAAGCGGGGATTGAGATGGACCCTAGCAAGGTGCGCGACTTGCTGGCTTGGGAACCCCCCCGCACCAGGAGGCAGCTGCAAAGCTTCTTAGGATTCGCTAATTTTTACAGGACTTTCATCCCCAATTTTGCCAAAGTGGCGTTGCCCCTCACTGACTTGTTGAAGACCAAACAAGGGGGTAAAACGGCGAGCCGCCCGGGGACGCCCCTTCTGTGGACTCCCCCCTGCCAAGACGCATTCGACAAACTAAAGTTGTTGTTTACGTCCGAACCAGTGCTGGCCCATGCTGACCCTTCTAAGCAATTTACTGTACAAGTAGACTCCTCGGACGTAGCAATGGGGGCCGTGATCCTCCAAGAGGGGGAGGACGGAAAATTACACCCGCTGGCCTATCTGTCAAAGAAATTCTCGGGGGCAGAGCGAAACTGGGCAATTTGGGAAAAAGAGGCGGCTGCAGTAAAATTGGCCCTTTCCACCTGGAGGCATTGGCTAGAAGGGTCCGCGACCCCATTCGTAGTCTGGACGGATCATAAAAACCTTCAGGCACTCAAGCAGCCCCGTTCGCTTTCCGCCAAGCAAATGAGATGGGCAGAGTTTTTCGCCCGTTTCAACTTCTCCCTGAAGCATCTGCCGGGTAAAATGAATTTTTTGGCAGATGCATTATCACGCCTGCCCCAGTATAACAGCAAACGAGACCCATTGGTGGACACCGTTTTCACCCCCGCCCAACTAGGGATGGCCGCCGTGACGCGCAGCCACGTAAAGACTGATACGCCCATCCCAGGGGGCTGGGTCCAGAAGGAGATGTCACAAGATCCGGAGTTTGGCTCCCTCCGCCCTGATCTGACTGAGAAGGGGGGGCTCTTTTTTAAGGGCGAGAGACTCTTTGTTCCTGTTGTGGCTAGGGGAAAGGTTTTGAAACTTTGCCACGACGCAAAAACTGCTGGACACTTTGGTTTCGTGAAAACTCTGCACCTAGTCAGGAGACAGTATTGGTGGCCGTCCCTGCGCAAAGATGTGGAGAAATATGTGCAGGGATGCCCTATTTGTATTGCCTCAAAACCGGTTGGAGGCAAGAAAAAGGGGCTATTGCAACCACAGCCCACCCCCTCTCGTCCATGGACAGATGTCACTATGGACTTTATTACGGACCTCCCTCCCAGCCACGGGAACACCGTTATATGGGTGGTAGTGGATGCTTTTTCTAAACAGGCTCACTTCATTCCCTGCGCGGGAGTGCCTTCAGCACCAAAATTGGCCTCTCTTTTCATTGAACACGTGGTACGTCTGCACGGGATCCCGACACGTGTCCTGACGGATCGGGGCCCCCAGTTCGTTTCCAAGTTTTGGAGGGAACTCCTGAGACTTTTGGGGGTGGAGCAAGCCCTCACTTCGGGCTATCACCCTGAATCAAATGGCCAGACCGAAAGGGTAAACCAAATCCTGGAACAGTATTTGCGTTGTTTCATCAATCACCAGCAGGACAATTGGGTCTCCCTATTACCGCTGGCGGAATTTGCCTACAACAATGGGGTCCATGCCTCAACAGGGGTATCACCTTTCAAAGTAGTGTATGGGACTGATTTGGCAACCGCCCCCACCTGGGAATTCAGCTCCACTGAGACTCCTGATATAAATAAATGGGCATCGACCATCAGTACAGGTTGGCCAGAAATTGTTGCTAGCCTCAAGGAGGCAAAACAAGCCTATAAAGCCCAAGCAGATAAGAAAAGAGTACCTGCACCTGATTGGAAAGTGGGAGACCTGGCCTATTTGTCCACTAAGAACCTGAGGTGCCAGCAGAAATCAAAGAAACTTGGCCCTAAATACGTGGGGCCATTTAAAGTGGTAAAACTGATTAATACTGTGACTGTTGAGCTGGCTTTACCAAAGACTTACAGGAATGTGCATCCGGTTTTTCATTCCAGCCTGCTGCGAAGAGCTCCGGTCCCAGACGAGTGGCACCCTCCTCCAGACCAGCCTGTGCCAATTTACATCGACAAAGACACCCACTATGAAGTCAACCAAATTTTAGACTCTCGTTTGCACAAGGGTCGCCTTCAATATCTGGTCGATTGGAAAGATTTCCCTTCGGGGGACAAAGAGTGGGTGGAGGCAGGGAATGTGAAGGCACCCCGCCTTCTCCGGGCTTTCCATCGAGCATTTCCTGATTGCCCTCGCCCGGTAGATGCCGGCTAGGTGGGGGAGTGAAGTTAGTTTTAATGCGGAGGGATGTCAGGATTGTAGAATCTCTGTCATAAATTAGCCTGAGTTCCTCCATGTCAGTTATATTGTTTAATTGAACCTGGCGCCTGTTAGCCCCGGCCTTGTAGTGTGTAAGCAATAAAGTAGAGTAGTGATGTTATTCTAACCTTATCTTGTTATGGGCTCACAGGGTTGTTGTCAATTCTCTCAAGGATGGGAGTTTGGAATCCTGTTGTTGTTTCACATATGTCTTTCCTCACTAACCCCCCTCCTTGGGAACTGTCAAGTTTTGGGCGGGAGAAATGTATTGATAAGCTGAGGCAAATCTGGCTTCGAGTCAGATTTGACTTTCAGTCCAATGCGTATAGTGCTAATCAATAAAACTATTTTCTTTTGAATAAGTTTTGTTGTGAGTTTCCTGTGCGCCTGACAGCTCCCCAGATGTCCATGGACCACAATTCCCATGAGCCCCTGCCAGCAGGCCTAAGGGATCATCATAAATCAGCTGTACAGTCAGGCTGCTTTTAAACAAAAAAAAAATGTCTGCCATTAATTATGAACCTCGACATTTTTATTTCTCCAGTGATTTTGTGAATTGCAACTGAACCCAAAGGACTTATTAGCCTTTTTTTTTTCCAGTGAAGAATTATCGTACTGCATAATTTGGATTTTATAACACATTTTACTAATTTGCTACAAATTTACTTTCCCCTTACATCTGTACTCTTATGACCCTTGTTCCATTGTCTGAGGAAGACTGCCGGCACTCGAAAGCTCACGCCTTGAATAAATCAACAAAGGTGATATTGGACTCAAATTTTGTTGTGCTATGGGTATGCATTTTGGGAAACCCTGTGCACAGAGAAGTCCAGATTAGGGTTGTGTGCTCTGGTGCGCTTTGGCCACCACGGCGATCACTGAAGCCTGAAGTGGCCAGGGCCGCAACACGGAGGGGAGGGGCGCTAGCTGGTGCACCGCCACCGGCGCTGCCCCTCCCCACTGCGGCACTGTCCGCTTTGGGCTTAAGTGATCGCTGAAGCGGCCGAAGCATGCCGGACCACACAGCCCTAGTCCAGCTTAAGTTTCAAGTTCACTTTACCTCATTCTCAAGAGTACAGTATTTGCTGGCGTATAAGACTACTTTCCCCCCCTGAAAAACATGCCTCCAAGTGGGGGGGGGGGTTCGTCCTATACGCCGGGTGCACTTCATTTGGGATAGACATAGCTGCCCATAGTGGCCCATAGTACTGTAATGGAATGTAACAAACTCTATATTTTGAGTGGAAATGTTGGGGGGTCGTCTTATATGCCCAGTCGTCTTATATGCTGGCAAATATGGTAATTCCCTCCCCATCCCCAAATATAATGGCTGAACTGGAAGAGATCGGCTATATTTTAAATTGGGAGGGTCCATTACCGTCACACTCCAAATTCTACAAAGCTGAACTGGAATTTCAGAGTTAAAACACAAAATAAAATGGGGGGGGGGTTCTGCAACACAAAACTAGCAGGTGTGAGAATCCCCCAAAGAAAATAACCCTTCATCTAGATTCTTAGAAGAATGTTTGGACAGTGATATAGAACCTTGTCATCAAACAGTAGGGATGTCATGGGGCCGGGAAAGGCATCTTATAGCACTGCTCCAATACCATTTATTCATTTGGAAGAAGCAGTTTACACCATACTGTTCCCTGCCCAAAGGAGTTTCAAAGCAGCTTACAGTCGCCTTCCCTTCCTCTCCCCGCAACAGGCGCCCTGTGAGGGAGGTGGGGCTGAGAGAGCTCTGAGAGAGACCGCTCTGTGAGAACAGCTCTAAGAGAATTGTAATTGGCCCAAAGTAACCCAGCTGGCTGCATGTGGAGAAGTGGGGAATCAAACCTGGCTCACCCAATTAGAAGCCACCGCTCTTATCCACTACACCAAGGGTAATCAAACTGCGGCCCTCCAGATGTCCATGAACTACAATTCTCAGGAGCCCCTGCCAGCATTCGCTGGCAGGGGCTCCTGGGAATTGTAGTCCATGGACATCTGGAGGGCCGCAGTTTGACTACCCCTGCACTACACCAAGATGGCTCCCTCCAAGCTTATATTTGAATTTGTATGACTGTCCTTCCTGGAGACCGGCTTGGGGCAGTTTACACCATATATGAATCAAATTATAGCATTAAACAGTTAAAACAATGATTAGGATTCTATGACCACTGGTATAAGCTTATTTTCAGATGTTATTTATATTCCTTTTATTATTCCAAGGAGAGGGCTCTTGTGGGTTCTTGTAGGAGGCCCCAACCCATAACGTCACTTCTTGGTTTTGCTGGAAGTGATGTAGTGCGCAGGCACCATGCCGGTTTGCCCCCTTCCCCCCATCACACATGAACACATATGAAGATGCATGATATGGAGCTGGACCTTTGGTACATTACAGTCACTATGGGATCCTTAGACTGACTGTGGCTCTCCAGGGTCTCGGGTGGAGGTCTGCTGCCACACTCTTTAACTGGAGAGGCTGGGGGTGGAACCTGGGACCTTGGACAATCTAGTCTTTGAGGTACAGAAGGGATTGCCTAGAGGTCACCTGCCACAGCATACCTGACATCCCTACCATAGTCGAGGTGCAAGGTGCACACAGCTTGCTCAGACTGAGTCTAAGGAGAGAAAACACTGACATGAGCATGTGGACAAGTTTATGTGAGTTAGAGGGAATTTTGAAATTAGTTTTTATTTCGTCAAAGAGAAGCAGTATATCAGCGGCTATCCTACAGACAAGATTTTATGTATGGCGTCAGAAAACACAAGTAGAGAACAAAATCATACAAAAACAAGTTAACCAAAGACTGAGTTGAAAACCAAGAGGGAGAATGGTTTTCTGTGTGTTCCCTGGAAAATCTTCCTCTTTGATCTGCATATTTCCCCCGTCCCCACTAGCCCGATCCTGTCAGATCTCGGAAGCTACGCAGGGCTGACCCTGGCTAGTGTTTGGAGGGGAGATCTCCAAGGATTTGGGCGGTAGTTCCCCCAAGAACCACTAGGGGTCAGAATGCAGAGGCAGGCAATGGGGAACCACCTCCGAATGTCCCTTGCCTGGCTGCCAGACAATCCTCAGACCTCCCGGGTACACTACGATAAATAACTAACTGTAACCCCCCCATCGACCCAATTCAGGAATTTCCCAGAATATCAACAACTGTATTATAGCAATACTCCCAATGAATACCAGTTTTTTGCTTTCCAAAATCCTGTGCATATACATATACATAGCCACAATGCACTATTTCAGCTTTTATAATCTTTCATCATTGCAAGAGGGGGGGGGGAGGAAACGGCAACTTGTTAGTGTCATCCCTTCTGCCCATTTGACGGAATCCTCTGGTGATCAGACAAATAGTCCTCAGATAGCTGATTAAAAAATGAAGTCGCCGTTACGTTGTGTGTCTATGCCTTGTCAGACATGCTGGATGTTAATGTGTGCATGAATTATGTCCCTAGAGTGCGCGGAACGGAGTGGATGAAAAGAGGCCCGCCACAGCCCTCAGCATCAATTAGCAGGCATAATAGGGCCTTTCCACCTTCATTGGGGAAAGGGGCTGTGATCAAACCTATGTGCCACTCAAGTCTAGTATCGTATCAGCACAAAACAAACAACCTCCTCCATTCATATTGTTTTCTTCCCTGGAAGATTTCACTGCACTGACAAATCTAAGTCCAGGCTTTTCTAAATATGTGCAATGACAGACTTGCATATTTTACTTTGTAAAGTATACACTCATATATAATGCAAGTCTTGCATAAGGGCATAGGAACAGTTGAGAGTCAGAAGTGGGGTTCATTGGTAATAAGCCAATATTTGGTCCTTTGTGAGTAATTCCTTTCTAGCCTGGCAATTTTGCTTTTGTTGTTAGGTGCGAAGTCGTGTCCGACCCATCGCGACCCTGTGGACAATGATCCTCCAGGCCTTCCTGTCCTCTACCATTCCCTGGAGTCCATTTAAGTTCACACTGACTGCTTCAGTGACTCCATCCAGCCACCTCATTCTCTGTCGTCCCCTTCTTCTTTTGCCCTCAATCGCTCCCAGCATTAGGCTCTTCTCCAGGGAGTCCTTCCTTCTCATGAGGTGGCCAAAATATTTGAGTTTCATCTTCAGGATCTGGCCTTCTAAGGAGCAGTCAGGGCTGATCTCCTCTAGGACTGACCCATTTGTTCGCCTTGCAGTCCAAGGGACTAGCAAGAGTCTTCTCCAGCACCAGAGTTCAAAAGCCTCAATTCTTTGACGTTCGGCCTTCCTTATGGTCCAACCTTCACAGCCATACATTGCAACTGGGAAGACCATAGCCTTGACTAAATGTACTTTTGTTGGCAGGGTGATATCTCTGCTTTTTAGGATGCTGTCTAGATTTGCCATAGCTTTCCTCCCCAGGAGCAAGCGTCTTTTAATTTCTTTGCTGCGGTCCCCATCTGCAGTGATCTTGGAGCCCAGGAAAATAAAATCTGTCACTATCTCCATTTCTTCCCCATTTATTTGCCAGGAATTGAGAGGGCCGTATGCCATGATCTTTGTTTTCTTGATGTTGAGTTTCAAGCCAACTTTTGTGCTCTCCTCCTTCACCCGCATCAACAGGCTCTTTAGTTCCTCTTCACTTTCTGCCATTAGAGTGGTATCATCTACATATCTGAGGTTGTTGATATTTCTCCCTGCAATCTTGATCCCAATTTGTGACTCCTCTAATCCTGCCTTTTTCATGAAGTGCTCCGCATACACGTTAAATAGGCAAGGCGACAGTATACAGCGTTGCCGAACTCCTTTCTCAATTTTGAACCAATCAGTGATTCCATGTTCAATTCTCACTGTTGCTTTTTGACCTGCATATAAGTTTCTCAAGAGACAGATGCACTGGTATTCCCATCTCTTTAAGAACTTGCCACAATTTGTTGTGCTCCACACAATCAAAGGCTTTAGCGTAGTCAATGAAGCAGAAGTAGATGTTCTTCTGGAACTCCCTAGCTTTCTCCCTGATCCAGTATATGTTGGTAATTTGATCTCTAGTTCCTCTGCCTCTTCGAAATCCTGCCTGTACTTCTGGAGGCAATTTTGCTACTATTGCTCTATTTCTCCTAATAGATTCTTTGAGCAAAACATGGGAATTTTCTGCTTAATAATAGATGGCGTTGAATAAAACTTTGTTTGTCTTTAAACTGCCTTTGGACTCATATTTTATTAAAGTGTCTTACCAATCAATAGATAGTACAGACTGGTGTTCAAAATATTACATGAAATTACATAAAACCTTGATCTATGAAAGCTTGCTCTAGCATTCTGGCTCACACTTTTTTAAAAAAGCCAGAAAAGGGATGTGGCCCAAATTAAATAAACCTCAAAGGATCTCTATCCTCTACAGCAGTAGTCGGGGACCTGTACGGGTATGTGGATCAGTCGGTATCGGACCGCGGCTCCTCCTCCCCGGCTGCTGCCTCGGTGGCTATCCTGCCACTCTGCCGCCAGCTCACCTTTGGTGCTCTCCAGCGGCCGCCATGGCTGGGGCTCCCCCTCAGCATGGCACTGTGCAGCTGCTGCTGGCAGCGCCCCCCAGCGGGAAGTCAGGAACACCGGTGGGAAAGCAAGTGGAGAAGGGGCTCAGGCGGTGACATCCCTTGGCAAAAGACTCCCCCCTGCGGGCCTCAGCAAAATCGTCAAGCGTTGACCGGTCCCCGGTGATAAAAAGGTTGGGGACCACTGCTCTACAGTATATAACTTTATCCCTAATTGGTATTGCTTAAAATTCAACACAAAATTTCAGCTTCATTTTGGCAATACTGTTATTTCATTGATTTTTAGCACGTTGGTTTTCAATCGACAAATATTTATCAGGGGAGGGGAAACAACCAAGCTAGTTACTAGTCAAAAAAGTATCCAAATACTTCACTACATTAACTGTACTCATCATTTGCATGTTAGTAACTGGCTACGCTGAGCGTATAAAAGTCAGAAATGCGAAGTGCAAAATTTACTGTTCCTATATGATGTCAAATTATTTTGTAATCATCTAGAGCATTAGTGAAATTGGGATTCAACCAGGTAGAAAAAGCAGTCAGGAATACAACAAAGAAACAAATAACATTTTTTAACCAATTACTGAAATGCTAACCCAAAGAGGCATTCCCCCGTCATACACGAATGTCCCAGCAGCAAGGCACTGTTGAACCTTTATCCATACAGGAAACTCTTCCGCCACCTTTAAATTATGCTATCGCATTTCAAAGGCCATAAACTGCTACGGAAACTAATTAAAGGTATAAGTATCTGACGATGAGTAGACCTGCCATAGACAAGGGCCGTAATTGCTCGACTGTGATCACTGGACCACCAACTTCAAACGCTGGGCACCCAGAGCAGGACCACGTGGGCTCTATCTGCTTCTAAGGTCAGCTTCTCTGAACCCGCTCCCTTGACAAGTCCCCTATTCTTACATCATGGTAAAGCAGGTGCAGGATGGCCTCACCTCTTCAGCCAGTACAAAGAAGAAGTCACCTGGAGGGAGGCGTCTGAGAAAGCGAATTACTGTTCTTCTTTCCTTGCTTGAGGAAGCCTGTGGCGCAGTCCCCTTGCTGATCAAGGTGCATCTGGATATCACCGTAAGGTTTTGGGTTTTTTTTTTTTTTAGTCCTCTGAAAACACATTAACTTGGGACCTAGCTAATAACCCATCTTTCATTATTAGTGAACCCAATAGATATTCATCTTTCCCTATGACATATCTGGCCAAGCTTGAAGTACCTAGTCATAGGAGGGCCTTCACTTTGGCACGCTGTGATGCCTTCCCTTCGGCGGTATTAGAAGGAAGATATAGGAAAATACCCTATACCGAAAGGAAAGGCACCTGTGGCTCTGGACATGTAGAAACCATGGAACATGTTCTCTTTCAATGCCGATTCTATAATGAGATTCGAACTAGTCTAATTCTTCCGCTGCTAGGCAGATTCCCAGGGCGCTCAGGAGAATTCCCCTGGCTGGGAAACCCTGCTGGAAATGATGCTGAAAGAGACCAACAATTTTCTTTTCTCTGCACTTATGTCCTGCAGTCTCACTGCCTGGCTCTGCTTAGACCTCACGCAGGTGAACTGACAACTTTAACAGAACAATCTTAAGAACCGTTTCCTGGGAGAAAGCCCCACTGAACAGATCTCAGGAAGATTCTGAGTAGACCTGTTTAGGACTGCTCTCTAAATCTGGGTGAGACTATGAATGTTAGTTCCTCATGAGCAAGGAACACTTGTAACATATGGGAATAAGCCTTCTTTACTCTTCCAAGACATAAACCGGAATTTAAGCACTTAAGAACTGTCCACTGAGTACTTTTGTGTGCATTTTTAGGGTACTCATGGGATCACATTCTTAATTATTTGGAACATTTCTCTTCACCACTGGAAAAGTTCGTCCACTAACTCTAAAATAAGTGCAATGATATCACAAGGAATTAGTGTTGCAATTTATTTGATAGCGTTTTGTTCTCCTATGGAGAACCTCTTTAGGTAGGCCATTTATTCGGCTGCTGCGGGGATTGCTGCTGAGGACAGCCCTGTGATATTGGTGCTGTGATGCCACAATAATTCATTCATGCATAATCCAATGATGATATGGGATGGATTCCTAAAGCGCTAGTTGGATTCCTACTCTTCAACGGAGAATCAGGAACGCCTGAAGAGAGTCAGCGGCCCCCAACACATTGCAAGGGGGAGAAAGTTCCAAGAAACATACCACTTAGAACAGCACTGCCTCACAGGAAATCAAATTAAATTGATTGAAATTTTATGATGTCAATGGGGTGGATTTCCTAATAATGACAAAGGGAGAAGGGGGTCACTTTTGACCCCCACAAAAGGGGGGTCATGGGATCCACACGGACAAAAACCACATGGGTTAGGGGGCTGCAGAGCTGGGCGAGGCTGAAGGAAAAATCTGGTAAGGTTGTCCCTATTCTACTATGGCGAGCCCAGAATGTCATAACCCTTTACTTGTTACACAGTAGAGCTGTTTCTCGGTGTTATTACGTTAAAACTTCCCACAAGCGTGAAGTAATTGACTAGCAAGTTCAGTGGCATTTCATCCGGACAGATAGATATTAAAATCTCCCTCCTAGATCAGATGCTCGTGTCAAACCATTTCCATGCTAGCAAAAAGATGTGAGTTGTTAACTACTAAATGACTAAATGACAATGGCTGTTACTAATCGCTTATTGAATAATGAAACTGACACAACCGATAAAAGGTTTCAATCCTGGGGAAAAAAAATGATTTATAGTATTTCACTCCACTGGCACTGTTATTTGTATGATGAATGAGTGGACAGACACCAGTTAATCTCCCCGCATCTTCAACTCAGAGGTGGCAGCTTCTGCTACAGCATCCAAATAATCAAGAACAGCTAACAATACAGCAATGGTATTCGGAGGGGTTGAATGCTGGCATTTTATCAAGGCTGATTCCCAGATCAATTTACACAATGGATTTTTTGGGGGGTGGGTGGGTGGGGGGGGGAGGAGGGAGAACGTGGAAAGAAAAAGAAGGTAAATAAATATATTTTTTAAAAAACCACCACCCTATAACCCTGTAGTTTGCAGCGAGCTCTGTAAGGCCATGTTCCTTGTACCGCAGAAATGAAATCATCAATACTTCCGGGGCATTAATGATTTTGGAAAGCTCGGTACAGTTTATAGATTTCCTTGATGGCAAAATCAGAACCGCAGAATCATACCGGCCTGCCAAGGTACTTTGTTATGCTGTGGTGCAATATTACATTATCTGCCCGTGTACCACAAAATCCCATTTTCTGCCAGAGGGAAGGAAGGAAGGATGTATCTTCCTTTGAAACGTTATGAAATCGTAAAGAGGCCGTGAATAGGAAATTCATATTTATAAGGGGCCCCCCAATGGCAGGCATTGGGTTGATACCACCTGCCCTAAACTTCGCCAAAATCGCTCTTTCGCAAGAGGAAAAAAAAGGTATTGGGTTAAAAAGGCACACTTGTCTTTCCCATAAATCATCTTCGCTCCACCTAGGAATATCCGTCTAACCACCTGGGGAGAGAGCGGGGAACGAGGAAAGCTTTCATCAGCTCCAAGAAAATCAGGATGTGTTCCCAGACACAGAAAGACAGTGATAACTGTAAACAGGGTGACCCATAAATCTACCAAAGAGCGCCTGTTAGGGCACTGTCCTGGCGATTGTGCTATGGAAAAGGTGCCCCCTTGGTTCTGTGACACGTGCAACAAGTATTTGCAAGAAGAAGGGCATGTCGAGAAAAAAACCCAGGTGGCTACGCTTCAGTTCTGCTTTTTCTTCCGGGTGCTTTTTGTGACAAGTGGTGGATGCCATGAGATGCACAAGCTGTCTCGTTCAGGCGGGCTTGCTGCTCGAGAGCCGCTCAAGGGAAGCAATGCTGTGTCAAGGAGGAGAGGGAGAAGAATCTCATCCTCCCTGGCCCCGTCTTCTTCCTTCTTTCCCGCCTCCCTGTGATTCCTTCATGGATTCTCCACTTGGGTAGAACAAGAAAGGCTGTATACTGTCGCCTTGCCTATTTAACTTGTATGCGGAGCACATCATGAGAAAGGCGGGATTAGAGGAGTCACAAATTGGGATCAAGATTGCAGGGAGAAATATCAACAACCTCAGATATGCAGATGATACCCCTCTAATGGCAGAAAGCGAAGAGGAACTAAAGAGCCTGTTGATGCGGGTGAAGGAGGAGAGTGCAAAAGTTGGCTTGAAACTCAACAACAAGAAAACAAAGATCATGGCATACGGCCCTCTCAATTCCTGGCAAATAGATGGGGAAGAAATGGTGAGAGATTTTATTTTCCTGGGCTCCAAGATCACTGCAGATGGGGACTGCAGCAAAGAAATTAAAAGACGCTTGCTCTGAAGGAGGAAAGCAATGGCAAATCTAGACAGCATCCTAAAAAACAGAGACACCACCCTGTCAACAAAAGTGTGTTTAGTCAAGGCTATGGTATTCCCAGTTGCAATGTATGGCTGTGAAAGTTGGGCCATAAGGAAGGCCGAGTGTCAAAGAATTGAGGCTTTTGAACTCTGGTACAGGAGAAGACTCTTGTGAGTCCCTTGGACTGCAAGGCGAACAAACCGGTCAGTCCTAGAGGAGATCAGCCCTGCCTGCTCTTTAGAAGGCGAGATCCTGAAGATGAAACTGAAATACTTTGGCCACCTCATGAGAAGGAAAGACTCCCTGGAGAAGAGCCTAATGCTGGGAGCGATCGAGGGCAAAAGAAGAAGGGGACAACAGAGAATGAGGTGGCTGGATGGAGTCACTGAAGCAGTCGGTGCGAGCTTAAATGGACTCTGGGGAATGGTAGAGGACAGGAAGGCCTGGAGGATCATTGTCCATGGGGTCGCGATGGGTCGGACACAACTTCGCACCTAACAACAGCAAAAGAACAAGAAATAGCCTTACCACTTCTGCCGGCTTGGGAGGTTGGGGTGGGAAGATGCTCCAAGGAAGGCCCAAAAGCAGTTATCTATTATATTATGATGATGAATGATGAGAGTAAAATTAGTGTATGGGGGGGGGGCACACACAAACCACTGCTGTGTCCTGACTGATGGATGCTTGGCCACCACAAAACTGTCCCAAGTGTTGAAGAAAATCCCTGTGTTTTGTATATGTTTTTTACAATATTAGTCACCTAGTTGGGGTATTTTCTGCTCTGTTTTTGTTTTGTTTTGTTTGTTTTTGGGCCAATGTGTAGATTAATACCTCTATAAGCAAAGTTAGAGCCTCTTGTGGCGCAGAGTGGTAAGGCAGCCGTCTGAAAGCTTTGCCCATGAGGCTGGGAGTTCAATCCCAGCAGCCAGCTCAAGGTTGACTCAGCCTTCCATCCTTCCGAGGTCGGTAAAATGAGTACCCAGCTTGCTTGCTGGGGGGTAAAACGGTAATGACTGGGGAAGGCACTGGCAAACCACCCCGTATTGAGTCTGCCATGAAAACGCTAGAGGGCGTCACCCCAAGGGTCAGACATGACTCGGTGCTTGCACAGGGGATACCTTTACCTTTACCTTTAAGCAAAGTTAAGAGGAATAGGATATTGTTAGGCTTCTTGGTGTAGAGGTTAGGAGCGGTGGCCCCTAATCTGGAGAACTGGGTTTGATTTCCCCACTCCTCCTTGCGGAGCCAGCTGGGTGACATTGGGCCTGTCACAGTTCCTCTCAAAGGTGAGAACCTGGCATCCCAAATGGCAGAACTCTTTGCAACTGATGTCCTCATCCTGCAGATACCAGCTGGAGATACATCCATGGAAAAGAAAACTCACTATCAACAGATGTCAAGTACTTTAGGGCAGGGGTAGTCAACCTGCAGTCCATGGACTACAATTCCTATGAGTCCCTGCCAGAAAATGCTGGCAGGGGCTCATGGGAATTGTAGTCCATGGACATCTGGAGGACCACAGGTTGACTACCCATGCTTTATGGTACTCACAGAGTTTTGCATAGTTACCTTGCTGTGATGGTTTTAACTGTTTTAATATGTATGTATGGAAGTGTCAAGTTGCAACTCACTTATGGCAACCCCAGTAAGGGGCTTTCAAGACAAGTTAAAAGCAGAGGTGGTTTGACGATGCTTGCCTCTGCAGAGGTTTCCTTGGTGGTCTCCCAGCCCTCCTTAGCTTCTGAGATGATTGAAGAAGAGTTGGTTCTTATATGCCACTTTTCTCTACCCGAAGGAGTCTCAAAGCGGCTTACATTCGCCGTCCCTTTCCTCTCCCCACAACAGACACCTTGTGTGGTGGGTGAGGCTGAGAGAGCCCTGATATCACTGCTCAGTCAGAACAGCTTTATCAGCTCCGTGGGGAGCCCAAGGTCACCCAGCTGGCTGCATGTGGGGGAGTGCAGAATTGAACCCAGCTCGCCAGATTAGAAGTCTGCACTCTTAAGCACTACACCAAACTGGCTCTCTGGACTATTGGACTATACCATGCCACCTTCCCTCCTCAAACTGGAAGTAGTGACCTGAGGCTGAGAGAAGGAGGAGAAACTTACCCATAGAGATTCAGAAGATTCAAGGATGGGGCCAGAGAAGAGGGCTCCTCTAGATTTGAATCTTAGCTCTTTGAAACTATGGAATGTGAAGACTTTAGAAGCAGCTCCAGCAGAGCCTGTTCCTCTCATGTAGCCCCTTTGAAATTGGTCACTGAGTGTCATCAATGGACATGTGGTCTGGCACAACAAAAGCCATGCAGAACTCCCAATCTATAATCTAGGAAGAGGCAATAAGATCATAGAACCATAGAGTTGGAAGGGGCCATACAGGCCATCTAGTCCAACAACCTGCTCAATGGAGGCAGCCTAAGATTTATTTATTCACATTTATTCACATTTTTTGTTCACAGATCATACTTCAACAGTCAGCAGCCATTTAAGGACAACCATACACCTATTCAAACAGCTAAACCCCTGGGTGCTTCTACAAGCCATCCATTAACACAAGACTCAAGGCCTATGGCAAATACTGATGTCTTCCCAGGATAGCTGAGAGACCAACCAGGTGCCAGACCAATGTCCACAAGGAGATAATGAAACCCCACCACTCAACAAGCCCAGGTTTTGTAGCGACCCACCTCACTTCAGAAACTGAAAAACAGCAGGACTTGGGATGCAGACTACAGCTGATGTGCAGGTTGCTCCCAGAAGAGGTGGCCACCTGAACACCTTGATCTCAAGCTGGTTAAGGTTTTAGAACTGAGATCAAGCAGGCACCTGAGGTTGCTCCTCATTGATGTTCTAGAGCAGAGATAGTCAACCGGTGGTCCTCCAGATGTTCATGGACTACATTTCCCATGAGCCCCTGCCAGCATTTGCAAATACTGGCAGGGGCTCATGGGAATTGTAGTCCATGAACATCTGGAGGACCACAGATTGACTGCCCCTGCTCTAGAACTCCTCCCCTGGCTGCCAATCTGCATCGGCTGAAGCCTTTGGAAGACTTCAAATCTTGCCAAGCTCCATACAGGCCCATGAATGTAATCAAATGGTTTTCCTTCTGCTTGCAGAATACGTAAGCATGCTGCATATGGAATGATGGTTGAGCAAAGATTTCCCGGTGATTCAGGCAAGGGCCAAAGAATAAATGAAGAACCTTATACCACTTCTTCCTTTAGCAAAACTTCTAGCAATTCATGGCTTTGCATTAGGGTTGGACACATGTAAGTAAAACATTGGCAACTGACTACTTGAACGTTAACTACATTGTTTCATAATGATGCATAATTGATTGGCTCTCACAATTAGCACAAATGTCAAACCCACTGATAATATATTTTTTGTTGTTTAAATGGAGGGTAATGTTTAGGAATGGGCACTTCAGTCTGGATAAGCTGAAAAGTACCCGAGTCAATACCGATTTGGGTAATTTTCAGCTGTAACCGAGCCAAAGCAGAAATCCAACCAGTTTTAATAGGCTGAATCATAGATGCCCAAACTGATTCAGGCTTGATTCGGCATTGATTTGTCCACTGCCTGCCCGCCCTCCCTGAGCCTTCTGGAGCCAGCTGCCAGCTCACATCTGGAGCCAGCTGCCAGTTCCCGCTGGGGAAGGGAGGTGCAGGAAAGAGCCTGTTCGGCTGCTCTTTAAATGCCTCTTCCGCCATGCCCAGCCTTCGCGTAGAAGTCTTAGTGAAGAAGTCTGAAAAGCCTGACAAAAGGTTTAGTTAAGGTGAAGTGAAATTTTATTACAACTTCAGGCGTATTTTTAAGGTTTGCAATCTTTTCTCGAAAATCGCAAGACAGTTCTTCTTATTTAAGGTTCCTGTTCCTTTCAAGGTTTGTAATCTTGTCCTATGTATAACTAAAGCACTCTTCACTTGTGAACTTTCAAAGAGTACGTAATGTCCACCTGTGAGTGCATTTAAATTATAGAATTTTTTCAGAGGGGAGGATGTGTTAAGTCTGTTAAAACCAAAATGTCTCCAGGGATTTAATGGCACGTTAACTTTGCGGGCCTATTCGTTTGTAGTGATGGTGGCAGGGGTTTGCTCTCTACCACCATTGTTCCAGCCAACTTTGTTCAGCTCCATTTTCTGAAGACGTTGCTTGTCTTGAAGATACTGAAGGCGAACCCCGTTAATTATTTTAATGTGACCTGTAGCTGTGATGTTGTTGTGAGATGAGATTGTTTGGAAGTTTGGGGTTGGATGTCATCAATATACAGGTGGCATCCAGCTCTATATTCCTATATATCTCAGTCTCCAGATGCCTGTTATTAGGTGGCTACGGCAGAAGAAGCTGAATCCAGGCAAGTTCAGAAATAACACTGGTGGGAAAGGTTGAGTTCCACTGCAGGAAGAACTGGTCCCTCCTGCAGTGGATGGAGTGAAGCTGGTTTGCAGGGAAGGTTAAGAATGTGGGGATGTTCACAGCCCCATTTTTGCTCTTTGAGATGCAGATTGGGGCAGCTTGCAAGAGTATCTTCTATCAGCTGCATTTGATTTGCCAACTAGTCCCTTTCCTAGATCAACCCATGTGGCCATGATAATCCATGCTTTAATTAACCCCATGTCTGGACTACTTAACAAGATTGACATTCGACTGCCCTTGAAGGCAACCGCGAAACTACAACCAGTGCAGGATGCAAATGCAAGAACCTAGCTAGGTGCTAGCCGGTAAAATATATATCTCACTTAAAAACAAAACAGCTACACTGGTTGCTAGTTCAGTTCAAGAGATCATGATCTCTAAAGCCCTTCAATATGTCCCTGTGTACCCCCTATTGGCTGTCCCCCTGCTTCGGGCAGCCCATCTGGCATTGATTCATATCCAGAGTCAGTGCACTGTATCCATGGTAGCTCCCATCTTTGGATCACACTCTCTGAGAAGACAGTGGATGTCGTCTCTGGAGGTGTTTAAGAAAGGCTATTTTGTTTGATAGGGCTTTTATTGGGGATTCGGTTGCAGGGATTTTTATAGATTTAACAACCTGCTGCCCCCCACCAAAAGGGCCAGTGATGGGCCTGGAGGGGATGGGAAGGGGAGGGCCCCCAGGTGGGCAGCTATGCTTCCCAACCCGGTTCTGCATGATTGCAATGCTTCTGAGGTTTCTTGAATGTTTCAGGTGTTTCTCAATGGTAAAAGAGTTGAGAAAGGCTGTTCTAGAACAGTGGTCCCCAATCTTTTTATCACTGGAGACCACTCAAAGCTTGACAATTTTACTGAGGTGGCTCAGTTTACTCCTCTACTCTCAACCACTGCCCTAACGCTCTCTGATCGCTATGGTAATGTTTAAACATCCCTTCAAAATAAGATACAGGCATGCCCCAACAATGAACATAAGGAACATTTTAATTTCATGGAAATTTTAACTCATGACAATGACAAATCAATGGGAACCCTGAGCTTGTTTCTCTGCAATGAGATAGTCCCTTCTGGGAGTGATGAGAGACAATGACACCCAAAGTGTGTTGTAAAGGGCCAGGGGGATGAAGTAAAGGGCCGGGAGGGGGGAAGGCGTCCTTCGCGACCCACCTCCAATTAGTTGACGGACCACATTTGGTCCGTAGCCCACAGGTTGGAGATCGCTATTCTAGAAGATGGGAAATCATTACAGCTTTTTTTTTTTTTTGTATATTTTAAAAGCAAATTTGTAAGTTGCCTTGAGCCACTGAGAAATATAGGGTAAAATCAGTTAAATGAATATATAACCTCCAACATCATTTAAAAATGGTCTTTAAGGTGCCACCAGTCTCCTTTTGGTGCTTGAAATCAGATAATTAACACACATTTTGGTCCACTGGCACAGTTGTACTCTAATACCACAGTTACTAAACTGGTCGTCGCAAATTCCAGTGGCTACTGCTAGGAATTCTTTTAGAGACAAAACGAGGGGGCTGCACAGAACTATGAAGACTGACATGGCAAAGCCAATAAGGAGTGAAGGAACATAGTTAATACAAAAATTGGAAAGTCTCAAATACAGGAATTCACAGGAATCCACAACCTATAACACTGTTTTGAAAATGTCTTCCAGTTGAATTTCCATGTTACATTTAGAGTTGTGCATTTAAAAAAATAAATTCTCTAAGTACATTTGAAGCAGCATTGGCCAGAGTAAGCAGGATTTTATTATGAACATTTTTTATTGCAACTTTTTTGGCTTTTCTCAAGTTCTAGTTGATCCAAGGCCTGGAAAAGAGCTATCTGTTCCCCTTCCTAGACTGATGCTTTTACTCTGTAATTGGCCACAACTGCTTTTAGGTCATTTATATCCCCTTCTATCTATCGCTCTTGCCTCAAAATGCATTAAAGTAAAAATATATGAAATATTTCCTTTCATCGTAAGACCCATCTCTACAACATTCATAAAAGTTTTATGGAAACACCTGTCCAAGAGAAAAAGGCTTCACTTTATTAACTATATATAAGGAGGCCCTTTCCTCAAAGGTGGTATCCCCTTCACAAAACTGATCTGTCAGCTGCTGTGCGCTTTCTCATTTCTGAGCCTTCCTATTCATTCAAATTCCGCCCTCCCCCCCACCCACCTCATTTTCTGAGTACTAGACCTGTTTGGGGTGCAGTTGCTGTTTCTATTGTCTATTTCAAGCTTTCTCCACCAGGGGTGGAGAAATATCCTCTCCACCATGGGTGGAGAAATAATCACATTTTTAAAAATTTGTAAAACACTTATTGTAATATGATCATATATTGTTATGTTGAACCACCCACCCCTCCCATTTCTATTTCAGGCTGTCTCCACCAGGGGTTTGTGAAACCCCGGGGTTTCTTGACAGCCATGGAAAGGTTTCCTGATTGGGTGGCAATTAATTAATTTTAAACATATATTTTAAATTTGTAAAACACTTATCGTGATATGCTCATATATCGCTGTGTTGACTCACCCACCCCTCCCATTTCTATTACAGGCTTTCTCCACGAGCGGATCGTAAAACCCTGGGGTTTCCTGACATCCCTGGAAAGGTTTCCTGAATGGGCGGGAGTTAATTAATTTTAAACATATTTTAAAATTTTGTAAACCATTTATCGTGATATGATCACATATGGTTATGTTGACCCACCCCTTCCGTAATGGCCAATGATGGGCTTGTAGGGGTTAGTTACGCTTCCCAACCATATTCGGCACCATTGGACCACTTCTGGGGTTTCTCGAAGCATAGAGAATGTTTCATGGGTTTGTCAGCAGTAAAGAAGTTGAGAAAGCCTGGTTCGTTTACTGAATTTGTGCAATGGTTAACACTTGCACAATAACTGCTGTGGTATCAATCCCTTCCGTTCAACCCATAACTGTAGATTAAAAAATTTGCCGGGGGTGGTGGTGGTGGAATTGACCTAACCTAAGGAACTCTTGTTTCTTTTAAGATATTTAATAGGCTTCTGAAATCCCCTTACTGGGTCAGTTGAGAAGGCTGAGAACCAGATCTTGTTTTACTGAAACATTTTCTTTAATTGGACTGGGGTCCAAAGGCAGGGCACAGTATTTACGGGACGAAAATCTGACAACAGAACGATCAGAGGGGCATCGGAGAGGTAAATTTCCATTATCATAGGAACAGAAAATTAAGAGGTCACCTGGGCAGACGGCAGCAAATCTTTTAGCCATTTGGAAGTTACAGCGGATTAGTTTGTTGCCCCTAAAAACGGATACTCCTAATGCTCATCGCGTGTGTTTTGGCAGCATCTGGAGAGAAATATCTTAAATATTATTAAACATTACATCATTAAATATAAATTAGAGAGAAACAAGGAAAGGCTAAAAAATTGACTAGGAGTTCAGATCCTCTAAATGGCTAATACATCCATTTTTCACCTGAAGCCCTCTCCAATGCAGTTTTGCTATTAAGCAAAAAACCTAAAGAAAGGTAATCAATTCCAACTAAAAAGCACTTATCCCGGAATGACTGTGCGTGAGGCACTTCAAACCGCTGGCTGGCTGCCAAAACGCAGACAAGCGCTATCAATGTTTCTGACTATCACAAGAGCACAAGGGGCCATGCATAATTGACTAGAAGATGGGCTAAAACTGTGCCCAATCAGTATGTGATCAAAAACGCGTGGAATATTCAGCGCCACTTGATTACATGGAGGCACGTCCTTTCGCTCCCCTCATGAAATCTCTTCAAGGTCCAGAGTACTGTAATAAGATCATTACTGTCAAGCGGTACGAATCGCAGGCAATGAGTCTTGGGATAGGAAGTCATACTTCACAAGGTTCTCTGGTCTCCTCTTTCTCTCTCTCTTTTTTTTTTATTTTACTGCGTATTGAGGCAGCAAGGCGACGAGGTGACAGATAATGATCACATCACTGTGTGGCAACTAGAAAGGCACTTTTAAGAAAAAACAGCAATCGGCTGAAGAGAAACTCGATTTCTTTCTCTCTCTCTCCCCCCCCCAACCCGTTTTCTTAAAAAATTAAACAGAATTAAATTGCGCTTTTTTGGTTTTATCAAATAGGTCTTGGTTGTTTAATTAATCATTGGATGAGCCTGGCTACAGCATGAAAACCTACTACCTCCTGTGCAAAAGGCCAAGTTTCTAATTGCAACCCCCCCCCCCAAAAAAAGAAACTTTCTTACTTCGAGGGAGGAAGGGAAGGGAGGGACAGAACCATCAATGGAATGGCTAGTTGAAGTTGTGCCCACTTATTATTACCAGCATGTGGCACTAGGAGGGGGAAAGTAAAAGGATAACAGCACAGCCCACAAAAAGTTGGATAGACTATTTAGAACAGGGGTCTACAAGCCTTTTCCAGCCCACAGGCCGCTTTAGGATTCTGACACAGCATGGTGGGTGCAACCACAAGATGGCTGCCAGAGGAGGCGGAGCCAGGCACAAAATGGCTGCCGTGGCGTACCTTCAGTCACATAGTGAACAATCCTGTGTTGGGGTGGCAGCTGCTGCCAAAACAATGTTTACAGAATTTGCCCAGACTATCAGATCTCTGATGGCTGTTTTCTTGCTGGCTCCACCTACCTGGCTTTGCCCACTATTTAAAAACCCTTAGCTATTGCTAAGAGAAGTGCTGGTGGCCACCATGTTGGAATTCCAATCTAGGATGTTGACTGATCTGCATAACTGGCCAAATTAAAGCAAATAGCAAAAGAAGAGTTGGTTTTTATACATCGCTTTTCACTACCTGAAGGAGTCTCAAAGCGGCTGACAATTGCCTTTCCTTCTTCTCCCCACAACAGACACCTTTGTGATAGAGGTGGGGTGCAGAGAGCACTGACAGAACTGCTCTGTGAGAACAGCTCTAAAAGCACTGTGCCTAGAGCAAAGGAGCGGGAAATCAAACCTGGCTCTCCAGATTAGAGGCTGCCGTTCTTAACCACTATACGACGCTGGCTCTCAGAAAGGCATAAAATAACAAAAAGGCATATAGAATGAATGATTAAGGGCATGGAATAAATATCTGCATCTTTCAGGAGACATCTTTCTCTTCACAAGCATCCAGTGCCTCTCTTTCTACCAAAGAGACTCAGCAAAGACAGTTAACAAAACAACCACCAGACTTTCTAGCACTTTGCTTTACATTTTCTTTTTTTAGCCAGCAATTAAGGGACAAGACCATCAGGGCTACTTTCTGGAGATACAATTCCTTTGCATGTAAAATCCTCAGCTTTCCTGCAGATAAAACTTCTGAACGACTTGAAGAGGAAAAGCAAGATTTTTTTTAAAAGGAACTAATCATGGACCAGATCAGAGAGATGTCATAACACTACTTTTTTTTTTTTTTTTTTTTTTTTTACTAGCAGACGAACATAAAAGGAAACCAGCCGCAGGAACAGTCCTGACCACCCTGCATGGCACCTGAAGCAGAATGAGCACCTGTTCAGCAAACCCCTTTTTATTTCAAGGTAAAGTTTTAACTTTTGCTTTCCCAAGCAGCACCTGGCAGTAATATGGGCAAGCTACCGTATAGGATCACAGCACAGAAGAGATTCGGACAACCCTACCCTCCACATATACCTACCTACGACATAAACCCCCCCTACTGGTGGCCGGGGAGACCGGGGAACTATGCATGGGCTCCTTTCCAGGACCAGAGATTTTGGCTGCCCAGCCCTCCCAATGTCAGCAGTCAATGATAAATGACTTGCTGAGCAGAAGCTTTGGCCTCCAGCAGGTGATTCAATGCAAGCTAAGAGAGCAAGTGAGGGGGGGGGGGGGGAGCTGAAGATAAAGATGGAGAAGCTACAACAGTTGATCAAAACACGTCCGGGTGGAACGATCATCTGTGGACCAAAGCCCAGTTTTCCAAACAAGCCAAAACATGGGAGCTCCATGGCTCACATTGGCGATTACCATGAACCCAAGGAGTCATATAGTTACTATATATCAGCATTCCAAACACACACATACAATAACATTCAATATAACTATTATATATATATAACTATAACCTTTTAAATTACCAGAGTACTTCTGAGTGTGCAGGGCAGGCTTTTTCAACCAGGGAATCAGTGTCCACAAGAGCCACCGGTGGCATGTCAAAGTGCCACTAAATATCTCTGAGCTAAAGTAAAAATAAACCATAGTTTCCTTTCCCTTCTGAACTGACTCATGGGGTGCTGAATACACTGGCTGCCAATTCCCTTCCTGAAGTTAGTTCAAAATGCTGGTTATGACCTTCAAAGTCCTATACAGTCCGGGCCCAGGGTAGCTGAAAGACCAGCTACAATATGAACTTTCCCCCATTCAAGTCTTACACCGTGGGCCACTGTTACTGACCTGAACTGGTTGGCCGTCCACTACAAGGCTTTGTCTGTGATTGCCCCTTAGTGCCTGAACATACAGGGTGGGGCCAAGTGTGATACATTTATGTGCCAGCTAAAGTCTTCAGTCGGGTTTTTGGTTGAGGCCAGGACAAAGAAGATTGCGTCCCTCACTGAGGTAATCAAGCTCCCCCTAAGAAGATCTCCCCAGAGGCTCAGTATTAGAAGGTCTGTTGAGCCCGGGGGGGGGGGAGGGGAAGGCAGTTTTGCCGTTAAGGGGGGGCTGAATCTGGGGAATTTTAATGATTGTCTTATGGGGTTTTATTATTGAGTTGTTAACCACCACGAGCCATTTGGGGAGTGGCGGTACAGAAACTGAAATGTAAAAAAATAAATGTTTTCTTAATTTATTATTTCTTAAAAATGGTTTTAATTTGTGTTTACAGCATGCTGGCATTGTTAAACATTTTCACTTTTAAAAAGTTGTCTTTAAGCTGCTTTGAGTAACTCTAGTGGAGGAAGAAGGATAATGATGATGATAATAATAATAATAATATATTAATATATTAATATTAATATATTAACTGGTACTAGTGGGAAAAGGTTGTTACTGTACATACTTTCCCCATTAAACAGCCCTTACAAGAACCCTCAGGTCTGTGTTAGCTTCTGAAACAATTTTTAAATATCCAATCCATTATGAGATTGCTGCCGCTCCTTTTCATTGTTGTTAGATTCAGTGCCAAATCCCTTCTAAAATTCGCAAAAGAAAGCGGGGAGAGGGAACCACTTTAAAAAAATTATACCAGTTTCTCAGCAGTATCTTTGACAATCAGTTCCTTCCCATTTACAGTACAATCACCATCTCTGCTTTTGCAAATCTTTGCTTTGCAGTCTTACAGCAAATATCTAAATTAGCAAATTACTCTGCAGCCTTGTATGCCAGGGTTTCTTGTTATGCAAGTCATGTGTAATATAATATAAATCAATTAATCGCTGTTCTTCTCTTTTCAGGAACCCGTTTTCCTGTTGGTCACCTTGACCCTTTTCCTTCCGACTGGGGAGGCGTAACCTGCAATCTCTCCTGACCCTGAAGTTAGCAAGCGCTGAAAATCCAGGAGAACGCTTTCAACCTGTTTAGCTTGCAATGAAGTGGGCTAAAACAATAGGTGAATCGCTCCTCCCTCATCTTCTGCTCCTCAGCATCAACATTATGGTCTTTCAAGATCTACCCTTTGATTTCAGACGGGCTGTGACAACAGAGGCTGAAGGTTTCCCAACCAGTGACTTTTGTGCCATGCTTGAAAGGGACTCTCTAGGAATTCAGTGGAGATTTTATTAATTTCTGCCCTCCTGTTTCTGCAGTGTACCATGACAGCCCCACGACTCTGTCATCTTAAAGACAGCGAACGATAGAACCACAGTGGAAAGCATTTTTGGCAGTTTTTTTGTGAATGGTTCACAAGTTTGGGAGAAGCACAGAACAATTTGGATATTAATGGATTATTATTGCAATGATGTATTATTCTATGGTTTTAGCAACTTTTTAACTAAAAAACCTACACTATACTTTTCAGTATATTAACTTGCAAATGCGTTTAACAGTCAATCTGTGCACCAGATACTTTTGTTCAGAGGGAATAAAGCAACCAGTCAACGCAGAAAATAAATTCAGGAGTAATTCTTATTTACTCACCCACAAAGCAATACATATTAGTCCCCCCCCCGCCCCCAAAAAGAGAGCTTGTACTAATATTAGGTATGCAAGCCAAAAAAACAAAAACAAAAACAAAAACAAATCAAAGCCTTATGTAAAAATATTTTAAAGAGATAAGATTTTAGGTTTTGTACATTTTTATTGTATTTTGGGTTTTTAGCTTTGAAGTTGTTGTAAGCCACCGCAAGACCATTTCGGAGAGGGAAAACCTAAAAGTCTGAATAATAATAATAATAATAATTCTTATTGTGTATATTAATAATAATAATAATAATTAATAATACACCAAACTGCAAGAAACAGGCTCACAAACAGAATAATATATGTATAGATTTTGACATATAATTTTATAAAAATCACTGTCTTTGTGTTCATTGTGCAACTTCTCATTGGACTCGCATGAGCTCTTGAGCAGTGGTCCCCAACCTTTTTTAGGCTGGGGACCGGCAGGGCAACTGCCCCGCCCGTGCATCGCGCATGCGCGGCCAGGTCGCCGATGCGCGATGCGCGGCCCTGATTCCCTCTCCCCCCCTCCCGCAGTAAGAAGCTTCCCGGGCTGCAAGCTCGCGGCATGGGAAGTTTTTTACTGTGGGGTGGGGGTGTGGGGTGGGGAGAGGGAACCGCGGCCTGGCGCCATGGCCTTCGCGGCCCGGCACCGGGCCGCGGCCCGCAGGTTGGGGACCACTGCTCTTGAGCATCTCTTTCAAAGACCATTTCCACAATGGAGGTTCCATGCCGGATTGCAGGCTGGTGTTTGAGCTGGGGCAGGTTGCCCCACCTCTTCCTTCTCCTGCACGGGGAAACATTTGGCCTGGTGCACCTTGCCTGCCATGGATCTGTGGTCCTGCAAAGGAGCCAGGGCAATGAAGTTCCCAGTGTGGAAATGCTCAAACTGTAGTTAGCACTCATTTACATTTTTGAATCCTGGCCCAACTGTACTTGCAGATGGCACACTGCCACTCTTCCTCTCCAAATAGCTCTCCAAACGGTTCAATGCATTGACACCAATTCACTTGAGGCAAGAGTCTCAGAAAATTCCCTTCATTGAGGTTCTCAGCAGACTCTTTCTAAATGGAGGGGGATGTGCAACACACTCCACTATTTCACACTGTCTCTTTTTTTCTATCTTGGCTAGATGCTCTGGATTAGATGCATATAAGGAGCTTCAGTTCTATAGCTTGTAAACTTTAATTGTATGGATGACCAACCAAATACAATCTATTAAGCGGCTCTTTTACATTACAATCTGTTGCCACTGGACAGAAACCTCCCCTTACTGGACACAGGCATGTTGAGAACGTCAAGTGGCTCCTCCTATCTATTACTGTCTATGCATTTCGCCAATTTTCGCTAAATTCACAATGGCACCAATTCTAGGGTTTCTAGAAGCCTGAAGAATATTTCAGGGTTTTCTCAATGCTAAAAAAGTTGAGAAAGGCTGCTCTACGATATTTACGTGTGATGGTTAAATAGAATCATCTGACATTCAGATGTCATCTAAATTATATTAACAAAATTCATAGACACAGTTATTTCTATCTTGTACCAGTGCTTGGATAAATGGATAAAGGAGAACAAACTGGAAGTGAATTCACTCAAGATGAATTCTTGTTGCTGCCCTGACTGATCTGTGAAATATCGAGGTGACCCAGGCTGTGGGACATGATCACTCCGGAGTGCTCACAGCCCTCCTGCAGAGACCAGAATGTTCCTTGATTTACTGAGGAACTTGGAGCAATGAAGCGATTGGACCGGTAGTTGGAACACAAGTGGAGGAATACTCAAAGTGGATGGGACTGAGCATAGCTGCAAGGACATTATTGTACCTACGCTATGGCACTGGTGTTAGCAAAACAAACTGACTTCTCTATCTCCGTGATATTTGTGCAACGCTGTCTAGAAGTGTTTTTTTTCCCAGGTTGTAAATCAGTTCTTATCTCAGACTCCGGCAAATGTAGACCAGGAAAATATACAGGCCTACAGTGGTGCCTTTGCATTTTGTGGTTAAAACTGCTCATACCCACTGTAACTTAGATCCAGCTGGTTAAATCTCAGGATGGTACTGGAACACATTGTGGTCCTGACTGTTGTGACCTGATGAAATGGGCAAGTTGTGCATGGCCCACCAGCGTGATCCTCTGTGGCTGTTCATACTGACTCTGGCTGGGAGGGCAAGGAAGGCAATAAATGACTCTCTGAAGGAGGATGTAATTCCATCTGGGGCTAGCATTCCATTTTGGGGCAAGGGGTTTGAGTGTGTGGTTGCCATGTCACTTCAGGTGGTCTTGGAGGATATGGCTTATCTAGACCCATTTCAATCTGGATTCTGGCCAAAGTCTGGGACAGAAATAGCCTTGGTCACCTGACAGATGATCTTTGTAGAGAGTGTGACAAGATGTGTGCATCCCTACTTAATTTCCTGGACCTCTCTGCATTGTTCAACACCACTGATCACGGTATCCTTTTGGAGAGGCTGGCTGAGTTGGGAGTGGGAGGTACCATGTTTTGGTGGTTCTGCTCATACTTCCCTAGTCAATTCCAGAACATGGTGGGAAGACTGCTGCTTGGACCCATGACATTTTTGCTATTGGATCCCGGGGTTCCATCTTGTCTTCCATGCTGTTTAACATCTACATGAAACCCCTGGAAGATATCATTAGGGGATTTGGGGCCACCAATATACGAATGATACCCAGCCCTATTTCTCTTTAATGGCTGCATCAGGCAGGTCCATGGAAATCCTGAACAGGTGCTGGCAGATAATAACAGGATGAATGAGGGCCAATAAACTGAAGATAAGACTGAGATGCTGTTAATCAGTGATAAAGATACTTGAGAAATGATGGAGGAGGAGGATGCATTCCCCCTGAAGGAATAGCCTTGTAGTTTAAGGGTATTGTTGGGAGATCGAGATCTTTTCTGTGGTACATAGTGCCTTTTATTAGCTTTGGTTGATACCCCAGCTATGGATTTCCTTGAAAAGTATGATCTGGCCATATTGATCCATGCTATGATTACATCTAGGTTAGTTTATTGTAATGCTTTTGAAAATGGACCAGAAACTTTAGCTCTTCTCCTGTAGTTGCCAGGATGGGAACCCGGTTGTTTTGAGACAACAATAACAAGTCCATGATTGAAGTCTGGAAGTGTATGGTCAGCTGCTGGAAATTGTTCTGATTTCACCCCCCTGGATCATGACCCTTCCTGCTTAACCAGATTGTTTCTTGGTTGGCTATACTGCACAGGTGTTTGCTCTGATCTCCATGGGATGTTTTCCACCAACTGAAACAGTAACTTGGACTCCATAAACAGAAATTTTAACCATATGTCCCCCCCCCTCCGACAATTGATATGAGCCTTCATGGTTGTTGTCAATGTGTATTTGACAATGTGTATTTGACCGCCAGGAGTGGCGGTCAAGATATTCAATGATAAATGAGTTTTAAAAATGAGCACTCTCCCTTTCTAGATGATCGTTAAAGGACCTTAATGCCAGTCTGATTGCACACAGTTTCAGCCAGTTTATGCTGTGTGTCACCACCTCTGGCCTCCACCACAGTGTCCCTCCAACCCCTTGTGCTGGCATCCATAGCCACAAGAAGATGAGCTGACTGAAGGAAACTTATTCCCCTGACCAAATGTAAGGGGGATGTCCACCAATTCAGGTACTTCTTTAACAACAAGTTGCTTGTGCTCTACCTTCTTTATCTTCCTCTGATAAGGCACCAGAAGGGTAGGGCATGGAATCATACCCAAGGATCCAAGTTGACTCAGGATATCCTGAGTCCAAGGATCAATGATAAAGGAGTGCATTAGTTTGGACAACCACCATTTGCAAATTTCCTTTGCTGCCATTATGATCTTTTTCTGCTTCTATATTCAAAGGAGAACCTTCCCTTGGCTTTTTTTTCTCCGCTGATGCAGACACTGCCAAGCAGGGTGCCTGTGATGGTGTCAAGGCTGATGGGGTAGCAACTGCCAAGTAATAGGTTCCAACTCCAGAATCCCTTTCAAACAATCCCATTTCTCTCCACTGAGTCCTCCTGTGATCTACAGGTGGTGGCAGTTTGAGGCTCTTTCATGTCTTGCCCCTTCCCAGCCATAGGAGCTAAACAGAAAAAACAGAATGACACTTAACCCACCCCTGTGAGCTCCTCCTTCAGTGCCTATGTGAAAAGTGCAAATATGACCCTTCTATCTATGGCCCTATCAAGAACAGTTGCTGTGTCCTATTTATGGCCTTCCTTACTGATTACAGTGTAGTAGGATTACTGGCCTGGCTGTATGGGGATCCTTGTTAGGCTTGTTTATATCCTCACATCACATTGGATCAAACTTTTGGACAGCATGAGATGACTCTTCGGTACACTGATAAGAAACCTATGTGTCTGAAGCATTTCTGTCACGAACTTGGTGTCCTTTGCCACTGCTTCCATATATTTGGCCCTGCTCAATATGTCATCGACATATGGGTGAAGATAAATTCCCCTGTTGGCACAAACTAGAACAATCAGAATCTTGGTAAGGACACAAGGTCAAAAGGAAGAGCCAGTACTGGAAATGTTGACCTTGGAAAGAAAAATGTAGAAACTGTTGTATGCCTGATATATTAGAACATGTAAGTAAGCATCCCTGTGACCCAGAGATGTGAGAACATTTTTCTGTTGAATAATCTGCAGAACAGACCAGAATTCCCATTTATGTACCCCAAAGATTAGATTTTGTATGTTTAGAATTGCTGTCCACTCTCCAGATCTCTTTGAAACTAGAAACAATGTTGAATCAACTCTCTTAAAATGCTGATTCCTGATTTGACTGCTCTAGTCTGTTGGGGGTGGTGTATAGTTTGCAACAGTAGGCACCATTGTTTAGTCTTGGGAACTAGAGATGCAGTAAAGTGCTGAGGAGGGGAAGAAGTAAATTATATTCTGTATCCATCCTTGGTTAGAGATAGAACCCATTTCTTGGCAGTCAATTTTTCCTAGGCTTGGGCAAAGACCTGGAACTGAACTCCTATCAGACAGTTATGCTGTTGGTTCTTGTCCTATTGGTCTCTAATGGAAGCCTGACCGATAAGCTGAGGATCAGGAATTCCTAAAGTCTTTGTTATCTCTTCCACACACTGGTGTTCTGTAGTTGCAAAAGGAATTAAATGCTTCGGTTTCCCATCCTTATGAGTGGAGGTCAATGGCATGGCCTTCTTTTTCTCTTTGGTTACCACTAGCGCTTTGTCAAGAGCCTGCCAGACCATTTTTCTGCTGATAGATTAGATCTGGACAAGGCATCCACTTTCTAGTGTCTCAGCCAAAGGTTCTGTCTAATCACTATTTTGCCTGCCTGTGCTCTGGCACAGAACTGCATCGAATTCTGAGATGCATCAGAGGTGAATATCACAGCCCTCTTGATTTTCAGTAGAAACCTCATAAGAGTGAGCAGATCCACATCTAGATGTTGGAAAAGACTGTTGGTCCAAGCCACAATACTCTTGCAAGATTTGACAGCACTGATGAATTCTGTATAGCCAATGAAGAACCTGCATGAGATTTCTTGAGCACCATTTCATTTTTTCTATCTACAGAGTCCTTCAACATATTATTGCCATCTTTGGAAAGGATCACACCTAAGTGTAGTGAAGCACAGGTGAATCCATTGGAGGACCTTTAAATCTTCCATGGCATCCTCTGGGAGGGCATAGAACTTCATGGCAATGGTTGCAAGGGAGTTACTGCTGCCAGGAATTGCAAACTCTGCCATAAAGACATTGTCAAATAAGTCTGGGGAGGGACACACTGAAAATTGTTTTGCTGGTCGTTTGCAGCCTCTCCCATCTAACTCAGCAAACACTGAGGATCAAGGAACCTCTGTAGTTTCTATCTGATAATTAAGAGACTAAATTACTTTCTGCAAAAAGATGCTCAAAATGCTCTGGTTAGAAAAGCCTAGCTGAATTATCCTTCGAAGACTTCTTCTCCCCTGACCATTCTTTCCCTTGAAAACCAGCATATTGTGGTTAACAGCGGTGGCCTCTAATCTGGAGAAGCAGGTTTGATTCCCCACTCCTCTACTTGCAGTCAGCTGGATGACCCTGGGCCAGTCACAGTTCTCTCAGATCTCTCTCAGACTCAGCTACCTCACAGGTTGTCTGTTGTCAGGACAAGAAGGGAAGGAGATTATAAGCTGTTTTAAGACTTCTTCAGGGAGTAAAAAGCAGGATACAAAAAGCCAGCTCTTCTCTCATTCTCTTGCTTCTTTGTTTGAGCTGACACAGAAAACTCCCTTTGTTGAAGGGAGTTCCTCCAATTTCAAGGAAGAGCCTGGGTGATTTCTATGCCTCCTCTCGTCCAGCCTTCTTGTGGCTTCCATAACTAGGTTTGGTTTCAGAAGTAACATCTGGGGACACGAAACCCCCTTCCTCTGAAATCCCATCAAATTGGGTTGAGGAACACCTTGATCTGATGCTCCTTCCCAACTCCCTGTGTGGTGGTGGGGACCCTGAAGAAGAGGATGATATGTGTGACGAAACTAAATGAGCATCCTTCCTGGAATGAACCCTTTTGTGCTCTCTCCCCTCTCTATCTGCTGCTGAAGCATGGCTGGGACTATGATTTGCCAGGGTGTTTTTACCACATCAGATTCTAAATGTAGACACTGAAATTGTGCTTGGCATTACGCATCTATGGTCTTCTCCTGACAATGGTCAGGACTCCATTCACGGCGCTTGTTTTGCATTTTGGCTGGGAGAGTGGGTAGTCCCACTTCCCATCATGCCTCTCTCCCTTTTTCCTGGTCAGCACATGAGCAATAATGCACTCGCATCATAATGCAATTAAAAATATCAGCCAGAGCAGTTTAGCATGCGGATACTCAAAGCTTGTGATTCTCCATGCTTGAAATGCAATTTTGTGTTTTAGTTGCTTTTTGTTCCCTTCCTGCGTGAACCAAGACTTACTGGGAAATCCCCCCCCCCCGCCCCCATCCTTCGATTCCTATGGCACTCGAATCATCCAAGAATGGGTTTTTACTCATGTTGATGCATACTCAATTGCTACACTTGCAAGAAGATAAAGCATGCTGGCTGCTATTACACAACTCTTTATCAGCATAAAAGTTATGAACAGTAGGGTGACATGAAATAAAAACATTGAAAATATACCTAACAAAATGTCAGAGCAGGGCTCAGCAATGCAATAATGCTCTGTGAACCAACTACTCATTTCACAGTACTATTTACATAGGAAATAAAATGATAACTTTGGTCATGTCTCTTAAATGGCGTGTTCTGGTAGTGGGCAATGCAATGAAAAAACCGAAGTGCTCCATTGCGCCTTAAATCATGAAAGTGGAGTCCTATTCTTGACAGAGTTACAACCCCGAACAACTGCCAACCTAGGTTCCCTCTTGGAGGGACCTTCTCATATTAATAGCAGAGAACAATCAGGCAGAAAACAAAACTAAATAGATAACTTCCTGGAGCATTCCCTGAAAGCGGGCACTAGTGTTATAACAAATTCGCATTGTAACATGATAATGCTCAAAATAAAAAAAAATTATGAAACGGAGAGCAGGTGGCAAAAGAGGCAGGTAGTAGGTAAAGTTGACATATATCTATACTCTCTTGCCGTTAAAACTGTAAATTGTGCATTGGTACTCTTGTGTATATTTGTTTAAGCATTCATTTGAGATGTATTTATCTGCATGTACTTGAGTTTTCTTTTATGCCATTAAAGGTCATCTGTATCTATGACAACACCACTGGAGGTAGGAATGGAGGAAGTAGACTCAAATCTCGAGCTTCCTCACTGGGGAACCGCAAATTGGGAAACTGTGGTATCTGAAGAATCACTAACTGTGGGGCAAACTGGGATTGAATCTGGATCTGTTTCTTGCCAGATTTTTGTGTAAAACATCTGCTATTCATACGATTTTAAGGATACTGGAGTGGCATTTTTCTCGACTGTGGAAAGGTTCTGGGATTCATCATGGGACAGGCAGGAGTTGGACACCAAGGTATCTGAGTGCCTGGTTGAGTCCCTTGTTGGAAGAAGGGGGGTGGGAGGGCCCAGGGTTCCTATTGGTCTGCAACATCCAGTCAGCGAGAGGATTGAAAAGTGTGGGAAAATATTCCAGCACCATATTTCAGACTGTCTGATTCCTGCTTAGAAGCCTGTAGCTTGCTGCTGGCGAGGGGCCCAGCCCAGCTCCCCCAAACTGCCCAAAGGAGCCAAATAAAGCATGTAGCTAAACTGCATCCAGAAAAAAATGGAAGTTATGCTAGCTGGCAAGACTGATGATGATTTTTCTGCTCGCCAAAAACAGTGTTAATATATCATTATTTCACTCAAGAGTTTCTGTTGGATCAGGCCCCTTATTCGGAAAAAGAATGTAGATGCAGTGGCTAAAGTTGTTTTCTTTCAAATTTATCTAGCATGGGTAGCCTCTTATCTAGCCTTAACTGTATCACAGAATCAAAGAGTTGGAAGGGACCTCCAGGATCATCTAGTCCAACTCCCTGCACAGTGCAGGAACTCACAACTACCTGTCCACCCATGGTGATCCCAATTTCATGGCCAAGTGATTCCTCCACCAAAAAGCTCCAGAATCCAGCCTGGCCTGGAGGAAATTCACCTACCCACAGCAGCAATTAGCAGTTCCCTGGAAATGGCAAGAGACAAACATTGGCACATCCTGCCCACCCACTCACCATCTGCCTAAGTTCCTAAAATCAGCATTTCTGTACTATGACATAGTAAACCTGAGGTAAGAAGAAAAAGAGCTGTTTTTTTTGTACTCCAATTTTTACTACTCTAAGGAGGCTCAAAGTGGCTTACAATCACCTACCCTTCCTCTGCCCAGAACAAACAGCCTGGGAGAGCTCTGAGTGAACTGTGACTGGCTCAAGGTCACCCAGCTGGCTACATGTGGAGGAGTGGGGAATCAAACCAGGTTCTTCAGATTAGAGGCTGCCCCACCAAGCTGTGGGGCAGTCTTGTCTTGTCTCCAAGACAAGACTGCCCCAGAAGTCACACCAGAAACTTTGACCATAACTGCTGCACAGCTATTCATCCATTCTAAGAACATTATACGGTTGGCTATTTGTTTGCAAATTCAGCTGAAGGCACTGATTCTTCTGCCCAGTGGTTCTCAACCTTCCTAATACCGTGACCCTTTAATACAGTTCCTCATGTTATGGTGAGCCCCAGCCATAAAATTATGCAGGTGTTCTTTCACAGAAATGGTGTGAAGATCCATTGTTCCTGATTGTATATAAATTGGCTTTTCCCCAGGTTTCTCAGTTTAGTTCTGCCTGTTGTCCCACCATGCTGATCTCGCTCTTTTCCGCTGTTCCAGACAGATGAACGCTCTATCTCAATCTACCCCCACCAAACTGCTCGCCCTGCCGTGACTCCTGTGAAAGGGTTGTTCGACCCCCAGGTTGAGAACCACTGGTTTAGACCCTGGGATTTTCATATAAAGGGTTGTCTCTGCTAGTATGACCTTCTGATGGTGAACTATTTTCTTTGTACTCACTAAACCTGCCACTGCTATGTTTTTGCCTTCTTGTTAGTGTCCTCTACACCACGGAACGATGGTCTTGAAAGCAGCCAATATCAGGAAACATTTTATGACAGCTCTGCTTTTACAGTTAGCTACCCTGAATCTTTACAAGAGAAAGACCGTCTAGAAATTTTGTCAATAAAAAAAAACCAAGTACAGTGGGATTTCCTCTTTAGAAACGTTTGCGGTTTCTAAATCAAATGTATTTTGGAGAGAATCTTGAAACATAATGTGCCACTAAAACAGCAATACCATCAAAAGTACTAATATCAAAACTATTTGCCAGTCCCATCGCAAAGATTTCATCTACTAAGCTCAACTTTAAAAATTCATGAATTGACATCCTTGACTTTCATCAGCAAAGAAAGAGAGAGCGGTAATTGTGCCTTTGTCAATGAAATGGGATAAGTTGTGCAAACAACCCTAACAGAACAATGATAACTGCAAATGTGATGACTAATCTTAAGCATGAAGCCAGTCTGCAGCGGCATAAAGCAGGGGTAGTCAACCTGTGGTCCTCCAGATGTCCATGGACTACAATTCCCATGAGCCCCTGCCAGCAAACGCTGGCAGGGGTTCATGGGAATTGTAATCCATGGACATCTGGAGGACTACAGGTTGACTATCCCTGGCATAAAGCATAAAACTTCCTGCAGATTGTCTAGCCTAGTGAAACCCTGAGTTTTTTTGATGGCTTTGGAAGGGTTTCCCAAATGCGTGAGAGTTAAATAATGTTTAATATATTTTTAAAATTTACTGAACATTTATCGTGTGATATGACCATATATCCCCCCACCAACGGGTAGTGATGAGCCTGGAGGGGGTGGGAAGAAGAGGAGCCCCCCAGCTGGGCATGCACACAGCTCTGCTTCCCAACCATATTCTGCACAATCACACCCCTTCTGGGGTTTCTCTAAGCCTGGGATTTCATAATGGTAAAAAAGTTGAGAAAGGCCGATCTAGTTTGTCTGGGGGAAACACTGGCAAGGAAACTAAGTGTTTCTGTAACAGAATTGTAAAAATTCAATGTTGCTGTCCTGTCCCCAATGGCACGCAGGTATGAGTTTGGTGGGCTTCATTCATCACCAATAAAACTTGAATTTTCAGACGACTAATGGAAGAAGTCCATCATTTCAAGGAGTTGGCCAATTGACAGGGAAGATTTCTTTCTTCCCCCCCCTACCATCCCAGGATATAACAGCAAGTCAGCAGCAGAACACAAAATACCTCAACGTTAGATGAAGGCAGCAGACATTTGGGACATGTCAATACCATGCGCGTTTGCACTTGAAGACAATGTAAAACAGATACCTTCAGCGGTGCCTGAGATACCGTCAGGTTTGAAATTGCTAGTGCTTTTCTTCCTGCGATGCTTTTTCCTGTTTGCGTGAGGGGAAGGAGGAGGGTCCAGCTTAGGACTTGTGGTACTAGACATGCTGGGGCTGGAACACACAGAATCTCCCAAGCCAGTATCTGTGAATCAGGACAGAAAGCAAGACAAAATATGAGGTAAGGTACATGTCTATGGCCCAACAAATAGCAGCGATCGAGCAGTGCTACGTGAAACCATGGACTTCGCTACAGATACCTTGAATTGAACTTCAATTACTTCGGATAAAAACACTTTGATCAAAAATTAATGCAGGGTACACCGTAGTTTTAATGAGCCTCCGGATGAAGCCTCTAAGGGTCAAAGTATACATTATGAAGGACATTAGGAACTTGCCTCCATAATGGAGTTGTATGTTCCTGGCAGGAACTCCACTTAAAAATGCTCTGGGGTGCCCCTGATGGGCTCCATAGACAAACATTCAGCAGGACCTCTATGACAGAGCAAACAGTGCCCCCCAGTGTAATTTGGGCTTGGGAAATGTCAAACTGGGGAGGCAGGACCCCCTCCATGCTTTACACTGTGATCCCATGTCAAATTGAGTCCCCCCCCCCGCCCTGCCACAGTATTTTAAACTGTAAATGTTTCTACTGGGAACTCATAGATCTAATGTGGTTGTGAGTCTTATTGTGGCCGACTCTAGTATTGCAGGGGTGGCCAAACGGTGGCTCTACAGAAATTAAAGGTAAAGGTATCCCCTGTGCAATCACCGGATCATGTCTGACCCTTGGGGTGACGGCCTCTAGCATTTTCTTTGGCAGACTCAATACGGGGTGGTTTGCCAGTGCCTTCCCCAGTCATCACCGTTTACCCCCCAGCAAGCTGGGTACTCATTTTACCGACCTCGGAAGGATGGAAGGCTGAGTCAACCTTGAGCCGGCTGCTGGGATCGAACCCCCAGCCTCATGGGCAGAGCTTCAGACAGCATGTCGGCTGCCTTACCACTCTGTGCCACAAGAGGCTCATCTCCACAAGAGGCTCGTCTACAGAAATTAATGGACTACAATTCCCAGCTGGCAGCGGCTCATGGGAATTGTACTCCAAGAACATCTGGAGAGTCACAGTTTGGCCACCCTTGGCCTACAGCATAGTGTTGTGGTTAAAGACGAACGGCCTCTAATCTGGAGAACCCATTCCTCCATGTGCAGCCAGCTGGGTGACCTTGGGCCAGTCCCTGTTCTCTTAGGTCTGTTCCCACAGAGTAGTTCTCCCTGAGCTCTCTCAGCTCCACCTATATCACAAAGTGTCTTCTGTGGGGACAGGAAGGGAAAGGTGCTTTGGGACTCCTTTGGAAACTCAGATTTTCTAGATTTTCTTTCTCATATCGGTCTGCTTCAAGACCAGGAATCCCTGAAAGTGTTCTTCAATTCGGCTTTAAAATACAGGCCATCCAAAGCGCACCGTGCGACTGCACGCCGCATTCTCCCACCTCTGAGTCTTGCACTTCCTTGACAAGGTATCCCTCAAGCTAAAAAGGGACCTCTTGCCAACCGCAAATGAGCATCAACCCACTGCATGCAATTTCATACTCCGGGTGGAACACAAATAGCACATTTTATTTGCTACTGGTTACCGCACTCGAGAACAGATGACCACAGCAGCCGCCATGAAATACGGAGGGCACACTAAATTAAAAAGAGGCACGGGCCTCATTACTCCGCAGCCTAAGCAGCGCTGGCAAAAGCACCGAAACCGATAAGCTGGGATTGGGCCGCTCTGCGCCCGTCCTGTGCATTCAGGGCTCCCATTCGTCCTTCCCAAGCCGGCGCCTTGTGTTCCGTGCACACCCGCGAAAAATATAATAACCGCCACAACAATACGAGGAGTCCCTCTGAGCTCTGATACTTGAAGCAGGAGTCAAAGCAGCCGTTTCACTTTTCACTCGGGAGGCTGACAAGCATGACTAGAGGGGGAATAAAATAACATTCCCTTCGCATAAATATCAAAGAGGCTTCCAGAGACTGATGGGCCAGGAATGTATTCTTAGCCATCATTCTGGCAGACAGGCCCAAGGACACTCATAACTTATTTTACAATCATTTAGTTTCAGCTCAAGTGGAAAACGTGACAACTTATCTCTGCTGACAAGATGCCAGTTCAAACCTTACAATTAACTTTCCTATGATTATCTGCCCAGCCCATCATTAGCTCGGCAGCTTCTAATGGCGGCTACAGGCAGCTTTTCTGATGGTGGTCATCATTTTCGGGATTTATGGCTAACATTACGGCTCACCCGCCACAAAAAAAAAAAAAAGAAATAAAAGAGAGAGAGAGAGAGAGAGAGAGAGAGAGAGAGAGACTGAAGATGGCGAGCAAAGAGAGAGTGAAGCGGGATCTGGAGCTCATGTTCCTCGAACCTAAACGAAACCGAAGCGACCGTCATGGTCCCTTTGATGGAACGCACCAAGCAAGGTTTCCGCTTCCTGCTACCTCAATGATAATTGGACTCTTGGGCTGCCATTCACTAGTGGATACACCCCCATCAGTCTCCTGATCGCTTCGCTCGGAGTATCACACGTCTCAGAAAACGTGCTGCTCTCTTCCTCTTGTGAACATACTCCGGGGGCCTGAGTGGAGGAGGGGCAACCTCTGAGGGAACGGCATGTCTGAGAGGTTTTGTCATGGTTGTTCATCTGCATGAGAACGGTCAAGTCCGGTAGCAGCCTACAGAGCAACAAGGTTTTAGGAGTTTGAGTCCAGTAGCATCTGTAAGTTTTATTCAAGATATATATGCTTTCATAGGCAAGCACACTTTGTCAGATATAAGGTTTTCAGAGTATGGACTTCCCAGAGTCCAAGCTCTCGTCGTCAGATACCTTTCTGACAAAGAAGAAGAAGAAGACTTGGTTCTTATATGTCGCTTTTCCCTACCCGAAGGAGGCTCAAAGCGGCTTACAGTCGCCTTCCCATTCCTCTCCCCACAACAGACACCCTGTGAGGTGGGTGAGGCTGAGAGAGCCCTGATATCACTGCCCGGTCAGAACAGTTTTATCAGTGTCATGGCGAGCCCAAGGTCACCCAGCTGGTTGCATGTGGGGGAGCGCAGAATCGAACCCGGCATGCCAGATTAGAAGTCCACATTCCTAACCACTACACCAAACTGGCTCTCGGGATCTTTGACTGTCAAAAACATAGCCCCCACCCCCACCCCCCCAAATCTTGTTGGTTTCTAAAGTGCTCCTGGACTTGAATCTAGCTGAGGTAACAAAATAATAGTACACATCCATATTAAAACGTGTAAACAGCAGCACAAAAAAGTATATACTGGGGTGAGGCATTGACAGGGAATGGCCTCAACCAGGGGCAGGACATTTTCCATCCTGGCCCCTGCCTAGTGAATGAGCTCCTGGACTACGTCTGGGCCTGGACAGAGCTAGCACAGTTCTGCAGGGCCTGCAAGATGGAGCTTTTCTGCCACGCTTTTGGTTGGGGCTGATGAAAATGAAGGTCTATCACGCCCTACCCAACTCACACGCTACCGCTTACCATCGATACGGGAAATCTAGAGCTTTTCCGGTCTGACTGAAACATGATAATAGATTCCAGGTTTCAGATGGTCAGGGCTGGATTTTTAACGTGAAGTCATTTACTGTTATTTTAATGGTATTTAAATTGTTTAAATCAAATTTAACATTTAAGTGCAGTAACATGTTACGTTGTGCGCCGCCCAGAGCTGTGTTACTGGGATGGACGGCACCAAAATCAAATAAATAATCAATCAAACAAACAAATAAATGTATGTAGGTATGTTAAGCCTGCTACTGTTAGCATAACAAGACTATTCTTAATTGTCTGATGAGTCCCTGATGAAGACTGCTCCTACTGAAAGGGATTCAGGCGTGACAGTTATCGCCATGTTTCAGAAGCCAGAACAACTTAAAGCTAAGGAGTGGTATTGTTATGCAAAAAAACAGCAACCTACATTTCTTACTGCTAATCCCAGCGCGGGTGACATATGATGGACACGCTCCTAATGCACGTGAGTTAGTGCCGTCAACTTTTCGGGGACAATATGAAATCCGACAGCACAGGGATCATTACAAATTCATTATGTCATTGTTCCCTGAAGGATCCCCCCCCCCCCCCCCGTGCACACAAACTTGACCAGTGGCACTGCGACATGCGTAACGTTGCAATGTTATAGAGGTTTAATCCCAGGGTATCCTCAAACAATGAACAAGCCCTCGACATTGTTCATTTGCAGAAAAGCCAGCTAATCCCTTACTTTTAAATACCCATCAACAGGGAGGGGCGGGAGGGAAATCACGAAAGTACTAGATCCAGTCGGGGACTGGATGAGCAGTACAAAAAGTGCAGCTCTCTTCCATAAAGGAGACTAACAATGATTCACGGTGACAAACTCTGCCTTTTGGGGCCTGCAGTGTTTTGCGGTGCTCTGGCCTTGATAAAAATGATTTCTGAAATCTCTGGAATGTTTTTTTTTTTTTAAAGAGATGAAGCCGTTAAATTACAATCCACGCTGTCTGCATTGAATTCCTTCACACTTCTTCCTTTTGTGCGTTGTATGTTTTATGCTCGAAAGATGAAACAGGAACAGCCTCCTAAGTCAAAAGATAACTTAAATGCAGCTGCCTCCCAGGCCACCTTGGGGGCACTGGGAGACAGGCACGGCACAGGAGGGGGAGCAACTCCTGTTCAGCTGAGATAGCGGGGGAAAGCTTTTCTGCAAGGGATCATCCTGTTTTCAGATAGAAATCACCATGCCCGGTTGCATTTTGTGAATTGTGGAAGCCCTGCAGCTTTCCAAGCGCTTGCATAAGGGCGTGTACTTCGGCCCCCACCAATGTTGCCCTGTGATGGCTGCGGGATCCATCTCGACGATACTCTCTAGCAGACACTGCGTAATTGATATGTCATGCAATTCCGCTTTATTGGCATGCAAGTCAAGTTACCCTTTGGCTAAGAACATCGGACTCCCTGTTTCGAATGGGGCACAGGGCACTCGAGAACAGGAGAAAGAAAAAAAAAACACGCGACAGAATTACACCTTTCAGATCATTCACTTGCACCGGATACGAGATCGCTTTCGACAAAGTTCTGATCTTTCACATTTCACCGGCTTTAAATTAACCTCGGTTAATTAAAAAAACCCTAAGCAGATCTCGGTGGAAATGAAAAGCCTCGGGAGCATTCTTTTTTTCATGGTAAGGCCCATTTTTTTCAGATCCTCTTGCCTGGAGCACACATCAAAAGAGTTGCCCTACCATGTACAAGCTTATTCTCCTCTCTTATAACAGATATATACCTCCACGAGGCAACTTTGCAGTTCATAGGCATTGTGGCATAATTACAAAGATACCCTTACATGCAAAGTAGCATTATCTGCAAGATGTCCTTAGGATATCTGGAGTAACGTGGAAAGTATATCAGAAGAAGAAGAGTTGGTTCTTATATGCCTCTTTTCTCTACCCGAAGGAGGCTCAAAGCGGCTTACAGTCGCCTTCCCATTCCTCTCCCCACAACAGACACCCTGTGAGGTGGGTGAGGCTGAGAGAGCCCTGATATCACTGAAGAAGAAGAAGAGTTGGTTCTTATATCCCTCATTTCTCTATCCGAAGGAGTCTCAAAGCGGCTTACAGTCGCTTTCCCTTTCCTCTCCCCACAACAGACACCCTGTGAGGGAGGTGAGACTGAGACAGCCCTGATATCACTGCTCTGTCAGAACAGCTTGATCAGTGCTGTGGTGAGCCCAAGGTCACCCAGCTGGCTGCATGTGGGGGAGTGCAGAATTGAACCCGGCTCGCCAGATTAGAAGTCCACACTCATAACCACTGCACCAAACTGACTCTCTCAGCTCAGGCTTTCCGATTTAAGAAGGAAAATCACTGGTTCTTTAGAAAAAGAGTTGGTTTTTAGACCCCACTTTTCACTTCCAGAAGGAGTCTCAAAGCGACTTACAATCGCCTTCCCTTCCTCTCCCCACAACGGATACCTGTGATGTAGGGTGGAGCTGACAGAGCTCTGGGAGAAACTGCTCTGTGAAAACAGCACTATCAGCACTGTGATAGTGTCACCCAGCCAGCTGGCTGCATGGGGAGGAGCAAGGAATCAAATCTGGCTTGCCAGATAAGAAGCCCCTGCTTTTAAACACTACACCAATACTTGTTCAACACAACCAGTGTGTATAGGACCTTGCAATTCTGTATTAAAATGCTAAGTACACTGTAATTCAAATCATTAGAGGAGTTGAATTCTGGAGCAGTCTCCATAGAAACCTCTTGGGACAAAGAATCTCATTGAATGTTGAATACACTCGGAAAAACGTAACACTGCAAGTTCTACACGGAACATCAAAAGCATTACTACTGGAGTCGTTTGCATTTCTCACTGTCCTCCTACTCTTGTTCGTTTGGGCCTTCCTTCCTTTGAATCACTGGAAGCCCACCCCCTACAATTAAGGTTGAAATGTATGCACACATATGTACACCTTGTGGACCTTGCCTGTAAGTGATTGCCACTGTATGAGCTGGTCATCTGTAAGGTTCGGCTATGAGTTTCACTCTACCTTTAGAACTGATTGCAAATTTAGAAGCAGGGGCATGGCAAAATTCATGCAGCTGAAGGCAACGGATGACATACTGCCCGCTTGGTTCCTGCTGAATCACAGCTGGTTAAGCTGTTCTTTGCATTTTTCCCGTCAACAGCTGAATTTGAGTTACGTATTTTGACATAATATAAATTTTTGACAAGTCCCCTGACATGGCTGATGAGTCACCTAACAGGAGGCAAAGGTTCCAGCACCCTGCACTAGAAGTTCCTATAAGAATACCGTAGCACTAGATCGTTTCTGGGTGGCTGTCAGGGAAGTCTGGCTCTTTCCAGGTCTTTCCTTAACCCTCCCCATTTATTCAGGTTTGGGACCGGAATGCCCAGGTTAAGTCACAGGATTGCCCAAAAGTCGGACATGACTGAATGGCTAACATCATCATCATCTTCAACGACTGGTAATTCCATTAGTATTCCTACTCTAAGCTTCCCCCCTCCCCAAGATAGATTCCACCCCCCGTAGTAACTACAATCGCCAGTTGGATAATGGCAGTTGGTGAATATGGTGGCATGCTTGTGTAATTTGACTGTGTTTCATAGAATCATAGAGTTGGAAGGGGCCACACAGGCCATCTAGTCCAACCCCCTGCTCAACGCAGGATCAGCCCAAAGCATCCTAAAGCATCCAAGAAAAGTGTGTATCCAACTGTTGCTTGAAGACTGCCAGTGAGGGGGAGCTCACCATTGTGTTTATTTTTCTGAATGTTCAATTACAGTTGCAAACTGCCCTGAGTCTGCCCGAGGGGAGGGGCGGCCTAGAAATTAAAATATAAATATAATAAACTGGCACAACAAGACCTTGAAAAGATAGTCTTCTGTAAGAAAGTTATTTTAATTTCTGCCCCCGTTGTGAAACGGACTCTCGGGGTGCAATGCAGGAACCAAAAATCATCTTTCAGGAACTCACTCAAAACAATAGCGTCCTCTGTCTACCCTTCTTCACGATGTTAAGCACTCTTGCCAGCATGTCACAGCCACTGGGTTCTTGCCCCTCCCTCCAAAGCCAGCTGCCGAGCAGTGTCTTCCTTAATTCCTTAAATTGCTGTCAAGTCACAGTTCACTTACGGCATTCAAAGCATGAGATGTTCAGACTTGGTGACCCCGGACTTCCTTGGTGGTCTCCCATCCAAACACCAACCTGAGATCTGACGAGATCAAGCTAGCCTGGGCTACCCAGGTCAGGGCCCACAGAGCACAAATCCCTTTAATTCACTGACACAGACTATCATTTGGCTTTCTAACCCACAGCCAAATGATGGGGTTTGGCTACTTGAGAAGAGATGATGTTCTTCCACCTGCAGGAAGACATCTCTATCCCACATCTGTGCTCAAACAACCAGGTTTGGAAAGGACGCCTTTTAGATTTAGCTCAAGCAAACCTAGTTCCATGCAATGCGCACATCTGGCAATATCTTTGAAGTTCAGCATTCCACAGGTAAAGCATACCTGGTGCATGAAACCCTGTGATCAAAATAAAGGGCGACCAAGAAATAAGCTCTTCTCTATGGGAGAACATTGCAAGAGGTGAGGCTGGTGGGCACGTGGACCAGAGCTTCTCCCCAGCTATCCCCTCAAAGTTTATTTGGCTTTATGTCAGGTGTTGATCCCGAGTTGTTTTCTTTGGCTTTCAGTTCATCAATGCAGGTTTTTTCCTGGGGGTCTTTTGCCGCATTCAAAGTTTATGTCAGGCCGGCCATGCTTTACAATGGCCGCTAATACTTAATTTTTTTACTGTTTTATTGTTGATTTTACGGTTTGTTTTGTTTAATTTTTGTTTCAATGTAATGCCATAGATAGAGGCACTCCAGCAAACTAGATATTGGTATTCCTTTTCTCTAGTGTTTTGATGGATGGGATTTTATATAGAAAAAGGGTCTTTGTGCAGTCTACAAGCTGCGACACCAATTTCTGCAGAACTCTTCTACTAAATGCTGTATTCGCAGGAGTGAATAAATCAGCAATGCACTGCTTAGTAAAATTACAGGCAAAATTATGATTGAGGATGTAATACTGACCCTGTTGCAGTAGTTCTCCTTGAACTGGTGACTGCCATGCTGGTTTGAATGACAGTCCAATAAGCTCCATGAATCGAGGTCATCTAAGCCAATTAGGGGCAATCAGTGTGACTTCTATTTGAGAATCTTCCACAGGAACTCTAGAAACTAGCCTAACAGAAAGGAAGACTTTGGGAAATCTTTTAACAAGGCTGCAGCAGAAGCTGGCCTGTGGGCATCTAAAGCAGGAAGCTGATTTTCCAGGGCTGTAAACAAACCCATCTTGGCTGTGCCACAGGGGCTGCAAATGAACTGAAGATTCAGTGGCCAGGGTTTAGTGGTTCACAGTTCCTCTGGTGAGTCAGTTTTCCATCATGTTCAATTGTCCTGCTGATGTACTCTGCTTCGACGGACAAGATATGAAGTTTCACCCATGTCCTGGATGTTTTCCGCTGAAAGTTCCTCTTTGCACTTTTCCAATTTATATATGCTTATTGGCAGACCCATTGTCCCGGTAGATTTGCATATATATCTGTCCCCCAAAGGCTAGAAGTTTCACTTCAATGACTTGAAGTTTCAACCAGACAACATGTCGACTGGACTCTGAGATTGCCCAAGTTCTCTGAACAACCCTGCCCTGGAGATGGGCCAGACATCCGGAACTTGAACAGTTCTGCAGGGCTTGCAATAAGGGAGCTCCTCCACCAGGCATTTGGTTGAGGCTGACCTGTGCCATCAGTTCCCAAGGTCCCTCCTCCTGAGCCCCCTCCTATGGCACCCACCATAATTCCGCCCAACCCACTGGGCTATCAGTATGAGTTAATTTAATGTTTCCCACATTTTTCTATTGTTCCACATTGCTTGTTGTTTCACTTCATTCATTATTGTTAATCTAAGTTATCTGTATTGTTTCTGTTCTGTTTTATGTGAACCGCCCTGAGCATTTGGGGAGGGAGATATAAAAATTGAATTAATTAATTAATTAATTAATTAATTAATTAATAGGCTGACAACCATCATGATCAGTAAGTGGTCCAGTTGGCTGAGAGGTCATTCTACCACAAGGAAACTTGGTAAAATCTAGCCATGTACCTTCTTATGAATCCCACGGGTTTGTAATTCCCGCAAGCTCTGTGAAACAGAAACAAGCTTTGGTGTGGTGGTGCATGGCATCATGACCTGGATGGACACTGTATAGGTTGATTTTTTCCCCCCAATGACATTTTCTCAGCACTGAGAATTTCCCTTTTTAGAAAGCCTCAAAAGTTAAAAATGTTGTCTTTCTTTCAAGTACATTGGTTAATTGTTCTAAAAGAAACTCGGATTAAAGAATTACATACCTGATAGACATTAAGAGGCCTTCTAATACTAAAACTAAATGGGTAGCAATTTATATCAAAAACAGGAACTATGAGATATAAGACACATTATGTGATAGAGAAGGAAGATATATCTTGTTGAAGGGTATATTAATTGTAGATGTTGGACTTTATGCAATGTTTATGCTCTGAGTAAAAACAGAACAATCCGTTTGCCAAATTATCACAAATACTGATACAACTGGCAGAGACAGAAGTGGTAACTGGAGATTATATGAATTCGGTTACGAGTAATCAGCTCAACAGAATAGGGGAAATATGAAAAGAGAACTCTGAAAAACCTGAAGAGATACAATAAGGTTTTCAAGTTAGTTCAGGCTTTCTCATCCAGGGTTTCATGAAACCCTAAGGTTTTCGGATGGCCCTGAAAGGGTTTTCGAGTGAATGGGCTTATAATTTTTGTTTTACATATTCTTAAAATTTGTTAAACATTTATTGGATGATATGGCCATATATGGTAGACATGCTCCCCTGAAAATGGCTGGTGGGCCTAGAAGGAGTGGCAAGGGGAGTGGACCCTTGTAGGTGTGTACATAGCTGTGCTTCCCAACCATATTCTGCATGATCACACTGCTTCTGGGGCTTCTTGAAGCCTGAAGAATGTTTCAGGGTTTCTCAACAGTAAAAAAATTGAGAAAGGCTCACTTAGTAGATATATGGAGAGGAAATCTATATAAGTTGAAAGTTTTTACTTATTTTTCCAGAGCTCAAAATTCATATTCTAGGACAGATATATTTTTGAAACCCAAAACAATTAGTAAAAGGGTGAATAATATGATACTGCTGTGGCTATTTATGTTGATTATTATCTGATATGGATACAGGTAGTTTTGGATAATCTAATAAGAGGAGAATTTGGACATCTGATCACCTACTTCTGCAAAAAGGTATAGTTAAATTAAGCTCTGAATTGGAAAATGTTTTAAAAATTAATATTAATACAGAACGTATAGTAGAGAACAATAATTGGTACAAATAAACGAGCCAGAGAAACAACATAAAAGAAATCCAGATGTGAAAATATTAGACAGATTACATGCTGACAAAATAAAGTCAGAATTAAGGGATACAGAGAAAATCCAGTAAATTACGATATACTGTGCATTTTTTGTTCATTTTTTCAGTAGGGAGACAAAGCAAGAAAAACAGCCCACAGATAAATGAAAATCAAATCAAGAATGTTAGTGATCCAGGTAAAGATGGGAAACGGGTCACAAAAATTGAAGAAATTAAGAAGACGTTTATGGGTTTTTATGAACCTGAAAGAGCAGTTGATTGATAATTTTTTTGGAAAATCAGATTTGCTACAATTATCTTCATAGGATAAAAAAAAGTTGGATTTAAATATTTATGTGCATGAGGTAAAAACAGCTTTAAAGTGTCTAAGGGACAAAAGTCCATGACCACATGGGTCTACACCAGTATTTTATCAATGCTTCAGCAACCTCAGCAACAAGTTGATTATCCACATACATCAGAGTTCAATCATACTTATAGCACTGAAAAGAATCTCAAGATTCTTTTCATATCTGTGAGTTCTCCTTAAATGACATTAAGCTGTATTGTCAATGAACCAATGAACCTAATGACGAATATAGGTGTTGCCTTATATAAAACATTCCAAAGACCTTATATTTAATTACGCAGGATTTCTTCTGACTCCAATGATAAGCCGAATGGATCTACAGTATTTGCTGGCATATAAGACTACTTTCCCCCCCCTGAAAAACATGCCTCCAAGTGGGGCGGGTCATCCTATATGCCGGGTGCACTTCAGTTGGGATAGACATAGCTGCCCATAGTGGCCCTTAGTACTGTAATGTAATGTAACAAACTCTGTATTTTGAGTGGAAATGTTGGGAGGTTGTCTTATACGCCCAGTTGTCTTATACGCCGGCAAATACGGTACGTATTAAACATAATCAAATACATCCAAGCTAAAAGAATATCAACCACAATTCTATCACTGAATGCTGAAAAGGCTTTTGACAGATTAGAACTAAATATCTTATGAAATGGTTTTGTTGCCATAGCATTGCTCCATTTACTCACAGAAAGGAAAATATCTGGAGCATGGAAACCAGGTGATAGGCATATAAGATATATTTTCCCACTGAGGATGTGATGGTATACATGTACAACCCAGTTGATTCTTGCAAATAATTTAATAAAAATATTAAATGTATATTAATATAAATTAATGTGAAGATGATTTGAGCGATGATGTTGAATGTAAACACAACACATTGTGATGATAAACCAATGGGTTCAAAATGATACAGGATCTCAAGGCAGAAGAGAGATAAAATAAAATCAAACTACTTTGTGACTTCAGAATAGCCAAAAGGCCCTCCTATTGTAAAATACCTTTATCACTACAATAACGTTTGCCCTGGAGCCTCTTGTGGCGCAGAGTGGTAAGGCAGCAGACATGCAGTCTGAAAGCTCTGCCCATGAGGCTGGGAGTTTAATCCCAGCAGCAGGCTCAAGGTTGACTCAGCCTTCCTTCCTTCCGAGGTCAGTAAAATGAGTACCCAGCTTGCTGGGGGGTAAACAGTACTGACTGGGGAAGGCACTGGCAAATCACCCCATATTGCGTCTTCCATGAAAACGCTAGAGGGCGTCACCCTAGAAGAGGAAAACTGCAGAAGAGGAAAACGCTAGAAGAGGAAAACTGCAGCATCTTTGAAAGGAAATGTTCAAGCCCTATAAATACAGTCTAAGCACCAGGCCACTGAAATTAGAAGAGTGCCTTCCCTTTCTTTTTTTAAAAAAACCCTTTGTCCTAAACATTCATACAAGCAAACCATGATTCCTTTCTAGTTCCTTCAGTATTGTCTACAGTCCCATGACCTCTGTTTGTACATACCAGGTCAGAGTCTCCCTCTTTCTATACTTGCCTAATAACATTTTAAAACCAAACTTTTACAAGTCACCTCTGACCCAGAGTGCAGATTTTTCTAGAAAATCAGCCTCTTTGATGCTTCCTCCTTCCATGAACAATTCAAGATTCTGGCTTTTCAATGCTAGGTCTCCTGTGTAAGGAGACCAGGTATATACTAACAAAGAACAGCCAGCATGGCATAGTGGTTAAAAGCTCTGACCTATAATCTGCAGAACTGGGTTTGATTCACTGCTCCTCTACATGCAGCCAGCTAGATGGCCTTGAACTGGTCACAGCTCTCTCAGCCCCACTTATCTCAGAGTGTGTCTGTTGTGGGGAAGGGAAGAAGATTGTAAACTGCTTTGAGATGCCTTCTGGTAGAGAAAAGTGGGGTATAAAAACCAACTCTTCTTCTTCTTCATCATGGATATTGGGTTTAGGCTGCTGAATGTCATTGTTTGACATTTTATGGGTTTTGAAAAACAATTCTATTGTATTTGGTTTTCATTTTGTGGGCCATGTTGAACGAGTCTCTAGATGGGTGGCACATACATTTTCTAAATAAACAATACAAAAAAATGTTTAATTGCACGTTTCCATTCTCATAGTTCAGTGCAGCAATGGCCTTTTGTAGGGATTATGAGGAAAAGGAAAATGGCCATTATCTTAATACCCTTATAAACATTTATGGACCAACACTAATTGGGAATAGAGTGGCCAACAATCTGGAGGAGAATAAATGTCCTGTCCTTCTGACAGCAGTTTAATGATCAGATGAGCATGGAGGTAAAGAACATCACCTGGTAAATAACATTACATTAAGCTTCTATGAAAGGGGTGCAATAGGCTCGTCTTATGTTTATATTTTATATGTTCAGACGCAGATGGGCTACTAACATCACTTTGACTGTTTATGCACTGGAGGTTTCATGATGGGCTGCAGGCTGGAGTTTTAGTCGTGGCAGGCTGTCCCACCTCTTCCTGCACCCACATGGGGGAGCATTTGGCCTGGTGCACGTCATCCGCCCCTGATTTGTGTTCCTGCACAGGAGGTGGAACAGTGAAGTTCCCAGTGCATAAATGGTCTTTGTGAAAACTTTTGATGCTGATGAGGAGGTGAAGAGCAGGTCTCCATCAATATAGTACTTCCTGCAACATGAGAAGCAGAAAAATCTTCAATGTGCCTTCATAGCAGTTCCATGTGATAGGCCCCAGAGGTCTACTGATAGGATAGTTTTTGCTTTTGGTCACTGAAATTAGGAACTGGAGTTAAGTTTTTCTGCAGACTGCAATTAAGCCAGTTCAGGTCAAATATAAATTGTGTACCCTCATAGTTTGCTTCTTTGCCATCCTCCCACCGCTCTGCTTTTTCAACATGCCTTTGCTTGAAGTCCTGGCCAGAAACTCCAAAGTCTGCAGCAATCCCAAGAAAACAATCAACAAGATCCAGGCTTGCTTAAAATAAGATTTTAATGAATGATCAAACTTACAGAAATAGCAGGCTAACTGCAATCTGCTGCAGTGAAGCTAGTCAAATCCCAAGAAAAGACACATTAAAATTTTTATTTCCTAATTGTGGGCTAAAAGACAAGGATATTGTCATTAAAGCTATGTCCCCAAATTGCTGCGGAAAACCAAGACATATCTTTAGTTATTTGGATTTTTATACCACCCATTTCTTATGGCTCTGGGCGGTTTATCTTGTACCTGGTACCCAGTGCTGGGGGAAAACAAGTTAGCTTTCTTAGATAAGAACTTGGGGGAAATACTAATGAATAAATGCAGAAAACTTCTCATGGTAGTGGAGTGCCAGCCATCCTCCCAGGCAACTAGAGGTCAGGCACTAGCAAAAAAACAAAAATGGAGTTACAGAGGCTATATAGCCTTTTCTATGCTACCCCTCTTGAGATCTACTTCTTTCTCTCATCAGAGCTGCTTTCCCCACCCATTGTAACTCCAGCATGCCAATGTGTTTATAATGAAAAAAAATGAATGCTCACTACCTGTAAACTTACGAGTTTGAATAGATGGCATATAGATGACAACTGTGCATGGACATATTTTTAAATATTTGGAAACCTTTTATGGATGCTTATCTGTAGACTTGCCACCATTGTTGTTGCAACCTATTATACTTTTTATTTCTTTTCTGTTTGCGGGTTGCAATTAAAAAAAGTAATCTAAAAGGCACCTGCGTGAGGAAGACTAGAGTATTTGCAGTAACACTGTCAATGCAGACAGTCCCCTTTAACTTGTGAAACCTTAATAGTGTAGAAATAGACAACTGAAGGTATTTTGCAGTCTTCTAAGAAATGTACCTGTCAAAAGTCAAATGTTTGAGCTACAAAGGATGATCTTGTAGTTAAAGTCAGACAAGTAGACAAGACTTTTTCTCCCAAACATTAAACTTAAAAGTTAAAAGTTCTCAGACTTTCTGGAAATATCGGTGCCAAGCAGCTACTCACCTTCCTTTAAACGTACTAAGTTTTGGTGCTGTTTCAATTCCATATACAGTATACTGCAGCAGCACCCGTTCACCTGTAAGGTCAGACTCCTCTGATCTCTCTTGGATATAATCTTGAAGGCCAGAGACTGAAAACACTGACAATACTAGGGCTCTAGATGCAAGAGTTTGAATCTCCTTGACAGGAATAGCATCTCCTCCCCTTAGGGAGGGAAAGTCTAATAAGTATATACATTTCATTGCACATACCTTGACGATAAACTAGAATTACAGTATAAAACTATTTAGTGCGGCAAGTGGATTGCAAAAAAGATCAATCATAAATCAATCGCTCAAAGAGGTGGCTGTTCACCCACTAATTAAAAAACAACAACATCCCTACAGAAAACCGTTATACCTAATTATCACCCACCCGAAATCTACCCTTTCTGGGCAAAGAGCTGAACAGAATAGGAGCTGATGAATTTATATCTTTTAGCATAGCACCTGCCCTAAACCCTTTCAAGCCTGATTTCAGGCCAGACTATGGGACAGAGACAGCCCTGGTAGCTTTGACTGATGACCACCATCTGAATGTAGACAAAGGCCATGCTTCTTTGTTGTGCCTACTGGACTTATCTGTAGCCTTTGATATGGCGGACCATGCTCTCTTGTTGATGTGTTCAGAGCAGGCTTTCTTAACCAAGGTTTCTTGACACCATGGGGTTTTGCGGTGTCCATGGAAGGATTTCGCTGATTGGATAGGAGTTAATTAAATTTTTAAAACTATGAGGTGACATATATGGTCATTCACCCCCCCCATGGCAAATCATGGGGGTGGGAAGAGTGTGGGGGTGAGAGGGGGAGGGTCCCTGATCATACAAATCCTTGCTGCCTGAGGCACATCGCACATAGTAGCAACTAGAGTCCACAGAGGTAAGTACTCTTTTAACTTAACTGCAGGGGGAACGGGACGGATGGATGACAGAGTGGCATTGGCCTGCTCCAGCCCTGTTTTTGGCATTGGGAGGGGGTTAAAGAGTGTTTCTCATTTATGGTAAATGAAAATTAACATTCTAAAATAGATTCACATTTTATTAGCCAGTTTGGTGTAGTGGTTAGGAGTGCGGACTTCTAATCTGGCATGCTGGGTTCGATTCTGCGCTCCCCCACATGCAACCAGCTGGGTGACCTTGGGCTCACCACGGCACTGATAAAACTGTTCTGACCGAGCAGTGATATAAGGGCTCTCTCAGCCTCACCCACCTCACAGGGTGTCTGTTGTGGGGAGAGGAATGGGAAGGCGATTGTAAGCCGCTTTGAGCCTCCTTCGGGTAGGGAAAAGCGGCATATAAGAACCAACTCTTCTTCTTCTTCTTCTATTATAATGTATTTAAATTGTGGTGGTGCGGGAAGTAGTTTTAACTACTTCGATAGATTATGGGGGGGAACTCCTTCCTTCAGTTCATAATAATAACAAAGGTATTGCTGTTGGTACTACTATTAAATACGCTCTAAATTGCTAGCCAGAAGGAAGGAGAAGAGACCAAGACAGAGAAATAAGGGAGAGAGGGGGGGAGGGAGGAAAATTAAAAAAGGGGATGGGGGGATGGCAGATCTTGAAAGACAGGAAAACAAATGGTGGGGAGGGGAAGCGTGGAAAAAAAGAGAAATTAAGGAAAGACGACACCAGTGTTTTTGTTGATTTGTTTAAATTTTGCCACCACAAACTAATAAGGTTGCCCCTTTGTAAGATCTGGATGCCCTCAAAACTATGGAGCTGGGTGGAACTAAAGGATGAGAGAAACCTGGCAATAACTGTAGGTTACCCTGGTGGGTCTTGCCTTGGCCAGTGCTGGCTTGAATATTGGGTTGAGAGGATGTGGATTGCAAGAGTTTTCCTCCACTTCCTAAGAAACATTGCAGAAAAGCAGAGTTGGCACAACTCCTGTTTATTGTGCTCACCTTCCTTGAAACCCTAGTGGATACAGTGCAGAACTGCATAAGGAAAAACTTTAGCGGCCCTCCAGCTAACTTGGACCTGGGGAATTTTGTTTCCCCATCCCCCACCCCTCCTGGCAGCCCTGTCTCCCATTCCATTCAACTTCATTCATAATTTTGGGCCTGGCTGTCATCAATATGGTAACAACAGCCACCTCTGTATTTCCCAATGATGCAGTAAAGGCCTGAATGACTGCCTGTATTCTGTAAATAGGAAAGAGTGAACAAATTGAAACTAAATCCTTTTAAGGCAGAGGGAAAGCTGATTGGGAAGGCAGATATCTTGAAGGACGTTATGCTTTCAACCTTCCACAGCAGGCTTTCTCAACCAGGGTTTTGTGAAACCCTGGGGTTTCTTGACGGGTCTCGAAGGGTTTCCTGAGTGGGAGTTAAATAATTTATATATATATATATATATATATATATATATATATATATATATATATATATATATATATATATATATATATATATATATATATAAATAAAATTGTTAGACATTTATTGGGTGATACAACCTTATATGGTCATGTCAACCTGCCGCTTCCCCTCCCAAAATGGCGAATGATGTGCCTGGAGGGGGTGGGAAGGGGAGGAGCTCCAGGTTGGTGCAAATACAGTTAGGCTCCCAACCATATTCTGCAAGATCGTGCCACTTCTGGGGTTTCTTGAAGAACGTTCTCAATGGTAAAAAAGTTGAGATAGGCAAAAGGATGTTTTGCCATATCCAAAGGTCTATTAGGATTTTTAACTGAGAGTAGGAAGGGAACCACACTGCCTAGATTGTATTGTTGCTGTTAGTTGCGAAGTGGTTTCCAACCCATTGCAACTCCATGGACAATGATCCTCCAGGCCTTCCTGTCCTCTACCATTCCCCAGAGTCCATTTAAGCTTGCCCCGACTGCTTCAGGGACTCCATCCAGCCCACCCCGACCTGCTTCTCCTCTGTGTGTCAGCCTTTCTCCCTGCACCCAACCTGCCTTGGGAGACCTGTTCCAGTCTCAGAGATTTTTTTTGAGATTTTTTTTCCATTTGGGGGGGACAGGTGCAGAGAAGAAGAGATAACAAGGAAGAGGCAAGTTCTTGGAAGGATGACAGTGCCGGAATGCCCAAGCGAAGCATGCGCGAGCGCTCTTGCCGAAGCCAAACACGACAACAGTAACAAATAGATCTCCAGAGGCTGTGACCCTACAATCACACAGGAGTGTAAAAGCCAGAGATAAGCATCACAGCCAATGATTCAAACGGAAGTGGATACCTCCATCTCGGATGCCGCGTGACCTCTCCGCCAGCCGTTGCGGCAGCGGTAATTGTTCTGGATCTATCAATAACGCAAAGCGGCTTCATCACTAACAACAGAAGCCAAGTTCATTCACCGCCGTTTGCGAGCCCGTGTCCACTGTCTCTCTGCCACCATTAGGGTGATAAACAGCTGGAACTACATCAGGTGCTGACGGGCAGATCAATGGTGCCCCATAAAGAATCCGCACAAGAGATTCCTGGGCGAGGATTTACTACTTCCCGTTTTTATCCTCTCGCGGCAAAAATTACTTCTGTCAAACACTCGGAAGGGATAAGCAGAAGGTAAAAAAAAAAGAAAGAAAGAAAGAAAAAAAAAGAAAGGTATTTTTCATGCAGTACCGAAACAGTTTAAGTAAGAAATTCAAAGCTCAACGTGCGATGGCATTAATCTGCGCTGAACAGCATCTGGCATGTAACTAAAAAGTGATGCAGCTGTATGATTTTTCTCACTCTCGAGCACACGGCAATTTGAAACAGTCAACAGAACTGTCTGCATTCTCTGAGGACAGTCACAGACTTCATGTTCCTGTGCCAAATTATATTAGACATTTAATTTTAAACCTCAGGTACTTAAATGTAAAACCTTACAACTGTAATAGTCATAAAGCAGTGGGGCATTCCATAGAATAGATTTTTCTATTTCCACCCCCCCTTTTAATTTAACCAGCACCTCCTGTTTTGTAGAGCTGCCCTCTACAAAGTAATTTATCTAATTAGGGAATGTTCCCAGTTGCGTAAAACACAGAAGCGGCGGGGAACCAAAGGTCTCGATATGACGACTTTGAAAACTTCAACATGGCTATATAAAGTATTAATTTTAATGTGATAAAAGGTGCAGAGGGGGGAAAAAGAATCCTAATATGTTATTTTGTCTACAATAAAAGCCTGTGACGATAAGCGGGTTTCTTCTCTAGCCTGTTGTCATTTGAATCCAAAGGGATCCCCCCTGCTGCTTTCACATGGATTGCCTTTTTATTACTTGCAAATTTAAACCTCTTCCTTGGGTGGGGACAGAGGATGAAAATTAAAGAAGATCGCTTAATGCGTTCCTGCCAATAAGACAGAAACGCGATTCAAGACAACAGAGAGCGAGTGAAGAGCGGCACTTAAGAGAGTCCGGGACAGGGGTGTGCATTCAGATCTATCCCAGCCAAAACTAATCCTGCAATTAGGTTGGCTCAGAGAATATCTCAGCTGACCCCAAACGCTCCCAAAATTAGAAACACAAATCAAATCAGGATCTCAAACAATGTTTAGAAGTTGGTTTACTGAACAAGGTTGGCTGTGGGTTTGCCCTTCCCTGGATGGTCTAGGCTAGCCCAATCTTGGGAAGCTAAGGAGGGCCTTGGATGATATATGGGGAAGAGACCACGAAAGGTTGTGATGCAGGGTCCTAAAAGGCAATAGCAAACCACCTTGGAACATGTCTTGCTTTGATAACCTTACAACAGGGATTCCCAACCATGGTTCTGGGGAACCCTGGGGTTACGTGAGAGCTTCCCAGGGGTTCTGTGACCCTTCCCAGAAGTTCAGATGGCTGCTGATATTACTAGATGTCACTGGAACCTACTCCTCCTGTTGCTCTACATGCCTAGTCCCTTTCTACACAATGGAAACAGAAAATGATCAACTGATCAACTGGCTGGCTCCCACATCTTACTTCCGTGCCCACTTCTCTGAAGAGCCACTTTTGGGGTTCCTCGAAAAATAATCCAGGGGTAACTCCACTGTTACAAGGATGAAAAAGGCTGCCCTACAAGGTTGCCATAAGTCATCTGCATCATGATAGCATTCCCCACCACCACCAGCTAGAGCAGTGGTTCTCAACCTGGGGATCGATCGACCCTTTCAGAGGGGTTGCCAAGGTGGTGGCAGCCTCAGCGACCCAAAGGGGAAAGTTGAGAACCACTGGTTTACCTGCTTCTGTGGTGGTGGCCTTGGTGACCCAAAGGGGGTCGTAGGGTTGTGTGCACAGTGGTTATCATGGAAGGCCGAGGTGGCCAGTGCCGCTGCATGGAGGGGAGGGGGCGCTGGCACTCGGCCAGCCAAAGCCCACAGGCAGGAGCCATCCCTCCCTTCCGCGCCAATGGCCACTTCAGCCTTCCATGATCACCAATACGCTGGAGCGTGCAACCCTATGACCCCATTTGGGTTGCCTCCGCTGCAGTGGCAGAGGGCGTGGCGGCAGGAAGGTTGAGAACCACTCAACCATGACATACAAAAACAGAAATCTTGGTTTAATCCTGGCTTGCTCCCAGATGCTACCCGTCCTGGCACTGCATGCCAGGAAACCAGCCAGTTCTCTATGGGGCAAGAAGGAATGTAAGGACATTAGCATTAAAAACAAAAAAGTCAGGATCTGAATGACTGCCAATAAGCTAGATCAGAGTTTACCAACTTAACTGTAGTTAAAAGAAACCCTAATTCAGTCTTTCTCAACCAGGGTTTTGTGAAACCCTGGAGTTTCTTGGGGGTTTCTTGGAAGGGTTTCCTGAATGGATGGAAGTGAATTAATTTTAAACGTATTTGTTGAATTTGTTAAAAATGTATCAAGTAACATGACCATATATGGTCATGTTAAAATGGCCAATGATGAGCCTGGAGGGGGTGGGAAGGTAGGGGCACCAGGTGGGCGTGGACACAGTTATGCTTCCCAACCATATTCAGCACGATTGCACCACTTCTGGAGTTTCTGAAGAATGTTTCGGGGGTTTCTCAAGAGTAAAGGCAACGAGAAAGGCTGCCCTAGTCTCATGTGGCATCTGAACTATGTGTTTCTCCATCTCACCCTTCTGGAGCAACCTACAGAAGTTGGAATTTTACAAAGAACAATAGACCTCTTTCTCAGAAGGGATGAGTGCATTCTACCCCCTTCATTCTGTCTGTCCTGTTTGTAATTTGATCTCTCACTAAGGATTCACTCCAATGTTCTTAGCTGATGAAGTTTGGAGAGTGGAGCTCAAGGAATCAAGCAGCCAACACAGAATGGTCTCATGTTCCACAAAGACAAAAATCCTCATCTCCCCAGCACAGGGTTTGTGAACAGTGAAGATACTGGATAGGGAACCCTTCCAAGATCCCCTGGTTCAGGGAACACTGGGAAAGCGAGCCCAGGCTGAGTTCTCTACCCCGGTATAGGTTCATTATGCCATTAGAAAGCCCACAGAAAAAGAAATGTCTTGTGCAGTGTTAATATTTGAGTTAAAAGGTAAAGGTAAAGGTATCCCCTGTGCAAGCACTGGGTCATGTCTGACCCTTGGGGTGACGCCCTCCAGCGTTTTCATGGCAGACTCAATACGGGGTGGTTTGCCAGTGCCTTCCCCAGTCATTACCGTTTACCCCCCAGCAAGCTGGGTACTCATTTTACCGACCTCGGAAAGATGGAAGGCTGAGTCAACCTTGAGCCGGTTGCTGGGATTGAACCCCCAGCCTCATGGGCAGAGCTTCAGACTGCATGTCTGCTGCCTTGCCACTCCGTGCCACAAGAGGCTCTTAATATTTGAGTTACTGACAAGCTTAACCAGGAAGTGACATCAGGAGAAGGCCCTGGACGCTATGCCTAGAGGAACGGGATGGCTCCTGTGTGAGACAGGATTAGATGGCCTGCTTCAGAACAGTTCTTCTTGTGTCTTTATGACTGTCCAGGGATTGGTGGTATTGCCAATATGCAGACGGCACACCACTCTGTCCCAGCCATGGAAACTGTGGAGGTGCTTTGTAGGTGTTTCGAGCCAATGATGACCTTGAGTGGGAGGGCGGAAATTAACTGAAGCTCTACCCCCCCCCCCCCGGATAACTCCAATTTGCAACTTGGTTGGATCCTGTACTTGTACATGTAGGGAGCGGCAGGAGAGCCAGGAGAGCCTTGTTTTCAGCAGTCACATCCACTCTGCTGATTTCTGGATTATGCTGATTATAAAGTGCTTTCCTATGAGGTTGTCTTAAAAAAAGGTGTTGGAACAGGGGTTGCAGTTTTAATGCGATGTGTGCTATTTTATGGGCTTCGGCTGTATTTTTAAATTGCGCATCTTTCGTCAGCCACCGCGGGCAGCGGGGAAAGGTGGCATATAAATGCACAAAGCAAACTACGGATGGTTCAGGATGTGGTTGCCACAGATCAGAGACATGGTTTATCGAGAACTCACAATTGGAAGGACTGACTCTGCACCCCAAGGCAGTGTGGCTCCAGGCCATGTCCAGATTGCATAGAATTGCCCTGTGTGAGAGGAAATGACTGGGGAGGGAGACTGTTCTTTGGGAGATGAATCAGCAGTTCCGGAGGGCAGCAAAAGGAAAAAGAGAACAACAACAGCAACAAAAAATCCAGTCCAGCTGGCAGATCAGGCAGGAACCATCAATCGGAGGCAATACAAAGGGGGTGGGGGGTGGGGTGGGGAATGTACATAAGGAAAAAATAACAGTAGCCATAGCCTATTCATGAAAGGAGTGGGAGTGCAGAATCCTTTTGAAAGCTATGTCGGGGAAAATTCGGTGTTATCTAACCTGACAGGGCTGTAGCAGCAAGATCCAGAGGCATTTAAAATGGAAAATTAGATTCTGATGAGAATTCTAGGATCTGAAGTGGGAGAGAGAGGAGAAAGAGATGGGTTTTTAACACCTTACTTTTCACTACCCAAAGGAATTCTAAAGAGGCTGCTAGAGCACCAACTGGACGGGTCCAGGGCAGGCCTGATGTTCTGCTGCTTTTTGTTAGTTTGTGGTATGTTAGTTTGTATGACATGTCTTCAAGCTGCAGTGTGTTCCCCATTTGCAAATCCAACAGTGCTTGCTACTTAGGCCACCCCCCCCCCAGTAAAGAGGCTGTTATTATTATTATTAGGTTTATTTATTTAGAACAGTTTTAACGTATGTGAAATGTTTATGTTTGGAACCCATTTAGGGAAAAGTGATATAGAAGAAGAGTTGGTTTTTATACCCTGCTTTTCACTGCCCCAAGGAATCTCAAAACCGCTTACAATCGCCTGCCCTTCCTCTCCCCACAACAGACACCCGATGAGATAGGTGGAGCTGAGAGACCTCCTACAGGACTGCTTTGTGAGAACAGCTCTATCAGGACTGTGACTGGCCCAAGGTCACCCAGCTGGCTGCACGTGGAGGAAGAGCTGGGAATCAAACCCCGTTCTCCAGATTAGAGTTCGCCGCTCTTTAACTATTACAATAAGCTGGTTCTCAATATAGCAGTATATTAAATGAGTAACCGCTGTTGCCCCTTCAGAATAATTAAGCTGCGTGTGTAGCATCCGGATCTCTCCCACTTCCCCAAGGTAATGCACAGCTGTAACATGCACAGCTATATTTTCAATCAACAAAATCTTGCTGTCTAACTTGGGTATGGTCCCCCTACTGGGCCACAGGGGCCCCCACAAGTCCTACCCTTTGGTCCAGTTTTGGCTCCGCCCTTCTGCACAGGCACACCCTCTTGACTAAAACAGCAAGCAGTATTTTGTTTTTTCCACTTAGACGATGTACAAAACAAGGCCCCCATGATTTTATCACAGGGCAGGAGGGGGCTTAACTTTAGCCGACAGAAGCAGCAAAACATTTGAGCTTATGGGTGAAAGGGAATGTATTTTTGACTGGTGGGAGGAATGAAAAGAGACAGATTACTGACTGGAGCAGAATAAGCAGGGCTGGTTTATCCATGTAGCACATGTTACAGGCCCCGTGCTTCCAGGGGCCCCATGCTGTGCCTTCTCCCCCATGAATCAGAGTGGTAGCCTGTCTCTTCTCCCCTTTTCCCTCTTTAAGGACACTTGGAGTGAAACCCCTTTCCACTCTGGGGGCCCCCTTGACTCCCAGTCTGGCTGCTCCTGCCACAGTTGTGGTCTACTAGGTTCCCGCAAATCCTTCAACTGGCTCTGGTGCTACAGGCCTTGCGAATCTTTACACCACTCCTCACAATAAGGGCCATTCAGTGTCCATTTTCTAAATTCTTATCCGAAATTGGGACCTTGGCTGTTTTTCTCTGTAACGATCCTCATATGCTTAAGCTTTCATCTCCAAAGGTAAAGGTAAAGGTATCCCCTGTGCAAGCACCGAGTCATGTCTGACCCTTGGGGTGACGCCCTCTAGTGTTTTCATGGCAGACTCAATACGGGGTGGTTTTCCAGTGCCTTCCCCAGTCATGACCGTTTACCCCCCAGCAAGCTGGGTACTCATTTTACCGACCTTGGAAGGATGGAAGGCTGAGTCAACCTTGAGCCGGCTGCTGGGATCGAACTCCCAGCCTCATGTGCAGAGCTTCAGACAGCATGTCGGCTGCCTTACCACTCTGCGTCACAAGAGGCTCTTTCCTCTCCAAAATTCACCTTTATCTTCTACACCAGGGGTAGTCAAACTGCGGCCCTCCAGATGTCCATGGACTACAATTCCCACGAGCCCCTGCCAGCGTTTGCTGGCAGGGGCTCCTGGGAATTGTAGTCCATGGACATCTGGAGGGCCGCAGTTTGACTACCCCTGTTCTACACTGTGTTTTCTCAAATGTGGAGAAATAAAAATCTTACTCCCTTTGCATCATTACTGTGAGGCAAAATCTCCTCAAACACAATGATTTTTATGACCACTGTGCTATGCATCTTCTCTTGGGGTACAAAGACAAGACATATCCCAAAGACCTTTTTAAGAACGGAATGTTTTGGCATGCTTCCCGTCCCTCTTTGAGGCGTGGTTTTGTGAACGGTGGGAAAGGCACATCCGGGAACTAACAACCCCAAGGAATAAGCTACCGTGGCTTCTTACCGCTACTGATGCCTGAGTTTGCAATGACGGTCACTTCACTCCACTGGTCAGCGCTGGAAACAGAGTAGGATCTCTGATGCATCCCATCAGGACGGCTGTTGAAGGAAACGAGGCTGATGCCACTCGTCATCTGAGACACGGAGGTGCTAGTAGTCACATTCCCTAAAAAGAGAAGGCGGAAGGTCGCTGAAAGCGGAAAAATGATTTCACATTCGGAAATCTTTGTGGATAGAGCAAAGTGTGAACCTTGTAATACCCAACAACTTCTGCTTCCGTTAGGATAGTTTCAGGGGAGCGCACAAAAGCTTATACCCGGACTCAGAATTTTGTTCTTGTGCTTCCATTACTAAGTGTCAATAGAAGAAACTGTGTTGGATCCAGTCAACCCTGGCATTTCCCGCCCTGCTGTTTCATTATTTTTTAATACCACATTTTACAGAGCAGCATTCACTCAAGGCGGCAAATTAAAACAATAGGGCAAACAAAAGAGAGAGAGAGAGAGAGAGAGAGAGAGAGAGAGAGAGAGAGAGAGAGAGATTAACAAAGCAAAATACAAAAAAAAAACCCTTCTAAATTAAAGCTACGATAAATCAATACTTTTAAATAATAAAATTAAGAGTTATGCAGAATACCAACTATCATACCAGTCCAAATGGTTTCAAATTGTTGTGAACATTGTCCTTTCAATGAAAGAGTATGTATCCTTGAGTTTGCCAACTCATTCATGAACCTTGGGAGTAGAATTTGATTTCCAGGATCTTAGCTATGGAAAGGTAGCCGCCATGATTAAATTTTTAAAAGCAGTCTGAAACGTAGCCGCATAATTAAGCAAAAATAATTCTGGAATGACAGGAATTTCTCTACCAAGGCTGGTGTTGAGGTACGAGACCTAGATGGGGATAAGATTTCTTTAGTAGCTCAGCTTAACAGCCTGGGGGTACTCTCAGACCTGGTCTTGCTGGATAACAGGTTGCTGATTCTGCTAAAAGCGCCTTCTTGTAAGATGGCCCCTTACTCTGGTGACCAAGCCAAGCTGGTCTATGCTACCTTAACATCCAAATTGGACGACTGCAACAAGTTATATATAGGGTGGCCTTCAGAGAAATCTCAGAAGCTTTAATTGTTAAAAGTGCTGCTGTGTTTTTATCTTGTCGATGAAGTGTGTTTGCAACTTGCTATTACTTTGTTAGCCGCCTTGAGTCTAAGCAGATAAGCTGAGATATAAATCAGTATGCGAATACTGCCTAGGCTAACGCCAGTCTTCAACATCATAGATCCAACTGTTCTGCAAATTAAACAAGTTTGCAAGAGGAATGTTAGCTACATCTTTCTTCTTCGTATAGTATTCCCCCAAAAGGACCAGGGGGATCTTAGGAACAGCTTGGGATATGATATGGGGTCTACAGCAAGAAGCGGAAACAGAGGAATATCTTCTCAGACACACTTCCGTACAAACATTTTGGCTCATTCCCTTTTCCGAAACAAGAATGCAGGCTGATCTCACTGCAGCCTGCCACAGTAAACCACGGGGGAGGGGGGCGGGTCAATTAACAGTAGCCATCTTAACTTGCACAGGGATCACATTCATCTATATCAATTTTCTCCTCTGTGCAGCGAGCTCAGATAAGCTTGCATCCCAAAATAATCTCTAGAACCTGCACTAGAGCAAACCTTGGGCAGGAACATGTCATTAAGTGAGGTTTAGCTTATTTTCAGCTCTAATTTATGTGCATGCTGGCTATATCCATTCAATTAAAAAGACCAACGTTATTATTATCATAACACCAAAGTAACTCTTTAATGGCGCCCGCCGATTGCCCCCATCCATCACAAAGCTCCCTCAAAGCACTTCTTTGGGAAGCCAGCTTCCCTCCTATCAGCATTCAAACAAACCAACCAACCAACCAACCAACAAACCAACCGTATTTATGCAACACGTTTTTTATCTCTCTGCCGCCCGATCGCCTACTTGGAGCATAACAGACGGGTCAGCCGGAGCATGAATCAGCCACTTAATGGGATTCTGCATCTCACGGGAGAGATCTCATTGTGAAGTGGTTCTTGTCACATCAAAATCTTACATGCAAAGGCTAGTGCCACTTCAGCATCTGTCTCACTTTCTCCGTTCATTAGAATTAACATAAAATACACGGTCAACTACCTGGTGGATTTGGGGTTCTGAAAGAGCGCCTTTACAAATGCATCATACACGCATCATCTGCTTGCTTTAGTTGATTAGCGGGGGGAGAGTTAAATTACTATGCTAATCCGCATGTTTTCAGCACCGCGGGCCTTAATATGGATATGCATATATGCTGGTGGAGAAGACTTGATTAGTTCAAGCTTCAATGTGTCAAAGGCCCAAGATTTCTTTCCAAAGAATAATTTTTTGCCGTGCTCACATCTCTAAAGTGTAGGAGATGATTCGGGGAAGGGGGGGGGGGAAGTACTTACCTCCACCATATGCTATTTTTCTTTAACAATTTTGCATTTCAAAAGTGACTCTTGCATTTAGATATGAATGGCTATCAGTCAGCGACCAGAAACGGCCTCAAATGAGCAAGGATGATGCTGGTTTCCTATTGAACAAAAATGTTGTTTCATCTTCAAGTAACAACATAAAAAGGGGGAGTTGAGGGGTGGGTGGGAACCCTCTGCAGATAGGGACCTCTATTACATTTAATACAGTTATCTGATAGTCTCAAATATGTTACGATGGACACATTTCCGATTTGAAACGACAACGGCCAAACCGGATTGACCACAGAACCGTCCTTCCCGTTTGACGGTAAAACAACATGGCCGTAAATTGGGAGGGGAATTAAAACGTTATTGATTAACCGAGAATAAAGGACAAAGGAATGGATTATGTAAAATAGTTTATTACCCTCTCCATTTTATATTTATTTATTTATATTTGTATGTATATACCGCCACTTTCAAATGTCTCGTGGCAGTTTACAAAAATCCATGAAAACAGTAACATCTCATAAAACCCCATTAGAAACATAGTTAAAACACAATATCAAGATGGCGGATAATAAATATATAACCCACTCCCCCCACTCAGCAAGATTCTATCAGGGAGCGAAGGACTTAATGGATTTCAGCTAGAGATCCACAGCTGACAGCGCCGGGAACCGCTCTGGCCTCAACCATATGCCTGGCGGAAGAGCTCCGTCTTGCAGGCCCTGCGGAAAGCTGGTAAATTTTCTCAGGGACAAAGAACACAGTATGTTGTAGCAGCAGTGAGTCCACCCTGACAACCTTTTCTGTCTTGTAAGGCAGGGGTAGTCAACCTGTGGTCCTCCAGATGTTAATGGACTACAATTCCCATGAGCCCCTGCCAGCAAATGCATTTGCTGGCAGGGGCTCATGGGAATTGTAGTCTATTAACATCTGGAGGACCACAGGTTGACTACCCCTGTTGTAAGGTACACCTGGGAGGGATTAACTTGTATTGGAGAAGGGAACCCCTTTGGAGTTGGGGGAAACAGTCCTGAAAGTACCTGTGTCTGCAAGAGCAAAACACTGGCCCATGGGGAAAAGGCTGAGTATCCCCTCTCCCACCACCAGAGCTCAGCTCAAGACTGCAGCCACAGATGGCTGGGTTTCATTACGGAAACGTGCTCAGACCTGTGCATTTATAAATGGTCAGGCATCAAATAAAACCAGCATACATAAAATATACAACAAATACAAGAATTGTTATAGCTAGTTGGCTCCTTGACATAAAAAGATATGACCTGCATCGTACTTAGGAGGAAGGTTGGTTCCTCCATGAAACTTCCCGGACACTCAAAGTGCTTGCCTACTTTTGAAACATTAGAGGCCTCCATTTGTTTTATCTGGCTTTTTGGCCCGCATAATTGACTAAAGTCCCATCGTGTCCATAGTATATTATATCATTTTATGCACAGGAGCTAACTCTGTATATAGCAATCTTTGTAATTCTTGTATTTTATGTGTGCTGTTTTTATTTCAGGTTTGACCATTGTAAAGGTGGCAACACTGAAACACATCTGGTCCGTGGAGTTATTGGTAAGCATGTGTGCACTGATTTTATTGAGGCCATGCGATAAGCCTTGAGTTTTTAATTTTCATAAATATTAGTACTTAATTTTAAAACTGTGTTCTACCCTACAGAGACTTACATTCATTTCCCTTATTTTGACCTTTTGGGGTTCTTGACTTTGATTTGAGTCACGATATTTTCTCCTTTTTGTCTGGGAGGGTACTGTACAGTCTGGGGGCCGGAGTTACAACTTTGAGAAAAAACCGTTCAAACTTGCATATTTAAGGTCCCTTCCATTCAACAAGAAAATGAAGCATATGCTTTAAGTTCTTCCCACTGAAATTTTATCTGCCTGTCTTGTGGAGCCTACCTGACCCAAAAGGGACCCTCAGTGCCCTTATTACAGCTAAAGGTATTAGAAAAATGAAAAGGTAGCTGCCTACTTGTGGTAAATCAATGGATCGATAGCCTTAGAACTCTATCAATCTTTAGATGCAGGGCAGAATAATGACGATCATGTATGGACCTATTTTTAGATATTTTGAACTCTTTTACAGAAATTTATGTGTAGATCAGCCACTAATGTTATATTTTTATCTCTACTTTATAGATGCTTTTTTAAAAATTCTATTTAGTTGCTGGATTTTGAGCTTTCCCCCTTCTTTCCCTGAGAAATATATATTTTTTAAAAAGCTGGCAAAAATGACTGTCCCACTGAAATTAATGTGTTTTATGAGTTCATCAGTTTTGGATGAGATGTCCTCCTGCTATATATCCTGGAAGACACATCAAGGCAACTAAATTGGGGTGTGTGTGTCAGTTTTACTACTTCCTTCTTTACTACCAGCCTCCCATCCTATTGGGAATTGTCTGGGGTTATTTATACAAACAAACAGGTACATCCCTGCAGACTCAGTTTCAAAAACCCCAATGGCTACATGTCCTCCCTAGAAGGCCTTGCCATTGGACAAGCGTGACATTCCTTGCTTGGTAAATAGGGGCCAAACCAAAGGAGAATCATTTAGATCTGGGAATCTCAAAATTGGCTGCTCTGGAGACTGGTGGATATCTGTTCCTCGATTGGCCTTCTTCCAGAGGGCCTCGTTTTCTGCAGATCCTTTGCTGCCACAGCCTTGAATTTTGTTTTCAGTTCTGTAACTGAAAGAACTCAAATCCAACTAGCTTGATTCCCAACTTTGCTCTCTTCTGGTTCATTTAAAATTTAAATCCCACCCATCAGTGGGGCTCAGAGCGGGTTAACGGTAAAGGTATCCCCTGTGCAAGCACCGAGTCATGTCTGACCCTTGGGGTGATGCCCTCCAGTGTTTTCATGGCAGACTCAATACGGGGTGGTTTGCCAGTGCCTTCCCCAGTCATTACCGTTAACCCCCCAGCAAGCTGGATGCTCATTTTACCAACCTCGGAAGGATGGAAGGCTGAGTCAACCTTGAGCCGGCTGCTGGGACTGAACTCCCAGCCTCATGGGCAAAGCTTTCAGACGGCTGCCTTACCACTCTGCGCCACAAGAGGCTCTTCAGAGCGGGTTAGAGCCAATAAAATCACACACACTCACCGGAACAGAAAGGTAAGCAAAAGGAAGCAAACCAGTTCACAGGCCATCAAAACACACTGGGAAAGCTTCACTTTACAGAGCCACTGGAAACTTGAGGATTAGGGCCTTAGTCACATCCTTGGGAAACCTGCTCTGTAGCACATCAATTTCCACTTCATGGTAATTTCAAGACAAGAGATAAGCAGAGGTGGGTGACCAATGCCTCCCTCTGCACAGCAACCCTAATGTCCCTTGCTGGTCACCCATCCAAGTACTAACAGTGCTTAGCTTCTGAGCTCCGATAGTATCAGGCTGGAATGGACTATCAGTGCTGCCAGACAAAATGTTTTTGTCCCCTTTCCATAAAATTAGAATTTGAGTGCACACAATAAAATTGATGGGCAACATCAGCTATTTATTCAATGAGTAATTAAACGGTGGGCTTCAGTACTGGAGAAGTAGCAATGACTTGCATTTGCTAATAAACCACTCATTATACGAACACTGATGCATCGTAAAAGGATTTGTTTGAGTAAAGAACGATTCCAACTCTAGAAATATGTAGCACGTCACCTGGAAGGGGTGGAGGATGGGGAGTCACCGTTTCCTCCGCAAGACCCACCATCATTCGAGTCATTAATACTTCCTCATCTTTGCCTAACTGATGAATATTCTCTTTGATACACTTAGCAGCCTTATCTTACAGTTTAACACCTCTTCAGGAATGGGTGGATTTCCCCACAACCAGCTTTTAAAGCTTTAAGGCCAATCTTCCATTCCAATATTTGCTGGTTGTCACAGGGCATTATTAGGATAATAATTGCTCACTCTCTCCTGTCCAATGGAGGGGCAGATAAACTGGCCCACTGGATTTCAGACTACTTCTGTTGCATCTTCTAATCAAAAATGTCAAGCAGTTTCAAAAGATATTTATTTATCTGTGGGGATCAGAGGATGATTCGACAAAGCAGGGGACCCATGAGACTCTGGTGGTGGTGGTGGTGATTCTATCCTTCTTATGTCCCATCTCCCCTGATGAACCATCTACCATGCCCACCTGCCAATGGTTGCCTGGCTCAAGAAGCAGTACTCCACCCCCCAACTATCTGAGCGCTGTTATGCTTTGGTGGCTTCAGCTCTCTCCTAATTTCCCTCACCTACCTGCCTGGTATGTACTTACCTTCTCTCTCTTCCTTCCCCCCACTTTTGCTCCTTGCCCGCCCTCCAGTCACCTGAAATGGACCACTCCTTTATACTGCCTGTGCAGGTGTGGACAATGGAACTCTCTTCGGGAGTGGGGTGCAATTGTATCCCCTTTTTCATGCCCTGAGCCTCAGGGGAGGGCGGCATATAAACAAACAAACAAACAAACAAACAAACAAACAAACAATTTTGTTGTGGTTTTTCATATTTTTCAGCAAACCTGGAACTCCCTTACAGAAGAATACCCCTTACCTGAACTTGGCCTTGTTCTCTGGGTTTTTGTGTCCCCATGAGAGCCAGGTTAAGAATTATATACATGATTTTTTAAATGTGTTTTGTTCAGAGACATTCTTGATGTATACTGAAATATGAATGGATTTATAGATTTCAGAATCTTTAAAGACCCTAATCAAAATATTTATTACCAACCTCCTCCTCAATTCCTCGAAAATCTTAAACTGAATTTCCAAAGTAGCACCTTTCTATAAGAAAGGATGAAAATAATTTGAAATTTAATCAGATGGAATACTTTCTAATACAATTTCACTCTCTGGAGATTTCCCCCCCCCTGTTTTAGGATACTGTTTCCAATCACAGCACATTTACATGGATGATATTGGGACAAGCAAAGTAGTAGTTTAATCTCCTTAATCTCTAAAACAACTTCTCCACTGAGTGACAAATCAATACACATTGATTTCCCAACAAATACAGTGATGAATTTCCCAATGAGCTTCAAGAATTAGCAATCTTGAGGTTTTGTTTCTCTATGGGAGTTTTCAAATTAAAATGGTCACATTCACAGTCTATAGAATTTTCAGTTTGAGGCTCAGGAACATTTCGTCTCCTGTGGTCGCTCGTGTTCATTTAGCAGGACCTATTAGGACTAATGACTTATTTCCTTCAGATTAAATATCAGGAATATTTCTGCAGATCAATTCTAAGACACTTGATAAAAGAAGAACAGTTGTTTTTATACCCCATTTTTACTGCCCAAAGGAGTATGAAAGTGGCTTACAATCTCCTTCCCTTCTTCTCCCCACAAGAGGTGGGGCTGAGACAGCCCTGACAGGACTGCTCTGTGCGAACAGCACTATGAGGACTGTGCTAGCCCAAGATCACCCAGCTGGCTGCATGTAGAAGAAGAGTGGGGAATCAAACCCAGTTCACCTGATTAGAAGCCAATACTCTTAACCACTACCAGCGAGAGAGGCAAGAACACATCCTCTTTTTCTTGAAATACCTATTTTAAAACCAACAACACCTGCCCAAAGGCTCCATACTTCTTATCTGACCCACAGATTTTGTTCCATCAATAATGTGCATTAGTTCTATTAGTCCTGGGAAATCATAGTTTGAAGATTTTTAAAGTCTTCTGCTAGTCCATGCTCCCCCCTTCCTGGCAATAAAGCTGGCCCCCTCCTGGTTCTGAAGCCTGTGGGAATTTGGGAGATAAAAATGAAGCAGGTGGGGGCCTATGACTCAAGCCACTCTGTCCATCTCCCCAGAATATGAGGGTGCCTGACTGGGAGTCAGAGATTGGCAGGGAGACTGCTAAGAAACATGGCAGTCTGGCCCTCTAGTGCACAACCCAAAGCCAAACTGGTTGTCCAAGAAGCCTTGCAATGTTGACCTGTGTTCTCTTAAGGTGTGTGTCCAAGAATCTATGATTCCCTGTGGCCTTGAATGGTGTTTAGGAAGCATAAGAAAAATGAAGCACAGCTGGGGCAAACGTGACCACTTGCCCAAGAGTCCATGGGAAGCAAGGCAGCATAATATATGGCACTTCCTTGTAAAAGACATCTCGAAGAAAATGAAGCACCTTCTTTTCCTGTCTTTGAATCGCTCACGCCAATAATTAAGAAGAGGTGGATAGGACAGTTTTATAATGCCTGCGTGTTGCTTGGGTACAAAACATGGCCGATGTACTGCCGGACTCCCTTAATTTCAAAAGTGGGTGGTATCTCACCATCCATGGATTTGTTTCCGGCATGCCCCAGATTCCTGCATTTCCCTTCCTCTCAGCAGTCCTTTCCAACCCTGGAAATTTACTCCCCAGGGTTGCAAGACCGCTGTGGGCGAGCGGGAAGTGGGCAAAAGTGCTTCCTTCTTCCTTTTCTATCGGTGGACTGTGCTGGCAGAAGAGGAAGGAGGGTCTCTTTCTGCTGATGCATTGTGGAATCCCACCCAGCATGTGCAGATATTTCCAAGCCTGCTGAATTGCAAGTTTAGTTTTATTGAGTAGACTTCTGAGGTAGCTCGGGTCTAGCCTCAGCATGAATTGCCAACCATCCCAAGTCTTAAGTGTTTCTTGGTAGTTGTTACTCCTCCGTGGTACACTCTTGTGCTTTTCTAATAATACAAGAGAATTCTTGCTCATGCTGCCCCTTTGATCCACTAATGTGGGAATGATTCTTCTCTTGGGATTCTCTTCTTCCCATGTTTCTACACGCTGGAGTGGAGCAGAGCCACTGCAAGGCATGGAAGAAGTTGATGTGGGAGAACTTTTTTTTTTTAGCATTATAAGAAACCTGAGCCTCTGTAAATAATATAGGTGCCCGACAGATTAAATAATTACGCTCTCAGCTTGCAGGTTTTTCATCTGAAAGGCTGCTTTTCTGGTAAAGATCAAATGCAAGCTGTTCTTCCCTGTAGATCATCTCAGTTTTTCTCCATTGTTCTCAAGGTTGCTTCTGTGCTTCCTGACCCCCACGTGGCACTCAGGTTCAGGAAGACAAGGGGCACATTCCTAGCCAGCCAGCATTTCTGAAACTCCAGACCCATCAGGTTATTGAGAATAGAGTCCTCCCACTCTATGGTCTCACAGCTATTCTCACTGGTTATAATAGTCTCCTTCCTTATCTGTTGATTGATATAGCCATTTTGTTGAACATTTGTATCCTGCATGCCCCAGAATCTGCCTAAGACAGATAACGGCATCAAGTCAAGCAACAAAAGCACAAGTCAAGCAATAAAAGCACAAAATAAAGCAGCAAATGAAATCAAAATAATGTGGAGAGCCAGTTTTTTGTAGCCTGCTTTTTACGACCCAAAGGAGTCTCAGAGTGGCTTACAACTGCCTTCCCTTCCTCTCCCCACAATAGACACCGTTAGTGAGGCTGAGAGAGCTCTGAGAGAATTGTGACCGGAGCAAGGTCACTCTGCTGGATTCCTGCGGAGGAGTGGGGAATCAAACCTGGGTCTCCAGATTAGAGGCTGTTGCTCTTTAACCACTACACCTAGCTGGTAGCCCACCATCAAAATTTTGATACAGCAACCAGTGAAATCAGCAAGATAGAACTGCTGAAGTTCATAAAAATAGCCATAAAAGCAAGCAGAACACAAGTGGACAAGGAGTGTGGCCAGGAGAGGATGATTTGGTTAAAAGATTGAGCGAACAAACCATTTTGGCTTGGCCCTTGACAGCCAATAATGTGAGTTTCAGATGAGAAGGTACCATCCCTGTTTTCTATCTGGATTCACTTCGAATATGCTGAGCAGGCGTTGTGAAGGGGCCTTAGTTGGTGGGCCAGGCAGTGTCTGGAGAGGTAGCCTTTAAGTTCCCTTTGCATTTCGCCCCCAAACAGTGTAGGTCTTTCAGTACACAGGGGATTCTGTCCATGTATCCCGGCCATGCAAGAAACTCGGCTGGCTTGTGGCAGGTTACACAAGCTTATAAAATCAGATTAAAACCCCCAATTAAAAGGATGTAAAAATTCCATTACAATCGCAACAAATTAATAAGATAAAAACATAGTCCCACCCCAACCTATCACTCAAGGGGGGGGGGAGGAAGGAGGGCTAGATGACTTAAGATGTTAAGTAGATGACTAAGCACTATACGATGGACAACAGAGAGGGGGACACTTCGATCTTCCACACTAACCCTGGCCTCAACCACGGACCTGGCGGAAGAGCTCCATTTTGCAGGCCCTGCGCTCTCCTGGGAGCTCATTTCACCAGGACGAGGCCAGGACCAAAAAGGTTGAGGCCAAGTGTGTTTCCCTGGGGCCGGGAACAACCAATAGATTATCACCTGCAGAGCGTAAAGCCCTTCGGGGGGCATAGGGCAACAGGTGGTCCCGCATATATGTGGGTCCCAACCCACGTAAGGCCTTAAAGGTTACCAAGAGTCTCAAAGCGGCTTCCAATCCCAGTACATTCCATTTTAAGACAGCTTCCATCAGGGCACTCAACAGATTTTTTTCTCTTCCAAACTCTACATAGCCCCAGTTTATGCCTACAATGTAACTTAATAAGGTGAAAGGAAGAAATTAAAGGAAAGTTAAGAAATCTGAAGTATTGTTATTGACTTGTTAGCAGTTATTGAAACCAACCCTGTTCTTCCTGCTCAAAGTTGTTCAAAACAAAAGGTTAGATTCAATGGTAATCTCCATGGATGGAAGTAGAATGGGAAATTTTGTCTCCCCTGACCCATGGCAAACCCAGAATGTTCCCTGAGATGCTGATCCTAAGGGGGAGGGGCCTTTGGGATCAGCATGAGGTCTGCTGGAAAGAAGGTGAGTGGTAAACATCATCCCCCTTCGATTCGTGAAAATCCACGGCTGGATAAACTCCATTATTAAACATCAACTTCTATTTGATCACAACAGACAGACATTCAAAACAAAATGAAATAAAGCACAATTTGACAATGTTGTCTGACGGCATCATCTAATTACCAAATACTTCTAAATATTTTTAAGTGTAACAATGGGAAGTATGATAGTGTCAACAACAAAAACATCAATTTTTGTACCGCTATGTTTTTGCTTCTGTAGTCTACCTCAGTAATGACTACAGCTCAACATGGCACAATGAAGTTGGACTCGAAGTTTTGTAGGGCGACAAACTTCCGCCTCCCAACCAGTCCCGGAAACATAAGGCGTGACTTTGCGTTCCAGAAGTTAGACGGACATTATTACAGTTTCCCGGAGGCTGGTAACAGCTTAAGACAAAGCACTTGGGTCTTAACAGAAACAAGGAACTTTTCTTATCCAGGACTATATTCTCTATGTCACTACATGGGGGGGCCCAAAACTAACCCCGTGAACCTGATAACTGACTGCACTTATTAAACCCTTTCTACACCGTTCCAAACGAAACCAAAGAGAACTTTCAAGAGACAGGCAGGGAGACGGATTTCGGCCTCACATCCTTATTGTTTTTATTATTATTATTATTATTTTATTTTAAAGCTATTACTTCTGCCAACAGCAGCCTAGTAAATGCATGTCTGCGGTGTGAGCAGTTTTGATAAACAGCCTCTGCGGGCCACACAACGGGGATAATGTATCCTTAAGTACTGCCAATGAGCTGCCATTCTATACAGCCAATTACTTCTGCGCGTCTGTCACTCAAAGGAAAAATGACTGAACCCATTAGATCAAACCTTTGTCACTGTTCCTAATGCACTCTTAGGCCTCATTAATCTGAGGGAGCAGCAACACAGCCGCCGGTGCCTCATTGCCTCCTCCACAACAGGGCCACGTGAAGCCTCTCATCTCCCCCCCAAGTGCACCGCGTTAATCAAGCTCTCCTTATTACCCGGTCCCTGCCACGGCGGAGAGCTCTCTCTCTCTTAAATGCTCTCATTATGGCCCATCTTTAGAGCCGGCTGAGTGGGGGGAGAGAAAGGGGAGAGCGGGGAAACAGGAGAGGGGAAAAAAGCAAGTCCGATCGCATTAATATTCATGACAATAATTAGTATTCTAGGTCACTGAATATTCATGCTATTAGTTTGGATTTTTATGGGTTTGCTGGATGTCCTGATTGCTGGAGTGTGGAGGAAAACAGCATGGCAGGGACTTTAGATGTCAATGGCAGTTCAACATGGAAAAATACATTTGGGAAGTTCTACCACCATGGGTGCCCCCCCCCTACGCCCCATGTATTTTTTTTTTGACGGGGGGGGGGTGTTAATCAGCTTCTTCGGCTCTTCTGATGGCTTCAGTATTTGAAAAATCACTAGATGCTGGCTGGCGCCGGGTGGGGTGGGGGGAGAGGGGAGGGTAGACTTGATTTTCTTGAAAAGGTTTTAACATCCAAATGGTTGCTATGATGAAACAGAACTGGAGCCCAACACGGTAGCCTCGGGAGGACGGGAAGAATCGCTAATCTTGGGCGGGAGGCAAAACAAAGAGGAGGAGGCCTGCAAATCCAGCCGCGCAGTCTGTGAGGGAGATCGGTCTGGAAAGGACCCGGGAGCTGCAGCTGCTGCCGACTGGCTACCTGCCTGCCCGGGGCACCATGGTAATTTATTTATTTTACTACATTTATACCCCACCTATCCCCCCAATGGGGACCCAAAGCAGCTTGCATCGCTCACCTTTCCTCCAGTTTATCCTCACAACAACCCTGTTAGTCGGGTTAGGCTGCAAGAGAATGACTACACCATGGTTGCCCAGAGAGCTTCTGTGGCGTACATGGGGATTTAACCCCAAGCTACTAATCCGCCACTCTGCTTGAAGAGGCCATTGGGTCACCGGAAAAAGCGGCAGGGTCCACCGGAAGAGTTCACAGAATCACAGAATCATAGAGTTGGAAGGGGCCATACAGGCCATCTAGTCCAACCCCCTGCTCAATGCAGGATCAGCCCAAAGTATCCTAAAGCAGTTCAAAGAAGCTGCCTCCCCCTTCTTCAACTTGCTTGGCCTTGGCCTCCAAATTCCTGGGATGGGAGGCTGCAGCCATGAGAGGAAGTGAACAAGAATGGCTCTTCCTCCCTCTCTTACTTATGGCAGTGGAGGCCAATGGACCTGGTACCTCTTTAAGGCTGCAGCGCTGTCACCCCCTCCCCTTCCCGCTCCAATCCTAATGATCATTTTGTTTTTAAAGCTCTCCCAGATCTCAGAAGAATGCTCCTGGTAGATCCAACCCAATGTGTGAAATCAATCAACTGACCAGTATACTTAGAAGAAGAGTTGGTTTTTATACCCCGCTTTTCACGACCCGAAGGAGTCTCAAAGCGGCTTACAATTGCCTTTGAGGTGGTTTTTAACATTTTTTTAAGTTTGTTTTTAAATATTTTCTTTTGGTTTTCATGACTTTGGCTGAAGAGAGGGATGACTGAGGGCTGAAATACTCTAAGACCCTATAAAATGTAGCCAGGGAGCATTTAACCTGCTATTGTTCCTAGCCAATGTTCTAAAGTTGTGCCAGCACGCCCTGCGAGAGTTTCCATTGGAGGAAAGTGAAGTAAAACACAGGCTAGTTAAAATGGCTGGAATGAAATCACATCTCATAAGACCATAAAAACAAAAGAAGAGCCTTACTGAATCGGACCAGTGGCCCATTTTGTCCAGCATCCTGTCTCACACAGTGGCCAATCAGTCCTTCTGGGGATCCAGCAGGGAACAAAGGTCAAGGCCTTCTCCTTATATTATCTCTGGCTCTGGCATTCAGAAATTTACTGCCCCCCTCAATTTGGAGGTCCCCTTTAGTCACTCTGGCTAGTAGCCACCGATCGACCTACCCACCACTTATCTGTTACATCCCCTTTCAAAGCACTATTATTTCTTTATTTTTATTATTTCCTTTATTAATAGCTTGCCTTTCTCACCGAGACTCAAGGCAGATTACGGAATATGAAATGATGCAGTCAGAAAACACAGTGACAATCGATGAATAATGCAATAGGACTAGGATCACGGAAGGAGAAACGAGTGTGAACAACGTACTGCCTAAGGCAAGGTTTACTATAAGCAAGCTGGAAAGCGGAAACACCACGGTAGAAGACTGTGGTGTAAGCAAGATGATACCGACAATGTCTTCCACCATAGGGGAAATTGTTCTGGACTGCTGAAATCTGCTACCGTTCTCATCCCTTTATAAAATGCCCTCCTGTTTCATACCTTCTACTAAATCAGCCTTTCTCAGGTTTTTTACCATTGAGAAACCCCAGAGTCATTCTTCAGGCTTCGAGAAACCCCAGGAGTGGTATGATCATGCAGAATATGGTTGGGAAGCATAGCTGTGTGTACGCCCTCCCCTTCCCACCCCCTCCAGGCCCCTTCTTGGCTATATTCTGGGAGTGGGGGGCAGTTGACATGACCACACATGGTCGAATCACAATACATTCTTAACAAACTTAAGCAAACGTATAATAATAAATTAACTCCCACCTGGTTGGGAAACTCTTCCAGGGCCGTCAAGAAACCAGGGTTGAGAAAGTCTGTACTACACCACTGGTGTAGTGGTTAGGAGTGCGGACTTCTAATCTGGCATGCCGGGTTCGATTCTGCACTCCCCCACATGCAGCCAGCTGGGTGACCTTGGGCTCAACACAGCACTGATAAAGCTGTTCTGACGGAGCAGTGATATCAGGGCTCTCTCAGCCTCACCCAACTCACAGGGTGTCTGTTGTGGGGAGAGGAAAGGGAAGGCGAATATAAGCCGCTTTGAGCCTCTTTCGGGTAGAGAAAAGCGGCATATAAGAACCAACTCTTCTTCGTCTTCTTCTAGATGACACAGGCATAGGAGCCTATCCAATGTTCTCAGGCAGGTCATTGCACAAGTTTTGAGCCATCACACAAAATGTACGTGAACAGGCACCCTTTTTGTAAGGTGGCACTGTCAAGGTTTTTCCTTGGATAAGCTAAGTTTTCACTCTAGAGCACAGCAGAAGAGGCAATTGTGCAGATATGTGGCTTCAAGGTCATTAAGGGCAGGGCCGGTTTATCCATGGAGCAGACCACAGAATCATAGAAATTATTATCTATCATATCCATGAAGCAGATGGAGCACATGCTATGAGCCCCACACTCCCAGGGACCCCCACTTTCAGGTCCAGGGACACTTCCAGGGACCCCCATGTGGTGCGAGGGAAGGAAACTTTCCCACCATGGGTCCCTCTGCCCCCCAGTTTGGCTGCTCCTACCGCAATTGTAATGCGTTAATGACTGGGGAAGGAACTGACAAACCACCCCGTATTGAGTCTGCCATGAAAACGCTAGAGGGCGTCACCCCAAGGGTTAGACATGACCCAGTGATTGCACAGGGGATACCTTTACCTTTACACAGCAATTGTACTATGCTAGGGTCCTGCGAATTCTTAAACTGGCTCTGGTGCTATGGGCCCCACAAATCCTTAAACCACTCCTGATGAAGGGCTACTCTTCTTGATAGCCAGTCCCTTGAATTGAGCCTCATCACTGATTGGTAACCAATGAAGTGTCTGCAGAACAAGTGTGATGTGCATGCCCTGCCTACTGCTTAATATTAAGCAGAGTGCAGTATTCCATAACAACTGGAGTTTCCAAGTTGATTTTAAGGGCAGATGTGTACAGAGTGCATTATGGTAGTCTAGTCTCAAGGGAACCACTGAATAAATTCCCATGGTAGGGAGCCATCTTCTGGGCTAAATGAAGAGAAAAGAAAGCTTGCATGTAAGTTAACTTGCTTTTTCAGTAATAATGATGGATCTAGTATAGCTCTGAGCCTCTTGTGGCGCAGAGTGGTAAGGCAGCAGACATGCAGTCTGAAACCTCTGCCCATGAGGCTGGGAGTTTGATCCCAGCAGCCGGCTCAAGGTTGACTCAGCCTTCCATCCTTCCGAGGTCGGTAAAATGAGTACCCAGCTTGCTGGGGGGTAAACAGTACTGACTGGGGAAGACACTGGCAAATCACCCCATATTGAGTCTGCCATGAAAATGCTAGAGGGCGTCACCCCAAGGGTCAGACATGACTCGGTGCTTGTACAGGGGATGCCTTTACCTTTACCTTTAGTATAGCTCTTAGACCAGGCTTTCTCAACCAGGGTTTCATGAAACCCTGGGGTTTCTTGATGGCCCTGGAAGGATGTCCTGAATGGGCGGGAGTTAATTAATTAATTAAAATTAATTAATTAAAATTTGTCAAACATTTATCAGCTGATATGACCATATATGAACATGTTGATCTGTCCCCCACTCCCAAAATGGCCAGTGATGGGCCTGGAGGGAGAGGGAAGGGAGGGACCCCAGGTAGGCAAGTACCCAGTTATGTTATCCAACCCTATTTTGCATGATCGTGCCACTTCTGGGGTGTCTCGAAGCCTGAATAATGTTTCAGGGATTTCGCAACTGTAAAAAACTTGAGAAAGTCCGTCCTAGACTCTTTACTTAGCAAGCCAGTACCAGCTGGACCCCATCAAAAGCAGAGTCTCCCAAGACCTCCCAAAATGCAGTTACCACCATTTGTCAGAGTTTAGTTTCATCTTATTCACTCTTAGCCACTGAACGTTATCCACAATACATGACCACACTGAAAGACCCATGCACACTTTCAATACAGGGGCATACCTGCTAACTGGTCTCAATAAATATCAAGGTGCTTGATGGAGTTCCAGGACATCCCTGAAGCAGTAAGTACGGTGAAAGATCAATTTATGGCTCGGGTTGCTCACTGGGGGTCCCCAGTTTTTGAGGAGATATTGCTGGTGACAGAAGGGTTCCTGCCAACGCACTTCCAAGTTTTTTCCATGGCAACATTTATGTGGTTTTATTGCAATTTATGGCAGATGGCATTATAATAACTACCTTCCAACCTTGGAAAAGGGCACTGGTATTTATATAAGTAGCAACTTGTCTTTCTTTTCTGAGGATGTCTAGATATTTACTGAGCTTGGGAGAGCCAAAAATACATGAGAAACTCTCCCTTAGGAAGGAAACCCATTGTAGGCCTGAATGGGTGGCAACCAAGTACCATGCCATCTTTTCTTCTCAGAGAGAGTGTTTCAAATGCCTCATTTTGGGGAGGCTGACAGTTTCTCTCTGACAAGTCCTCGTGCAGTCGTCTCTGAAGGGAAAAGACTTTTCTCTCTTCCAACTTCTGCCACTCTTTTCTTCCTAGTCCCTTTTCTTTTCTTTTTTGAACAGAGCTTCTGAGAGGATTTTTCAGAAGAAAAAGGTTTCACCACTGAAGCTCCTAGCTGTTTGAAACAATCTAAGGCGAGGCCCTTGAGACAAAGGGCTGCCTCTCAGTGAAATCTGTTTTGAGGACTTCCTTGTAAGTAACCGGGCCAGCTGGCCACTTGGTGTGCTACTGGGTTTGAGAGGGGGGGAAAAATGTTCAGACTATTTGTTCAACGGAGCACTTTTCAGCATCCCTGTACCCACTACCTATGAAGCTGCCTGATACAGCACCAGATCACCAATCTGTCTAGCTCTGTGGGACTATTTGATAACTGTGACTCTAGGATACCGGGTGGAGAAGGGTCTTTCTCAAAAAGCAAATTGGTTTATATTCTGCCTTTCCCCTCTCACAGAGTTCAAAGTGGCATACCAATCGATTTCGAGGAGATCTCACTCATCTACGCACAAACTGGACCCAAACAAGATCTAGTGAGCGGAATTTGCTCAAGATCCCAGGCCCCAAAGAGGTTAAATCGGCCTGGAAAAATGCGTTCCCTGAGATCAGGGTTTTGCAGATTCAGGACAGTTCCGCCAGGGATAGGAATGGGACCTCCCTACCCAAAAACATCAGTTGATTTACCATAAAATCTCATTGTTAAATTATCACCTCCTCTCATTAGAGAGGAGGTGGTTTCTGGAACAAAATGATTTTAATATGGCATATAGTGAAATTAGGATTAATGATTATTTATGAGTATTATGTTATTGTTTGTAGGATGATGTTATCTGCCCTGAGACGGTGGGGAAGGTTGGGTTACAAATGAATCATCATCATCATCAATAGTAGTAGTAGTAGTAGTAGTAGTAGTAGTAGTAGTAGTAGTAGTAAAAACAGTCTTAGGCTCAGGAAGGCTGCTACGTCATGAGCCCTCCAGCCATACAGTAAGACCAAAGTGATGCCAGGATTTACTCTTGGACTTTCTGTGGGAAACACATGCACTATACCAGGGGTTCGTAAAACCCTGGGGTTTCTTGATGGACCTGGAAGAGTTTCCTGAATGGGTGGGAGTTAGTTGATTAGTTAAATATTCATATATGTGTGTGTGTCTGTATATGTGTGTGTATATGTTTTATTTAAAAAAATGTTAAACATTTATAGGGTGATAAAACCATATATGGTTATGCAGACCAACCCCTCCAAAAATGGCCAATGATGTCCTGCAAGGGGTAGGAAGGGGAGGAGCCCCAGGTGGGCCATGTCTACAGCTCTGCTTCCCAACCATATTCTGCACGATCACGCCAGTTCTGGGGTTTCTTTAAGCCTGAAGCATGTTTCAGGGGTTTCTCAACAGTAAAAAAGCCAAGAAAGGCTGCCCTTTACCATAGCCTTCTTCAATCACCTAAGAAAGGCATTCAGGGAAAGCAGTTTTAAAAAAAAGGAACCTCAGGGTTCCCTCCCTTCATGGACATTTAAATGACAAAGAAGTAGTAATAAGTAAGACAAGGAGATAATTATAAATCTGATTACTGCTGCTCAGATTAGTATTGCTTCCAAGTGGGGGAAAGATTCTCTTTAGCAGAGCAGTTCAAAACAATTTGGGATATGGCACCGATGCCAGACTCCACATGCTCCTTGAGAGTGGGTGTTAATTCTCAGCCTAACAGATCCACTAAAAATGGAGTATCAGCCTCTGAGACAACGTACAACTGACCGTATGTACTGTTCTCAATGTGATCGGTGATGGATCAGTGGGTGTTATGTATACCTTCATTTTGACTTGCTGTTGCTCTTACAGTTGCTTGACTAAACTTTATATATAATAAAAAGGAATGTGAAAAAAAATTATTTCCCCTGACTGAATGCTTCCACATAAATCAGAGGGAAATGGAGATGCCGAACGCAAAATTCTCAACGGAGAAAGCTATATAAAATGCGGTGCCACCAAAGCAAGTACCCTTGATCCAGAAGGAAGTGAGTTAGTAAGAATTCACACGGTTATTATTACTAAGTAACATACTTAATAATTTAACTGTGGCTGGTATTGACTATGAATAGCAAACTTGATTTTAAATGCCCTGTATCAGGCCTTCTCAACGCTGAAGGTTCTTGACAGCCCTGGACAGCCCATGGGGGGGAAGCCTGAAACTTAAATTAGCCCAAGCTGACCCGTGTAGCAGGCACAAATCAGAAATATAACACAATGTAGTATCACACAATGTATAACTATGCAATATAAACCCACTCTATGGAACTTGGTTCATAATCGCCACCTGAATGTGTTAAGTTATATTATGATATTATATATTACTAGTAATAAAGCCCGCTGTATGCCGAATACAGCGGGCGCTAGAAACTGACCTTGTCGGGCGGCGGCTCTCTTTTGGGGCAGGCGGCAGCTCTCTCGGGCAGGGTTCCCTCGGGCAGCTGCACTCCACAATGCTAAGTAGGCAGCCCTGGCTAACAACTGAAATCATTGTGCACTCTGAAATCTGTGCACTCTGTAATGCAGTGGTCCCCAACCTTTCTGAGGCTGGGGACCGGCACGGGCTGCGCCCGCGCATTGGGCCGCACCCGGGCCGCGCCCGCGAGCCGCGCCCGGCCGCGCTTGCGAGCCGCGCCTGCACATCGGGCCGCTGGCTGGCAGGGCCGCTGGTGGACTGTTTCTTCCTGGAACCTTGTTGGCTGCACAATAACGCGAGAGGCGGCGCTGCAGAAGCCGGGGCAGGAAGCGAGCCGGGAGCGGCTGCGAGGACATGGCGGAGACCATTGTAAGTTGGGGGTGAGGGGGTGGTGCGCGGGGGCTGCGGCCTGCGTGGGAAGATCGGGGCCTCTTTCTCCGCTTTGCCGTGCGAGTTTGCGGTCCCTCCTGAGCTTCGCCGTGCCCCGAATCCTCCCCACTCCTTGGAGGGTTCTGGATTGTGAAGTCCGCAGCCCAGTTTTGTTTTTCTTTCTGCGACAGTTCGAGCGGGCTTTAGGCGGAGAGGCTGTTTGCCTTTCGCCCCCCTCCCCCCCCATTTTAAAATGCTTTAATGCCTTACAGTCGGCAATGTGAGGAATGTTGCCGGAAAACACAGAGGACATCGCTTGCATCTCTTTTGGCTCTCTTTTGGCTCTTGTGATGGCTCTCTTGGGCAGGGAGCCCCGGGAAGCTGCACTCTGCTGAGGTTCCCTCGGAGGTTCCCTCGGGCGTCAGGCCAGGAGCAACTGCAAGCCGCGCTGCGCGCGGCTCGCAGTTGCTGGGGCTGGGAATCAGAGGGACCAATCGGCAGGCGCTTCGCGCCTGCCGATTGTTCCCTCCGATTGTCTGTCATGAGGAAGGGTCCAATCCGGACCCTTCCTCATCCCGGACACATCCCGCCCCAGAACGCCTTACTCTTTTATTTAGTCCGTGGCGCCCGTGGCGCCACGGGCGGTGTTCAGATGATGATATAATTGTTGATACACTGATCAAACCAACGTTGTACTGTTACTCATCTAATGCTTTCTGTAAACCGCCCTGAGCCGCAAGGGAGGGTGGTATAGAAATAGAAATTAATGAATGAATGAATTAATTCATGAACAAACCCTATTAGAAGTAACAGTCCTTAAAGGACTGAGAGCCAGTTTGGTGTGGTGGTTAGGAGTCCGGACTTCTAATCTGGCATGCCAGGTTCGATTCTGCGCTCCCCCACATGCAGGTAGCTGGGTGACCTTGGGCTCGCCACGGCACTGATAAAACTGTTCTGACCAAGCAGTTATATCAGGGCTCTCTCAGCCTCACCCACCTCACAGGGTGTCTGTTGTGGGGAGAGGAAAGGGAAGGCGACTGTAAACCGCTTTGAGCCTCCTTCGGGTGGAGAAAAGCGGCATATAAGAACCAACTCTTCTTCTTCTTCTTAAACCAGACTGTCCAGACATCCAAAGGAGTGATGCCCAAATGTTTGCACTATGGGATGCTGGCTAGTTTCGGGCCCGTTTCACTCTCCGTTCTGGAGTCAGCTTCCTCAAGCCTTGAAATTCTGTGCCAGGTCTTTTGAACGGAATAATGAAGTCCAAATTATATTAATTGCTCACTTAACCAATCCAGTAGCACCATTCAATGCTCATATGTTAGAAAACATCAGAGTGAAAGAGTAAATAAGGCACACTAGGTGACCAGAATGCACACTGAAAGCTCATATCTTGACCAAAAGGGGAAGACAGCATACACATGTATATGTTACGTGCCACAAAGATGCTCCTGACTTACAGTGACCCTATGAATCTATGACCTCCAAAATGTCCAATTGTTAACAGTCCTGCTCAGGTCTTGCAACCTGAGGGCCATGCGTTCCTTGATGGGTCAATCGATTTCATGCTTGGTCTTCCTCTACTCTTGCTGCTTTCAACTTTTCCTAACATTATTCTCTTTTCCAGTGACTCTTGTTTTCTCATAAATGTCATAAATGTGATAGCCTCAGTTTAGTTTCTAGGGAGAGTTCAGGCTTGATTTGTTCTAGAACCTACTTATTTGTCACCTTGGTGGCCCATGGTATCTGTATACCATTCCTCCAACACAACATTTCAAACGAACCAATTTAAAGTTTTTGGCAGCAGAGGACAGGACGCACAGTAATGGCTTTAAACTATGTGTAGAATAGTACCAGCTAGATCTCAGGAATTTTTTTTTTTTACACAGAGCAGTTCAGCAGTGGAATTGGCTGCCTAAGGAGGTGGGCAGCTCCCCATCACTGGTGGTCTTTAAGCAGTGGCTGAATGGATACTTCTCATGGATGCTTTAGGCTGATCCTTCATTGAGCAGGATCCATTAGGCTAGATGGCCTGTATGGCCCCTTCCAACTCTATGATTCTGTCAGCTTTCTGACTGAGCAGTAATACTCTCTCAGCCTCACCTACCTCACAGGGTGTCTGTTGTGGGGAGAGGAAAGGGAAGGCGATTGTAAGCTGCTTTGAGACTCCTGGTAGAGAAAAGCGGCATGTAAGAACCACTGCCACCACCACCTCCTTCTCCTCCTTCTCCTTCGACATTCCATACACAGTGTTGGAAAATGCCATAGGATGAATTATCTTGGTCTTGGTCAATATCACCACATCCCTACACTTCAGAATTTGTTCCAGCTCCTTCATGGCTGCCCTTCCTAGTATCAACCTCCCTTTTGGGGGGGGATTTGAAGTCCCCCACTTTGGTTGATGACTGAGCCAAGGAACAGAAAATCTTTTTAAAATTCAGTTTCTCCATCATCAGCTTCTCAGGTGCACAAATCCCCATTATGCATCACTTTTGCTTTCTTGATGCCTACAGGAACGATTTTTCCCCGTTACTTTAGCAGGACCAACAAAAGCATGGGAGGGGGATGCAAACTGAAAGCAGAGAGGCTCAGATCAAGAAAGGAGGAAAGGACTGAACACCCCTTCCCCTTTCCCAGGCCTCTCGCACAACCCAATCCCCTCCAAAACAATTTCTTGGAACCGTTTAAAAAACTAGATCTTCCTGGCTTCTGCAGTCACATCTACTGCAACCCTCCTCCTCCCGTCTGTGACAACGCATTATGAATGATCACCCAGACACTATGGGAAGTCCACGTAAAAGTACAACACTTTTGAGAAAGAGTGTTAGTCTCCCTTAAATTATCCCCTTTTAAAAAGGAGCATATGAAGGCAGCCATTACAGCTTAATCTGATTCTAAGCACTTTAGCGTAAAATAAGCTTACTAATGGCCGTTGCCTAGCTCTCCTTGATGATCAAGATTAATAAGATATGAAATTCTCATTTAGGAAGCTGGAAACTTCTCATTTTTGTACCATGTCCAATGTGTCACACAGAGTTAACAGATAACAGCCGTTAGATGTATTAATGATAGTTAATGATGGCTGTGCCATTAACGCACATTGTAGGATACTCCAGTGTTGTTAAATATCATAATGAATGTACAATAAATGAAGGTTTCGGTAGCGCAGGAATCATTCACGAAACCAATTGGCTTCATGAGCTCTCGCCGTAACTAGGCCCCCATCTCTGCAGACTGGAGAGGGTGAGACCCCTTAAGCCTTTAGCAGATAACACTCTGACCCTGACAAAGGTTTTCTTTCTTTCCCACCAGATACCTGCTCAGGAGAAAACAGCGGATCAATGCATGTGTTGGAGCCATAACAACTCAAGACAATCCCATGGTTGCCATGGCAGCCTAGAAGTCCAAAGTTGGTGCTGGACCAGCTACTGGTATGCCAACTACAGCCCCTCCTAGATAAGGATAATCCTGCCCAGATTACTGTCATAAATTGTACATGGGTTGCCTTTCTGTTTGGAAACTTGATTCAGTCCAGAATATGGCAGCCAGATTAACTGGGCTGGCTATTGTGCTACTATTAAAATAGCTCGGTTGGCTCCCAATTTGTTCACAAGCAAAGTGCTCGTTTTAGCTGAAAGATCTAGAAGGAGCTATTGCTCCTGTCAAAGATTTCAGGTTCGATTCCTGGAGTCTCTAGATAAATGGATCAGGTAGAAGATGGCATGGAAGAACCTGGAGACCTGCTTTTGGTCTCACTAGACAATATTGACTTGATAGTGGTCTCATTCAGCTTCCTATATAAACCTGCTTGCCTTTTGAATCTTCTCTGTGTGACAACTAGGGTCAGATCCTAGAGATACTTAACCCATGCCCAATCTAAACTCTTTATTCTCCTCTTTATTCAGAACATGCCTTGGGTAATGATATGCTTGCGATTAAATAGATATAGCCTTTGATGATTGTATCTTGTATACTCTTCTGTTGACGACCATATTGAAAACCATAATCCTGACATTGTCTGAAGGCAGGTAAGTTCAGGTAACGGCCAAATCCGGAAGAGCCCCAATGAATTGCAGGGGTCTTCTCAGAACATAATGCCATCCTGGTATGACAAAAAACAACAAACTCAAGATGACATTGGCAGGATCCAGTTGTCAGTGTGAGGATTGTGATTCTTCTATTTTATTTATTTATTTTATTTATATACCGCCCTCCCCTGAGGCTCAGGGCGGTTTACATAAAAGGTAGAAAACAGTACATGGAACTTAGTTTTTCATAATAATAATAATATTAACCTTAAACTATAACAGAGGTAACAGAGTATAACGATGAAAACAGGTCCAGAGCAGAATGCATGGGTGGATCTCTGGGATGGAGGGAGCAGGGACTGGTCACCTGGTCTCAACCAAATGCCTGGCGGAAGAGCTCCTTTTTGCAGGCCCTGTGGAACTGTTTTAGCTCCATCAGGGCCCTGATCTCCTCTGGGAGCTCATTCCACCAGGTGGGGGCCAGGACAGAGAAGGCTGTGGCTCTAGTTGAGGCCAGGCGGGCTTCTTTAGGGCCAGGGATCATTAGCCAGTTGGTAGTGGCGGAGCGTAGAGCTCTTTGAGGGGCACAGGCAGGGAGGTGTCCCTCTAAACCAGGGGTAGTCAAACTGCGGCCCTCCAGATGTCCATGGACCACAATTCCATGGACATCTAGAATCGTAGTCCACGGACATCTGGAGGGCCGCAGTTTGACTACCCCTGCTCCACACCAAAGGTATACTGCAACCCCTGCTGTGCAATTGGTGAAGACACTCGGAGCAGTTAAGAGGACAAAGGGTAAAACTTCGTACTGAGAGTTGACATCTTCTACAGTGAACCACGTGAAACAGTTATGTGGGTGGAGTGAGATATGAAAGCAGGAGCACTTGAGGTCAACAGAAACGAACCAAGCACCTGATCTCAAAAATCAGAATGGACCCTAGAGTCATCATTCAGAACCTCTTGGTCTAGCTGCAGTAAGTGATCATGAATGGGGTGGTGGACCTCCAGGGGACAGCTGCTCTAGATCCCTTTGGAAGTGAGATGCTGTCTCTATTAGCAAGAGGTAGTACCTCCCCTAATGAAGAACTGAGGTGGATGGGATAGACACACTCTGGACGGGGGGGGGGGGGGGGGAGAAGCAAACACAATCATATATCCCAGCCTGATAATGGGAAGGACCCAGGGCTCAGGCTAAAGGTGAAAATGGAAGGTGATGGGCAGAGAAAACTCACTCAAATTCTCAAGAATGCTGCTTAGATCCACATGAGGATTTCTTGAGCTGCAATTAGAAAGAGGACTCTGTTTGGAGAAAACTTGAATGCTCTCAACTGCCTTGACAAGGATGGACATTAACGTTGGTGTCTCTAGGTTTGAGTTTCTGAAGCCTTTCCACCATGTCATTAATATTTGAATTAAAGAGCTCTTTCCTTTTGAAAGTTTAGACTTTGATGTGTGCTTTGGTTCCAGTAGTCAGGGCTGCGGATATGAGTCATGTGTGACCTTATAAACCAATCTCTATAGCCACCTGATTTGCCTGGCACTCTGCTACATGGTGAGGGGTTAAAATTTGTTGCTCTGAATGTCTTGCAGACTAATTTCAATTGGTAGAACATGTGTTATTTATTCTGAAGTGGCAAAACACAAGGCCAGTTTTCACAAAATCCTATTTCTACATATCCCACAGGTATGATATATCACACAGGTGTCAGTTCTTCAAAGAATGCAGGGATAGTTCACCAAGCTGAAGACTGAATTGAATCTGTCAAGTGTTCATCATCGGAATCTTTTGAGGCCTTGCAAGTCCATCTCTCACAAGGGTTTGCTGAAGGACCCTGTGGCTGAAGGAAGCATCTGCTGTTGTCTACTGTCAATGTGATTGTGATGTGTAAAGATATGTACCAACTTCCAGGTTGCTGCCTTAACACACCACAACTAAGAAAGGGAAGGTACTAGACTAGGCGTGGCCAAACTGTGGCTCTCCAGATGTCCATGGACTACAATTACCATGAGCCCCTGCCAGCACCATGTTGGAAGAGGCTCGGGACAATAGTAGTCCATCGACATCTGGAGAGCCACAGTTTGGCCACTAGGGTTGGACGCATCAGTGTCTGAAGCAGATGCGCGTGCTTGAAGTAGCCACTGCGGCATTGTGGGTGGGGAGGGGAGGCACAGGTGCCAACATGCCGACTGCCGCGTCAACGCCCATGCCTCCTCTCCCCCTCCCCGCGATGCAGTGCTGGCTGCTCCGGGTGTGAGTGGCTGCTTCAGATGCCGAAGCGCCCAACCCTATTGGCCACCCCTGCTGTAGACGAAGCCAGAGTGGCTCTCCTGAGTGAATGGGTCAGTAAGCCAAGACAATGCAGCCCCAAGTCCAACCTACCTAGGGCAGATACAAAGAGAGTGCTCCAAGGCTCAACCAGGTTGGGGACCCTTGATTTAGAAGATAGAGCCCTTATTTCACAAGCATGTGACAGGTGACCTTTTCATTCAATCTCGTAAGACAAAGAATGCAACCAGGGACAACGCTGAATATAGTGGAAGCACGTTTTCAAGGTCTTACCTGAATTTGGTGAGAGATGTAAGCTGCTCATATCTTTGGACAAGCCGTTTGTTTTGGGACTGGAAATGGGTGCACATGCTGATGTGGCTCGGGGTGGCCTTTTCCCAGGGACTTTAACTGTGGTCCGTAGAAGATCAATTTCTTTCCCATGAACGTTCTGCATATAGTCCTGCATCGAAAGGCACACAAGCATATTTCTGGGGGTGGGAACGTAAAAAATGCGGTATCGGAACAATATACGACATCAGAACATAACTTCAAATAAGTGTGCTCCAAATGACACATGAAGTCTATGCTCACAGGGAGAACTGCACAGAAACAGTTTGTTCGCTAGCTTAGATTACGTCAGACAAAATCATCATAAAGGGATGAAAAACTCCATTGATTTCTATAACAAACCACCATCCTTCCTATGAAATGTCCAGGTTCCTTAGCATTCTTGCAAAACGTTACTACTTTGCTTTTGCAGTGTAGTAATGTTGACAAAAAATTTAGAAAAGAGCTGAACGGACGTTTCAACCTGGGCTCCTTTAAACAAAATCCTAGATCAAGAACTCGGGGAGGGGGGAGATAGTGGATTATTTGCGTCAAACACTGGAAAAATATTGAAATATTAATGGAATACTTCTTGAATGCTGTTTTACGCAACCATCCTACCGCTGCATATAAAGTACGTAACGATAAATATTTCACAGCTGAAGAATACAGTCCCTTGCGGCAGTGGTCCCCAACCCGCGGCCCGCGGCCCGAAGGCCTTGGCGCCGGGCCACAGCTCCCTCTTCCCGCCCCCCCCCGAAGCGAGAATCTCGCCACCCCCGAAGCGGCCGATTAGCTCGCGGCCCAGCAAGCTTCTTGTTTCGGGAGGGGGGGGGGAAGAGAAACTTGCTGAGCTGCAAGCTAATTGGCCGCTTTGGCAGCCGATTTGCTGGCGGCCCGGAGGGGCCGGGAGAGGGAGCCGCGGCCGCCAGCATGGCGGCGGCACAAACGCGCATGCGCGGACTGCCACGCACGCGTGTTTGCGCCCCTGCCGCCCTCTCCCGCCACTCCGGAGCAGCGGCCCGCGGCAACCACAAGGTTGTGGACCACTGCCTTGCGGAATGACTACCGTGGTCCAGGTGCTAGAAAGGCCTGCTGGTTTGCTCAGGTATTTGATGGAGATTATAATGAGGTTTAAGGTACTTTGGGGAGGAAAGAAAGCATGATGCTGTCCAATCTCATCTGATTTTGGAAGGTATGCAGGTCAGGACTAGGACGGGGGACCACCACCAAAGACGAATGCTTCTCTCTCTTCCCTTGACAGCCCATTGCTGGGGTCACCCTAAATTGGTTGCGACCTGACTGTACTTACATACATGGGGCACTTCTACCAGTATTTAATAGGAGGTCCCACCACTGTCACTTTCTCTGCTTTTTTGTTACCGGGTTATCTCTGTTTGTTGCTATTTTATGTTGATCAAACTATTTATTCTCGCTTCCCTTCATTACTTAATCAAATATGGCTGCAAGATGTGGTCTGCTTTTATCTTCTGCCAATCATTTATGCTCCTTTGTGTGTGTGTGTGTTTTTAAAACTGTATTCTAACACAGCCGTAAACTGCTTTGGGGACTTCTTAAAATGAGAAGTGTGAAGTATAAAATTGAGCACATAAATAAATGAATTCCCCCCCTAGCAGAAAGTCAGCACACAGTCCCTTATCAGATCTTGCTATCCTGGAGAAATAAAAGCCAGCGTGGTGGACGTTGCGGGTTCAGAAGAACAGTGATGGATGGTTCTGATCACGCCAGAAGACGATCAAGGTAACGTGATCGTCTGTAATAAGCTTTGTTAACAAGAAGACGGAGACGCTGATTTTGATATGCAAATGCTATGGGGAAGAAGAATAATAAGAAGAAAAAACTCCCCTAGATGTTGAAGAAAATGCTGATCTCAGAAAAAAAAGAGAGGGGGGGAACCTTTAACAAGCTTTGAGGGTAATTCAAAGCCAAGTACTTTTAAACAGCACTTAACAAGTCCCCGGAGCCCACTCAACAGTGGCCCACCCCAGAAGTGCGATCTTCGGCCCCTCAACAGCTTGAAAAAGTAGCAATTGCAAGCCCATTTGCATTTCCTGTCTTGAGTTTTCTGTGCTCGGCGTTCAGCTGTGTCGGGGAACAAAAACCGTGTGGGGGCTGGGGCCCCCTCGCCCAAATGTGTCAACAACAAGATGGCTGAGCCTTCTGAATCCCCCCCACCCCCGGCGCCCCTCGGCTCTCGCACCTTTTGCTATCGCTTGTTTTTTACATTTCACTCCTAATTATGTTGCATCTATTGCCATACACTTAATTAGCTGCATTAATGTGATTTCTTTTCACATAGTCAAGCAATTAAGAGCTATGATTGAGTTTCATTCAATTAGCCTCAACAAACATGCTAATTGATGCCCCAGATGCAAATGAGGTGCAATGAGAGAAACATGCTAGCAATCCGAGGGCTGCGTCAGAGGCCCAGAGCGCCCGGCTCGCCGATAGGCGCACGGCTTAACGCGGCTACCGCTTTCTGGGGGAACCGTTTGCGAGGGGTTTTGGGCAGCCGGGAAGTCTGCACGGGGGGCAAACAAAAGCCGTCAGGGCTTCAGCGAACCAAACGGGTTCTGACAGGGATAATGATACGCAGCAGAGGTTCCGACTGGCTTCGAACAATTAGCTGACAAGTAGCCTCATGAGTGGAAAACACCTTTTTATTTCTGCTTAGCATCTACGCAAATCTCTCCTGACCAGGGATCTGCAGGCAGGCTCTGGCTCCAGCCGAATTCTGCGTCAGGAATTACCTCAGGTTCTCAGAAAGTGGCAACTTCATCTTAGTCAGCTGTGGGCAGCATAGTACTTGCAGTTAAGCTCAAAAACACATTAATCAATCAATATAAATCCCTAAAATCCACTCACTCTCTCAGTTGCCATTGCCTTCCTTCCTGAGGATACCCTTGGCATTTGGTGTGTACGCGCACACACACACACACACAGAGGTGCTGGGATGTTAATTTTACTACACAAATGGTCACTGCCTGGAAATGTTACAATGCATGCTGAAAGAGCCTTGCACTTATCAGGAATACATAGACATGAGAAAGTTGTCACACATTTCAGCCCAGAAAGGGACTCCCCCAATTTAAGCTGGAAACAATGGTTTGAAATGAGTAAAGCAGGTTTTTAGACACTGATTTTCTCGACCTCAAGAAGTCTCAAAGCGGCTTATAATTGCCTTCCCTCCCTCTCCCCTCAACAGGCATATTATGTGGTAGGTGGGCCTGAGAGAGCTCTGGGAAAACCTTGACAGGCCCAGGGTCACCGAGCTGGCTGCACGTGGAGGAGTAGGGAATCAAAACCAGGTCTCCAGATTAGAGTCGACTGCTCTTGACCACTGCACCACACTGTTTTGTCTAATGTCTGTCAGTACTTCAATTTTGTAATGGTTTATCTGTCCAGTTATGCTGTTGTCCTGCCTTTTCATCCAAAGACCTCAAGGGGTGTACAGACTTCTCCCTTCTACATTTCTATCTCCACTATATTCCCACTACACTCCATCCTCCATTTTACTCTCGTTGAAGTAGCTGAGACTGTGAGAGACAATCAGTGGCGAAACCTGGAAACCACATTTGGCAAGAACTACCTTATCTACATGGAACTTTGTAAAAGGTAGGTCCCAGGTATGTACATCCAGCCCTACCACTCTGCAGGCAGAGATAATCACTACCAGAAAGGCTGTTTTATGTGACAGAACAGACAAATCAGACTTCGCCAGAGGATCAGATGGTTTATACATTAACCTGGATAAAACAGGGGATAAACTCCACTGATGAATGGGTTGTACCACAGGTGGATATAAATTTAACAGACCCTTAAGAAATTTTTTTGGATTCTTCTGCAGAGAAAACTGATGTACACTTGACGCGCTTGTGAAAAGTCAAAATGGCAGCCAAGTTTATTTTGATGGATGAGGGAGGCTAAACCCCTATTCTTTAGAGTAATACGGTACTCAAATGCCACGGCTAATTCACAGGTGTTTAAAGTGAACACCTGATCTATTTCTTCCACTTGAATTCATAAGGTCCTAGAGTGGAAGGTCTATGTCAGGTGACCATAACCTCCTAAACCTTTTGTGAGAAATGATCTAGGGCAGGATAAACAGTGAACATGGGCAAAGGCCACCCTGTGGGGTGGTGGATGGGGCTCACTTAAAGGAGAAACATAGACTGTCGTCTGAAGGTAAAGGTATCCCCTGTTCAAGCACTCAGTCATGTCTGACCCTTGGGGTAACGCTCTCTAGCGTTTTCTTGACAGGCTCAATATAGGGTGGTTTGCCTTCCTTTCCCCATCATTACCGTTTACCCCCCAGCAAGCTGGGTACTCATTTTACCGACCTCGGAAGGATGGAAGGCTGAGTCAACCTTGAGCCGGCTGCTGGGATCAAACTCCCAGCCTCATGGTCAGAGCTTCAGACAGCATGTCAGCTGCCTTACCACTCTGCGCCACAAGAGGCTCAGAGCTATACTAGATCCATCATTATTGCTGAAAAAGCAAGTTAACTTACATGCAAGCTTTCTTTTCTCTTCATTTAGCCCAGAGGATGGCTGCCTACCATGACTTTGCTGATTTGGCCATGGGAATTTATTCAAGTATTTGGAGACCAATTCCTTTGTTATGTCCCTAAAGTCACCACTATTCGCTACCATTAAGTTCTGTACTCAGAGTGTAATCTCATGTGCGTCAGAAAAAGCCATTGTCATAGAGTGATGACCTGGTCCCCATCTTGCTGGCGGTTACTTCAGAGACCAAGAGTTGGCCCAGGAAAAGAGGTAGGAGAGACGTTCCTCTCTGACCTTATACAAATTTTCCAACTTCTTTGGTGGAGCTGGAGTGAAAGCTAGCTTAGACCATGCACTCATAGCAATGTCCTGTATACCTTGTGGCATTGATAAGGCAATGGGGCCAGATTCATGGCTGTAAAGGATCTGAGGGTTGAGGCACTGTTGTTACTCCAAATTATTGCCTTCAACATGCCAATATGGTGTTTGTCATAGGTCTCCAGTCGGTGAAGGTGCTGATGACTCCTATGGTGTTGTCTGGTGAAGGCATAGATGGGCCTTCCAATTCTGACTCTGATTCTTGATCCATTCCTTTATCTGAATCAGTTGAGAGACAGTGTCAATCATCATGTGTTGCTTAGCTATTTGCTTCCTACTCTTACCCATAGGTTGTTGAGAAGTTAATTACCAGGGGAAGCCCAGAAATTGGTACTACTGAGAATCCCAACCTCCCCATTGTGGGGGAAACATCATGGGGAAAGGGAACCTGGGATGAGTCTGAGACAGTCCCTGGGTAGAGGATGCTTATGGTTGAGCAGGTGGGATCTCATATACTTTGCTACCAGTTTATCTTGATGGGTGGTGTACATGCCCTAATTGTGATGGTGCCTTTGGGCTCAGTGATGATTCAGTGTTGAGAGGGATTAGCAACAGTTGACGTCAAGGTACCATTCCACTGGTATTAATGAATGGCAACTGGAAGAGTTGCACAGATGATGCCAACTGAGTGAATCTTATCAACATCAGGGAGACATCAAAGTTCGGCTTCAAGGAAATAGAGATTGTTGGCATTGAGGTGATCCATAAGGCAAAGTGTATTGAATATGTTTGGTTCTTTCTTTGATTTTTTTGGATGGCAGCTCCAATGCTGACCATACCATGGTCAATGTTTCCATGAAATCCAAAGCCACAGGAGGCAGTATTAAAGCTACTGAGAGTGATCTCAGTCATTTGTCTGAAAGGGCCTCTTTTTCAATGGTTGGTTCTAGGGCACCTGATGCTTTCTTCTACAAAGCTGCTTTGAGCCTAGCTATTTTCTCCTCTATGGCCTTCAGTTTGAGGTGGCAACGGGCTGGACACAAGGTGATAATATGCCCTTTACCCAGACATAAAAGGCACAATTTGTGCTCATCATTTTGAGCCATGTTAGCTCTACATTCCTCAAACTTCTAGAATAAAGCCATCCTTCCATGTGGGACTGCACAGAAGCTATGAAGATGAACTGGGGTATTTTTCTGCATGACTAGGTAGGACTACATAAAGATCTGGTAACATCAACACTCAAATATGCCACAGGCAGAAAACTGGCAAAGATGGCAAAAGGCACAAATCAAGGGAGGAAAGAGAAATATGAAAAAAGTCATAACCACTTGGAGAAGACAAGTATTATATATGGCAGTTAAGTTAAGTTAAAATACCAAGAAAGTTCTCAGGCTCATTCACCAATATGAGATTTATTTCACAACTAGCAGTAGAGCCCGCTGTCAAAAAAATACAGTGGGCCCTAGGGAAGGGTTTGCTTCCCTTCCCCCCCAGGCGGCGTGGATGTTTTAAAACGGTCCCCAAGCCCCGGGGAAGGCACTCTGCGACTCCAGGAGCCGTGGAGCGCCTTCCCCGGGGCTTGGGGACCCTCTTAAAGGCGACGTGCAGGCTTTAAAACAGTCCCCAAACCTCGGGGAAGGTCCGGGGAGCCGTTGTCAGGGCAGGGGCCAGGGAGCCTACCTTCGCTCTCGGCGGCCAGCAAAGTAATGGCCGCTGGAGTGAAGGGAAGCTCTGGTGGGGGGTGGGGCGAGTTGGGAGGCGCTTTGCGCCTCCCAATTGGTTTTTGGCCGGGCAAGCAGCCAATCAGCAGCCGCGCGACTGGCAGCTTGGGGGTGGACTGACCAGTGGAGGGGCCAATCGGGAGGCGCGAACAGGGCCCGCCTTTGGGGCCCTTACTCCTTTATTTAGTCCGCGGCGCCGCAGGGCTGTGTTTAAAGATGGCATCTAATATAATAAAATGTGTCACGTACTTCTGACAACACACTGAAGGTTCTGAAGCTGCCTATTGGTAGAATCTCCCCTCCTCAGGGCCAATTGCTGCTCTTGCTCAGGATTCCACACACCCCTCCTCCCTTCAGGCCTGCTGTGAAGGGAGCCTCTAACAGCCCAGAGGGGAGGGAAGCCTTTCCTTTCAAGAGCAATGCAGGGGAGTCTGTGGGCATGGGTGTGCTTTCCTTTTGAGGGGGGAGAGCTTTCCCCTTCTGCCTAACGGTTGGCTGACAAGAGAGGCTACTGAAAAGCCCCTTCTCACTATACTGCTGTGGCTGGCCTCCCTACTCAAGGGAAGACTGGATGCTGTTGCAGAGGTTCTTTTGCCTCCAGTTTCATCTGTACCATAGCCATGTGCAGTAGGCCTCAAGCGTTTCATCTCCAAAACAACCTGTCTGGGAGGCCTCAAATGTTTCTTCTGCACAACAGCCCTGTCTACCCTCCGAAGCAGCCGTTTCTGCCTGGGGAGATGATTTCTATACTCTGGAGATGAGCTATAATTCCAGGAATTCTCTGGAGACTGGTTACCCCTAGATTGGAAAACTTACTTGAGGTTCAGAGGTGGGACTTCGAAAATTTACAATGCCTCAGAGTCCACCCTCCAAAACAACCATTTTTCACCTGGAGAACTGGTCTTTATAATCTGGAGATAAGATGTAATTCGAGGAGATCTCCAGGCCCCTCAGAATGCTGGCTACCCCTGGGTAGAAAATATTCTTTGCGGTTTGGAGGTGGGTCTTCAAAATGGTACAATGCCTCAGAGTCCACCCTTCAAAGCAACAATTTTCACCTGGGGAGCTCTCTTTATTATCTAGAGATGAGAGGAATAGTAGAGACTATGGTAGAGGCTTGAAGTCTGGAAAGTGCAGGAAGATCTAAACAAGGAATGTTTAGAACCTATAGATGCAAACGGTGAACAAGTAATGTTGAATGGAGAGATATAGGAATTGAAGTGACTTTGTTCAAGCCTGGCCTGTAAATAAAAATCAGTATTTGCCAGGAAGGTCTTACAAAATCAAAGGCATAAATGGTCCAGAATTTCAAGCAGAGTTAGCTTTAGCTTTACAGGAAAGTAGACAGTGACACTTTGGAGGGAACTAGGTGTTCCACTTTTATTATGCAACGATTTGGCCTTGCAAACAACAACAGGGATTGCAGTTGCCAGCATTAGGCATCAGGCTTCAGAAGGGCAGACTGTGCTCACCAACAGACTGTGCTCACTAAGAGGTAACTGAGGCCACGTGCATTCCTTTTGAAGGGGTGCACATGGAGAGAGGGGGGAAGAGCTTTCTGCCTGGATATGAACTGTACTTCTGGGGGATGCTCAGATCCTACCTGGAGGCTGGCATCCCTAAACCTCAGTGGGGTACAATGTTACAGAGCCCCCTCCCCCTCCAAAGCAGCCATTTTTGCCTGGGGAGTTGACCTTTATAGTTTGGAGATAACCGGTAATTCCAGATCTCCAGACCCCACATCGAGGGAATAATGCCTCCACATAGTGCCCCCTGGTGTATTCCAGGTCAAGAAAACATTGCAGAGAGGTTGTCAGATAGGTTCCTGTCCTGGGATTTGACACTTCCACACTTTGTGCTTGAACCTGACTTGGGTCAGCACTGCGGTGCACAGAGAGACCTATTCTTAAGGTTGCCAGCTTCCAGGTGAGACACTAAGCCCACACCAAACCATGCATTACATACAGCATGCAACGGGCTTAACTAGTAGTGTTGTATAAAACACAACATGTGTGACACTCTGCTCCATGTGTACCAACAGCCCAGTCAGAAGGCCGAGTCAAGAAGGATAGGGCAATTACCTGAATAAGGCCACTAACACAGCTCAAAATGACTGAAGCATTGGACAAACATTCTTCTAGCACAAAGACAAAGGTTTTCTCAGTTCCTGGCAGACAGGATAGCGGCACCTTGGGCTGCCACAGGCTCTCTGTCCAAGGAGGAAGAGGCCTCAAGCAACCAAGACATCAGTCTGGATAACATGGCATCTTGTACACATGGAGGTGTCAATACCCACATATGTGTATTAGGCCTAGGCATTTTTATACCCCACTTTTCACTACCTGGAGGAGTCTCAAAGCAGCTTACAATCACTTTCTCTTCCTCTCCCCACAACAGACACCCTGTGAGGGAGGTGAGGATGAGAGAGCCCTGCTCTGTGAGAATAGTTCTATCAGGACTGTGACTGGCCCAAGGTCACCCAGCTGGCTGCATGTGGGGGAGTGGGGAATCAAACCCAGCTCACCAGATTAGAAGTTGGTGCTCCTAACCACTGCGCCTAGCTGGCTACATAAAATCTCACAAGGCACACAGTAATAAATCTACATACACACGTGACAACTACTCATGTCATGCCTAATGATGGGAAAACATGATGGCAATTAAGGCTGCCAACCTCCAGACTGCCAACCTCCAACCTCTCTCGTCCATTCAAGTTTTTTTGTTAAAAAATCACTTCAAAGTTCTTTATTATTGGCACGTATTCTATCTTCCTTTCATTGAAGGAAAAATTGAATAAATTGGCCAAAGGGTCTCCGGCCTAGTGGAAAGCTTCACATTTTGCACAGTGGAATGGCAGGATTCAAGCAGGCATCTTCTCCTCCACCATATCAATTAAGTAAAATATATAATAGCATATACTCAATGAGACATTTAGGAGGCGTTTCCTGATTTTTTGTGCACCTTGCGGGCATCCCCCATCATTCAAAAACGGTCTCTTCACTGACCCATTATTAACACGTTTTTTTTGCTTACTGGGACTGCACCAGGAAAATGACTTGAAGCAATAATCACAGCCAAGAGACTAGTGCTGTGAACTGGATAGCCCAGCCTAGCCTGATCTCATCAGATCTCAGAAGCCACGCAGGGTCGGTCCTGGTCAGTATTTGAAAGGGAGACCGCCAAGGAATACCAGGGTTGCAATGCAGAGGCAGGCCATGGCAAACCATTTTATGTCTCTCGTCTTGAAAACCCCAGGGGGGTCACCATAAGTCAGCTGTGACTGGACAGAAGACAACAACAAAAAACCTGATTGCTCAAAATGGGAATTCTCTCTCTCTCTCTCTCTCTCTCTCTCTCTCTCTCACACACACACACACACACACACACACTCACACACTCAGGGCTCTCTAGAAATGCAGAAATGTTAACATTTACTCACCTCAGGGTTGAGGGACCAATTCATGACAGTGAAGAGGGAATTCATGAGGGAGAGTTGTTTAGGAATGAAAGCGATGAACAGTGAGCAAGACTACCCACCCATGAAAAACAATGCCTTATTTCTTCCCAGGAATATGAAGGAATGAATCAAAGAATCACAGAGTTGAAAGGGGTCCTGCAGGCCATCTAGTCTGATCCCCTTCTAAATGCAGGGTCAGTCTAAAGCAGGAGTAGTCAACCTGTGGTCCTCCAGATGTCCAAGGACTACAATTCTCACAAGCCCCTGCCAGCAAACGCTGGCAGGGGCTCATGGGAATTATAGTCCATGGACATCTGGAGGACCACAGGTTGACTACCCCTGGTCTAAAGCATCCATAATAAGTATCTGTCCAGACGCTGTTTGAAGACCACCAGTGAGGGGGACCTCACCACTTCTTTAGGCATCTGATTACACTGCTGAACTACTCTGACTATGAATTCATGCCATTTCCGGGAGGGAGGTATGACCAGCTGACATCACTCCCAGGGCTCCTCAAATCCTGAAAAATCACTTCAAAAGTTCCTCCATGGTCAAAAGGTTGCCCTAAGAATTGATCACAAAGGCTCACAATGGACCTGAGGTTGTTTACATGTTTAGAAATGGCAGCTTGGGTTACTATTTACCCCGTTTGACCACAATTCCTAACATCGGATGCTTTACAGAATTTGCTGGCAAGGATGCACTTCATCCTGCTTGCCGATTCATAACTGAAAACCATGCAGGAACATCTCTTGCACGCCAGGTAAGAATGATGGGAGTGGCGAGACGGGTGACACAGCCAAAGGAATCAAGCACGGCGTTCATTTCTTCTCCCTCCTCTGTAGCCGTGGCAGTCATAACTATCGGTCCCAGGTTATGGTTGGAGGGGACTTGGTGCTCAATTACCTTGCTGAAGATAAGCAAATCTGGTCCTAGTCAGTGCAGAATCCACCTAAGGTCTACTTTGACAGTGGGAGAAAAGCAGGATGTGCATGTAAAAACAACCAACCAGCCAGAGAGGGCATTTGCTTCTCTCCCCACGGGTGGTGACTGCAGAATGATTTCTTTCACTTCCACGGGACTGACGGAAAGGAAAAGCACCCCCAAGCAGAAGCGAAGAATTCTTTCCCCTTCCAGACAGGGATGCGAAATAAAAATACACCTTGCATCTCTTATGTAGAGAGACATGTCTTTTGCTATGGACGGAGGACAAATTTCCAAGTATTTGAAATGCACGCTGTTGGGGTATTTTTTAAACACTGTATCGGTTCTTCTTAGTGCCATGAGTTCACTGGTTATTTTTGTCTGGATAAAATCATTCTGCAGGGCATGTCTCGTTGGTGCGGTGTTAGCAAAAAATGCTGAAAGACTGATTGACGGAGTAGGCCAGGAAAGCATGCATACGCACAAAGCATCGGGTGGGAGAGAAGGGAAGCGGGACAGATTTCCTCCTAGGCAGGTCTGGCATGCAAACGGTTTATCTTACATTGTTTCATACTGTGCCCTGCTGGACAGATTTGAAACCACACGGAGACAACTATTCCCCCCCCCCTCCCCAAACACTTGATTTGATGAAAAACCTCAATGGGGGAAAAAAATGCAACGATAGATTTAGATGATGTAACAACTCGTAACAATTTCAGTCAAGGTCCTCCACGTAGTCCTTCCCACCAACACATCTTTCTGACCCCGGACAGACCCACAGGAGTTGTTACGAATGCACTGTAACTAATCCAAATATTAACTACACTTTAAAAAAAGAGCTGTGTTTGAGAACCTGCCAGCACATTATGCCTGTTCCAAATCTTCTCAAACAATTTAAAGGAAACCAGACAAAACCATCATCTTGCGGTTCTGATAATTAGCGATATCTATTTCTGCGGCAGGAAAGAGGGCGAAGTTTAATGTACTTTTTAATTGTTTGTTTAATACGCTCATCGTAGTTCTAAGAGATTAATGAAACCTCGATACAAGAGGCTGCAGTTTTATTTCCCCGTCTCTAAAGAATCTAACCGAGGTCTCTGTATTTTTTAAATTGTATTTGCAATCCACACAAACCAGGCATTATAGAAATGGATGGCTAAAGCTGCTACCACTGAGGCCAGGGATTTCTTTCAGAACGAAATTGTTACTGGGAAGAATTTGGTAGTATTTTGAGATACGGGTAAAAAACTATTGTTTGCTACCAACCATTGTTTGGAAAAACCTTATCTACTGAATGACAAATGCTGATGCATCTACTTTGTGTGTGTCTCTGTGTGTGTGTGTGTGTGTACAAACCAGTCAGACATTTTTTATTGCAAAATGCCGTCTGGAAAAGATGCAAAATAAAACTGCTCAAATGCAGAAAGGGGGGGGGCGGAATGGGGAGGCAGCCCAAAGACCCCCTTCCCTTTGCTTATGGCGTCCAAAGGCATAACATGGAGCACCCTGCAGCAAATGGGAAGCTACACTAATTTTAAAGCCATAAAACGCTATAAAGTGCCCTGCAGGGCAGGACGGCACTGAAGCTAGTTGCACCTAAATAAGACATGGTTCATTTACTTCGCAGCTTAGCCTAATGTAATCATCAGCGGATTTCTAGCCTAGAGTTGTAACAGGCAAGTAGCCCGATGCGGCGAGTGACACTCCCAGCCATTGAAGGGGGATACAGTTAGATTGCTGTTGATTAGAAAATTTTTCAGTTTTGACAAGCACTTAATGAACATAAATCGCACCTTGATTGGTTTCCACTGGGGCCACGGGCACACCTGAAGAAAGAAATTACCTTCTTCTACAGAAAAAAAAAAGACCTCGGGAAACCTAGGGTCGTGTGACAAGTCTAGCCAAAAATACGCATTTATAAAATGCTACTGAATGTAGCCGCGTAATTATACAAAGTGCCCTTCAGAGGCTCAGGGCTGTCGTCGGTGGAGAATCTATTTGAAAAATAAAACCCTGTTTGCTTTAAAACAAAACAAAACAACCTCCTAGCAAGCCAGAGATTTTGTTAGGGCCTGGAATTAAGGAGAATTCTGTGCTGTTTGGCATGGAATCAAGCTTTTTTTAAATTGAAAAAAAACAACCCTGAAACTCCTATGCATTTAAGAAATCTATGATACCCTGATCCCGGACATTTTGAAAACCGCAGTTATCCTTAACTCACCGGACGTGGAACGCAAAACATTTGTTAAGCAATTAAAAAAACACACACACAAACAACTCTGCTCATTTTTAAAGGAAATGGGCCTGATTGTGAATAGCTAGTATTTTTATTTAAATGTCACCGAGAATCTGGGACTGAGAATGGCATGCACAGATGCTCCCCATATGCGGGAGGGGGGGCTTTTAGTGCTCTCCTTCCAATGGCGGCCTCTGTCATCCCCCACAGTCAGGTCACAGCTCTTCTAAAGCAGAGGTTAAAGGTTGCAGGAGTTGTTGCTGGAAGAAAATATTGTGCCCCCCCCCCCCCCCAATATTTCATGCTTTTCACCAGACAGGAACAATTCGGATCCTGTCTTCAGTACATGCAAAGTTATATAACGGCCATCATCTTTCTCTGCATCTTTTCCCTAACAATAAGATCTTGAGTGATTTCAGGATTCCTAGTATTTATAAGGCTAAGAATTGGAAAATATTTTAAAGGGGGGATGGCTAATGGCAGCAAATACCCATACAAACAGCCTACAAAGTTAGTGGCAATGGGATCCTTTGACAGAATTTTTCTTTCTTTCTTTCTTTCTTTCTTTCTTTCTTTCTTTCTTTCTTTCTTTCTTTCTTTCTTTCTTTCTTTCTTTCTTTCTTTCTTTCTTTCTTTCTTTCTTTCTTTCTTTCTTTCTTTCTTTCCTTCCTTCCTTCCTTCCTTCCTTCCTCCTTCCTTCCTTCCTTCCTTCCTTCCTCCCTTCCTCCCTTCCTTCACTTTTATGTTTATATACCGCCACTCTCAAATGTCTCGTGGCAGTTTACAGAATTCATAAAAACAATAAAATCCCATAGAAACCCATTGAAACGTAATTAAAACAAAATATCACAACGGCAGATAATAAATATATAACCCACTCCTCTTAAGGTTACAGTGCAAAGAACTTTCTACTAGCTTTGTTGCTTGCTATGATTTTTTTTTGTTCAACTTAAGAGCAATGCTCCCCTCCCACCCCCAAATTTAAAGATGAGAATAAAAAGTGATTATACAATTAGCTACCCTTTCAAGTTGGCAGGCTGCACAGGAAACTCCATAGCAGCGGTAGGGTTTTACACCAGTTCTCACTGCAGGACTAGGTTGTTAAAAGCTCTACTCTCGGTATACAATATGTGGGATGGGGGGAAAAAAAGTCAGCCAGAGCAGGCTATTCATCTTTCTACCTGCAGCATTAGGAATTTTTCCAACACAAAGTCTATTTGAATTTGTTGGATCATCTTGTTCCTAAATAGGGCAAGTCCTACATTTGGAGCAGTTCAGCAGCTTACAATTTACATGAATTAGCTTGACTTTTTCTTGCAGGGGAAACTTGCTTTGTGGCCCACTCAACAGTAAGTTTCCAATAAGATTTCTGTAACGAAGGTAGGTGGAGCTGCCACAGGTACAGAATCCATAGGTACAGAATGCAGCAGGAATGTGGGTCAACAACCTTGGTTACCTATTGGCTTCTGGGCCAAATTCCAAGTGCTGGTTATCATCTTCACAGCCTTCTGCCTTCATGCTTATCAAAGTGCATCGCCTCATTTGCTCCCATGGGCTGGCTACACCCTCATGCTTGTCCACACAGCAACAGTCAGGTTGCAGGCTTGCTCTATAGCAAGTTCAGTCCCCTGAAATGCCCTACAAAACTGGGTGTGCTTCATTTAGGAAGGCCTGGAGGATAGTTTTATTCCAGAATGCACTTGGCGGAAAGCAAACCTCTTCTTTTTGGCAGATTTGGCTGTGTTCTTTGTAATTTTTTCCCATTTTAAAATCGTGTTACTTAGAATCATAGAGTTGGAACAAGACCGCCTGGGTCATCTAGTCCAACCCCCTGCACTATGCAGGACCCTCACAACCCTATCGCTCATCCATTGTCACCTGCCACCCCCTTGAACCTTCACAGAATCAGTCTCTCCGTCAGATGGCTATCCAGCCTCTGTTTCAAAATCTCCAAAGATGGAGAACCCACCACCTCCCGAGGAAGCCTGTTCCACTGAGAAACCGCTCTAACTGTCAGGAACTTCTTCCGGATGTTTAAATGGAATTCCTTTTGTGTTAATTTCATCCCATTGGTTCTGGTCCATCCCTCCAGGGCAAGAGAGAACAACTCCGCTCCATCCTCTACATGGCATCCTTTTAAATACTTGACTACTATATTTAAATACTTGGACGACCACATTTTGTGTTCTTGTCTTGAGTCTGAGGAGGCAATGCCAGGATATAAATATTTTAAACGCATCAAATAGATTGTGGAGCAAATGCTGCCAAGTTGTCTGTAATCTTTGCATTATCATTCAGAATAATAATAAGAATTTCTGTTAACAAGTCCAGAACTTCATAAAGTCTTCCCGGTGTTAAAGGAAGGAAGAAAGGATGAGCCTGGCTTCATGATAAGTCAAATGCGATGCCACTCTTCACAACCAAATAAGGTAAGAGGCAGCCAAGGCACAGCTGGACAAGAGAGTCCTCCACTCTAGCAGCTGGCCCTTTCCATTTCTGCCAGGTGCTCTGGTTTAGTACAGTAGCGATCCCCAACCTGTGGGCTTTGGACCACATGTGGTCCTTCGACTAATTGGAGGTGGGCCCTGAAGGACGCCTTCTCCCCCCCCCCCAGCCCTTTACTTCATCCCCCCCAGCCCTTTACAACACACTTCGGGTGTCATTGTCTCCCATCACTCCCAGATGGGACTATCTCGTTGCAGATAAACAAGCTCAGGGTTCCCATTGATTTGTCATTGTCATGAGTTAAAATTTCCATGAACATAAAATGTTCCTTATGTTCATTGTTGTGGCGTGTCTGTATCTTATTTTGAAGGGATGTTTAAACATTACCATAGCGATCAGAGAGCGCTAGGGCAGTGGTTGAGAGTAGAGGAGTAAACTACCCCCCCCCCACCGGGCCTCAGTAAAAGCCGTTGAGTGGTCCCCGGTGAGTGGTCCCCGGTGATAAAAAGGTTGGGGACCACTGTAGTACAGCATCTGACTTCACCTTGCTTTCCTTTCTAGATGGTACCATCAACATCACTTCATGGGAATCCTCCCCAAACGGTTAATTAATTAAGTCTTGTTTTGCTGAACTGGACTCCGATGCACAGCCTCCTTGGATATGTTTGCTTACGGCTTCCTACCACCATTTGACAAATGGGAAATGTGGTATACTTACGTGCAAACTTGGATGATAGGTCAGCACGCCATTATCACAGAGTGTAACGTATTTCTTTTTCCACTCCTTGTTTAATGACTTGCCACTTCGCTTTAGCAGCATACCCTGATGAAGAAGAAGGCGGGGAGGAGAGTTAAAGTTGTGTAAGTCGCTCACACAAAAGCAGTGCACTCTGTATGGTAAAGTCCTGTAAGGTTCAGTTTTGCAGCCAACGCTGCTGCACAGAACTAATATAAGCTTCCTCCTCTATCTGTTCACATATTATATGTGTTTATTATTTATTTATTCATTTGTATTTGTATGCCGCCCTCCTGTGCGGCTCAGTGCTGTTTACAAACAACATTAAATGAGTATCAGTGTACAGAATAAGTTTGGTAACTGTGACCACAATCAACATTTATAACATAATGTATGTTACAGGTAGCTATATCAATAGTCTTCCATGTTTTCCTGCTTGTAATATCATCGGACAAGCAATGCCCCCCTAGATATCCCTGCCCCCAACATACAACAAAGATGGTGTCTGTCTGTTAATCCTATCTATCTATCTATCTATCTATCTATCTATCTGTCTGTCTGTCTGTCTGTCTGTCTGTCTGTCTGTCTGTCTGTCTGTCTGTCTGTCTGTCTAATCTATCTTTATGACACCCTTCCCCAAAAAGTTAGGAGGGATTACAATGTTAAAACCATAAAAATACATCAACATTGATCAATTCCTTCCTTACTCCTTTTTAAATATAGTTAACAGGTACAGAAAGAAAAAATGGCAGATGGGGGGAGGGAGGAGGTATATGTAAGTAGATAGTTAATTAACCAAATTAGTTATTGGACTAGAGAGTTGGCTATTCTTAGTGTTTATAATAATAACAACAACAACAACAACACATTTTCACTTGTATCTCGCCCTTCTGCATCACTCAGGGCTGGTAACAGCATTGAAACAACATACAAAAGTTAAAAGTAAAAACATTTACAATATGGCTAATGTAATTAATGCTCTTTAACTAGATTCCCAGACATGGGGGGGGGGGAGGGTTGGCTAGGATTCAATCTTCCATCTTCTGTCCCTTCTCTTTCCCCTCCTCCACCCAACTATGAGGCCAGCTTTTCTTGATGGATATTATTTTCTTTGGCCATAAGTCTGGTGGAATAGCTCCATCCCAGGCCCTGTGGAATTGATTCAGGTCCTGTAGGGTCATTCCTACTGGAAGTACATTCCACCAGTTTGGGGCCAGGGTCGGCCAACTTCACGTCTTCGGGGCCGGGAACCCTGAGCAGATGTCAATCCAAAATTCTTAGTGTTTCGGGGGGATTAGAAAATGGGATTTTTTGAAGTTTAATATGGAGAGAAGCAGTCTAGAAATTTAAAAATAATAATACATTGTTACCATCATTAAAATACCTAAACATAACAATCCACTGTATAGATCATCCCTCTTTCCAGTGTTGGAAAAGAGAGCATATGTGTCATTCCAGTGGTGTACTGACTGGGTGGGTGGGTTCTCGGTTAGGGAGGCCAGCAATTCTGATGGACCATTCCTGCCTCAACCATAGGCAGGACATCACTTGTAATTGAGAAACGGGCAGATGTGTGAGCAAAAATGCCTGCCTACCCATAATGCCTGCCCCAACAATCTGACACCAGAGCACGTGAAGAAGCATCTCCTCCCCTCTAGATTTGCCCCACGTGGTTGACAGAGATCCTGCTGTGTACACGCCTACCTTCCGAGACAAGCCAAGGGAGCATGAGAAAAGAAGGCTTCTATGTTGTGATGCCTAATCTGTGGCATGCCCTGGTGCTATCTTTCTTGCTTCTAGAGCCAAGTGAAAACAATCATTTCATTTCAGGTCTGTGGTTGATTTTAGGTCACTTGGGCTGCATTTGTTGATTTTTCTATCCTGCTTTGCCTAAATTGATCCTGAGTTGTTTAAACCCCTATAAAAATTCTTAATGCATCATTGTGTGAGGAGGGGGTGAACTATGGTTATCGTGGCTTGACTGTTTTAATGTTGATTACTATGCTTTTGTTGCTGCTAGTGTCATTTTATAGTTGTGGTCTCACTGATTTTACTATTTATCGGTTTTGATGCACGTTTTTCATTTGCTAGCATGCATTACATATTGTGTTGTAATCATAAAGCCCTAAGAATGCAAAGAGACAGTGTACAAATATTGCTGATATAGATACTTGTCTCCAAACTGTCCTCATAAATTGCATGTCCTTTCGTCTCCAGATAGAGTTTTATACCCATTTTAATAGGTTTGGGAGAAACTGGGAGGAGAAATGAGCAACCTGACATTTAGCATGCAGGGTCCTCTCAGGGGGACAAAATTTCGTTTCAAAGAATATTGCCACGGAAACCATTCGGGACTCATGGGGGGGGGGGGGCAAGGAACCAAGAATGCTGTGTTTGTACTTGTCCATAGATGTCCAGCAGAGAAAAAGGGAGGCCTACAATGGGGATCACAGGGCTGTTTGCTGTGGACCCCCTATTGTACCCCAATTGAGAACCATATCCAAATATTCTGAAGGGGGGGGGGTTACAGCCACGCTTTGGGAAGTCTCAGTTATTGCTAAAAATGTAAAATGTCTTGAAATTTGAATCTAGGAGGGGAGTAGGTTTTTTCCTTCCTGCCACAAACTGAAATTCAGTTAAAAACTGAAAAATATCCAAATATCCAACATACACTTTCCTATCAAATCAAAGGTTCATTCACTGATTTTATAACATAAAATGCATCCTTTATAATTTCATTCTCGCACAGAAATGTATTCTTTGGAATACTTAAATTATACATGTCTTTGTTCACTGCAAGAAAAATTGAAACTATGCTCATTTCGTGAGAAAACACTGCAAACTGCAGTGCCCATTGTTCCCACAGCACATATATCTTAATTTTTGCCAACTGAAAGATAGATGAACAAAATAAAAGTTGAGCATAAAAAGCAAATTCTGTAATAAAATAATATTGTTGGACAGAAACTCTCATACTATCACAATAGGTAAGATTACTGACATTTTAAGTTAAAATTTGTAACACTGATGTCTTTTCTAATGTTGTACATAAAACAAATTTTAGCATATTTTCAAAATTTACATTTAGCAAAAACAAACCCTGAAACTGTTATACGTTTCTACAGCCTACATAGATATTGCTAATACTTAATGCTATAAATTGTCTTACATGAAAAGTTTTGTACTGCACTGTATGAGTATTCCAAAAGGGAAAAAAAGCCAAAATCCCCCCCCCCCAGTGTTCTCCCAAATTTCCCAATATTTCCACTGGAAATGAATGAATTTATCATGTGATATATTTTCAGTTAGGAAGCATTCCACTCATTCCAGAAAAGAAAATATTTCACAAGAGTTTTTTCACCAGTTCTCTTTCAAATTTCCCAGTTTATCAACTAAAAAAATTTAACCAGAAGAAAAACAGATCCCCCCCCCCATTTTTTCAGTTTTTCCTGAGGCCTTCATATCTCTAGTTATTGCTTTAGGAAAACCCAAACAAAAAGGTCTTTCAACAGTTTGGTCCAGGAAACTATAACAGTTTGGTCCAGGATCCTGCTCTATTGTACAATACCACCGAACGACGTCTGAAGTCTTCCTCTAGCTCAGGTTTCTCAACCAGAGTTTTGTGAAACCCTAGTGTTTCTTGATGGCCCTGGAAGGGTTTCCTGAATGGGTGGGTGTTAATTTAAAAATATTTTTAATATTTGTTAAACATTTATCGGGTGATATGACCATGGGTCATGTCAACCAGCTCCCCTCCCCCAAATGGCCAATGATTAAGCCTGGAGAAGGTGGGAAGGGGAGGAGCCCCAGGTGGGCATGTACACAGCTTTGCTTCCAAACCATATTATGCACGATCACACCACTTCTGGGATTTCTTGAAACCTGAAGAATGTTTCAGGGGTTTCTCAGTGGTCAAAAAGTTGAGAAAGGAGCTTTCCTTTACCTGCAATGGCTCTTCTGTTAGAGGAGGAGCCATTTAAGTTGGAGGCAGGTCCCTTGGCAGATGACTAGGCCTGCCCAGTTATTTGTAGATGAGAAAGCATTTCCTAACCTGTGATCATACCCAGACATATCTTGTTGAACATATATGAACCAAGATGGAAAATACAAATATCTTCCCAACCACAAACAGGACCCAACTCACATAGTGGATCATGCTTTCCTCTCTACCTTCTGCTGCCCCCCTGGGCAAACTCAGAAACTCCTCCCAAAAGAGGCAGCAGCTGAATGGGCAAATCTGCAGAAACAGCAAACAATAATGCCTTTCTTCTCTCACACAAGGGCACCTTCAGAGCTGCAATCATCTGAACAGCCCGGGCAAGCCTGACCCCATCAGAGCTCAGGAGCTAAGCAGAGCTGACCCTGGCTAGTATTTGGACGGGAAACCTCTGAGGATTTGGGTGGAGTTCCTCCAAGGAACACTAGGGGTCATGATGTGGAGCCAGGTAATGAGAATCCACCTCTGAACGTTCCTTGCCTAGCTACTGGACAATCCTCGGACTTCTTGGCTGCAATATACATGCCATACAATAAAGTAAAAAAAAAAACAACAGCCAGTTCTTTGATGCTGGAAATAATCTATGTTCTGCAGAATCTCTATCAACAACTTTGGTTCTTATGTTTCCCTGGTTAAGACCCTGGAAGGTCATGACCAGTCAAGGGAGACGAGACCAGAAGTCTTTACAGATAAGTCAGTAGAGATACCTGCATTTATAGGACTTTTTCTTACCACCGAACAGAATTCTAGGTATCACTTCTAAGCAAGTGTACTCAGAGATAAGTTCTATGTTATTCAGTGGGACTACTCTTGGGAAAGTGTCCTTTGGGGTGCACTGCTAATGCTGTTTCTAACTATACTGTGCTCTGCTTTAATCTACATTATCTTTTCAACTATATGTCTCTCTTCTCAGAAATTATATACATGGATCTACGCCATGATTAAGATGCAGGGTTAACCGGAACACTGAATAAACTTTAGCATTTCAACCAAATTAAGTGAGTAAATTTAAGCTACTTATAGCCTGAATTAATTTTTTTTCTCCCATCCCAGCCTAACTGAGGCCAATTAGGGTACCTAAGGCTACCCAAGGCTTAAACTATTCTTTGTTTTTAATAGTCAGCAGGTTCAGACTTGTGTACACAGAAGCAACAATTAGTATCACAAGTATCATAATTTCATCAACAAGCTATTACTTTCATAAATAACTTTACAAACTGAATTATTAAACACTAACCATTAGTATAAATAAAGAGCTTGTTGACAATTTGTTGGCAAACAATATTATACACTGCTGTCATGCCAAGCTTAGGCAATCAAATTATGTGACAGCCCACATGAAACATGTTACTACACATGAAGCTGCCTTACACTGAATCAGCATTGTCTATTCTAGCCTTTGTCAATCTTCTGGCCATGGAGGAGTGCCTGAAATAATTTTTCAGGCTTCAAGGAGCCCCAGAAGTGATGTCAGCTGGCCACGCCTCCGTGCCACACACCCCGGAAGTGACATGTCATTGGAAGTGACATCACAACCATGTTAAACAAGCTCAAGGAGGACTGGGTGGGGGGAGAGAGGGTGCAATTGAATTTTTCACAGTCAGAGTAGTTCAGCCTTGGAATGTGCTGCCTAAGGAGGTGGTGAGCTCCCCATCATGGACAGTCTTCAAGCAGCAGCTGGACAGATCCTGGATGCTTTAGTCTGATCCTGAACTGAGCAGGAGTTGGACTAGATGGTCTCTATGGCCCCTTCCAACCCTGTGATTTTATAATTCTATGAAGGTGGGAGTAGGTGTGCTGGAGCAGAAATCACGAGAGAACTCACTCACACTTGGGAGGGGGAGCGATGGAAGTGGTTGTTCCCTAGCTTGTGGTCAAGTCCATTAAGGCAGGAGGGGAAATGCTGTGGACCCCCTCTAGAGCTCCCACTGACCCCTAGGGGATCCCTGGTCTATTCAGACCGGCAGTGGCTTTCCAGAGTCTCAGAAAGAAGTCTTTCACATCACCAACTAATTGATCCTTTTTAACTGGAGATACCAGGGATTGAAACTGGGATTTTCTGTACGTCAACCTGATGCTCTACGAATGAGCTATGGCCCCTCCCCAAAATCCTCCTCCTTTATTAAGAACCATCCAACCACAGGACAAAAAGGAAGAATTCTAGACTGCCACCTTTGCTTTTAAACACTGGGAAACATTCTTTAACACATCTAGCTGTGGAGTCTAATTAACCCCAAACACATAATTCATACTGCATTGAATATCATGCAGAAAGCAAATGTGTTTAGTCTCTGAGTCAATGCCAGCTGCTTTGCAACAGCAGAGTGTTAACATTAATCCTGACCAACAACAGTTTCCCATTGGTCAGACTCTTGAGGTACACTGGAACCCTGAGGCTTTGCTTTTTTCACCATGTCTGAGACATGAGCTGCCCTGACCTGGATACCCCAGATCTCAGAAGATTAACAGGGTTGGTCCTGGTTAGTATCTAGATCACCAAGGAAAACTGCAGGTCACTACGAGATTGCAGGCAACGGCTAGCTACCTTTGAATGCCTCTTGCCTTGAAAACCTTACTGGGTCATCTGTGACTTGATGGTCATCAAAGAAAAAAAGAAGATGACATCAACCACTGTCTCACATTTATAAAACTGGATATTTACAGAAGCTCTGCTCTTGGAACAGCCAAAAGAAATGTGTTTCTTGCACAATGATTTTATGCTAGCATATGTAACCCGCCATGGCCTATTATGCCCGGCCGCCAAAACGGCGGCATGGAAAACACGGAGGAGGAAGAACCGAAGCAAACCACTTATGCATGAGACGGAACGCAACAGCGGTAAAACCCAGAGTATCCGATTATGCACGCAGCTACTCCTGAGTCGCTTCTGTTTGTGCCCTGGTCCCGGGAAGCTCCACTTTCTTCCACATCTCGCTAACGTGGCTTTTTTGGCGGCATACGTTGACTCCCCACCCGGTTGCCGCCTGCAGCATGCATAATTGGTGATTTTAGCCGCCACCATTCCACCCTGAATGTGGACCTTCCACTCCGTGCATAATGGGCCCATGAGTCTACTGAAAGTGGTAGAATAGAAATCCAAGAAATAATAAAATTAATATATCTTTTACAGATCCCTATAAACAAGAACACAAACCTGTTTTGTAGGGAATTTCTACCCTGCCTTTTCCCAGGGATGGGAGCAAAGGGCCTTCTCTCTGCCCCCCACCCTTTTATCCTCAAAACCTAGGCTAACCAGACAGAGTGTCTGACCCGAGAGAGTTAGTTTTTAAAGCCCGCTTTTCCCTGCGCAAAGGAGTCTAACGGCTTACAATCACCTTCCTTTCTTCTCCCTGCACCAGGCACCCTGGGAGGTGGGTGAGGCTGAGAGAAATTGCTTGGCTTCTAACAGAATTGTAAGTAGCCCAAGGTCACCCAGCTGGTTGGAGGTGGGGGAGTGGCTAATCAAACTCGGCTCACCAGATTAGAAGCTGCCACTCCTAAGCGCTGCATCAAAGGCAACCAATGAGTTTCCATGTTATAGTGGGGACTTAAATTGGGGTCTCCTAAACCCTAGCATGATACTATTACACCATGCTGGTTCTCAAGCATTCATGCATCATTCAGGGATTCAAAATAGAAGAAGAGTTGGTTCTTATACTTCACATACATTAGTTTGGACCATTCTCTTAAAGACAGGGAGTTGGATTTATTTAATTATTTGTTTGTTTATTTTTTTATTTATATACTGCCACTCTCCATGACTTGTGGCGGTTTACAATAAAATGATAAAACAACAATATCCATAAAATCCCCCATACAAAAGAGACGGCTCATGGGTGGAGTTGACTCCCCTTTAATCTCCCCCCAACCTGTCCAGCTAGCAGTCCGGAGCTCTTCCATTAGGAGCGAGGGACCTGATTTCAGTAATTCAAGGGGACCCCCTGATAGTAATTCTGGGACCTCAACCGTATGCCTGGCGGAAGAGCTCCGTCTTGGGGTGGGGCTGCAGGAGAAAGAAATGATGCTGTAAAGTCCACTACATGCTTTGCAGCCAAAACTTTGTATCAGTGCTCATTTATAACTGTAGTGTAAAGGTAAGGTAAAGGTATCCCCTGTGCAAGCACCGAGTCATGTTGGACCCTTGGGGTGATGCCCTCTAGCGTTTTCTTGGCAGACTCAATACGGGGTGGTTTTGCCATTCCCTTCCCCAGTCATTGCCGTTTTACCCCACAGCAAGCAGCTGGGTACTCATTTTACCAACCTCGGAAGGATGGAAGACTGAGTCAACCTTGAGCCAGCTGCTGGGATCGAACTCCCAGCCTCATGGTCAGAGCTTCAGACAGCATGTTGGCTGCCTTGGCATGTGTAAAGGTAGGATAGCATAAATTTACTAAAGGCCAAATCACAACCAGGTGAATTTCCATGGTTCCCACTGCAGAGGTTCCATAGCAAATGCCCACTTTAACCACCTGCATGGAATGCAGCCACATCTAGTAACTGCACTCTAAAACCTATTACAGTCATTGTCACAGGCATATGTAGACTAAATTACACCAAGTTATTTGATTGTGCTACCTGTCAATTATATTTCAAAACCGCCGGATCCTGAAACAGAAGTGTATTATTCATATTTGTTCCTTCTACTGACGGGGATTCAGATAGTCATAGATTTCTAGCTCAATTGGGCTTTCAGTCTGTTTAACTACCGACAAGGGAGGAATCATTTCTCTTTCAAAAAAAAGTCTTCTGCTGTAAAACATGCCCTACTCTTCTATTGATGGATTTTATTCCCAGGAAATCTGGCCAAACTGCAATGCTGTTTAAGTAAACCCTTGTTCTATTGGACATTTTTCACTCATAACATAAATAAGCACATCTAAAAGCATCCGTTTCCTTGACCGCGTGCCTATCATTTATTGTGACGACAGTCTTGTCAATGGAATTGCATCATACAATATCGGCTTGACAATCCTGCGCAGATATTTGTTTTCGAAATTCATATCCCACCTTTCTGCTCTCACAAGGGCCGCCAAGGTGATGAACAATTTAAAGCACACATGATGAAATCACATTTTAGAACCATTAAAATCAGTCCCTGAAACTCATCATTGAAACAATTAAAACAGAGTTAAGATATGCATGTCATAAAAACAGCAATTAAAACGCTGGTCGGGAAGGAGTGATCACTGAGGGAATACGAAATGAAACAAAAAGAGTTTTCACCTGCTGGCAGAAGATGGTATCAGAAGGAGACAGGCCAATCTCCATGGGAAGAAAGTTCCAGAGCTTTGGTACCATGGTGTCTATGGTTGAGGCCAGTGTGCCAAGGAAGATCTGATGGGTCCACCCAGTGTTAAGAGCATGGTACTTGCTAGGCGATCTGTGCTCCCTCCTCCCGCTCCTATGTTTTTTGAGGGGTTAGTGGGGTGTAGTCCTTCATGGTCTTTTAAATGTTTTTAGGGGTCTGTATATGGAGTTGTTGTAATGGGGTTTTTAATACGGACAAACTGTAACCCGCCACAAGCCAGTCATGAGAGTCCAAATAATAAATAATAATAAAATTATTATTCATTAATAATGACTGAGAGCAACCTCTCCCAGGTTACTACCTGCCTAATTCCAGGAGGTGGAAACCCCTGAAAATGATTGTAGAGGCTAGGCACTTGATCCCATCAAACCACGGAAGGAAATATGTGGGGTGAGTCAGTGGAGGCAATTATTGCCACTTTCCTTCGGAGACCACCTGTACCTCCATAAAGCTGCTCCTGAGGGTCAGAGGACATGGGATGAAAATGGAGGGAGGTCATAAGCAGAATCCTAGCATGACTTCTGGGATGGAGAAAAGGAGGGAACCGGCAATAATCCTGTCCGCGAATTCACTCCGATGGAAAATCTCTTTATTTGACCACTGTTCTTTGCTTGCTACTAATGTTGCCTGCTCCCAAAAGTAAGCTTGAATCAAACAACAGCATGGTTGTACATGTCAAATGCTTCCCTTTGTGTTTCCAGTGACATCCTGGCCTCTTTGAAAGGCATTTTTATTGGGCATTTCTTATGCTTCGTTTCTACCGTACAATATCCTTACTAGCGATGCCTACGATGTGTCTAATCCCGGGAGGTCATTGCCAGCCAAAAGCAATGTTAAGCGCACAAGCTTTAAATAACTTACAAAGTTAATGTAATGAATGTAAAGTATTATCCGAAATCCATCACTCAGTGGTACGCTGTAGCCCCAAGCTGTGATAAAACACCACTCATAAATTTATATTAAAGCTCTATTCAATAGCAATTATTTACCAACAAAGATTTATTGATTTCATTTGCTGTAAGAATCTGAGTCCCTAACTGAGCCAATCATTCTGTGATACCGGCCTGCCAGGCATGAAGTTACAGCACAAGCCACCGTCATGTTCAGCATCCTGATTATTACAGCAGCCCCAGTGCAATTAATGAGTAGAATCTCACCTGGGATCGGTTAATGGTGGTGGGTCAAGGAGCCGATACAGCACAGTGCGAATACGAGAACTAGCATCTACCGTGTAAATTAAGACGCTGCTAACCCTCCTCCTGGATGCACGTTGCTAGTAGGCCAGGCAGGGAGACGTCGCGACACATTAATATTTGGCTCTCGCGCCTGAAAGCCGTCTGAACGCCAACAAACAGTGAAGTATTAGCACGCATGTCCAAACATAATAGGCCTGCGCTCCCTCTGTAAATTATATATCGACACACACCAGGGAGCGCAAATGAACATGAAACAGTTTCCTTCCTCAATTAAATGCCATACTTCTGCATGGACCGCTAAAAGCAGAAAGGCTTGGATGCAAATCTGAGAAGCTGTTTTCCCTCCCGGCTGCCCGCTTCTTCCCCGTAACTACAGCCACCTTCCTTCTCTCCCAGAAAATAGGTCCTAAGGCAGGGATATTTGTCACATGCTCTCCAGAAGGACTACACCACGTACTGGTTGTTTGTGGAGACTTCCCTCTAAAAGTGTTGTGGGGCCCCTGATTCTGGCCCGTGCCCTGCAGCACTTTAGAAGGAGTTCTCCCCCGGAGACTGGCAGCTGGCTTAGGGCTGCTAGGCCCCCTGGAGAATATGTGACAAATATTATGTCTAGCTTAGCCCTGAGAAGAACACAGCAGACCACTCCACATGACACTGAGTGAAGAGGTGCCTTCACATTCCCCAGCTCTCCCTGCACCTGGGCTGTGGCTTCTTGGCGATCCACAGCCATTCTCTCAAGGAGTTCCTCACAAGTAGGGCACGCTTTGCACAGACAAAAACTGTGAACAAGATGCACACAAAACTCTTTCAGTGTGTGCAAACTTCACCTGTTAAAACTCTCCCGCAGCAGCTCCGGGGATGCTCAATGTTCAAGTCCCTTTGTTTGTCAGTACCAGGCAACAGCAATATGACTTCTGTTAAAAGTTTTAACATAGAGCGATAGGCTACATTTTCAGAGATAACTGTGGTTTCACAACTACCACCAGTGTTGTCGTAGCATTATCCCGTTGCTGGGAAGAAACTAAATGTCACCAGCAGTTTGTTTTTAATAAAAAAAAAAACCTATAACACTATAAATTTGGCAGAGCAGGGGCTAGAAAATTCGGCAGTATGATCTGATAGGGCATTCTGCATCATATATAAAGGGGCTAGCACCAAAGGAGATAAAGTTAGCCAAAATGTCCTATTGAACTGTGTCGAAAAGCATGAACAAATATTGCTTCGAAAGGCAAAACATGAAAATGTCTGTGCCCAAACCCCAAAGCTGCATCGGGAGAGGAAGCAAAATCTACTCCCAATCATTCTGTCTTGTCTCCCATTTTCTAGCCAGGTGTATGACAAGGAAGGGCTTGTAGGGGACTGGAAGAGGAAAGACTTACAATTTTTAAAAAAACGGAATTAAAGTTTCTATCCCAATCGAAATGGTTTCCATAGAAACATCAGGAATACCACTTAATACAGGCTTTAAAAAGAGAGAGGGGGGGTAAAGAAACCCTCATGTTTGGTACTGTACCCCTCCCCCCCTGACAAGCTATTTCACAAATGGATGGTTTTTGCAGCTCGCTCTGTAGCTTCACCCATGAAGCAGTGAAAAAGAATTCAGGATCTTTAACCAGTTCCCTTGTGGGTCCCCCCCACCATCTCTCCCTCTCTCTCTTTTTTTGTTGGTAATATTTCTGTCATTCTGCTGGGGTATACGGTACAAAGGGTTACACTTTAATTGAGCTGTCAGCATGTCCAACAATCCTATAAAACTTCGATTATGCACGGCAGGGTTAGTGACACACTTGTTATTGTGGATGCCCTATTTGCGAAACCTAGCCACCCCCCCTCACAGGTCACAGAACCCGGGTGACCTTCCTGTCATTAGCTGCGTCTATTCCTACCTCACTGCTGTGAAAATCACACAAGTGAAGGCTTCAAAGCCCTTGCCAGGACTGAATTCGACCAGGAGCTAATCACCCACAAATCCTGGCTCAAATGGCAATAATTGGCTAAACTGCTCACCTCTCCACAGCTCAGCAGTAATTTGGGATAATAAAGAAAAGGATTATTCTGCTAACTGCCCTGAAATGTATGTTTTGTGACCGACACACTTCACATTTTAATAATGATGGACACAAAATCCAATTTAATCTAGTATCTGCTGAATAACAAAACCTGGAACGCTGAGAGAAAAACGCAGGCTCTTTTTTATTTTATTTTTTTTTTATATGTGGCTCATATTATTCCACAGAAAGGGTTCACACATCATGTTGTGAAGTTTTGGACCAAAAGGGCCTTTGTGAGGGATCCTTAAACCCTGAACTATATTGGATTTTTGAAATAGGAGAAAGTCCCAAGTTAAAAATATAAATCTGTTCCTTAAACCTCAGTAAAGTGAATACATTCTTTTGTGGTTGGGGCTGACAAGTTATCTTCTTGATTCCTCCCCCCCCCCCCCCAGTTTTTGGCTCATCCTTTTCTTCTGGCCTGCTCTCTTCTTTGAGGTTTGTGCTTTGTGTGTGCGAGTCTTTTGCCTTGGCGAGCTTCTGCCACTCAGCAAAGACTATACCAGGCTAAACACACCAATTGGCACTTTCATCTGCCCCCATGCCCTTCACAACCAGTGACACCCAGCAGTCACTCTGCCCTATCCTGCAGGGTGCGAACCATCATTCCAAAATGTTCTAAGCAGGTGCTTGGTATTTCTCTCTTATTTATATCTCCAACTATCCTCCAAGGAAGGAGGGAAGTGAATTCTAGGGGTCTACAACACAACGGGTTTATTTTTTATTAAGTTGTTTGTTTTTTCTATGGTTTGATGCAAATATTTTATACAGCAACTCCTCTTCTCCCACTTGTTTTGGAGTTGCATGAGAAATTAAGAATATTGACGGACAACATCTGGGGGGGATTTTTCTACTTAAGAGTTCAAAATTAATTTATAATTCAAAAAAGAGAACTGAATTTGCACATGACAAAAATGCACTGACTCAAGTCCAGACACTGGGTATAGCTCAGAAGGTTTTAAGTAAACACCTCCAATGGTCTGATTTAGGAATGCTGGCCTCCAGATGGGAAACAGGATGAATGGGCCAACGGTGTAGGTTAAAAATATAATAAAACTGTGGGAGGCAAAAAATAACAATGAATATTTAATGCTCTGCTTTCCAAAAAGATAAACAGCAGAGTCAAAAATAATAATAACAAGAACTGCAGAGACTCGTACAGGAGTATCATTCCTTTTTCTAAATATGCATGAAAACTGAGGCATTCGTTCTCAAAATTTTCGCAAAAATTCCAAAAGGAAAGTTTTAATAAGAATTCCAGTAGAAACTTGAAGAGTATCCAGTATAAACTGTTTTCAAGAAAATTCTTCATCAGAACCTACATTTATATCAATGTCCAAACGTTCATTGTGAAACTATGTTTGACTTGGAATGTTTGTGAAAATTTTGAGAATGAATGACTCAGTTCTCATGCATATTTAGGAACAGGACTGATACTCCTGTATGAGACTCAGTATTAGTAGAAGTAGTAGTAACTGACTCTGTTGTTTATCTTTTTGGAAAGTAGACCACTAAATATTCATTGTTACTTTTAGCCTCTCACATTTTATCTTATTTTTTCGCCTCCAGGTGGAGCCTAGGGATCCCCTAGAACAGGGGTTAGTCAAACTGCGGCCTTCCAGATGTCAATGGACTACAATTCCCATGAGCCCCTGCCAGCAAATGCTGGCAGGGGCTCATGGGAATTGTAGTCCATGGACATCTGCAGGGCCGCAGTTTGACTATCCCTGCCCTAGAATTATAGTTCATCACCAAATGACAGAGATCATTTTCCCTGGAGAAGATGGCTGCTTTGGGGAATGAACTCCACAGCATTATATTCCACTGAGGCCCCTCCCTGCCCCAAATCCCGCCCAGTCTTGGTTCCGCCCCCAAATTCTCCAGGTATTTCCCAACTTAATCTGATTCTTAAGGCAGTCTGGAAGTGAGGACAATCACAGAGATGTTCCGCAGTTTCCAGGAAGTCAAACATTTCTTATTTTCCTCTCTCCCCGTCCTTTATTTTCTCAATATTTCCCTGCTTTTGATAAAAAGGTTAAGACAGTCCTCCATGGCTCTTACGGGAATTGTGACCACACACTTTGGCACGGTATAAGATCAATTTCAAGGCACTAATCTATTTTTGAATGAAGTTAAATTTAAACATGATAGTCTTCTTAAGAATAGGAGAATATATCCAAAAAGTATTAAGTATTTAAGAATTATAGTAACTAAGAATAGTAATGATCTATTTAGGTACAATTTTAACTCAGCGACATTCAAATTATAGCCCCATTTGCCACATAGGTGGCCTCAAAGTTATCTTTATTAGGATGAATAAATGCTACTAGAGATGGCCATTTTGCCAAAATTGACTTTTTTATAGAGGAATGTATCAAATATTTGATTAAGGATGAGTAGAAGTTGCTGAATAGCTTTATTTGGGTGGGCCACAGGTGACAATTTAGTGCAACAGTTATGCATAACATCAAAAAAAAAAAAGGAGGATATGCTGTATCTAACAGTACTTTACTACAGAGCTGTGAGGTGACAATTTAAACAAATCAATTCAAGTTTCCTTGCAGCAGAGCAAGAATTTAGGGAGAGGGAAAACCTCCATGCATCTTTTATGGCTTGAGAAGTCTGAAAATGATAATACAACGTCATGCTATTTTTTATGGGGCAAATGCAATGTTTTTAGCCTCTGCCAGCTCTCCATTAACTCCAACAGTCAGAGATGAGAGGTGTTACCCCCAATGTGGAAGAAGGAAACAAGAGGGAAAAAAGGTTTGGGTTGTTATAAGTATCTGATTAGGAATAACAGAGTTATCCTTTATGATTTTATCTGCACAGCTGAAAATCTCTAAGTACCACCATTTAGCAATCTTCAGATTATGATTTTTCTATCCTGAGAGCCGAGATATAATATAATAAAGATCTACCTTTAAAAAGGAACAAATCTTATAGAATAATCAGAGATTTATTTTCCATAGGTTGAGCTGGAATGTAATAAGTGCAATGTGTACAGTAAAAAAAAAAAAAAAGCATAGGCTTCCTGGTTTTGAGCTGAGTTTAGAAACTTCGAATTTTATATATGTCCTATTCTCTGAGAACTGTTTCAAAATGATAAATCAGTGACATCTATCACCGTAGAGGCTTCCTAAAATCAGTTGTAAATTGAGTAGGGGATGCTGCTATTGCTTTGGGAAAAAATGCTGATTTTTACAAGTGATAGCATTGGTCCAGGTCAGAAATGTACTAAATACAAGACCAATGGTTAATATTTAGCATTTGCGGTACTTAGCTTCCACTGAACCCTGAATCTTCTTTTTGAAGATGTGTTACAAAGCTCTTATAGACCGATTATGCACAGGGTGGAAAGGCCATGCCGGCGGCGACAGGGTCGCGGGGCTAATCCCTGATAATACATGATATTGCCACCATCCTGGCTACCTCCCAGCCTTGGACGTCCCACTGTAAGGGAACGGGGATACTGTAAGGGATACTTCCACATTTCCTGTGATGCCGTGGTCACCAACCACGGTCCTGCTGGACCAGCCCTGTGCATAATCGTCCTCCAGCCTACAGTGTCTCAGCAGGGACACCAAACACCCTGGTCAGTTTTGCGGTGCTGCAGAGTGAAACGGGGTGGGTTTCCCACCCCCACGATGGAGGGTTGCAGCACACCACCTTCCCACCATTGTGCAGAGGGGCCCCCATGCCTCCCACTGCCGTCACCACTGCACAGCGCGCTGATGCCCGCGCCCACCCTCCCCCCCACAGCGCAGTGTTAGCTGCGCCAGGAGAGACTGGCTGTTTTGGGCTCCGAAGCACCCAAACATACTCCAGATGTCCACGGACTGCAGTTTTCATGCACCCCTGACAGCATGACCCTACTTTTTGTAGACTGTACTTGCCCTCTGCCTATCACAAGTAATCTTAGCCAAACAGAACAGTTCTGAAAGATGCAGCTTGGGATTGTTTGACTATTTGCTCTAAACAAAGTTCTGGATTTAATTGGTCTGTTCACAGATGATATCACAGGAGTTGTTTGTTGGCTGGGAAGATTTTCTCCATTGATCAAGCAGGCTGCCCAAGCCAATGGCTTTTGTGTCGCTGGCTATTAATATGTTTAAATGTGCAAGAGCATTTTGCATTAATTTTTTGCTACCCAGTTCAGAAATTGATTGGCAGGTATAATTAACGCCAGGGAAAACAAACAAAATTCTTAAGTCACACTGCAGATGCAGAATGATAATTTAAACTGTTCTATCCTGGTTATCAAGCCCTGTTTATTTCCCTGGAAAAATGAGCCAGGCTCAATAGAATCGGACTCACTTCCATAAGGCTTCCATTCTTAAAGCCCTGAACCACAGAAGTTAATTTTCAGACTGCACCTTCACTCTCCACTGAAAGTTTACGCCAGTTGCTGCTTGCGGAATGGTAGATGGGGAAGCGGGGGGGGGGGTGGGTTGGGGTTCTCCAGATATTGCCCAGAGACAGCTACCACTTTCTTGTCCTCCCCGCTCCTGCTTCTTTGCACCAGCGAGGGTATTTTTAAAGTACATGTCTGGCAGACTTGTATGCAGCTGGGCAGACAGGCATCTAGACATTTTTAAAGTTTCCATGTACAATACCATGGACCAGACGTGGACAAACCATGTCCTAATTTCTGTAATGGTTTGTCCATCTCTGGTCCATGGTATTGTCCTTTCCTTTCCTCCCCCAAACTACAAATCTGTATTTTAAAGTTAATTTTGGAGGGCAGCTGTGTTAGTCTGCAGTAAAGCTGATAGCTTCAAGTCCAATGCCACCTTAGAGATCAAGATTTTCCGGGTGTGAGCTTTTTGAATCTTGAAAACTGACATTGAAAATCTTGCTTGGTCGCTAAGGCACCACTGGATTCAAATCTAGCTGCATTTTAAAGTAACACGTTATCCACTAAGGCAGCCTTTCTCAATCTGTTGAGAAACACCTGAAACATTCTTCAGACTTCAAGAACCCTGGAAGTGATGTCAGCAGGCCACAACTTCCTGCCACGCCCTAGACGTCAACTGTCACCAGAAGTTACATCATCCAGGCACTCTGACAGGATGTGACATCATGCTCTGACAACTCCCCAACATCAGACACAGCCCAGCAGCCCACTGAAATCAACAGATGTAGACTGGAGGAACTCTGCACAGGACTGCGCTGTGAGCCACACAAATTGTTTTGGTGCATAGACCACAAAGGAGATTACGAAGTTCCAACCTGGCCTCATCATTAATATATATGATTCTCTGCTTTTGAGGTGCACATTGAATAAGGCTGGTGAGCTAAAAATCATACTTTTTAAATCCCTACTGAGACAAAAATGGTATTTTTTTATGCATTTGCTGTTTTCTCCTCTCTCTCCCCATCTAGGCCTCAGCCTGGTACAAAACCAGTCAGAAATGCATGAAATGGGAAAGATGAAGAGAAAGAATTTTTAACTTGATAATTTATTTATTTCCAAGTTTTCTTCTCAATGGGAACCAAAGCAGTTTACAATACAAAACAAGGGAAGGAAGGAAGGAACAGAGAAATCAAAGAGAAGTATAAGTGTGTGTAGGAGATCAAGGGCGTCTCTTCGTCTTTCTGCTAGCCCATCTTTCTCCTACCTCTGAGCTCAATGAACGACTGGAATCCTAGCCAGGCGTCATGGACTGAGCAACAAAAAAGAATGGCCAAAGAAACATATCTGCCAGGTTAACTCAGTTTGCATCCTCCATCCGGAAATATTTTGTGGCCTTTGGGCTACAAGGAATAATTGGCCTAGGGTTACCACGTGGCCAGTATGAAGCTGCTCTGAGCAGCTTTTCTGTCTCCTGCCTAATTTCTATTTTAAACTCACCCCTCGGTATTAGGAAATGATGAAATACTGAATTTGCGTACATTTGAATGCATTAACATGCAAATGAATAATGACCTTTCCTTCCTCCGATAAAGTTAGCGACTGTGATCTACTGGAATCCCAGGAGGACAGCATTCTATGACATGGGACGCTGGCAATCAGAAGAACACGCTCCTTCGTCTTGAGCGTGGTCCTTGTGATCATCAAGCTCCATTCATGAAACTATTAAACGACTGCTCTGGTATTATACTTCGCGTCTGATGGGGAGCACCAGCCTTGGAGCGCTTAAAAAAATGGATCGGAAAATGATTATATGCTAGACTCAGACCGCAAAGATTCACAATATAGTCTGATGTGCTTTAAAAAAAAACCCCAAAACCCTGAGCCTTATTATGAATGATGATGATATATAGGATCGCAGTTACAGTGCAGTCCTAATTTAAAATTAAGAAAATAATTAAAAAATTTATTACAGCAATATGACATTTCCTGATATTAAAAACTTTTAAAGATTCAACGGTGGTTCTGAAAAATAGATCAACAATTAAGGATATAATGTCTCAATTACTACTTTATTATTATTGCATACATAGTACATGGTAGTAATTAGAGCAGCCTTTTTCAACTTTTTTATTGTTGAGAAACCCCTGAAGCTTCCTTCAGGCTTGAAAAAAATAAAGACTAACAAAAGTTTTATTCAAGGTATAAGCTTTTGTACGCACGCACAATTATTCAGAAAAGCTTATACCCTGCTACTTCAGACCAACACCATACCCACTGGAATCTATTTGGGGAAAAATATATTGTAACAAAAACAGAGCTGCTCTTTTTGCTACTTTACTACTGCTCTAGGAAGACCACCTCAGGATACATTCCTTAATGAGCATAATGTGGATTCTGGACAGTACAATTCTCTAGCACTGCGTTTTTGAGATTCTTCATAGGTAAAATTATTTGCATTCAACGTTAGTTGGATGGAAACAGTCACAGTGCCACATACTAGCACTGCTATAACCGTTGTCTGAAACGCAACAATCAAGCGCCGCAGCCAGGACAGATGCACGATGGAAAGAGTCTGCAAGTCATCTGTTCCACCTAATATTTCTGGTAAGGGCTTGGAGGAGGAACGTGTCTCATGGCTTAAGCCACTCAGCGCTTAACACCCACCCGCCCCTGTCCTGCCCCTGAGTGCCTCCTCCTTCAACCAGCTTGCCTGTCTGTCAGCGGCAAGCCAATCCCCCACCCCTGACCACCCCCTCCTCTTCTACTTCCCTCTGAGGCTTGGAGGCTGCAGATCCCTGCTGCGTGAGAGCTGCCCCTGCCGGTGAGTTCCCTAACAGCTACCTGCAGCCTTTCCAGGTCCTGGGGGGAGGGAGAGGCAATCTGCAGAGTTCTTCCAGTCCACCCCCCCCCCTCCAATCTAGCACCCGTTTTATTTCTGAATGCAACAGGCTTGGCCCCTAGTCTCTTATAAAAATGGAGAAAGAATTGCCCATTCAAAGCTTGCAAGAACAGTGTGAGAAATGGAGACAAAAGTCTCAGATGGTGACAAAAGTAAGCCAATGCAATGTAAAGTTGTTCTTGATAAAATTTTTTGAAAGGATAGTTTGTAGGACGAATAATCCTTGTGAATCAAATAAGTTCCCACGTTTTGCTTTTCTAGCCAAACAGGGACGAGAATATTCCTAACACACTAGATGGTGGAGGTTGGCGAACAGCTGCTATATAGCTGCAGTCTATGGTTTCCTCGGAATGTTTTAGGGACATGGGAAACTACCACTCTTTGGGATTGGGAAATGTTACTAAATTGGTTAGATGAGTCAGATCAGGTATTCCTATTGTTGCATGTGAATCTAGTGATTTCACCTCTGTATTGCCAGTTGTGCTCTCCCCTCTCTTAAAGTGGCACAGGTAGGATATATAACTGAATCAAGATTGTAAGTGGGTGGGCAGAAGGGACTGTGTGAGTGCTTGACTCTTGTGGCCATTCCTTGTGTGCCCAAGGAAATGCTGATCGCCACTTTGGGATCAGAAGGCGAATTTCTTCCAGGATTCTGGTGTTGGGGGAGGGGCAACATCTGGGCATGGTGGACAGTTAGGTGATAATTTCCTGCATCCTGCAGGGGGTTGGACTAGATGACCATGAAGGTCCCTTCCAACTTTATAATTCTATGATTCCATGAGGAAGGCAGAATCTGTCTTATGTCACTAGATCGATAAATCTGATTATATCACTAACAAATCAGTCCTTCACATAAAACAGTCAATCCCATACCATAATTGTATTTAAAATATTTATACCCTGCCCCCCTTCGAAATTACTGAGCTTGCCGGAATGCAAGGAAAAGTTGGTTTGGGTGAGCTATATGTCAGAAATTAAATCTATAGATCCACAACACAAGATAAAAGTTTGTGACCTCAAGGAATTCAAGATGGTTCTTTGAGACACAGAAAATTTTCAAGCATTGTACGTTCAAGTCAGCACCACAGCACCACAATATGTAGACAAGACAAATTCTTTTTTATATTAATTAAAAAAATAAAAGACAAAGATAAAATCGAAAAATACTAAAAGACTTTAAAGATAGAAAAATAATATAAGAAAACTTTCCACTTTTTTCTACAGCAAATACAATGAAAATTATAAACTTATCACTTACTAGAAAATTACAAGCATAAAAAAACCTCTATTTTTCTCTCTAATATTTTTTCTAACCATCAAATCTACAAATCATCAGTTCATTTTCCCAAACCAATAGTTTCCAGTCATCCATAAATGTAGATATTGTCTTTTTTCTGATCAAAGAAGTAACCTTAGTGATCTCTGCAAATCCCTTCATCTTCACCAACCATTCTGTCTAAATCTCTCTACCATGACTATTTTCTATCTGTCCATTAGTCCCAAAAGAAAAGCTTCTGGTTTCAATTATAATTAATCTTTAAAATACTCTATTAATTAATCTATTTTTATCGAAAAATGTTTGGCTATATTACATGTCCACTGTACACAATAAAATGTCCCATCATGTGGTCCACATTTCCAGCACATATTTGAAATAGTATTATACATTCTAGCTAATTTCTCTTGTGGTGTATACTAACAGTATATCTTTTTGCAAGAATTCTCTTTATGACTAGAGCTCAATGTAAAATTGAGACCCACATTGTTCCATTTCTGCATTGTGCCCAAAGTTTTTAGCCTATTGTCCCATACATTCTTTTACTCATTTTTCCTCTGTCTCAAATTCCAACAGGAGTTTATACATTTTGGCGATAGCATGTTTGTCATTTGTACATGGTTCCCTTTAAAATTCAGTCTTAGATTGTTCAAAACAATAAGATCTTTAATCTGTTTTAAAGTTTTTTGATAATTGTACATTAAAAAAATGTACAATTGTAATAAAATGTATCCTTTTATTAATTCTTCTCTTGATTTTATTTTACATCCCCCCTTGAAGGAATTCTAATAAGTCATGATATGTTAATCACTTATATTTGGTTATCATTTCTCGTCTAAAATGTGTATCTTGTGTTTAGAGGCACAATGGTGTTTTTGTATACAACCTAGGTTTGTATTCATTCCATATTCTTAAAATGACATCTCTAAATTAGTGATTTTTCATTAACTGTTTTTCCATAAATAGCCATGCCACCTAAATCTGTGTCTTTGTAACTCTAATAGCCTCATGTTTCTCAGCAACATACTCTTTCATCCAAACTATACACCTAGCAGAAAAGTATAATTTCAAGTCAGGTAAAGCCAGTCCTCCTCATTCCTTTGCATTTTGTAATACCTTAAATTAAACTTGTTTTTCCCCTGTAAAACAAATTTAGATAAGTTTCTCTGCCATTGTTTTAAATGGTATATCTGTTGTCAAAACAGGTACTGTCTAAAACAAAAATAACCTTAGGTAGAATATCAATCTGAATCACAGATATTTTCAACAAAGACGGCTGCACTTTGTCTTTATAAACTTTATTCCATATTTAACATAGTTATTTTGAAATATGCAATTCATATTTCTCAATGTATTACTCAACTATTTTACCTTCTTTTCAAACTTAAAGCCTGTTTTATTCATCAATTCTGTTTGGTCTTGAATTTTTGTATTTTTTTATTAACAGCTTTGTTTTCTGCTCAACCACATTGACTTCAATTCTATGGCCAGATCATGCCCTCCCAAACCAGAATCCTTGGTCAGTCTCACCTGGAGGAAATTCTTTTTCTGATCCCAAAGTAGCTTTTCCCTGAGAATGCAAGGAAGGTCCACAGAGCCAAGCATCTGTAAACCGCTCCTGTGGAGCGATAGTAATAAAATTCTAAGGGCAATGTGGGAGAAGAAAGGGCGGGCCCTGTCCGGGATAAAAACTCAGAGGGCCCAGTCAGGAGCTGCGAATTCTTGCAAGATTATTTTCAGCCATTTGGCTAGAATTGTTGTAAATGGCTTATAATTGTTATTCAATAATGATATTGGTCTATAGTTTCTTGTCAAAGTAAAGTCTTGTCCATCTTTAGTTAATCCATTTTTAGCTAATAATGTTATGTTAGCCTCTTTCAACATCTCTGGCATCCTACCTCCCTGTAAAATAGAGTTCATCGTGTTTTGTAAAAGTTGTACATCTTTTTCCTCAAAACACTTATAGTACAGATCCAATATTTCATTGGTCCAGCAACTTTCCTGGTTTAATCTTTTTGTACCTTCAACAATTTCTCTTATTGTTATGGGTCTATTCATAATTTGTCTTTTTCCTTCAGCAATATTGGGAACATTTCATCTTTTAAGATATTCATTTCTGAGGGGGAAAGGCCGGGCCGACAGTTACATAGCGGCAGGGCAAATTCCTGCTTGCACACATTTCAACCTGCCCCCCCTTCCGGCCCTGGCCCACTTTAGGGCCTCGAATGCCCCCCAAAAGGGAAAACTGATTTTTAGTGTTCCCTTTTTTGCTGCGGCTGCCTTTGGAGGCCATGCCAGACCAGGACCGTGCACACAGGGACCAGCCGGCTCCTCCCCTGCCTATGGTGTCCCAGCAGGGACAGAAAATACCCCATTTGGCTTTGTGGTGCTGCAGAGCCAAATGGGGTGTTTTTTTAAACCTTCCTCAAAGGTGGAATTGTGTTGTCATGCAAACCCACCCATGTGGAAGTAACCCTCCTGCCTCACCACCGCTGAGAAACATGGCAGAATCATTGTGCCCTGGCTGGCATGTGTACAGGCCAAAATCTGGGGTGGACCGTTTCTGGCAGGGAGAATTTCCCCCCATTGGTACACGAGAAGTAGTGTGACATGCTGCCCTGCTACAAGTAACCAGCAGCAGCCTTCCACAGTCATGCATAATGGGTCTATCTTTCAGAAAGTATACTCTTTTGAATTACCATTTTTCTGTCACCATATCAACCAGTACCAAATTGTCCATCAGAATTTTTTAAAAAAACCTTTGAGCAATTTACTCTGAGGGATGTTAATATTTCTCTTTTCAGATCTTCCATTTGTTGAGAGATCAGTACTCCTTCAAACATCACCTTCCATAGACAACACAACTCCACTTCTCTTTTTATTATTTATTATCTCTTTTTATTATCTGCTGAAATAAATAATTTACCCAAAGTTTTATAGGTCAAATATTGTATACCTTATGATTCTCTTCTAAACAAATAACATCTTTAAAAAACTTCTTCAGATAATGAAAAATAAACTAAGTATTTGCTCCTTTTATATTCCATGTTAAACATTTGTAATCCATAACCAAATCTTAACTTCGGAAAAGTCAATATAGCTGAATAATCCAATTCATTATTATCCTTTTCCAGTTTCTGTTGCAGCTTTTTTTTTTGTAATTTTGTGTAATTTACTCTAGGGTGTCCATTTCTGTCTCTTCCAACTTTCTTTTAAACCTTTCTAAAATTTGTCTTGCCTTTTGAACAGACTTCAATCTGCATCTCTGGTATTTTAAAGTAAAAATTAAGCCCTCTAATTAGTCCCATCTGAATGGAATCTTTTTCTATTTTAATCTTGCAAACAGGAAGATGTATTCTTTTATCTTACATAGAATTCTAATAGTAATTCATTTCAACAAAATTATATACATATTATCCAATCTCAATCATATATTAAAATGCTATTGCTAATCTTGAACTTCCTCCTGACAAAATGCACCCAAAGCTTGGGACTTTTCTTGTACTGGAAAATCTAGAATTTATTTTATAAACCATGTCAATTTCAGCCTCCATTTCTTCCTTTTCACAATCCAAAATGTTTGCCAAGACTTTAATAATCCTTTCTCTAATGATTTCATTTAAAATCTCTGGAACAGATTTAAATCTGAAACAAAATTCTTTCTCTGTCAGTTCCAATAAAACTTTTTCCAATTACCTATCCCTAATTTCTGTAATAGGCTCTGAAATGTTCACTGTCATCAAATTCCTTTACCTCTCCAGATATTTGCTTTATAAGCCTTTCCAACTTTTAAAATTCATCAATCATATATTTTTCATATTTTACAAGTTTTTTGTTCCTTAAAAAAAAATCTTTTGTCCATTCCTTTCTCAAAACCTTCCATCTTATGTGCCATCTGTTCAAATGATTTCTGAAGCACCTCGGGTTTAACATGGTTTTTAGGAGGTTGCTCTATTGAACCCCTTTTCCTAGTTGCTGCCATTATTTATTGAAATCCAGAAGCAAAGCTCTACCTAACAAACAAGAGAAAATACGTTTCTGTAACTTTAACACTTTTGCACTCCGCGCAGCTCCCAAGCAAATAACCCTAATAGCGGCATTATATTTTGAGTCTTATCTTTTATTTGTTATGGAAAATTCTACAATTAGTTGTAATGTTTAGAAATAAAAATATAATCCAATGGAGATACAGCCACTTTATCAAACAAGTCTGATCAAGCCAGTTTGGTGTAGTGGTTAGGAGTGCGGACTTCTAATCTGGCATGTCAGGTTCGATTCTGCGCTCCCCCACATGCAGCCAGCTGGGTGACCTTGGGCTCGCCATGACACTGATAAAACTGTTCTAACCGGGCAGTGATATCAGAGCTCTCTCAGCCTCACCAACCTCACAGGGTGTCTGTTGTGGGGAGAGGAAAGGGAAGGCAACTGTAAGCCACTTTGAGCCTCCGAGTGGTGAAAAACGGCATATAAGAACCAACTCTTCTTCTTCTTCTTCTTCTTCTTCTTCTTCTTCTTCTTCTTCTTCTTCTTCTTCTTCGTCTTCATTTTCAAGCAGTTTTGTTAGAAGTAAAATAATAATTTTAAAAAACTGCCCATATTTCCATTTTCAAACTTTCTTGAATCTTCTCCATCTTACACTTTCTGCAATATTTTCTTAAATCCTAGGGCCACTTCTTATTTTTGTAGTCCCCAAAAGGGAGGTTAGTTTACTGTAAGGAATTTTATCTTGGCTGCAGAAGTTTAATCTTTTTATCTATAGAATTAACTATATATCCTTAAGTGGTTGAGCAATGAGGTAGGTTAAGTTAATGTCCATATATGCTGGAACGGCTATGAGCTTAGATGTCTTCCCAGGTCTCTTGATAACTTAACCCCAGGATAGCTGCAAAAGCTTTAATTTCTGCAGTTTACCTATGGGGAGCAGCTGTCCTGAGTACAAGTGGGTTACCTCATGATCTCCCTTTCATCCCAAGATACAACACGGCAGTATTGATAGCAAGACTTAACAGGCAAGCTGTGTTTACGTAGATCAGGCTTAAAACATTTAAAACTATAACAAAATTTAACTACGAAAATAAAAAGTGTATCCATGGTATATTCATATGTAAGCCTAAGGAAGGATACAAAGAAAACGTAAAAAAGAGGTTATCTTGCTCAGTGCAACTGTGTGGAAATAGTTATTTATCACTTTCTGAAAAAAATGTCAACAGAAAATGAGATAAAGTGTCTAACAGTTTGATTCTACATAAACACGGATCCTATATATGCCTCTTAGAAAGTGCTACCATTCACTTTATAGAAAATTAGCATTTCTTTCTCAATATGGGAACCTCTGTTAAACCCCATACACACACACACACACACACACACACACACACACACACACATTCACACAAGCCCCCCAATCTGCTTGCTTATCCCCACCTGGCAAATAAATACAACTGGGGAGTAAAATTATGCAAGACTGATATGGTTGGCTTCCTCTTGTAGCACTGAAAAGTCTTGTGTTAGATCCAGAAATGTATCAGTAGAAGACCTGACATTTGTAGATCTTACCCATTTCCCCATCTCCTCAGCAGTCATTCCCAAATGGTCTGAAGGGAATGCTGAGAGCAGGTGCGAGTAGATAAGTTCCAGTGTGTATCATCTTATGCTTATGTACACTGAACTTCATTTGCCAGAGTGTTGCCCATTCACCCAGTTTGGATCTCTTCACAGCTGGCCTTGGTTTCCACCATCCCAAATAACTTTGTGTCATTGACACAAATAAATAGTCACTATTACTGCTATGAGTACAATGCTTATTCATTGAGGGAAAACATCCACGCCTAGGGGAGAAAAATTTCTCCCTACCCCAAAACAAATTGCGCCAGAAGCTTTAATTTGGACATGGCTAAAGATATTGTAGTTGGGTTTTTTGGTGTGTTTTTCGTAAGAAAGCAAAACACTGGGAAAATCAAATATTCATCCAATTAATTCAGTAAAGCCAGTAGAACATAATTATTTAGCTGCAACAAGCTAAATACCTGTGTAATGGATCAACACTTTTCATTGCCATACACACAGATTCAGAGAACAGAAAAAGGACAAAAAAGGCTACAGGGGACCATTCTCAAAACAGCTCATGGACCACACGTAACGTTATCTGTATTTTTGAAAAATGTGGAATGCCAAGAAAAACGTAAAGCCCACCTTTTTAACCTCTAACTTTTATGGCACTGAAGCTATGTTAACATGTTCATCTGTTTAGCCTGAAGGTAAGATGACTAAGAGATGATATGATAGCCATCTTCAAGTACTTGAAGGGCTGTCATATATAGGGCAGTGGTCCCCAACATTTTTATCACCAGGGACTGGTCAATGCTTGACAATTTTACTGAGGCCCGTTTTGCCGAGTGACGTCGCTGCCACTGCCTGAGACCCTGCTCCACTGGCTTTCCCGCCGGCACCACTGACTTCCTGCCACTCACTGGGGGGCGCTGCCAGCAGTAGCTGTGCAGTGCCATGCCAAGAGGGAGCCCCCCAGCCATGGCAGCTGCCAGAGAGCACCAAAGGTGAGCCAGCGGCAGAGTGGCAGGGGCAGCCCCTGAGGCAGCAGCCGGGGAGGAGGATAAGGAGGAGCCGCGGCCCAGTATCAACTGATCCACGGACCGGTCCCGGTCTCCAGACCGGGGGTTGGGGACCACTGATCTAGTGGATGGAGCAGGGTTGTTTTCTGTTGCCCCAGAGGGTCGAACCAGAACCAATGGGTTGAAATTAATTCAAAAGAACTTTTGGCTAAACATCCAGAAGAAGTTCCTGACAGAGCGGTTCCTCAGCGGAATAGGCTTCCTCAGGAGGTGGTGAGTTCTCCATTTTTGGAAATTTTTTAAGCAGATGCTAGATAGCTATCTGACAGAAATGCCGACGCTGAAAGTTTATGCACTGGGAACCTCACTGCCCCAGCTCCAGTGCAGGAGCACAAATCAGGGGTGGATGAGGTACACCAAGCCAAATGCTCCCTTGGATGGGTGCAGGAAGAGGTGGGGCAACCTACCACGACTAAAATTGCAGCTTCCAGCCCGGCATGAAACCTCCAGTGTGTAAATAGTCTCTGTGAATTTAGGCAGATTGTGAGTGGGTTAGCAGAAGGGACTGTGTTGGTACTTGGTTCTTGTGGCCCTTTCTTGCATGCCCAGGGAAATTGTTGGAATCCATCCCCAGCCCGCCATTGGGTAGAGGTGGTCTATAAATCAAATTATTATTACAAATAAATAAAATAATGAAAGGGGAAAATACCACTCACCTATTAAGATACTCTCTAAAGACCTTTCTGATCCAAACATCTAATGTCTCCCCACTACACCTGGTCAGAGCAACCTTTGTGATCACACTGCCATCCTTTCATATTCTGTTTGTCAGAACAATCTCTGAGTGCATCTACTCTCTCTGATAAAAGAAATCATGGGAAGGCAAGCTGTTAAAACATGATCAGAGCCTTACAAAATGACAAGTGAATGAAACCCAGCGCAAAAGACCATGGATTTCCGTTCCACACGTCTCCCTCAGGAATGCATGTGTGCATAAAACCAACACCTTGAGAAATACACAAAATGGCCCAGTGGGACAAAAAAGTTAACCGAGGCCCATTCTCAAAACGACTCATGGGCGATGTGTTAATAACGTTTTTTTTTTTTTTAATATGGTAAGTCAAGAAAAAATAAAGCCCGGCTTCTTAACCTCCAACTTTTATTGCACAGAACCTATGCTAACAAAGGTCTGTGCATGGACCGCACGCATATACTTTACACGTACACACACCACATGCACATTTCTATATATACGCTCACACACCTCTTCGTGTCTCCCATCCCCCCCGTCTCCATCCAAGGTACCCAGAGTGTAGCTAATGGGATTTGACGCTGGCTTTAATTTTAATGAAGAAAGTTGCCAGTAGCAACAAAACTGTCAGTAGCAGCCAAGCACCATTAATAAAGGCCCAGACAACATTAGTGCACGGCAACAGTACAAAAGGTTCCTCCCCTGCTCACGCTGTGCTAAATTGGCTGCCCAATTTTTCTTAAATGTCCATACTATTTAGAAGACAATGTATTAATTTTTGTCATCCATTGTCAGTTGACAGGCCATCATTTTGTATCCCGAACTTTAGACAAAAATTAATTGAGAAGACTGGTAGTATTTATGAGGGGTATTATTTGTCAATTACAGCTTCTGTTTTTGATGTCATGCTAACGTCAGTGTTCCCGGCGCTCGGTTGCAATCGGAGAATTTCACATTGCTGAAACATCAGCTCTATGGTTGTTGTTGGTTTATTTTAATCCCTTGCAGTTACAAAACGTGGGTTGGCTCCTTTCGGGACTTTTCCTGTAATACTGGCGTTCTTTTTCAGTACAAGGAGGAGAGCTAGAGCATTGGATGAACGCACCACTGTTACGGGAAAAGTTCACCAGGACCCAACACTGTAAGCTCAATACTGGCTTTAAAAAAGCATGGTTATTATAGGTATTATAAGGTTATTATAAGTGTAATAATAATAGGCTTGGAGGCACAGAGAGCCAGTTTGGTGTAGTGGTTAGGAGTGCGGACTTCTAATCTGGCATGCCAGGTTCGATTCCACACTCCCCCACATGCATCCAGCTGGGTGACCTTGGGCTCGCCACGGTACTGATAAAGCTGTTCTGACCGGGCAGTGATATCAGGGCTCTCTCAGCCTCACCCATCCCACAGGGTGTCTGTTGTGGGGAGAGGAATGGGAAGGCGACTGTAAGCCGCTTTGAGCCTCCTTCGGGTAGGGAAAAGCGGCATATAAGAACCAACTCTTCTTCTTCTTGGGTAGGCTTGGATTTAAAAATGAAGAAATCACCAGCTAGAAAGGTTTAGACATGATTGCCTATTCCGCACAGTTCACATTTACTCAATTTCTTTTCTTATACAGAGTTGAGAAGAAGTAGGAAAGCAGCCCTGTGCGTTCAAATGGCCCTTATGCCAACGTTTCTGTTCTAACTCTAGATACAAGCAAAACTGTGACAAAAGAACAGAGGCATCAGGGATAGTGAGATTTAATTCTGAAAATGACGTGCCTCTCAAGTTAGGACACAAAAGTCTTTCATTTTTTTGAGCAGACTCACTTTCAGGATGCTTGGGTACCACTTGGAGAACAATCGTTGCATGTAAGGGGCTGAAAGAGGCAGTGGTAGGCCCACTGCTAAAAAAAATACCATCTTTGGACCCGCAGGAGCCTGCCAACTATTGACCCCATCTCGCATCTAGCATTTCTGGGGGAAATGGTGGAAAGGGCTGTGGCAGACCAATTATCCGCATTCCTGGATGAAGCTTCAGTCCTAGACCCATCCCAGTCAGGCTTCCGGCCTTGCCCCTGGGTAGAAGCAGTACTGGTTGCTCTGATGGACAACCTCCATCGCCAGCTGGACCAAGGTGGGTCAGCGCTGATTGTGCTACTAGATTGCACAACAGCATTTGACATAGTCAACCATGAGCTTCTAGCTCACTGCCTCGCCAATGCCAGGATATGGGGGACAGCCCTCCAATGGCTGATCTCCTTCCTCCAAGCTCGTGGACAGAGGGTAGCAATTGAGAGAGACAATCAAACTGCTACAAACTCACATGTGGAGTTCCACAAGGAGCAGACCTCTCTCTAATCTTATTTCACATCTTCATGCACCCTCTTGCCCAACTGGTGCGGCGTTTTGGGTTTGGGTGCCATCAATACACAGATAATACCCAGCTCTTCCTCCTGATGGATGGCCACCTTGTTTCATCCCCAGAATCCATAGCCAGATGTCTGGAAGCAGTGACACGACAGCTCAAGTAGCATCGTGTGAAGTTGAACACTTCAAAGATGGAGGTTCTGTAACTGGATAGAAAAGGTCCAAGCGAGGAAGCGCGATTGTCCACCCCGGATGAGGTGCAACTATCAGCAACTTGGGTGTGATCCTGGAAGCCTCCCTCTCCATGGAGGCACAGATCATGAGAGTAGCACTGCTGCCCTTCTACCACCTGTGCCAAGCCAAACTACAAGCGTCCTACTTGGCCCCAGAACACCTAGCCACAGTGATCCATGTGATGGTCACCTATCGACTGGATTTCTGCAATTTGCTCTATGCAGGCCTACCCTTATCCCTGACTACATCTGGTCCAGAATGCAGCAGCCAGGGTCTGTCTGTCTGTCTGTCTGTCTGTCTTTCTTTCTTTCTTTCTTTCTTTCTTTCTTTCTTTCTTTCTTTCTTTCTTTCTTTCTTTCTTTCCCCCTCCCAGGGGGGCTTAGGGCGGTTTACATAATAACATAAGAACAATACATGGACAATACAAAAACACCATGGAGATCCCACATCCTGCATGTGCTCAAACAGCTGCACTGGTTACCAGTTGAATCCCGGATCAGGATTAAGGCCCTAGTACTCACCTTTAAGGCCTTACACAGGCTGGTCCCAGTGTACCTAAGGGACCGCCTCTCTGTATATGACCCACAAAGAGCTCTATGCTCTGCCACCTCCAACCAGCTGATGATCATGATCCCAGGGAAGCACATTTGACCTCAACCAGGGCCTGAGCCTTCTCCATCCTGGCCCCCACCTGGCAACCCTGGACTGACCAACCTATTGAGTTAACAGTTAATATTGCTGTTAATGATTTAATTAAGAAAAATCACTATCACCAAATGTTACTGTTACTACTGTTCTTATCCTGCTGTTATTATTAAGCCATGTTTTTGCCTGTATGTTTTCTGTAAACCACCCTGAGCCGCGAGGGGCGATGTATAAATATAATTAATTAATTAATTACTCAATCAAAGGTGCTTATGAGGGCCACTAGAACTAGACAAAAACCCCTTTCCATGCGAAACCAAGGCAAGCCAAAGACTTCCTGAATTTCCAGATGGCTGGCCGTACATTTGCCAGTTGTATCAAAAGGCAAGCAGAGAGGATGAGGAGGAGAATGAAAGCACACAGACCTCCAGGAAAGGACGGCAAGCACCATCTATACTTGGTTGGATCCAAAGAAGTGTGAGCAGAGTCCTCTCTCCCCCTCCCCCTCTTCTCCCAGGGATCTGAACATGTCAAGACAGTGTTCCTGAGGGTCAGCATGCAATGCAGGACCAGGGCAAGGAGAAATCAGAAAACGCTGGAGGCCGACTCCCTGCCGGAGCAGAACCTCTGATTTATCTCCGACAGCATTTTTTATTTTAAACATCCAGAGCCGACTCAAAACGAAGCATCATGCCCAGGTTTTTTACACCACTGAGGACCAAGAGCCATTCAATCCCCTGGATGAGGCAGCCTGTGACAAAGAGCCTTTCACCTTTCTCTGCCCCTACTTAGTTGATCCCTCTTCTAAAAAAACAAAAACAAACTCCAAAACACAGGTATAGGATATCTGGGCAATGAAATGTAATCCAGAGGTTGCAATTAAGTCATTTCTTTCTCTCCTCCCGCATTAAAAATAATGAGAACAGAAGCAATTGCAGTTGTCTTCCAGGGCTGAGTTTATTCCTTTTGATTGCTCCCCTTCAGCGCTTCTCTCCACCTTCACTCCCAATTCACAGCTCCTATCCACATTGTTGATGACTGTTTAGGGAAGTCCCGGCACTGTTATTCCACTTACGGGCTGTCAGCTAAGACCAAAGAAGCCATGTTTCACCCTGTCCTTCTTGAAATCAGGGCTGGCCTAACTAGAACCGGGAAGCCAGGTGACTGACCAGGGCACCCAAATCTCAGGGGCGTTGGGATCGGCTAGGCAAGCTAGCTTAGCTGTTCTTCGGCTGAGTGACATGCCCAGTGTGCAGAGCTTCCGGCTTCCAAGAACATAAAGATGAAAGTAAAAACAATGAACATAAAAATTAGAAAACATTATTCTTGGCAACGAAGACGTATCTGAAGAAGTGTGCGTGCACACAAAAGGTTAAGTCTGCCTTTCTCAACTTTTTTATAATTGACAAACCCCTGAAACATTCCTCAGGGTTTGAGAAACCCCAGAAGTGGCACAATCGGGTAGAATATGGTTGGGGAAGCATAACTGTGGATATGCCCACCTGGGATCCATCCTACAGAAAATTCATCAAATCCCTATTCTAAAACAAAGTCTCCATTATTGTTATTATTTGAATTTATTGCCCTCCACGTATCAGGCAGTATGACTATATATGGTCATGTTGACCCCCCCCCCCAACTGGCCAATGATGGGCCTGGAGGAGATGGGAAGGGGACAGGCCCTGGGTGGGCATGTACACAACTATGCTTCCCAACTATATTCTGCACAATTGTGCCACTTCTGGGGTTCCTTGAAGTTTGAAGAATGTTTCAGGGGTTTCTCAACCATACAAAAATCGTGAAAGGCTGTCCTAGTCCATTTTGGCTTCCCCCTGTGTGGATTTGCTTTACGGAAACCACGGATGGGTAACGTGACAATATCACTGCGGTTGTTTAACAACCCCACCTGCCACAGACAGTTCTGTGGACATTCTTTTCTCAATGCTACAAGCGCTGTTTCAGTTATTTTAAATCCCAAGATTTTTTTCAGAGTCTTCTACACCCTGAGACTTCCTTTGTGTTTGTCGAGACCTCTCCTACTCATCTGTCCTTAACTCCACTGTGCAGCTATCCTCATGGTTCAAAAACAGATATAGTGCCACAGGATGGGCACAAAATTCTTTTTGGCTGAATTTACCCTTGGCCCGCAAGAGGGCTCAAAGACTCACTTTTGCAGAATCTTATGTGCTGAGTTCTTCATCATTTCCACATTCTCAAGGAAGAATTCACAAGGGACCCTGTGGATGACCTCGCCCTCCAGGATACCTTAATCAGATACCTTAATCCAGGGTTAGTCAAACTGCGGCCCTCCAGAGGTCCATGTACTACAATTCCCATGAGCCCCTACCAGCATTCGCTGACAGGGGATCATGGGAATTGTAGTCCATTTACCTCTGGAGGGCCGCAGTTTGACTACCCCTGCCTTAATCAGACTAAACATGTTGACCGTTTTACCTGGCTCACATTTACCCCTAGAAGGCAGGAAGGAAATGTTTCCAGATCACAACCAGAGATTCAGCTGGGAAACTCAGGGTGGCTTCTCACCCTGACAAAATAAACAATTTGTCCCTTGGTTCAAAACAAACGCACACTTCCAGCTACAAGGCACATGCGCATAGGAACAGCTCAGTGCCTCCACAAAATACAAAGAAGCATATCCTGAATCCTGGTTGTGTAGTTTACAAGGAAACAGAATGTGCAAGCCAAATCTCAGAACTGCTGCAGAAATCCATGGCCGAGAGGTGAGGTATAAATCTCATAAAATGTACATTTTCTACATGAGGACCTGTTTTCTACTTGCAGGCCTATACCCAAAGACAAACCATCCTAAGGCAGTGTTCCCCAATAGGGTTGTGCGATTCGGCCACTTCGGCGGCCGTTCCCTCCGGGCGCAGGCAGTGCCGCGCCGCGGGGGGGGGGCGGTGCCGGCAGCGGCGTGACAGCGGGCGCAACCATTCCGCGCCTGCGTGGTTGCGCCCGCTGTCACGCTGCTGCCGGCACCGCCCCCCTCCCCGCGGTGCGGCGCTGCCTGCGCCCAGAGGGAACAGCCGCTGAAGCGGCCGAATCGCACAAGCCTAGTCCCCAACCCTCGGTCCGGGGACCAGGACTGGTCCGTGGATCAGTCGGTACCGAGCCGTGGCTTCTCCTTGTCCTCCTCCCTGGCTGCTGCCTCCGGGGCTGCCCTGCCACTCTGCCACGGCTCACTTTTGGTGTTCTCCAGCGGCCGCCAAGGCTGGGGCTCCCCCTTGGTGTGGCACTGCGTAGCTGCTGCTAGTAGCGCCCCCCAGCAGGCAATGGAAAGTCAGGGGCGCCGGTGGAAAAGCAAGTGGAGCAGGGGCTCAGGTGGCGGCGACGTCCCTCAGTAAAAGTCTACTCCTCACCCAGGGCCTCAGTAAAATTGTCAAGTGTTGACCGGTCCCCGGTGATAAAAAGGCTGGGGACCACTGCCCTAAGGTATGGCTAAACAACAAGAACCCTTACGTTCACAATACTTTGAAAACAATGCAAAACATGCTGGGAGTGGGGAGGGAGAGAAATCCGTCTATTTTGAAAAAGCAAGCACTGATCATGGGAAGCCCAAGACAATTACTACTGTCCCCTATAAAGTCACTTAGCTAAAAATCTTTATAACAATGCAATCCTGTATACGAGCAAGAATCATTCTTCTCCAGCAAAGACAGAGATAATCTCCATGATTTGTACAATAATTTATAAGTACTCTAGGAACGTTTACAAATATCGTACTATCCTTCACGTACTTTGATGAAGAAGAAACTTAATTCATCAGCAGACATCTCGATATTATAAATTTCAAGGAAAACTCTCTCTCTGGAAACAAGCTAGCTTACACTACAATAAAGAAGAGATAAGGATACCCAAGGAAATCGAGTAAAAATCCCATTTATTTTATCTGTATTGTTATAATGAAGAGCACAGCAGAAGAAATTAGGAGTCCTTTGTACCCGGCCTAAGTTTCTGGGGAAAGGGAACATATTTACTACATCTACCTTTTTAACCTCTTTGTTGTAAAGTGTCAGCGGTATATCAGAGCAGGAGAGAAGGGCTAAGGACGAGAAAAAGCCCCACAAGCTATCAGTGAACAAATCTGAAATCCACCTCTGTGTTAACTCCTACCGCTAATTCATCATCCGAGGACCAGACAGCTCGCCTGATTGTGAAAACTCGCACTACAATGAGGGCCTCAGCTGACCACCAAAAACAGCAAAGGGAAGGGAGGGGCTGATGGGCAAAAGGCGAGAGAAAGGCTAAGATAAGTGCCGGCTGTCAGAACAAGGACAGAGAAGGGCAGGCCCTGAGGAGAGGAGGAGATAAAAAGAAAAAAAAAAGAATCTCGACAACTGCTTTATCTGATGAGGGTTATGGCTAATTAATTATAAACTCAATTACCTAATCCTTACTTCAGCAGTCTCTACTCATTAAGAGATAAAAACTTGACTGACTGCTAACTTTTGCATGCACGCGCACACAGGTGCACGCACAGCCCGTTTAGTTGCTCTCTTCGGCACACCCGTTACTTAAAAAAGATCTCCAAGAGCCTTTTCGACCTGTCAACTTTCTCCTCGCTACACAGAACGTTTCTCTTCTCCTCCCCGCTCCCTCCCTCCTACCACCCAAAGCACCCTCCGTTGCACAATGGGAGGGCAAGGCTTCCATGCTGTGCGGTGGCATTTAAAAGCAAACCGCGGGCATGAAACAATAGGCATTATGTACATCAAAGCAGCTCCTCTTCCAGCTGTGTTTCGGTTTTCCGAGGCTTGTGATCTGTTTCACATTTTAAATTGATTTTTTTTCCCCCTTTTAAATTTTGGGTGCCGAAAGTTGGGAACTACCCATCCCTCGGAACTCCGCTAAAGTTTAAAAGTTAACTGGCCCAATCAGTGGCAAGTTAAGGAACAAAACACGCAGAAGCTATTAGACAGTGTTAACCCGTGCAAATGTTTCACATTTAATTTCACACAGAGTGGGTCGTTTTTGCTATTTTTATCCAAGCTCGTGCAATTAAAGTGTTGTGGTATGTATAATATATTACGGAATCTTTAGCTCAGCCTTTCTCAACCTTTTTGCCATTGAAAAACCCATGAAACAGTCTTCAGAGTTCGAGAACCCCCAGAAATAGCACAATCCTGCATAATATTGTTAGGAAGTGTAGCTGTAGATATGGCTGCGCGGGGCATCTCCCCTTCCCAACCCCTCCAGGCCCATCACCGGCCATTTTGAGGGGAGGGGCTTCAACATGACCATATATGGTCATATCACCTGATAAATGTTTGACAAATTGAAAAAAATATATCAAAAATTAATTCCCACCCATTCAGGAAACCCTTCCAGTGCTGCCAAGAAACTCCAGGGTTTCATGAAACCCTGGCTGAGAAAGCCTGAATTAAACTGTTGTGGTATGTGTATTACCAAAACAGTTGTGGTTGTGGATCCTGAGCTGTTTGGTCTTCCTTTGGGGTGGAGGTAGGGAAGAGCCTCCAAATATTTTCAATGATCAGCAAATTATCTTTATATCTTTATATCTTCCTAAGATCTACTAAATTTTTGTCACTTAAAAAAAAGAAAAAAATAGTTTGATTCATTTTGCTTGACTTATGTAACGAAGTTCTGCCTTTGGAAGGAATTGTGTGTTGATGTTGTTCTCTGTGTCCTCACATGATACTGTCTACAGTGTATTCACCCTTGTTTGATTAAAACATTACTTTTTCTTGGCAACTGTTTTTTAGTGGTTTGATGACTCCCCTCTAAAATAGTACTAAGTATATTAACTGTATATCCATACTTTTCCTTGCAGTGTGATTTCCTTTTATATATTGCCTTAATTGAAACAATCCAGGCAGCATTAAAAATCAATTTACTCGTCTATCTTCTTAACATATCAATGACAGTCACTCATCATCATGTACTGCATGTTGCCTGTAGTTCCAAGATGGAAGAAAGGCAGCAGATACAAGTAAAAAAATACATACAGGTAGCTGTTTTTATTCTTCTGAAGCTGGAAATCAGTCTCAGAAAGACAGGTCTCCCAACCAACTAGTTGGGGTGCAAATACCTGGTGCTTAGTCCTTCTATTCCCCTATGTTTTGCATGCCTTGGAAAAAAACATCCTGAAACTCCTTTGATCTACCAGACCGTTGGCCTGGAGCCTTCCAATTCTATCCCCATAAAGGTTTGGCCAAGAGTAATTCTACCCTGGTCTGACGCAAGCCGCGTTGGACAACGCGTGAAAAACAGCTTCGAAAAATATAATAAGAAAGAAGAGAGGGGGTAGGAAAGAAAATGTCCACAAGTTTATACTAAACATAGCCACTGAGTATGGTGCTCAAAAGGGACCCATCAAAATATATCCCTTGACCGTAGGGAAACGTGAACCCTGAATGTCATTCATGAAGTCAGCCACTCAGATACAACAATAAACCAAGGTATGGAAATGAACCTTGGGAAGTCCTTGAACTCACCATCTCACAATTTCCTAGCCACTTAGCTGTGCAAGACACATCGTAGCCTAAGCCATGTACTGTGATGTGGTTGTTGAACTGGATGAAATGACCACTGAGGTTTGTTCCTTTGCCTACAGGAACAAAACATGGCGGCCGCTTGCATTTAAAGAGTCATCAACAGGCCTCTGTTCATTTATGCATGGAACAAACTAAAGCCATTGCTATGCTTGTGAACACAGAGTGGGAATGAAGGCTTCCTTGGCTAGGGAAGTCTTGGATCAAATTCCAGATGGCCATGATGTTTCCATGTAGGTATCTGGGCCAGCTGGAATCTATTTCTGCCCCACAAACTAGGACCCTAGACCAGACTGGCTCAAGATGTCTGAATGCGGTCAGTTTGTTGTAGCATCCATTTTGGATGTTCTAACAACTTTACAGCTTGATGGGAAATCATGGACTCTTCAACGGCTGTAGGGAAGGAGGAAAGGGAGTACACTAACCTGAAGACTTTTCTTTCATTTCTAAACAAATAAATAAACAAACAAACGAATGAATGACAACTCCCTGATTGCTATGTTCAGCCAGCCTTCAAGTATATTCTGATATGGGATGCTCAACATCAGTATCATCCAGGGTAGGTACCTCATTACAAAAAAGCCTTCAGAAGACATTCCCCCTAACCCAAGTGCCTGAAGAAGCAACAATTACCAATTCACGGGAATTAGTAAAGCGAAAGGGATGAAGCCCAAACAGCAATCTTGTATAAGACAATCAATTAGTGTTGAATGGCCACAGAGACATTAATAACCCTTGCCAAACAGAGCTATTTTCAAAAAGACCCCACCGTGCAGAAGCTAGGGGGATACACTGAGCTGCTTTGCCTAGTAGCCTTGGGTACTTTCTTCACTGTGCCAGCAGGATTAGCAAGCAGAAATTGCTCATCTGGTTTACAAAAGCCCATTGAGAAAAATTCTCAGAGCTCTGCACACATCCAACCCCTGCCTAGCTCCTCTTCAAGATGCTTGGGTTACAACAAAAAAGAGCCACTAAGTCCTTGGCCTTTGAAATGCATAAAGACCCTATTCTTAACACTAATCAGTCTTCATGAGACATGCAAATCTTCTTCCACTGTGCTAATGCTGTGATGTGATGGCCACCGCAAACCAACCTTCCAGTACAGACAGATGGGATAAGCATAGAGCATCCTTTAGTCATGCTGAGTATCAGCATACCATGGGAGGAACTGGAAGTGGTGAAGGCCAGAGGATGCTGATCAGCATAGCCAAGTGCCACCACCAAACACTTTAAATTGTAATCATGAGTTCAGGGACTTCTTCACTAGTCACAGAAGCGACAGCAATAAAATTTATTCAAGGCCTTCCAAGGGCATTTCAAGATAAAACTTTCTTTCCTGGAAGCTAGAAGGATGGTCATTATGCTTTCCCCCCATAGTATTAGTATTTGAGATGTTCCTCTGAGTCTTCAAGAAACCAGATGGAGACAGACTCAAGCCAAATGAGTCCGATTATCCCATGAGTCAGATTATCAAGAAGACAGGTCCACTGCCAAGAGCAAGGCAAATCTTCAGATTGTAAACCAGAAACCCATGATCCCTGAGATAACTTCCAATCATCAAGGAGATCAGGAGTACTCAATGTAGTGTTGGTGGACATCACGGCACCTGTTGACGTTCATCAAGCGAGGGGCAGCATGGTGTTGTGTTTTAGAGTGGTGGCCTCTAATCTGGAGAACCGGGTTTGATTCCCCACTCCTCCACAGGCAGCCAGTTGGGTGACCATCTACCTCACAGAGTGTTTGTTTTGGGGAGAGGAAGGGAAGGGGATGGGAAGCTGCTTTGAGACTCCTTCGGCTAGTGAAAAGCAGTATAGAAAAAACATCTATTCTTCTTTTAGAAAGTGGATGTAGCAAAGTTGGGTCCGATGGCAGCAGTTTAGTGGTCATTTATTTATTATATATTTATATACTGCCCTGCCTTGAGGCTCAGGGCAGTTCACATATGTCCAACGCCCTGTGTCAGAAATCCAAAGGCTCAAAAAAGTGGGGATCCCTGAATTAGATCAGAAAGGAAGGAGGACAATGAATGAGGTCATCCAAAGATGTATGTCGCGCTATTGAGCAGCAAAAAAGTGGAACGTAACTATTCTATGAGGAAAAATATTAAGTACAGTAGCTTTATGGAAAAGATGGAGGATTAATGAAAGGCCTTGAATTGGTCGTCATTATACCCTTATGTGAACCTGAGCTATTTTTCAGTATTTGGGATTTCTGAGGATAGGGAAGTTCTTATAAGATCCACTCATGCTAAATTGTACTCATTGAAAAACCTAGGAAAAAATCAGGATCCACAGTTGCTTCAAAACTGTAAAACTATGTAACAATAAACCAATGATAAAAGACAAACGGAATAAGAGAAGTTATATATAAATGGAAATTTATGTGAAATAATTTAGAGCAAATCCACATTTTTTTTCTCTTTTGAGCAAGAAGCCTGTTAAATTAAATAGGAACTTTAAAAAAAAGACAGACACTGTAAAGCAAACCACAAATTCCAATTTCTGCATCTATTATTCTTTTTAAATAGACTTAAGCAATTTGTCCTTTTCTGTCAAAATGCTAGGCTTCATATGGTATGAAACAGTAGGAATGCATTCCAGTGCTCTTTAATTTAGTCAGAGGTTGGCCACAGACCTCAGTGTGTAGAATTATCTGTTCCCCTTTTCCCCACAAGGCAGCCAACTTAAAAGTCAAAGTCTTGCAAAGCTATCTGGGACCTTGCAAGCTGTAACAGCAGAGCACCTGATTCATTTGTTGCCACGGGGGAGGGAGTGAGGCAATTCCTACTGGAAGGCCTCACAATCAATCAGAACTGAAAGTCAGTATAATGTACTGGGCCCTAATCTTAATAGTCCAGGCTAGCCCAATCTTATCAGATCTCGGAAGCTCAATGGGGTCAACCTTGCTTAGCGTTTGGATGGAAGACCACCAAGGAATACCAGAGTCATAATGCCAAGGCAGGCGATGGCAAGCCAGCTCTGAATGTCTTGTGCATTGAAAACCCTATAGAGCTGAAATTAATCAGTTGCAACTTGACAGCAAAATAAATAAAATAAAATGCTGTACTGGATTGTGTCAGTCCAGAAAAAAGAGTGACCCAGGCAGAAAACCCCAGTTTGATATGATTCCCCACTAATACCAATTCTGCACGGGGAGCTTCACTGCTCCAACTTTTGTGCGGGAGCACAAATCCGGGATGGACAAGGCACACAAGACCAAATGTTGTCCCATGAGGAAGCAGAAGAAGGTGGGGCAAGCTGCCCCAGCTCAAACTCCAACCTGTAGCCCGGCATGAAGCTTCCAGTGAGGAAACGGGCTAAGTGACCTTGAGTCATTGACTTTCATTCAACCTAGCCAACGTGACATGGGTATTGTCAGGATAACATATGGGAAGTGGAGAGCCATGGGTGATCCTTAGAGAAAATGCCTGATAAAACTGAGGGGTGGTCACAAATATGGTTATAACAGGTTTAACAATTAAAACAGGGTCCTCTCTTCCTTCAGATTGCTGATCGAATCAGATCCTGTTTCAAGACAGTTCCAGGGCACAATCTGACCCAGTCTGAGTAGGGAACTTCCAGGATTGTGCTAAAAATGTGATTTCTTCCCCTCAGTGCCTACTGCTGGGGGTGGGGTGTAATGGGCAAAAAGAGAGAGAAGAAAGGCAGCCTGTTTTCTCTTCACTCTCGGAGGCAGACCCAATAGCAGCAGCCACTATACATTTGAAGTCTCTTTGTTTCTTTGAGGCAAATTATACATTGAAAGCTGCACACAGGTCTTGGGGAATGACCATTGAGATCATTGTTCCTTGTCCTCTTGGTAGTGTGTCTGCACTGGGCTCATTTCGTCCAGGACATTTTTTATTTAATTCATTCATTCATTCATTCATTCATTCATTCATTCAAATAAATAAATAAGTATTTATTTATTTATTTATTTATTTATTTATTTATTTATTTGAATGAATGAATGAATGAATGAATGAATGAATTAATTAATTAATTAAATAAAAAAATACTGCCCCTTCTCTAGATGGGCTTGGGAAGGCAATTTATAATATAAAAAGAAACATATAAAAAGAAGCTAGTGTGTAAGTGAGCATTCCCACTGTTCAAAAAACATTGGTTAAAATTACATTTCTGGAATGTTGGGTATAAGGAAGCAATAAATAGGAGAGAACAGAAAGTCTAGGATCCTTCTTGGGCTAGATTCTAGCTCCTAACCCAAGGAGTAACAGGGAGAGCTGAGCTTGAGAAGATGAGGGATCAGGGGACCCCAAGTGTTATTAGACTCCCCTGTGATGCTGGGTTCTTTTAGAATCTCTTAGCCAAGAGAGGTTGTCCCATCTTCAGATCATGGGGCCATCATTACTCACCCTTGTAGGACCAGGACCCGGGTCATCAACCTCTAGGGTCTCTCCCCACTTGGTGGAGGGCGCAGATTCTTAAAAGAGCAGTCCAATGAAGTGCCAGGCTTAAAGCCCATGTTCCTACAACAGAGCCAGGCTGCTACTGTGGGACATTTAGTTCTCTGCTGGAACATGAGCCAGTGAAGCCCCAACAGAAAGCCTAGGTACAGCTCCTCATTATAGGTGAGACTGCTTTGTTTTCAGAATATTAAAACCTTATGTGAGCTTAGAGCTAGCAACCAGCAGATAGGCCTCAACCAAGGCAGGGTCTTTTCTGCCCTCACCCTGGCCTGGTGGAACACTTTTAATGGTAACATCAGTGTCCTGTGGGACCTTGGACAATTCTACAGGACTTGTACAACAGAGCTGTTCTGCCGGGCCTATGTTTGAGGCTCCGAAAATTACCTCCCTACCTAATTACATCTAATGAATTATTATCTGGCATCCTTCCATCTCCCTTCTGAGCAGGGGACAGCCTAGGCAAATTAGTTTTAGTTTTAATTCTGGATTTTTAAAACCTATGAGAACTTAGATTTTAACTTGTCTATTTATATTATTGCATGTTTTTAATTATAGGTAAACTGCCCTGAGCCCACAGGGAAGGGCAGTATACGAATGAATGAGACATCCACTGCTGTCATCACTACAACATTTCCAGGTGCAATCTGGAAATGACAAAGGATATGATAACTCAGTCTGGTGCAAAATACTGACAACAGTGGTCTCTTTAAAATACCGCAGAAATGAGTCTTATCCTGCTGACCCTACGAGAACTGTAGCTGTCCACCCATTTATTTTACCCAATGTGTTTTTAGACTTTTGATGTACTGTTATTGTTCTGTATTTTCTTCCCGTCTGTTCTGGCATGTTTTGCAATACTTGATTTATCATGCTGTGATCAACTGGTTGAAACCAAAGTTTCCAGTGAATCCAAGAGCTACGTCATTGTCACTTCCGGCCTGTTCCAGGAAGTGACAAACCAGCACAAAGCCAGTTGCTTTTCTTCTTCAAGGCTCCAAGCTATGCCCACAGCATTACGATTTGGCCAGTTCTCACATATACCAAGATCCTAGTGTCTATATATATGTGGGAACCTGGAATTTGAGCCTCTCTCCCATTACATAACGAGCCAAGAAAGAAGTTTATTTTAAGGTTAATTCCTGATGTGCCCACAAGGTCTGAGAAGGAGAAATTGTTCTTTTTTTATTGTCTGACCCTGATCTATACATTTCCTGCAGATTACCTTTCTGTGCCCTTGCAGCCAGGAGAATGAGTCATAATGAGCAAGGAAAACAGGGTATCCAAAGACTCTTAAACTCTAGATACTGTAAAGGTAAAGGTAAAGGTATCCCCTGTGCAAGCACTGGGTCATGTCTGACCGTTGGGTGACGCCCTCTAGCGTTTTCATGGCAGACTCAATATGGGGTGGTTTGCCAGTGCCTTCCCCAGTCATTACCGTTTGCCCCCCAGCAAGCTGGGTACTCATTTTACCGACCTCGGAAGGATGGAAGGCTGAGTCAACCTTGAGCCGGCTGCTGGGATCAAACTCCCAGCCTCATGGGCAGAGCTTTCAGACGGCTGCCTTACCACTAATCGCTAATGGAATTTAATCTGTTAATGTCTGTTTAGCTGAATTATATGTACATTCATTTATATTTTAACCTACTTGTGAAGGCCTTTGGCCAATACAATAAAATCTATCTACTTTACTCTATTTTTCTCCTGTGCACATCGGCAGCAAGGAACAACAGCAATCAGCGGTGGTTATGTACACCTAGGTGCTGCCTCAAGTGACTCTGCCCCTTAAGGGCAAGGGCAAGGTAGGGCCGTGTGTGGTGACAGCCAAATCGGCCGTTCAGGTCGACACAGCCAGCGCCACGTCACCGGGGGGGAGGGGGGAGGCGAGGCGCGGGCGCCGGTTTGGCCGATTCGGACACTGCCACGCACAACCCTAGCAGACAAAGGACACCCCAAACCTGAGCCCCTGCCCTTTTGTACTGCCGTTTAAACTGCTACAGTGTGACAGTACCCTTTCCAGACAAAAAGAAAAGAACCCTATAAAAAGGGAATTGTATTGAATGACTGCACAGAGAGAAAAGAACTAAAAAAGAAAACCCTAGCCCATTAAATCTCATCAACAGTTGGAATTTGTCCTTGTTAGCCAATAGGAAAGAACTACAACTTTCCCAAGGAAATTATGTTCTAGTGAGGTGGACCTTGTCCTTTTCTGAGGAAATCTGAAAGCAGTCTTTAGTATTCACTGGCATAATTAGGGCTGCAGTTAATTTCATTAAACTCTCTTGCTGCTAAATGAAGCAGATTATGAGACATCTTTTATTGCAAGGCGTGAAATTACAGCCTGTCAGCTGCCAATGGTAGAGTAAAACTAATGAATTACAGGGTAAATAACACCAGAATTAACCAGCCAATTTAACATAGCGCAGAGCAAAGTCATTTTTGCTTTGAGCTCTGGCAAACAGTGCTGATAGGATACCTGCTCAGGTCAACGATGGAAACGCTGAGAGGGGGAAAGTTCAGACATTCCGCCGGCTTAAAGATCACGGAAGCCATACAGAAAAATCGGCAGAGCTTCCCAGCCTAGGAACAGTATTCCATTCCCCTAAATATCTGAGTTCACAAGGATAAGCCGCTATGGAATATGCAGTGATGTTACCAAGGTTTTTTAGATTCTTCAGTAGTGTCCAGTCCAATCTCTCTGAAGACCTGATGTTAAAAAAAAAAAATTAAATATTCTACAGGCAATAGTAATGTAAAGGTCTTCCACGGGCCAACTGCTTTAATTACAAAATCTCCACGCAGGATTTCAGGGGAACACTTAATTATACATTACACACTACCCAGGGTCACTTGAAAAACAATTTTGCTCACTGTACAGAGAACGCAACTAGTGACTTCGGCAGTAAGAAGATGAGACCCCAGAGATTTCGCATAAGAGATCTCAAGAAGCAAGCCAGAATCTCGTCTTTGGAAAGGGGGCTGGGGGGAATCAAAGCTCAGGACAAACTTTGACCATCATCCTAGCTAATAGATGGTGACACTTTTTTGCAGAAGGGTGTGTTTTAATATTCTAAAGTTTTTGTCGATTTTAACCCACTGACGATAAAAGATCAACCATCTTTCTTTCTTTCTTTCTTTCTTTCTTTCTTTCTTTCTTTCTTTCTTTCTTTCTTTCTTTCTTTCTTTCTTTCTTTCTTTCTTTCTTTCTTTCTCTTTCTTTCTCTTTCTTTCTTTCTTTCTCTCTCTTTCTTTCTTTCTCTCTTTCTCCCTTCCTTCCTTCCTTCCTTCCTTCCTTCCTTCCTTCCTTCCTTCCTTCCTTCCTTCCTTCCTTCCTTCCTTCCTTCCTTCCTGGGAAAACAAACTGCTATCCCCCCCCATACAGTTGGGAGACAGGCTGATATTTCTTATTCTCTCCCCCCACCCCCACCCCATACAGGTAGGAGACAGTTTTAAAGACACAATAAAATCTGAGTCTACGGAAATGTGCTTGCACTCGAAAGCTCACGCCTTGAATAAATCTTTGTTGGTCTTAATGAAAGGCCTTGAATTGGTCATCATTATGATCTTATGTGAACCTGAGCTGGACTCAGAAGAGAAAGGGTTGCAGTAATTTCGACTATTCAAGGCTAACAGAATTTAGACTGTTGACCTCTGAGTCTTCCCCCCAACTGGTATGAAATTCTAATGGCTCGTACCTCCTGCTTCAAGGGAACCCGCCCACCACCACCACCAAATTACAAAGAGATAGTGGAAAGGTTCCCAGTTTTTCAGGCCTTTTTAATGCTTACTTTCACAGAAGGCAAAGGCAGATGTTTTGTGTGACCAGAAAATAGGCAGCGGCGCTGGGTGCACCCAGAGAATACTTAGTACCCCCAAAACAGCAGGCCAAGCCAGACAGCCAGGGACAAAGGCACCCCAAAACCAGGAGACCTAGTTATAAATAAGGAAGGTGGAGAAGGTACTTGGTTACCTGTACCTATGAAGGTAGAAGGGGAGACATATTAAGGTTGGCTGATGAGTGGGAAGGAGAGAAGGGAGAACAATAAAATAATATGGGGGCTTTCAGGGAAGGGAAAGAGAAAATGAGTGAGGGACAGGAGAAGCTCCTCTCCACAAGTCCTTGCAAGTTGCCTATTTGTTATATTCTAATTTAACATCTTGTACCTCTTGTACCACAGAGTGGTAAGGCAGTAGACATGCAGTCTGAAGCTCTGCCCATGAGGCCGGGAGTTCGATCCCAGCAGCCGGCTCAAGGTTGACTCAGCCTTCCATCCTTCCGAGGTCGGTAAAATGAGTACCCAGCTTGCTGGGGGGTAAACGGTAATGACTGGGGAAGGCACTGGCAAACCACCCCATATTGAGTCTGCCATGAAAACGCTAGAGGGCGTCACCCCAAGGGTCAGGCATGACCCAGTGCTTGCATAGGTGATACCTTTACCTTAATTTGAAAACATTTTATTCATTCCAGAAGAGAAAATATTTGACTAGTCTCCTCCCCCGCTCCCCCGGTGTTCCCCTTAATTTTCAGGGTTTTTTTTTTCTAATGAAAAGGCAGGGAGAAGGGGATCCCTTTTTTTGCCCCCTGTGTCCTCACATCTCAAGCAATCCATTCCTAATATTTTATAGGGAGGAAGTTTAAAAAAGCAGGTAAACACTTCCTCAGAAAATGTTGGTGTATGCCCAGATTGCATCCAGTGAGACCATCAGAAGCGTGGCTTTATTCTCTCTTAATAATGTACTACTGTGCAATAACTATAGCGGGCTTTCTCAGCCAGGATTTCATGATAAGGGTTTCACGCCCAGTTGGGTGTTAATTAATTTTTAGAATATTTTAAAGAATTTGTTAAACTTTCATTGGTCGATATGGCCATTTTATTGATTGATTGATTCATGTTTTAATGTATACCCCGCCACTCTCGGCAATGTGCCAAAAAATACACAATATAAACTATAACCCCCCATTAAAACATTAACAATACCGAAACAGCCTCAAAACAGTATCAAAAAGATGGCAGAATAAACTTCGCCAATACATCTCACCCAACTCTGCTTTTCCAGCCTGATGGTATAACTCAAAGACTCTGATTGTATATGGCTAGCGGGAAGCACTTAGCCTAGAGCTTAGCACAAGGTGGGACCCACAGCTCATAACTCTGGTCACCTCCCCTTGGCCTCAACAAAACACCTGGTGGAAGAGCTCTGTCTTGCAGGCCATGTGGAATCTAGATAGTTCCGTCAGGGCCCTCAGCTCTTCTGGGAGCTCATTCCACTAGGATGGGGCCAAAGCCAAAAAGGCTCTGGCCCTTGTGAAGGCCAGGCAAATATCCCAGGGGACGAGTGAGGCTCTTCTACACAAGTATTTGGTCATGTTGACCTCTTCCCCCAAAACACAGCCAATGATGAGCCTGGAGGGGGTAGAAAAGGGAGGAGACCTAGTTGGGTGTGTGCACAGCTATGCTTCCCAACTATATTCTGCACAATCGCACCACTTTGGGGGATTCTCGAAGCCTGAAGAAGGTTTCAGGGATTTCTGAACTGTAAAAAAAGTTGTTGCACCAATTGGGTACAATGACCAGAATGCTTTGAAGTTCAACATTCATGTCAATGAAAAGTCCCCCCCCCCCAAGTCCAAAACAGTAATGTTTTATTCCAAAAGAATGAAACTTATAAAAAGGAGGAAGCTGAAAGAGAAACTCAATAGCACCAGATCTCTGGAGGATGCTTTGAATCTATTTAAAACCACTCCAAATTGAGACCTAGATAGAATGCATTCCCAAAGTTTAGGAAAGATACTGCTAGGTCTAACAGGATGCCTGCATAATTAGCAATTCAAGTCAAGGAAGCCATGAAAGTAAAACAGCTTTTAAAAAAATGGTTTACCCTAGCAAAGTGAACAGAAGGGAGCATAGGGTCTGGCAAAATAAAAAGTTAATAATTTGGACAAGCAAAAAAAAATGAGCAGCAATCTACTAAAACATCAATAAAACAATAAGTACTTCTTAAAATATATTCGGAGCAGCAAACTGTCCAAGGATGTGTTTGGGCTGTTCAATAACATAGGAATAAAAGGATCACTGAAGAAAGAGAGACACATAGCAGAGAAGCTAAATGAATTCTTTATATCTGTTTGGAAAGTGTGGGGTATGTTCACCTCAGCCACTAGATTTAGGAAGTCTGAACAACTTGAATCAAGCTGCTGAAGAGATTAAGTTCCAGGACTAAAGGGTAAATTAAAACCCAGTATTAAAATTAAAATCTCTTGGTCCTGAAAGCATATACCCAATAGTTGTTAGGGAACTAAATTTGTGAAACTGTTTATCTATTAACTAGTACATGTAACTTATTGCTAAAATCAGCCTCTGTCTCAAACTGGAGAAAAATAAATGCCACCAGTTTTTTAAAGTACCCAAGAAAGAAACCAGGAAATTAGCCTAACATCTACCCTAGGTAAATTAATGGAAGGACAGTATTACTACGCATACAGTGAGAGACTGCTGAGAGAAAACCAGCATGACAATTTATGATTGTAGAAAAATTAATCAATAACAATGAAGTAATTCGGGGGAGGGGGGAATGAGGATTTTAATAAAGTTTGGGTTCATTTGGTAAATTACTTAAAGAAATGTTCAGATTGTAATATATGTAAAACGGTAACGCAAGTGGAGACTTGAGATAATAAGTAATGGATTTGAATTTTAATAGAAATGACATTTTTATAGGAATCGGAATAAGGAATGAAGTGTCAGACTATTTGTATTCTCTTTTGTATTTCTCATTTTTTTTCCATATTGTCTATCTTTTGTTATTTTTCTTCTTTAAATGAAATAAAAAACATTATTTAAAAAGAGAAAAAGAAAATCAGTATGACATCTGCAAAGGAAAGTTCTTCTTTACCACATGTTTGGCGTTATTTTGAGAAAATGAACAAGCTTTGTGCATAATGGTTATCTGGTACACATTATGTACACTGACTTCCAAAAGGTATTTGACCAAAGATTCCTGATTAGGCTTAGTTATTGCATACTGGATAAGTTTATTAGTGAAGTGGCTTCAAAATTTCTAGAAATTTTACAATCTCCATTCATAGTCTTAACATTCCTTCATTGAGGTTCTTGTCTTTATATCACCGGATTTAACATTTCTAGCAAATGTGCACAGATCCCACTTTCCTCCCATGTATATACTTTTGTAACAAATATGCCTAAAGTTCTGCTGATTAAGGGTCAATAAGGTGAGAAGATCAACCCTCAAGAAAAGGAAGGAGCATAAGGAGAGTCATGTGCAACCATTTTGCCACGCAATCCCACAAAGGCTGTGACAAAACTCCTCCTGCATATGGTCTGAATCAGGCTAATATTTTATAGCGGTGATACCCAAACGTTTTCAAGTCACCACCCCCTTGGTTACATAAACTCATCTTCGGGGCCTCCTACTCTAGCCTATTCAAAGCATCGTTCAAAATAGCAGTCTGCACAACCCACTAAAAAGATAATAACAATAAAATTCAAAACAGTAGTGATTAATTGCACATTTATTCAAAATCCAATTAAAACCTTTTACTTTAATTTATTCAAAAAATTTGATGAACTCGATCCAGAGATACCACGTTTTCAAAGCCTGATAGGCATTTAGCAAGAATCTTGGCTACAACGTTTAGCAGTTACTTCACTGTTCAGTAAAGTCTTGAGGAAGACCGTTTATGCACTGGGAACTTCACTGCCCTACCCCCTATCAGGAGCACAGATAGAAGGTGGATGAGGTGCACCAGGCCAAATGCTCCCCCATGTGGGTGCAGGAAGAGGTGGGGCAACCTGCCACGACTAAAACCCCAGCCTGCAGCCCGGCATGAAACCTCCAGTGCATAATCGGTCAAAGTGATACCAGGTTCTGATGTGTGGTTTAAAGACACTTATTAAGAGTATTGCAACACAACACTTAGTAACCTGGAGTCAACTGCTTTGCTTAGAGAGACGTTGGACGGCCACGCTAAAACCACATTCCACCAAATACAATGTTTGAGCGCAACAAGGAGCTTCTTTCCCACTGTCCATAGTGCAGGATACCACTAATAAATTTTAACACTTGATTGCATTAAATGTTAAAAGTGACATATATCTATATTATTTTATTTATTTATTATTAAGTTTCTATACCGCCAAACTCCTGGACAAGCTGGCTTGTGGTAGCTCACAAGCAGGGTAAAACGTAAGATGGCAAGATTACCATCTTGCCAATAGAAATACAATATAATACAACAACTTAAAATGGCAAGATGGCGGCCACAACAATCCATACTAGACCCCTGGTTCCTCACTTTCCCGTTCCAGCAATGTCAAACAGATGTAAAACTAGGGGTGACGGTAGGCCCCTGGGGGAGCCAGATGTCACACTCCAGGAGTCTGACCCTAAGGCACTGGGGGGGGGGGAGGTTGGGGTTTTTATTTATTATTTTATTCTCGCCGTTGGACTATGTTGTGGTTCGAACGTTTCCCCTTGTTGGGTTTATTTTATGCTGTAACCCGCCACAAGACGATTTTCTCGATAGCGGCAGGTAGTAAATCACACAAATGAATAAATGATAAATATAATTTTTATAAAATATTGGATGGGCTGCAACAAAAATAACATGTACATAGCTAAAAAGTGCACATTACAATCAACAGATTGGATAACCAAGAATGCTGGGAAATAAATACCACACTCAATACTACTGTGTTAAGGCCTTACTAGCAAAAACTTCAAAAAATGACTAAGTGACACCTGGTTACAACAGTTTCTCAAAATGCAGTATACTGGTTTGATTAGAACTCTGGTGATTTATTTACTAAAAATTCCTACAGTTTCCATCATAGAATCATAGAGTTGGAAGGGGCCATACAGGCCATCTAGTCCAACCCCCTGCTCAACGCAGGATCAGCCCAAAGCATCCTAAAGCATCCAAGAAAAGTGTGTATCCAACCTTTGCTTGAAGACTGCCAGCACTATGCAGAGGCAGAAACTCGGAATGCCATTTGCCAGCATGGTGTCATAGCCTGATCAATTGTAAATAAGTGAACAATCCGGTCAAAAGGGCCTCTCAGCACCACCCCCTAGATAATCCCATCAAGCCCCAGGGGCAGTGTTGCCCACTTTGTGAACCATTGTTTTATAGCACACACAAGAAGTACAGAGAAAAAAAGGCCACAGGCTAAAGGAAAGATCGGTACACAGAAAATGCCAATACTACAAAGTGAGTCTGTAGAGCATGTTTTTGGATGTGTGTATACACACCTTTAATTTGTATTTTGCACAATTTTTGATGCATGAGTGAATTATCTTGGCTATTCTCAAAGCTATTTGATTCTAGAATTTCTGGTGGGTGGGGAAGGGAATACAGGGTCTTTGGGGGAACTGGAAACAGTAATAGATCACCTATATAACCTTAACATTTACTGATACTGCAACCTGTTGAAAGTACTTTACATAGATTATTGCAGCTTCTTTTTTTACATTAGCCCTGTCTCTGAAGAAGCGTGCATGCACACAAAAGTTTATACCTTGAATAAAACTTGGTTGGTCTTAGAGGTGACAAATTTTGTTCTGCTGCTTCAGATCAACATGACTACCCACTTGAACTGACCCATAAGGAAATGTGTGTTTATCCTTAAGTATTCTCCATCTTCACAACAGTTCCAGAATCAAGATAAAAGCTCAGAGACAAAGAAATGACTGTACTTGAGGATCCTCCAAAGCCAGGGGTGACCAAACTGTGGCTCTCCACATGTTCATGGACTACAATTAGCATGAGCTCCTACCTGCAGGGCCAATTAGCAGGGTCTTGTGGTATTTGCAGTCCATGGACATCTGGAGGGTCACAGTTTGGCCACCCCTGTCCTAAGCCATTCTCAACTTCAAAATAAATGAGGGAAAAGTCACAGGGAAAAAAAGAATCTAGTCAGAGAATAAATGATTTTAAAGAGGTTATAGATCCTCCTACAAACACACACAGCATTTTGCTGGAAAACCCTGGCCTACTCATTCTCCCATTGTAATCCACCTCGGGGACAAATGACACACATGATGACCTCCTCATATCCCCCATGTCCGCCACAGTCCTTCCAACCAGACATGCTCCAGGAGTAGCATGCTCAGAACTTAAATGTGAACATGTCAGGGGGCATGATGCCTGTCAGTTGGCTCCCTTAGCACTTTCAACAGTACAGGCACAAAACTGCACCAGAAAAAAATGGCGACACAGCCCACTGAAAGCCATGGTAACTCCCTTTTCACACCCTCGGGAACCCAAGAAGCTCAGGATACCGACCAAGTGTGTTTCCAATCAGTACTCCCCATGCCATCCCCATCCTTCCTTTGCACCCAATCATGACTTGCCCTGCCACGCAAATAATTCCATGAAGTCACTCCATAACTTCAGGGGTAGGGCAAGTAGCATCGAATCCTGCATGACAGCTCCCTGCTGAATGGACTTAGAGCTAGTGGACACATACCTCAAGAGCGGGCAAAACACAGACATGGCATTGAGCACTGCTGGCTGAACACCTGGATGAAAGAGACCATGAACAGAGCGAAGTCCACACAGTGCTTGACCACTCCCAAATTTCAGGCCCCACAGGTACCACAATTTTGTCCATCAGGATCCCATGGCGTAGCCATGCATGAACAGGTAAGCAAGAAACCCTTCCCCAACCCCCTTCCCACCTTAGCCAGCAACAGTGGCATTGATCCTCATTGGAGCCACTCTGTAGCTCCCAAATCGGGCAGCTGAGGACCAGAAGCACTCTCCAAAATGGACATGGACCTTATGTTGATGGGAGAGGGGTTCTGAAGGTGGCACCACTGTACCAGGCTGCATTGCCCTGCCTACTGGCAACACTCCCCATGCACAAAATGGGCTGGCGAGGGAGAATCCACTGCTATTTGAGTGTCGAGTGATACCATTGGATGCCCAAACCCTTCTCTTGCAAGAATGCCCGCTCACTACTGACAGAGTGCATCTTCAGATACATGAACACCAGGTGTGGGTGATCAGGATTCTGCCACCTGTCAGGTCCCCCTTGTAGCATCAGAGTGCCAGATGGGGCATCCGTGACTCCAAATGGCCCGTATGCTGCCACTCAGAAACACGGGTGGCTGTTCCATTGTAGGTTTCCCCAGTACACAAGTGGCCAGTCCAATGGGGAAATAATTTACTGGACAACCTTGGCCACTAACAGTAAAAACTAGGTGTGCCACAGTTGACATGTGCATCAGCCTACCTGATGGCTTCCCTGGCTGATGTCTGCCATGAGGGTAAATGCCAGGTCTCCACCACCCAAAACCATCCTGGGGCCTAGTGGCCACAAAACTAGGAGCACCTGCTCACTATTTTGTGGATGCTGGGGACCAACACCATGGAGGGATCGGTCATTCATGCAGATGCACAGTCCTTTCCATAACAACCGCCCCTCTGTTGTGCTTGCTAAATTCGTATAGCTCAGAACGGAACGCTGAGGCAGAATCCCATGGATGCTGCCATAGCAGTAGAGAGCAACAACATTGGGCACCTTTTCTTTATTGGGCTGCTGCATAGTTATCACCTTAGAGAGGTGACTTCTGGCAGTGGGCACAGCTCAGGATTGCTCTGCCTGGCACCCTTTCCCATTTCCCAACTGGAAACAGGCTCCCCCAGACCTAGATCCCCCAGAATGCATCCATGAAAAGGACACGTGGGGGCCTGTGGTCTTTGGGATGTGTGAATTGGCCCTTACAGCAGATACAATAAAGAGGGTCCAATATCATGAACTGCTTGGAAGGGAGGATAATGTACCATTAAAGAGACAAGTGCTGTTTCTCATTCTTGCACATTCATAGAGTTTATACAAGTACAGGACAAAAACCCTTTGCCCTCCCTTTCCCTTCCGTCCTGTATTCATTTTCTTTGATCATACAAGTGACATTTTATTTTTGCAACCTCTACCATTACTGCTCAATACACTAGATGCATATTTGCCAGCAATTCTGCCTTTCGGCTTTTTAGGTATTTTGCTTCAGGATGTTGACAGGTTTTGAACTTGTTATGCTCATGGTTAGTTTTCCAGTGGACAAGAACATGACCTTGAAAATTTTGTTAATTTTAGGGTTAGATCATGAATATGCACCAAACCATTGAACTCAATGTAAATCAATACAGAAAAAAGCCAAACCATAAAACATCATAAAATGCCAATGTGCCATTTTTAGCTGGATTTTTCCTGAATTTTTGCCAGATTATGTACCTCTTACCTGGGCCGAATCAGCCTAGATCTTAGGCAAATAATGTCCAGTCATTAGAACCCTGAAAAAGAGCCATACCTTGACAACACGGCTGTCCTGGCTGCAGAGTGATTTCCATTATTCACTGCCGTTTATTGATCGCGGCACTTAAATGGCACGGAATGTCTAGAGCGTCAGAAGTTTGTTTCGTTTCAAGAGCAAAGCTGCAAGGGCTTTAAATACTTGCTGTTCCGTTTACTCTTTTGATTGCCTTCCTACTATGTAAATCAATTTGTTAATGTTCCCTACAAAATGCATGAGCCGGTTATACTGACAAACACACAAAGCTCATTCGTAATTAGCCGTTAATTAGTATGAAGGAACAGATGCTGTTAGAGTTTCAGCAGGCGTACAGGTTCTGTAAACAATGCTTATAAATCTAAATGAATTTATTAGCCACAATGAGTGTCAATGTTTAGCTGGCAACTACACAACTATGGCGGAATTCCCTGAACATATCTAGCGACATATTAATAATCCTTGTGTCAACAAAAGGCTGTGGAGCAATCTGACTTGCTAACTGTCATCGCCAGTCTCCTTAATCTCGTTTTATAAATTGCCTGCCGTTCTGCCAGTGCTGCCCATGCACTAGGTGGTGGAAGCACACTGCAGTCAAGGATTTTTGAAACCATGGCCATTGTCTTTTTAAGCCTCTAACAAAGGGAAGTGTCTAAAATCCTCAGGTCCACGTTACAAATTGTTGTTAGGCGCGAAGTTGTGTCCAACCCATCGCGACCCCATGGACAATGATCCTCCAGGCCTTCCTGTCTTCTACCAATGATCCTCCAGGCCTTCCTGTCCTCTACCAATGATCCTCCAGGCCTTCCTGCTTCAGTGACTCCATCCAGCCACCTCATTCTCTGTCGTCCCCTTCTTCTTTTGCCCTCAATCGCTCCCAGCATTAGGCTCTTCTCCAGGGAGTCCTTCCTTCACATGAGGTGGCCAAAGTATTTGAGTTTAATGTTACAAATACACTATATTAATTGACAGAGAGCCAACCAGCTATAAACGTATAACCCAATGATTCTGAATGGAGCCACAAGGGCCCCCGTAGGTTGAATGGAAAATACAAAACCACTTGGGTTCTGTACGCTATAAAACTCCTGTCCAGCAAATGGCATGTCAACCCACTCTTTCCCCATTGAGGTATTTACTGGCCAGCCCCCCATGGATCCCTATTTCTGGACTTCAGGAGCAGTCTCTTTTCCCTTGGGGACCCACTCTACTGAACTGCGATTTTATTAAAACAAAAATAGAGTCCAATAGCACCAAAAAAGATTTATTCAAGGCATGAGCTTTCGAGTGCATGCACTCTTCCTCAGACTAAATGAACAACCATCATAACTGTGGAGCTATATGGCAAAAGCAAATTATGGCAAATTAGGAAAGTGTCACAATATCCAAATTAAGCCATATGATAATTCTTTGTCAAAACATCCAATCAGTCCCCTTGAGTTCGGATGTGGTTCACAAAAACACTGGAGAAATAAAACTGTCCATGTTAGTAATTAAGACACTTTCCCAATTGTTGCTGGCCCCATTCATCTCCACCCAACTTTGGATGGGAAATGGAGGGGAGACTCAGAATCTGGATTTTACATAACCCCGTCTTTCCACCTGTGATGGCCTCTGACAGCAAGTGGGAAAAGTGTTTATACTGACACATGCATCGATATAATCCCTGATCCTAAAAAAATGTCTCCCCCAGGCCTTTCAGAAAGTGGCACACAGCAACCAGGAGTCTCGCTGGATGAACGCCTGAGATTTGCATATCATAATCATAAATAAATGTATAATATAAAAGGGACTCTGCCGGGAGTTACTGTTTCTCTAATTTTGTTCTCATTTATTTGCTATGAGGCTGTTCTTGCACACACATGAAGCTATCTTATACCAAATAAGACCATTGGCCCATCCACGCTTGTACTGCCTATTCAGGGTGCCTGTGTCTCTCCAGGATCCTAGGCAGAGGTCTTTCCCATCACTTTAGTCCTCATCCTTACTGGAGATGCTGGGGACTGAATCTGGGACCTTCATTCATTCATTCATTCATTCATTCATTCATTCATTCATTCATTCATTCGTTAGGTCGATTTACAGGAAACAGGAAAAGATACAGATAGCATATGGTAACAGGTGATAACAGTAATAATAACATTATTATAACAATAATAACTTAACATGATCATAACATTAACATTAGAAAACAGAAATTGCAAGAGCCTCAGCTCAACTCTTACTGGGACCCAGTGGGTAAGGCCGATTAGTGTCAGTCGTAGTGGGGGGAAGGGGCTTGGAGGCCAATTGAAAGAGATGGTTTGGGTCGACCTCAACCAAATGCCTGGCGGAGGAGCTCCCTTCTGCAGGCCCTGTGGAACTGTTTACTTTCTGCATGACAAATAGATGCTTTACCACTGAGCCATGGCTCCCTTCCCCTTCACCAACCAGCCCCTCCCCTGAGCTGTCCATCTGGGACCAGCACAGCCCCATGCTTTTCAGTGGGAGCTCCTCCCTGAGGAGGTGCATGCTATCTTCCTGCTCTAAAAACTGTAACTCAGGGAGTATTTTTTTTTTTTTTGCAGGCGGGCATTTTGCAGTTAACTTATTTCGACAAAACTTATATAGCTATGTTTTTCTCATCTTAAAAAAATGTCTTTTGTTATCTGTGGGTCAGATCTTAGTAAAGCGACTCTGCAGTTATTGTGTGTTCACAGGAAAGACAGCCTATAAATATTTCCATAAATAAACAAACTGGGCATGAAAAGACTCGTGCTGTGTAGGGGGGAAGGCGATTGTAACCGCTTTGTTCATCTGAGCAAAGCCTTCGGAAGCCTAAGGCCAACAACTCCCCCATTCACATGCATTCTCTGTGGGGGCTCCCACCTTGTGGAACTGGCCTGCTAGAGGAAGATGGAAGCCCCCCACACACACACACACACACACTTCTATCATGCCACAGAATGCACAAAACAGAAATGCTCAAGAGGGCTTGTTGTTGATGTCGTTAAAGAGAGATCAGAGCTGTAGTAGAATGGATCATGTCTTTTTAAGGCGGGGTAGTCAAACTGCGACCCTCCAGATGTCCATGGACTGCAATTCCCATGAGCCCCTGCCAGCATTTGCTGGCAGGGGCTCATGGGAATTGTAGTCCATGGACATCTGGAGGGCCACAGGTTGACTACCTCTGTTTTAAGGGAACAAAACTCTAGCCCGCTGCAGTGAATCCACTGCAATGATTATTGTGGGCATTCATACCTTGTTACGAGTTTATTGCTTGCTCTTCTTCCTGTGTAACCTGTCTGGTCCACTACAGTTTGCAATGTCTGCTAATTCTGGAACCCTGATCCAAACCCACTGTCCAACAACTGCACTGTTTTTTTGAGCCTATTTGTCCTCCTTGGGTCTCAGCGGTAAAGACAGGCTATCAATAAAGGTTAAGGTTCACGGGTGAAACCCTAATATCGAGAGCGATATAAAATTCCATCACCATGTATTTCTAACAAATCGCGTTACAGGAACGCTGACAAACATTTGAGCACAATAAAATCAGAGTCCAGTGGCACCTTTAAGACCAACAAAGCTTTAGTCTAGGCGTGAGCTTTCGAGTGCAAGCACTCTTCCTCAGACTTGTAGGGAGTTCATAGTCTGACGAAGAGTGCTTGCACTCGAAAGCTCACGCCTTGAATAAAGCTTTGTTGGTCTTAAAGCTGCCACTGGACTCTGATTTTATTGTGCTACTTCGGACCGACACGGCTACCCAAACATTTGAGCACTGAAGACCTGAACCATGCACATATCTTGATCACAAATGGCAAACAAGCGACATCTTTTTCACACCGCAAATGTCTCCTAAAACCTTTTCAGAGATTCGAAATGGTACGTTCAAGGCTATATTGCTATGACTGCTATCGGTATGAATAAGTTTAATTGAGGCACTATTTCATGCGACTGACTAATATCTTTAGCTGAGTTACAACTGCCTAAGACAGGGGTAGTCAAACTGCGGCCCTCCAGATGTCCATGGACTACAATTCCCATGAGCCCCTGACTTGAGTGGACTTAGATGGGTATTCTTCTATTCAAGGTAGCATGGCACAACATCTTAATAGAATGGTATCCTATCACAAACATATTATATTTTCTCTCTCTCTACCGCCTGCTTATCTACCTCTTCAATCTATCATTCCAGGTCAGAATTATGCAGCCAAAACGAGCAACGGAACTATTAACATGCTTCAGTTATCCAATGTTCTACCATTATGATTTCTGGAAATCCTATTTATCACATTTTTGGGAGGGAACGAGACAGAAAGCTTTAAAACTGTTCATCATTACGTTATGTAAAACCTTTGTTGATATGCCATAGGAGAAAAGGGATTTTACATTAAATAAGTGGGTTGCCTCATCATCAAACCCATAATAAAACAAGGCATAGGTACAAAAACGACTGGAAATGTTAACATTTATAGCTCCATTACGACACCAGTGCTCCTAATTTATCAAACCTTTTACAAATCTTGTATCAGTGGGAGATCCAGAGTAATTCTCTAAGAACTGATATAGCATACAAGTTTAATTTCTTCATCTTGAAAGCTTACACGTCTGCAGGTGATAGGTCTGCCCATTCAAACCTACCTATCTCTATTTTTCTTATTGGGAGGGGGTGTTGTACACATTCATTAGTAACCCCGTGGTCTTCCCCCAAACTGGCTTTGTGACAGTCCATTGTATCTGAATAAGCTCTTGAGGTTTCAAGTGCCAGTAATGAGGGGAAAGGGACTCTTGGAGAGCAGACAGAGAGAGAGGAAAGGGTTTTTTTTTTTTCGGCTGATGGAAATTAAAGTTCTGTTTGTTGCACAACAGTAGTGCTGGGTTCCAGTTCAGCAGCAGCTCAGAGGCTGATAAGGTTTCCAGGATATAATAAAGCTCTTTTTGTCAGATAAAAGTAGGAAAGGAAACCCCTCAGCTCTTCTATCCCAGACAGAAGGAGGGATGGGTGTTGACGAGAAGGGAGTCAGGATGCTAAGATACAATGCAAAAAACAGAATCTGTTCTTTAGAGATGGAGAGAAGTGCTCAGGGGCAGGAAATCAGCATCCGCAGTGAGAACCCTATGCCCTTCATTCAGCATTTTTCAGAATTCGTGATAGAACTTCAGTTCAGCAATCCGAACTGTAATCTCCCCTTGAAGCTTCTCGGTTTGAGGACTGGCAACTCTTAGGTAAGTAACAGAATATCCCGGAAGATTAAAAGTCCCACTGGTTTCTAAGACAGAGTAAAAAGCCTGGCAGGCCAAAAAACAAAGCCATGCCTCTGCAGCCCTACGGCAGCCTGATGGGGTCAAGCCAGGGAAGAAGCCAAAATTGGTCGCAAGGGGATGGGAGGCAAACCTTAGGATTGGCTAGTTCTTCATGTGCCAGAGGAACTGTGAGGAGCTATTTAAGTTCCTCTGGCCCAAAGCCAAGGAAGGCATCGTTCCAGCTACTCCTAGAGTTGCCAGCTTTGGCTTGGGAAATTCTTGGGGATTCGGGGACAGTATCCAGGGAGACACTTTGTTTCTCCTAGACTCTATGGAATACCACAGAGTCTGTCCTCTCAGGCTGCTATTTTCTCCAGGAGAGCTGGTCTCGATAGTCTGGAGATGAGTTGCAATTCTGGGAGAACTCCAGGTTCCACCTGAAAGCCCGAGGCTGGCACCCTAGCTATTTCTCTCTCCATGGAACTAGCTCAGACAGGACAGGAAGGACCTTTGGGAGGAAGTAGACCACAGTGATGATTCAACCCCCTCCCCACCTATTCTTAGGCCTCTGCAGCGGTGGAGGGAGAGTAGTTCAGCAGTGGAATTGGCTGCCTAAGGAGGTGGTGAGCTCCCCCTCAATGGCAGTCCTCAAGCAGCGGCTGGAGAGATATCCTGGTTGCTTCAGGCTGATCCTGCATTGAGCAGGGGGTTAGACTAGATGGCCTGTAGAGCCCCTTCCAATTCTATGATTCAACGAGAGCTCAGTACATCCTCTAACACAGGGGTAGTCAACCTGTGGTCCTCCAGATGTTTATGGACTACAATTCCCATGAGCCCCTGCCAGCATTTGCTGGCAGGGGCTCATGGGAATTGTAATCCATGGACATCTGGAGGACCACAGGTTGACTACCCCTGCTCTAGCAAACTCATCTTCAAGCCGGCACATGTGCAACACCTTCACTCAACAACTTTCCAACCATGGATCACTGGATGGCCTTCCCTTTGCTCTGCGAGTGTCAGCCCATTTCCTCACATGTGTAGTTTCCCAGATGCAACAACATTTGCTTCGAAAAGTCACAAAGTTTTGCTTCTGAACTTTGTCCTAGAGAAAAAGATGTTACTAGCTACATTTGTTTACAGAGGAGATGAAACCCTTAATGACCATTTACGCACTGGAGGTTTCATGCTGGGCTGCAGGCTGGAGTTTTAGTTGTGGCAGGTTGCCCCACCTCTTCCTGCACCCACATGGGGGCCTTTGGCCTGGTGCACCTCATTGGCCCCTGATTTGTGCTCCTGCATGGGAGCTGGGGCAATGAAGTTCCCAGTGCATAAATGGTCAATGTGGGTCAGCTGGAACCACGGGAAAGGTAGCAAGTCTTAGGGGGGCAGGGGAGGACTAACCTTGAGGGTGTCTATCTTTTAAAAAAATTAAGCCAATGACGAAGACTGCCACACTGCAGCTTGAACCACTGCTGCTCATAAATGGGAAAGAATGGCTGCATAAACATAATGTGCATATTAGTACTGGAGATATGAAAATAGCCTTCACTTGCAAATTAAACATTCCGAGCAAGTATTCATGGCTCAGGCCACTCTGATACAAGGGCACATTTGATCTAATTGGAAAAACATTTCAAGAGCTCTGGGAATAGTCACTGTTAACTGAATGCAACAACAGAAAACGAGAAAGAGCATGCACACCCGAGGGGATTACCAAATCAATTAACAACTAATTCAGGAACTAATTTCTGTATTGCCTCTTAGCACAGAAATGTATCTTTAATTTCTCCTGCAATAAGCATCACCATGATCTTCCTAACACACACTGACGCTCTAAATGAGTTTACATGCATCTCTTTTTGATTGGCTATATAACATCATTTCTTCACAGTTCAATGCAACTGTAGCCAAGTGCTCAGAAATATTTAATTATACTAGTAGCTTCCCATTAACAAATTAAATAACTACGGTGAAGACTGCACTATCGCAATCAACAAAAATAATTACCACAGCATTCTAGCTAATCCATTATTTTTTAGAAAAAAAATTGGAAAACTACTCTGAAAACAATATGCCCAAATTATATTTGTATTTCAAAAACATCTAGTTATGTATTAATGTCTGCCAAAATAAACGATTAACATTGGAAGAAATTCTCCCCAAACCCAGGATTACTAAATTTGCTATTATGTTCCAATTCACATTTTGAGTGTTGTCCTGGAAATAAAGAAATCTGCAGTTATCAATCTTAACGCTAATCGCCCTGCTATTTTAACAGCTTAACGCTGCTCAAAAGCTTGCCAAATGCATTCTACAGCCAACACAACAAAAACCATTCATTTGGGTGTTCATACAACGCTTGTGCTTCTGCTACAAATAAAACCTAACTATAGAATGTTGTTTCCAGCTGTCTTGGAAGTCACCCTTTTTGGGTTCTGCTTTCTTAGAAATGATTTTGTGTTTACTGGGGGAATCATTACATACTCCTTGTCCAATATATTCACTAAGTAAAGGGTCCATAAATAAATGTACGGTATTTACTGCCATGTAAGACTAGTCTCCCCCTCCCCCAAGATAAGCCGTTAATACAAAGTTGTTGTGACCCGCCTCGAGCCTTTCAGGAGAGGCGGGAAATAAATCTAAAAATAATAATAATAATAAAAAGAAGGAGTCATCCACATTGGCATACAAGTTGCAGTTATCTTAAAATTAAATCCCCCAACCCCTTGGGTATTACAATTTTTTTTGGGGGGGGGCATCTTTCTTTCAGGGTCTCCTTCCTGTTGAGTAAATACAGTAGATGAGTACAAACTGGGAGGGGGGGGAGGTTGATTTGTTCCTTGCACATTAGCTTAATTAAATCTGCGTTCTACTGATCACAGGTCCCCAATACCTTTTACACTGGTAATCTTCTTAAAGCAGGTTTTAAAAGAAAGTTGTTTTCGGTCCTCCTTGATTGGTGTGACACCTAATAATTCTCAGCCCTTTTATATGGCATGTGGCAAATTTGAGCTCTAACCCCATCACCTCCACCTTACCTTCTTTGTAAATAGCGAGAGCGGTAATTTTTTCTCAGAAACCAGCAGAACACCTCCCACCCCCCTTTTAATGACCTTTTAAAATATTTTCATCACAAAAGACACAGGACCCAAGGGCAACAACGCAGGCTTAGCCACGGATACAGTAACACAACAAAGGACAATTAAAAGCGGGAGTTCACCCCGAGTCGGAACCTTGCGCCCGGTGGAACAACAAACGTGAGTGTGGCGTTTTGCTAGACAAGCCTTCTGCTGTTTGAACGTCTTTCAGAAGTAGGGTTTTGTTTATGCTCAGTGTGCTCTATGGAAGCCTGCCACATAATTGTTATATATTTCACTCCCCTCCCCCTCCAGATTCGAATAGGGACATACGATTCTTGTCTCACTGCAAATGCTAATTTTCTGCTCCCGAGCATTTCCCCTCTGCTCTAATCAAGCTGATTGCACTTTGCTACTGTATCCTCAGTGCCTTGTTTGTAACACCCCTCCCACCTTTTGACTGGGACTCGAGGATCGCCATTCCTGTTTATATCTGATAAAGGGGGCCCTGACGCTCAAAAGCTTATACCTGGGAAATGGGATGGGTCTCTAAGGTGCCACTGGGCTAGAACCTAGCTCACATAATTTTTACTGTGTCTTTAAGATCCGGAGAGCTCTCCCGAGATCTATAGACAACTAGGGGTCCACGTTAATTTTGCCCGCTGACGTTTTGACACGGCACTGCCACTGAAACAACATTTTGTTTTCCCCTTCTGAGCAATATCTGAAGAGGCTCATCTCACTTTCCTGAAATGCGGCTAAGCCACCTTCACCAAGAGGCTGTCGTCTTTTTCCTGGTTTGAAGAACGTGTTAAGATGTTTAGAAAGATCTAATGGTAAGTATTTCTATGACTTAGCACATTTGGTTTCCCTGGACTGCTCCTGTGAAGAGCAATCAGGAGCAACTGGCAAAGAATGTGAAGAGCTAATTCAAATTCACATTAACATGGGACTACTGATGTGACATAGCAGCAGGGTGAGGAAGATCCACTAGAAAGCTGGGAAATTCAGTAGGCTTTTGAGAATTTTTTTCTAAAATGTCACCCCCCCAAAAAAAAAAAAAAAAACTACCAATGTTTTTCAGCAGCAACAAGGAATACCACCAACAAGCAGAACAAAATCTGAACATTTTTGACAGATTTCTTGAATGAATACAAGGAAATCATAGTTATCCACCTGGTTCAGATCCATGTCCATCTCAACAGCATCAAAAGCAGTAGATGCCCCTTGGAGGACGCAAGCAGGTGGATTCTCTTCCCTTGTAAGAACTGCCCATTTTATCCCTATCTCTCCGCATCCCGTAATATCACCTATCCTCTGATCCTTGGATATTTTGGCAGTGTTGCGTGTTTGATCAAAACAGCAACTATTTCGCACGCATCGTAGTTCCAAATGTGGAGGGACTTTTTACATTCTACATTTCAGAGGGAAGTGGTAGAGCTGTCAGCAACTAACTGTGACCCATTTCTTAAGTATGTGACAGATAAAATCGGTCTTCTCCAATCCGGATTTTAGGTTAATTATAGTTCGGTTGCTGAATATTTCAGAGATTTTGGCGGTTCGTGTTTTTTAATGGATTCTCAAGGAGCTTGCGCTAAGGATTTAGGGGAAATCCTAAGAACAAGGAGGTGTACCACCGGTATTCCCCGCCTTGCTCATCTTGAGTAATTAAATCAGCATGGGAGGGGTCAATTCTACATTTTTATTTTAAGTGGTTTGCATTGCTCCTCTTAGCATAAATTGATTTTTATCAGCTATTTTTAGTAGTTGGGGGTTTTTGTTTGTTTTCTACTATTGTTTTGTAATGGATTTGATGAGTCATCCCTCATTATTGTAACAACAGAAAGCAGGACAGAAATCTTTCAAAATAAACAAACGTGCATTTGTTAAACTCAAGTTTTATTTTCTCAATGTAAACATTTTCAGAGAGCCAAAGCACTTTGTTTTTAGGTCATTTATTTTTTTTTACAGTTCTTCGGTTATATTCCCTGATTCCAGGGAGAGAGAGAGCCTGTCTCTAATATTTATATGGCAAAGACGGATTCAAAAATTAAGTCTTACTTTTCAGTTAGTAGTCTATTTTCTTGCTTCTGATTTAAATATTAATATTTTAATAGATTCAGAATTCTCCTACTTGGCTGTCCTTTGCACCTGCTCTTTTCCTCTTAGAACCATGGAGTTGGAAGGGACCTCCAGGGTCATCTAGTCCAACCCTTTGCACAATGCAGGAACTCACAACTAGCTGCCCACCCACAGTGACTCCAATTTCATGCCCAAGTGACCCCCCCCCACCACCACTACCAAAAATCTCCAGAATCCAGGAGGGAATTCACCTTTACCACCCCACAGTAGTGTCCAGCAATTCCCTTGGTACGCAAGGAAGGGCCACAAGGGACAAACACTGGCACATCCCTTCTTGGCCACCCACTCACAAACTGCCTAAGTCTCCCACTCCTTTAAGGGAACATTATGGCAATTGATAAACGTCTCAAAACAACTATGTAATTGGACAGATATTTGGAAGGTGGTATGTATGGGTATATTTTATATGTATGGTATGTCACTTTTATAATGATCTTAAATAGCCTACTAGCTCCCCTGAAGGGATTTTTACCTTCTAATCATCTTCTTCATTGTCCTTTTAATTAATCCTTTCACTTTATGACAAATTTAATTTACTATTCATTCAATTTTCTCAGCAAATTTCCATGGGCCAAACTGGACAGCATTGTGGTCATCACTCCATAAGATTTAAATATGTTTCCCTTATGCTATATCCTAGAGCGGCCTTTCTCAACCAGAGATCTGTAAATCCTGGGATTTCTTGACAGCCCTGGAAGGGGTTCCTGGATGGAAGTTAATTATAAATATCCTCATCCATTGCTCATCTTAATATTTGTGAAACAGCCTGGGGGCTGGAACGAGTCCGGGGTGTCCGAGTTGGAATAGGGCCAAAGCAAAGCTGGCTGCACCCTGATTGGCCCTGCCCCTACTTTCCTTGAAGCTAGCCACTTTGCTCTCATACGCCTGAGAGAGACACAGAGAGCCCTGCCAAACTGCAAAGGAGTCCGGATTACCTTCTATTGCTCCTGCTGCGACAGAGAGATCTGTGCCTGCCAGTATCCCCTGGGTCCTAGCACCCATTACATTCCTGGTTGCAACAGGCTTTCTTGTTAGTATATATATATTTAAAATTTGTTATACATTTATTGACCCCCTCCCAAAGTGGCCAATGATGGGCCTGGAGGGGTGGTAAGGGGAGAGGCCCTGGGTTGGGCGTGTCCACAGCTATGCTTCCCAAGCATATTCTGCACTTCCGGTGGTTCTTGAACCCTGAAGAATGTTTCAGGGTTTTCTCGACAGTAAAAAAGTTGCGAAAGGCTGTTGTAGAGCATCACTTAGAATAAAATCAAGATTGTACTCTCCTGAGGTGAGATGTATTACTATTATAAGGCTAAAGGAAGTTTCCATTCTCTAAAGTTCCCTACAGACTTAATATCTTTTCATAAGTCTGGATATACTACTTTACCACAAAACCCTGTGCATTCCCACTATCCCTATTATGGTCAATGTTGCTTCATTGTCTTTGAAAAACTCTACTGCAATTTCTTCAACTAGGTCATGCGACAAATTACCCTGCCATTCCAGCCAAACAGTGTAAAAACAGCTCCTGGACCTGATTCCGAAGACGTTATAGGACACATTTCAGTCAGTTAGCATCCAGTTAGCATTGCCCTTTAACAGTGGCAACAACTGTGTGCCGTCAAGTCGCAACTCAGGGAGACCCCAGGACCATGACGTTTCCAAGGCAAGAGATGTGCAGACAGCATTACCTTCCTCTCCAAACCACCCAGACTTCCTTCATGGTCTCCCAACCAAGAACTAACCATGGCTGACCTTCCTTAGCTTCCAAACTCTGACCATACCAGGCTAATCAAGACTATTCAGGTTGCTTGGTCCTTTTGTGGCCTTTAAAAATGAACCGTGGAAACTGACAGAGTGGTCCATTGCCCATGGCTTCTGTGGCAACACATCTGTCAGCCTTTAAAAGTGCCACCAGACATGCTAAAAACAACTATCCTAACTCTTTTAGGAAGCCAGTTGCAGAAATCTCCCCTGATCACCGGATAAAACAACCCTACCATAATAAATGGAGGTCAATGGAGCATGAATGAGAGATACAGGAGACGGCTGCAGATATTACTATCTTCCAGTACTTAAACTGAGTGCTAAAACTAACCAAAAACAATATCTATGTTAAAAACAGACGATTCTACAATTCGTTTCTATCGAATCGCTGTAAACCTCGCCCGCGTCTACGACGATGCCACCGCCTTCAATCAAACAAGATCTACACAAAGGTTGGGATTTCTCTCCGGAGAGACGAAGGCGACTCCTGGAACACACTGTAAGACATGTCTTCTTTCTGGCGGCCCCGGTTTCAGGTCTGACACTTGCCTGAAGCCCTCCTGTGTTCCTGGGCTCCTCGTAAAGAAGGCTCCGGAAATCGGCTTGACTGCTTCTAGGTGGCAGCGGCTCTCTTTTCAAAACCTGTTCCCGAGATATTTTCGCTGAACCATGTTGAAATGTTTCACGAACAGTTGCCTCAAGCCAGCACAACGTTTTCGTGGGAGAGGAATTATTCTGAGTGATAGCAACAGGGATGCTGTTGGCCTCGAACAAATGAGACAGATTAGACAAACCAAATTGTGATTCGTCTACTCAGGCCACAGTGCTGGCTGCCATTTCTTAAACTCCCCTTCATTTTATAATTACAGGCAGCTCCGCTGACGGGCTATTTTTCTACTAGCTCGCCCCCCCCCCCACCACCACCACCAAGTGAGGTATATTAATTTAAAACAAAAAAAATAATCAACTGTATCATCATGAATCAGATTAAAATGCAAAGGTTTAAAAGCCAGAAGGGGAAACTACCAAAACAAAATAAAGCCAAAACAAAAACAAAACCCAAAGTCTAACACAATTCAAAAGGGTTGGTGAGGGAGAAGTGTCACGTAGCCTTTAAAAAGAACAAAAGGTGCAAATTGTTATTGTTATTATTACTTATTAAATTTCTACACAGCCCTCCCAGAATGGCTCTGGGCAGCCTACATAATGTGATTAAGAATTGACGATGAATTAAAATTAACATAATAAATAAGCATCAAACAAGAAGGAGGAGGAGGAGGAGGAGTTGGTTCTTATATGCTGCTTTTCTCTACCAGAAGGAATCTCAGATGGGTTTACAGTCAACTTCCCTTTCCTCTCCCCACAACAGGCACCCTGTGAGGGAGGTGAGGCTGAGAGAGCCCTGATATTACTGCTCAAACAGAACAGCTTTATCAGTGCTGTGGCGATCCCAAGGTCATCCAGCTGGCTGCATCTGGGGGAGCACAGAATCAAACCCGGCTTGCCAGATTAGAAATCCGCACTCCTAACCACTACACCAAGCTGGTACTGCCTACACCACTACACCAAGCTAGCTCTGTTCTATTTAAGAATATAAAATATGATAAAAACATAACAATTTACCAGCATTTAAGAAATAGTCTCCAGATTATTCCCTGCCCATAAGTCTCCAGAGCAGTGTGGGGGTGTTTTGTAGGGGAGGGCCATAGATATTATTAAGTTATTGATCCAACCAAATCCTTGGTGGAAGAGCTCTGTCTTGCAGGCCCTGAAGAAGCATGTCTGCTCTCACAGGGCCCACATCTCCTCAGGGAGCTCATTTCCCCAAGTAGGGGGCAGGAATGAAAATGTCCAACAACCCCTTCTCCGGAGAACAATCCACAAAATGGGAGCAGCCACTAAGAAGGCGTTTGATACTTGGAGATGAAATTGCCTCTCTTGGACCGTTTATGCACTGGAGGTTACCTGCTGGGCTGCACACTGGAGTTTTAGTCATGGCAGGTTGCCCCACCTCTTCTTGTACCCACACAGGGGAGCATTTGGCCCAGTGCACCTTATCCGGCCCGATTTGTGCTCCTGCATGGGAACTGGGGCAGTGAAGTTCCCATTACATAAAAGGTCTTGGTGGAGGCACCTACAGCAGTATCTCATTCTGCCTTGGGGGAAGGAGAAGACGTTGGGACAGAAGAAAACATTCCCTCAAATATAGAGAATTTCACAATCAGAAGTCCCTGGAAAATATTCATGTAAAGCTTAATGAAAGGGGGAAAGGAGAAGATAAAGAAACTCTTCAAAATGAGGCAAACCAAGAACTCCATAGCGTGTTGTTAGGCCATGAATTCCCCAGGTCAAGAAATGCATGGGGAAAAAAAATATCGCACTTGGACCACAAGAAGCAAGTAATCAACTGACAGGGATATGGGAACACTCAAAACAGATCAAAATGATAACCAGGTACCTATGCTGGAACCAATCAATTAGATCCAAATGATTAAACTGCATCATTGGGCAGGCCTTTACCGTGCTTCCCTTCTTCCTGCAGAAGTCACTACCTAATGGTGGGGGACCCTCCAGCTTGCCATGCAATAGGAGCACTGGAAGCCAGAGCACTGGAAGTCAGAGGAGCTCTCTGGATCCAAACGCTTTTCGGATATATGAAAAGATTGGGGGGGGGCTGAGGGGGGGGGGACACGGTATCCCTAAACATGATATTGCTGCGCTAATGCCTCACTCCTTCTGCTCCTTCCATTTTAACAGATACATCAATTTACTAGCCAATCTGGGCCCCTTTTTTCTCTCTGTTTTACTTACGCCGGTCTCTCCAGCCCTGGCCTCTTAACAGCTTTACACACACTGACTCTGAATTATGAGAGAGCTGTTGGATTTTCTCTCCTCTTCTTCTACATTCAGCTCTTCTTTAATGGTGTTTCGCTCCATTTCGGCACCACGGTTCTCTGGCCAGCTCCCCTTTGGGAATGCCTGTTAGCTGATATGTCTGCTGATGAATTCGCAGAGATTCGCTTCTCGTTCCGTGTTAGGATGCAAGTTTACCCTCAGATGGCAAGTTGTCGGTGCCCTCATTAGGACAGATGCCTAATAACTTGATTGTTCGGGTTTCCTGCGAAACTAGACAGTTCCAATGCTCTGTTAATTACACCACGCGCGTTTATTGCTTAACTGATATGATTTTTTTCCAATAGATACCGGTGACGGAGTGTGAGTATCCAATGCGTTAATCCATACAACCGAAGCATTAAAGAGGGCAGCTCTTACTATTTATTTATGTTCCAATTTAGGAAAGGGGGGGGGGGGAGAGAAGGAAATAGCACACAGCTGCCATCCCAAAAACAGACCTCCCATCTGCCACCCACAATTTGCATGTCACCTTCTCCGGGCTCATTTGTACTTCATTAACTGCCATTGACTTAACAAGATTTATGCAAATGACACCATAGGAGATTGCTAACTCCCACTGCAATCAAGCGATTATGTACGTACAATTCTCCACAGCAATGAAAAATTAATACACGACAAGCCCTCTCACTGCTGAGCTGTGCCTCTCGCTTTTATGTTTCTTGTTGTGGACTTTTTGTTTTAATCCGTTCAACTTGGAGAGGGGCTGGAAGAAAACATAAAAGAAACGCCCGCCTCAAATACAAATCTCCCCTATAAAAAGCCGGCAGAAGAATTAAAAAAAAAAAATCCACGATATATTTTTTCCGAAAAAAACCCTCTCAGCTTGGGTGAGACCCCATGCAATCAAAAGACAAACCGTAAACAAATACAAAATACGGGATACCATACGGCAGTGAGGATCGATTGAAATTAATGATTTAAGCCCCCGCATAAAAGATCAATTTGAATAGCGGATTCGAATACATTCCTCATTTTGAAATTCATATATATTTCCTCAACAAGCTCACAGACTGACTTGCTGCATGACGATTAAAACATATCGGCCTGCAACTAAATTATGCCCTCATGAAATGCAGCAGCAGCAGCATTCCAAACATCTGGCCATGGGGCCCAAGAGCAAAGAGGACTGCTTACACACAAAAGATTTGTTGCACTTTGTCTATATACAAACAAGGAAAAGAACACTGAATTGCCTGGAAGATAAAAGCTGCATATCACCAATTTGGGAACAAGCCCCACTCTAGGAAAGGAGATCTTGCCACCAAGTAAACATGCACAAGAATGCACACGTCCGAGACCATCCAGAGACAAAGGCAAATTCTTCCTGGGAAAGAAAGTCACTCCACCCCCTATAAAATGGGAAGTAGAGTGATCAATATTCAAAAATTTAGAAATGGAACACGTTGCCAAGTTCAGGTAGTTTGAAGGTACAACCTATGAGAAGAAGAACATCCAGGTGAGTTCTAACTTTTGCATGTGATCCGAGAAGGAAACAGGAGGGCAACTCCTGGATCCTAGCCCCAGTGTGTATTTGGTGGGCCCACACCTACTTGAGAACCAGCGTGGTGCAGTAGCTAAGAGCAGTGGCTTCTAATCTGGCGAGCCAGGTTTGGTTGCCCACTACTCCACATGCAGCCACCTGGGTGACCTTGAGCCAGTCACAGCCCTGATTGCGTTGTTCTCACAGAACAGTAACATCAGGGCTCTCTCAGCCTGACCTACTTTACAGGGTGTCTGTTGTGGGGAGAGGAAGGGAAGACAGTTGTAAGCCACTTTGAGACTCCTTCAGGTAGTGAAACCCCAACAGCTTTTGTAGCATAATATGAATTGAAATATAGTGGTTATCAAAAACATAACAAATGGAAGAAACTAACTTTCCTGGACGCTTTAGGCTGATCCTGCATTGAGCTAGATGGCTTGTATGATTGTTGATTTTGATGATATTCCAAACATTCAAAATAAACAAGCAATTGTTCTAGTATTATGGACTGCTGGTTTATAGCTTACAGTGCCGCAACTCGGGCACCAAGTAAGTGATTCTCCAGACTTGGTATCATTCCAAAGGTTTGAAAATTTCTTCCTTCCTGCCTGCAGATTCTCTCAGGTCGTGCTTGGTTGGCCTTGGAAATCAGGTAAGCCATAGATTATTTCCAAACTATGACTTGGAGGCAAAGCTGGCAAGTGCTATTCACAGTTTGCCCAATATGAGCATCATCAAAAACTAAAGTTTGGAACAACAGGAAAGAGAATATGGAACTAGTACACCAAATAAGAAAAGAGGAAAGGATGATAAGGTGACCTCTAAACCAATCCAGTCCTTTCCTACCAACCTGAGAAACTTGATGGACGTAATGGAACTTCATCTTTTCTGTTCACACAACACAGAGCTGAAGTTCTCTTTTGTTCTTGATTGCCACTATGTCCCCCACTGTATCTTTTTCAGCCATTAGAGGGAGCTTTTTTTTATTTCACTCATTACATTTAGAAGAAGAAGAAGAGTTGGTTCTTATATACCGCTTTTCCCTACCCGAAGGAGGCTCAAAGCGGCTTACAGTCGCCTTCCCATTCTTCTCACCACAACAGACACCCTGTGGGGTGGGTGAGGCTGAGAGAGCCCTGATATCACTGCTCGGTCAGAACAGTTTCATCAGTGCCGTGGCGAGCCCAAGATCACCCAGCTGGTTGCATGTGGGGGAGCGCAGAATCGAACCCAGCTTGCCAGATTAGAAGTCCGCACTCCTAACCACTACACCAAACTGGCTTTAATCAAAATTGTTTTCTAATTGCAAAGCAAGTTGTCCCAATCCTAGAGTATGATGCGCTTCTCGTTACTCTTCATCTTTTCTACATTTTTATTTCCTTTTCTCTTCGTTCTGCCCAGAACGTTCTTTACCCTTCCCACACTTCTTCCCCTGCACCCCCATACGATGCTTTAAATATTCTTCTGTTCTACTTTGCTTTGCTCCAGTATGGTAATTTTCATCATAAATGTTCCTCTCCTTCACTTTTCTTATCCTACCCAAACTCGGAGTTGAGATTTTCGTCCCTTGTTCAACATGCCCTTCCCACTGGATATCTTACAGCAGGGGTAACCCTGCCTTTTCTCTGGGGAACACCTAAGGAAGTCAACAAATGATATGCAAATACAAACACATACAATCACCAAATGGCTAACAATAAAACAATAAGACTGAAAATACCATCAGAAATACAGAATGACAGAGGGGTCAGGTAGATTTCAAAAGGCTAGCTGCCACAGGATTCATTTGAAAAAATGTTATCCTTATCCTAAGCAAAAAAAAAAAAAATTGGGAAAACTTCCAAACAGTAATAATAAAGCAATGCCAATCTATTTCAAGTGTTAAAATTGATTAAAACAATAAATTTAGACCTGTTGTGAAAGTGATTGGGTGAAGGAGAGGAACCAATCCAAAGTTTGGACAAAGAAATGTATCTTGACCCGTTACAGAAAGCACCAATGTTCCTAGGCCACCCAGGCAAACAGCTGAGAGGGTAACATAAGAAGAGCCCTGCAGGATCAGGCCAGTGGTCCGTTTAATCCACCATCCTGTCTCACGTAGTGGCCAACCAGATATCTTAGAGGGCTAACAACAACAGGGCTTAGAGGAGAAGTCCTTCCCACAGTGTTGCTTCCTAGCACCGGAGGGCATTCTCCACACGGGGAATCACAACAGAAAGTACCCTGCTTCTTCCTGAAGGACCTCTGCAAGGATGGAATATGAGTTAGCAATTGTGAATACTTCATTCAGCATGCCCCCCCCCCTGTTATACAGAAGAATGGGGGAAGCCACAAGTATTTTCATAGGCACACCACTCAGGCTTCCATTCTCCCTCCTCATTAAAGCCATCACATTTGTGCAGAGATTTGTGTCAGAACCAGCAACAGGCAGCCAGCCAGCATCCCTGAAAGGACATCAAATGGTCGGGAGGTGCCTCAACCTGGCATTATACTCACACCTTTTCTGGGTCCCACCCCTGTTGCCACTGGAGCCACTGTCCCTTCTTGGGCCTTCACTCTTATCCACAATGACTTCACGTAGACTGGTTGCTGCTCCCAAGCTCTGGTGGACGAACACACTGACTAGCTACTCAGCAGATTTGTCAAATCCTGGACAGGAGTTATTTCAATGACGCATCTTGACCGTGCATGTGCAGACAGGAGGCAAACTGAATGGGTGCACTTTATGCATTTCTGAACATAGCGCCAATGTGAACATAGCACAAAATGCCAGTTACAAATATAGCTTCTTCTGCTTCTTCTGTTTTTTTTAACTGAGGCAGGACCAGCCCAACTGCAGAAGCTTCCGAGAAAAGTAGCTTGGCATGGCATTCAAGTCTTGCTCTGAGCAAAACCATCCAGACAATCCTAGGCACGGCATGACTGCCTCTGAGTGTTGGTTCCAGCACCCAAAGTTTCTCCTCCACCTGGATGCCATCGGTCTCATACCCCAAGTGATGATCCAAAACAGTAGCAGATCTAGAGTCTCTGCATGCAGTTGGCTTCAGCCCAAGAGGGAGCAAGAGAATCCCTGATTCACCCAGTTCCCCGCTAAGCCCCGGTTGGTTACCCATGCAAGAGGCAATCCTGGTCTGCCTGCCCATCTCCCTACCTGCTGCCAGAGTCACGGAAGAGCTGAAATCCAGCCTTCTGGTCAGATACCAGTTGTGACCGCTCTAAAGGAAACTTAAGAAGGGAACAAGAGTAGATCACTCCTCCTTGCACCTACCTACCAAAGCCTGCCCACGATGTCCCTCACACACAGACTCACTTCAATATTCACTTCCCATGGGATTTCTGAAGGTAAGTGGATGATAACAGTTGGTTAGCAGTGGGTAATGTGGTTGCTAGCTGCCCACTTACCTTAAACTCCTTTATGCCAACATCAGTGAGTTTTACTCTGTACTACACGGGGAGGTTCCTGGAGTTTTCCCACCCCCTGCCATATCTGCTCTACAAATACATATCGGTGCCTGGGATTTTGAAAGATATGTTTCCAGCCCTGGCTATACAGAATGGTTAACACTCTAGTACTTGGAAGAAGCCACCGTTAATCTCCAGTCAAGGTTATACGATGTAACACTACAGTAAGAGCAATTTTGTTCATGAAATTTCATGGACCAGCTGTAACTTACTGAAAAGCCTAAGAACAGCTTTATAGCTGACTTGATGTTAAATTACTTTTGTGCATCTGCAGCTAGACAGATGGGTGGAAACAGGGAAAGGAGAGATTCACAACAATTCCAAACATAGCATGTCTTATTTGGCAGCCCTGACTGATGCGGCAAAGCAGACTTCAGGGTATCCGGCCCTCATTGGGAATAGGGACGCATGATTCAGTTGGTCTACGTGAAAACGCAATCAAGAGCCAAACAATGCTGCCCCCGCTGCCGTTTCCATATTCATCTTACGTCCACTGTACTAGCTCTCCCTACTCTTCTCATTGCACCTGGAGATTATTTTTAAAAGGAAGCTATTTTTAAAATGCCCCTAAATATCTGGGCAGCAATACCTTTAAAATCTGCCATCGTTTGAAATAGAAGTATTTACAAAGGTGGCTGTAACATCCTTTCACACAAGGAAGGAGATTTCTGAGAGGATACCTGCTTTGGCACACGTAGAATCAAAGGTCTGGATTCTTCAGACCAGTTTATTTGTATGCAAATATATGTAAGTTTAATCTTTTTGCTAGAAATTCATAATTGACCATGATTTCTTTCATCAGATGACAAGCTTAGTAATTAAAAAAATGCTTTTTTTTTTAAAACCAACGTTACAGCCAACTTATGGCAACCCTGTAGGGTTTTAAGGTAGGGTTACCAGCCTCCGGGTGGGATCTGAGGATCCCCCCAGAATTACAGCTCATCTCTAGACTACTGAGACAATAGATGCTTTGGAGGGTTGACTCTATGAGCCTGCACCCCATTAAGGTCCCTGCACCCCAAGCTCCACTTCCAAGCCTCCAGGAATTTCCTAATCTGGATCTAGCAAACCTACCCTCCTCACCCTGCACGGGTGACCGGAGGGAACCTGGCAACCCAGTTTCAAGGCAAGAGCCATTCAGGGATGGTTTGCATTGCCTGCCTTTGTGTATTGACCCTTGGTATTACTTGGTAGCCTCCCAATCAAATATCAACCAGGAGTGATCCCACTTAGCTTCAGATACCTGACAAGATCAGGTTAGCCTGGATTACCTAGGTCAGGGCCACAACACTTTGTCCTCAATGGTATAATTTTACAGCAACACATCTTCAAGAGCAGGGAAAATAAATAAGCCCAATTTACTACTTTTCCATTCTAACCAGAACACATCATATGTGTGTTATATACCATCAAGTCACCCCTTTCTTAAAGTGAGCCTATGAATTAATTACCTCCAAAATTCCTATCATTGACAACCTTGCTCAGGTTTTGAACCCCAAAAGCTGTGGTTTCCTTGATTGAGTTAATCCATCTCACGCTGGGCCTTCCTCTATTTCTGCTGCCTTCAGTGATAGACTGTTTAATCATTTACGGCTTCCAGGGTTCAGGGATGATTTTATCTAAGATCCGCTGATTTGTCTTTTTGGCAGTGCGAGTATCCATAAAACTCTCCTCTTATAATACCACCTTTCAAATTAATCATTTTTTCTTCCTCTCAGCTTTCTTCATTGTCCAACTTTCACACCCATAGGTAGTAATAGAGGATATCATAGTGTGAATTATCCTGATCTTGGTGTCCAGTGGCATTTTCTTACACTTAAGGATCATTTATTTATTTACTGCCCTTCCTGAAGGCTCAGGGCGGTTCACACAGAACAGAACAGGAACAATACAGATAACTTAGATCAGTGGCCCCCAACCTGCGGTCCGCGGCCCGGTGCCGGGCCGTGAAGGCCAGGGCGCCGGGCCGTGGTTCCCTCTCCCCGTCCCCCCCCCACAGTAAAAAACTTCCCAGGCTGCAAGCTTGCAGCCCGGGAAGCTTCTTACTGGGGGAGGGCGGGGAGAGGGAATCAGGGCCGCGCATGCGCACATGCGTGCTGCGCGGCCGAAATCGCACATGCGCGGCACTTTTTGCTGCGCGGGCGTGGCCATCGCCCTGCCAGTCCCCAGCCAAAAAAAGGTTGGGGACCACTGACTTAGATTAACAATAATGAATGAAGTGAAACAACAAGCAACATGGAACAGTAGAAACAGTAGAATTTTAGTTCCTTCACAATTGTCTTTTCAAGCCTCAACCTCTTTCCAATGTATTGGTTTCAGTTTCTTTTTCGACTAATGGTACAGCCAACCATGAAGGTGTGTAATTCCTCAGTAGTCATTAGTTTTGTATTTTACTGTTCAGTTGTAATACAGCTTAGATATTTTCTCCATTAGCCTTCATCAATAGTCATGCCAAGCTGTTACTATTTTCTGTTGGTAATATAGTGTCATATCGCAAATTGTTAATGTTCCTTCCAACAATTCACACTCCACCATCATATAATAAAATCCAGATTTCCTCATGATATGTTCTAAATATAGGGTGAATAGCTAGAGATAATATACATCCCTGTTTGATACCCTTGCCAACTGAAAACCATTCTGTTCTTCATATTCTGCCCTAACAATAGAATCGTGTTTAGAGTATAGGTTGCACATCATAATGATCAGATGTTGTGTGACACCCAATTGCTTTAAAACTATCCAACCACTTTTCATGATCCACAAAGTTAAAACCTTTGCGGTAATTGATAAGACACAAACTCATTTTCTGCTCAGATTCTCTAGTATGTTCCCATATAAACAAATTTGCAATATGATTTTAAGTGCCTCTTTCTTTTCTGAATCCAACTTAAACATTTGGCATTTCTAATTCCATATGTGGTCACAGTCTTTGTTGTAAGATTTTGAGCATTACTTCGTTTGCATGGGAAATAAATGTGATGTGGCTTTTAATTTCTTTTGGCTACAGGAATACTTTTTGCTCATTCTGCTTTGATAATATCTCTGGTTTAAAAAAAGTTCATGTTCATTTGAATTCAGTAATACAAATCTGTTATTTGTGTGTTCTTTTAAATCTTCAGAAATGTTGTTTAAGTTATATTTTGGTACTATGATTGTTTTAGTATTTTCCTTCAGCTTCATTCTCATTTTTAATATTAAAAATTCACAGTCTGTACTACAATCTCCTCCTGGTCTTGTTTTTGCAGAGAGAAGAGAGCTTTTTAATCTTCTCCTTATGTAATCTATTTGATTTCTGTATTGGTCATCCAGTGACATCTACATATAGCATCATCTGTTTGGTTGCATGAAGCAGGTATTTGCATGGAACAAATTGTTGTATTCACAAAATTCTATAAGTTGCCGTTCTGTTTCACCATAATGTTAGTTTAAATTTTCTGACAAATGTATTTTCTCTTTTGAAGTTTGAATTGATCAAAACCTCCACTCTGAGATTCTCCCCCCCACCCCAAAGAACAGGCAGGAAAGGGAGGAACCAATTCTACTGCTTTCCACACATACCTAAGCCCACCTTCATACAAATGCTAACATATCTAGCAGGAGAGTTAATGAGTGGGTCAAGCTCTCTCCCTTCTTCAAGGAGGGAACAAAGATTTGGAGGACTTTAGAGTAGGTTCCAGGAAGGAAATTTCAGGAGACTTCAGGAAAAGTGTCTCTGACCCAGTCTGTCCTGGTCAGTGGGTGGAGAAACAGATATGATGAAAACTCCTTTTATGCTGGGTAAATCAGAGCAGACAAAACTCTTAACTTGAGAACATTGTCCATTGAGGGCAACCACTGACTGTGCTCGCCTGGAAAGCTTGAGAAAGCTTTAGGGTAATGGAAACTCTGTGGAGATCTGTAACTTCCTAAACTAAAGCCGCCTGTACCATATTTTAACAGTGATAGGGCATGTATGGAGAGAGGGCCAAAGAGATTGCTTTTTACCCATTTCTTTCAGATACCTTGCTCAATCCAGTGTAGTGCTAAGAGTATGCTTGTGAAAATAAATACTTTATGACTTTGGATGCTGGTAGTGGTTCACTGTACCACACAGACCTCCACCATATTGACAGGCTATTTTAAAAGGAGCACCAGGGGAAAGGCAGTCAGTTGGCAAGCGGCTATTCCTCCAGGGACACACGAGGGAGGAAAGTGTCCCTGTGGCAACCAGGTGCTGGGCAGCAAGAGACATAAATCTGGGAAGGGAAGCCGGGCGTCCTGACCCACCACAGAGAGCAATTCCTTTCAAAGGTCAGGAGGTGGTAGCAGGTAACCCAAGAAAGAGTAGCCTCTCCAGGTGTTGGGGAAACCTTGGAAAGCAGGATGGAACAGGGCCTGCAGATTAGAGCAGGCCCATTCCATCACAGATGGCTATGTTGAAAGGCTTTCTGTGACGTCTGGTTGATATTATTTGGCCAGACTTTGCACTATAGTCCAATTTCTTCTGAGTTGGTCCTGCCCACAGTAAAACACTTCATAATTTTCTGATTGAAAGTGTCCTTCCTAATTCAGTCCATTTGAGGTCACTCACATCCAGGATCACAATGTTTAAAACATTCCAGTTCTCATTTTACAATGTTGAGCTTACTTGGATTCATACTTCTCACAACCCATGTTCCTACAGTACAGTTCTGGACTTTTGCTTTACATCTATTCACATCGGCAAATGAATGTCCTTTTAATCCAGTTGTGTCATTAAGAACAGCATTATTGGTACTAGCCCTCTGCTCTTCCCCTGGACATCTGCAACTTGCTCTACATAGGCCTATCCTTTTCCTTGATCTAGAAACTACAATTGGTTCAGAATGCTGCAACAAGGATTCTCACAAATACACCATGACGATCCCACATCCGGCCTGTACTTCAACAACTTAGCTGGCTCCCGATCGAATTCTGGATCAGGCTTAAGGTTTGGTAATTACTTTCAAGGCCATATGAAGCCTGGGCCAAGTGTACCTGAGAGACCGTCTCTCTGCCTATATTCCCAAAAGAGCCCTACGCTCCCCCATCGCCAACTGGCTGGTGATCTCTGTCTCCAATGAAGTACATAGGTCCTCAACAAGAGCCAGAGCCTTCTCTGTCCTGGCCCCCATCTGGTGGAATGAGCTCCCTGAAGTGATCAGGGCTCTGTCTGAACTCTCACAATTCCGCAAGGCCTGCAAAAGGGAGCTCCTCCACCAGGCGCTCACTTGAGACTGCCAAACCCAACGACATCTGCTGGTTCCGCCCTCCCAGATAGCGCCCAATGACCTGAACCAATCTGACTTCTGTGAAGGTTCAAGGTGGTGGCAGGTTGCAGTGCATGAGCGATAGGGTTGTGAGTATCCTGCATGGTGCAGGGGGTTGGACTAGATGACCCGGGAGGTCCATTCCAACTCTATTATTCTATGAATCTATGACTTCTCAGGGGTTGATAAAATTGCTGTTCAATCAAACCTGTTGTAATATTCTATTAATTTTGGAATTGCTGTTGATGTGTTGTGTTATGATAGCAACTATATGCCTATGATGTTTTATGTAATACCCAATGCCTTTCATATAAATTACCCTGAGCCATATGGAAGGGCAGTATAAAAAGCAAACAAACAAACAAACAAACAAATCCATACATCCATACATCCATAAAATTTAGAGGTCCACCTTCAGCAGTGTATCATTTTGCATTTCGGTTGTGCCATTAAAAGGTTTTCAAGGTATAAGATGAGCAGAAGTTGTTTATCACTGCCTTTTTCTGTACCAAAACCAAAACTTTTTCTGGACTACCAAAACCGTTGTCTGGGAAAGATCCTTCCACAATGTCACCTTCCACTACTGCTGCTTCCCAGTGGCTACCCTTCAAGGACTCCTCTGTTCCCATCACCAGTAGAACTGTCAATTCTCTTCTGCTGATCCCTGAAGGGGATGGCTGCATTTTAGGCTGATGTCTCAGCTTTTCCCCGTTCTGTCTTGACTGACTCTGCTAGAAATCTAAACTCCCAGCTGTATTACTCTCAACTTCATTGAGACACTCAAACAGCCCTCATCCCTCAAATAACAAATTAGCACTGTTAAAACTATGGGATTAACAGACTTCAAAGATCTGCAATATAAACAGGAGTGGAACTAGGAAGAGAACAACCCCTGAACAGTACGCACCAGATCCGTAGTTTATGAGGAAGTTATTAACAAAATGACTTAGGAGATGCAAGCACAAAATTATATCACCTTATGAGGCAAAGATGCTACATATAACATTTACAGCCCCTTCCTACACAAGGGCTCTCAGAATTTAAGGCAACAAGGAAGTGAACCACAAGGTGCTGAACCACAAAATCTATCCATTACTTCAAACTGACCAAACAGACCATCCAACTGAAGCCACGGGGAGTAAGAAAACTGATTCAGGCAGGGAAAATGCCCATTAGTAATATTCCACGTCCCCTCTTAATTTCACACCTTCTGTATAAAAAGAGTTTAGCCGCTAGCCTTTTCCTTACAGAGATATGAAAGGAAATGTGTAAGACACAACAGAAGACACGGATGGGGAAACTGAGTTAATTAGTCCTATAGGTAGGGTTGCTTCCAGTCCCCCTTCCGTGGGCAAAATGCCAAATGTATAATGGAAAATAATAACAAACATTATGTTTGTATCCCACCCTTCCTGGATAGCTCAGGGCAGGTAACAACATGGTTAAAACAATGGGTTGGATCCTGCAATTTGTCACTAGAAGGCACTGACAGTGGTAGATCTTCCCCACACTCCCTTCCACCTAGCAGTCTTTTCTGACCATTGGAATGTTTATTCCTAGAGTATAAGGGCCCATATGGACAAACAACAATTTGACAGCACTCGATGGTTTCAGCTCCTACGTGTTCATCCCTGTTCCCCATTACAGAATCAGCCTATCTTTCTCCTCTGTTTCATTCCCTGCTGCATTCAAACTTACCATTTTGTCCCATTCTCGTAACCCTCCCTTCCGTCTACTGTTGATTTTCTCTTGGAATCCCCAGAGGTCTGCTTCCTCCGAGAACCCACAACAGACACCCTGTGAGGGAGGTGAGGCTGAGAGAGCCCTGATATTACTGCTCGGTCAGAACAGCTCTATCAGGGCTGTGAAAAGCCCAAGGTCACTCAGCTGGCTGCATGTGGGGGAGGAGCAGGGAATCAAACCCAGCTTGCCAGGTTAGAAGTCGGTGCCCCTAACCACTACACCAATGTGGCTCTGGCTGATTCTGTGGTGGGGAAAGGGGATGGACGCGTGGGAACTGGTACCAGCAACTGAGAAGACCTAAGGTTCGGGAGCCCCATGAAGACACTGAACCCTGATCTAACTGAACCAGTTGCAAAGTTTTCATATCTTGCCAGGAGAAATCATGAATGCATTTTGGCCCACTCTAAAGGCTGCCTCTGCTTATTCTGTATTGCAGCACTTCCTTCTGTATTTTTCTTCCTTATATTGTATTTTTTAATATGCTATTAAAGGCTTTGTTGCTGTTGACAGGGAAGCGCTAAAGAGCAGAGAAGATCGTTCCGATTTTATCAGGGGAGAAAGAAAAATACTGTCGTGCAATAACAGATTGGATGGTGGGACCAAGCCTCAGTAGACATCAGAGAACAAGAACCACAACAGGAGATTCCTATAGCTGATGTGGTTCATGGGAAGGTAGTAGGTCCTGCTAGGAGAGCATGCAGAGAGGTCTAAATGAGCATTACTGCTGCTGTTCTTCATAATTGTTAGAGCACTTTCTCGACTTTTTTAGCATTCAGAAACCCCTAAAACATTCTTCAGGCTTCGAGAAACCCTAGAAGGGGCACGATCATGCAGAATGTGGTTGGGAAGCAAAGCTGTGGACATGCCCACCCGGAGCCCCTCCCCTTCCCACCCCCTCCAGGCCCATCATTGGCCATTTGGGGAGGGGGTGTCAACATGACCATATATGGCCGTATCAACCAATAAATGTATAACGCATTTTTAAAAATATATTTTAAATATATTAACTCCCACCCCTTTGGGAAACCCTTCTAGGGCCATCAAGCAACCTCAGGGTTTCATGAAACCCTGGTTGAGAAAACCTGGGTTAGAGCTTCAGTCTAGGATCTGGGAGATCCAAGTTCAAATTCCCATTACGCCATGCCCTTGGGCCACTCACTCTCTTTGAGACTAATCTAGAAGAAGAAGAAGAGTTGGTTCTTATACGCCGCTTTTCTCTACTCGAAGGAGTCTCAAAGCGGCTTACAGTCGCCTTCCCTTTCCTCTCCCCACAACAGACTCCCTGTGAGGTGGGTGAGACTGAGAGAGCCCTGATATTACTGCTCGGTCAGAACAGCTTCATCAGTGCTGTGGCGAGCCCAAGGTCACCCAGCTGGCTGCATGTCGGGGAGCAGGGGATCAACCTGGCTCACCAGATTAGAAGTCCACACTCCTAACCACTACACCAAGCTGCCTCTACACACTGTCGTTGTGATGATAAAATGGGGAAGAGGAGAATGAGGCAAGCCATTTTGTTTCCTCGTTAGGATGACAGGCAGGGCCATAAGTGAAATAAATTAAGAAACAGGCTCACAGCTGCTGTTGGCGAGGAGTCAGGGAGACCTTGTTCCTGTGCTATAAGAATCCTTACCCAAGATTACAGAGATCATAGGGCCCCATTCCTTGATTTAAAATTAGCAGCCCAAAGTTATCAGACACAAACTCCAACTGCGTATCAAAGGCACGTGAGCGTCTAAATTTTGTTGAATGGGTCGGAAAAGCGCGAGTCACGTGTTTCAAAAGAGCTGTTTGCTTTTCTCCACACAGAGCCCTTCTCGCTTAAGCGTCTTTCCTTTATCTATTTTTTTTTTATTTCCTGGGGGTAATGGAAAAGTACCTTGAGTAGTCAAACAGGCCAAAACAAATCCTCCGTTTCAAAAAAAAAAATCCTGCTGCATAATGAGGAAGTTTAATTAAGGCCACATACTACGGCTGTAAATGTTCTCTTTATATAACAAGGTCTAAATGAAGTTACAATTCCTTCATTAGCAAATTACAAACAAGAGTGCACAGCTGACACACCAGCTATGATTATCGCAACTAATTGCCTCATCGCCGCAAACCAACCTGGAACGGCCGCTCAGATGGGCCCTCCCGCAAACGGCAAACGAGGGCCGCGGTGCGCCGTTCCTGTGATCACAAGGGGCTCTTGTACGGCGATCCGATTTACCCTTGTCGACTGGCGGCAAAACGGCCCAATCAAAGCTTCCTCTATAAAGGCAAGCTTTGAAGCCAGATCGGCCTTGGGAGCACACTCCATATGCAGGACGGCAGACTGCACTTCATTAGGCCTGTTGTTACATTCTCTCTCTTCTTATTCTAATGATCCTATTTTAATACACATAGGAACCTCTCCTAATTGATGTCAAGTGAGCGACTTCGACATTCATCGCCGCAGCACATCAAACATGCCTTGGCACACAAGCCCAGCATCATGGTGTTTAAGACCCGAGTTGTTCCTCCAAATGCAGGGAAAAGAGCACGCAAGCCCACGCGCGCACACACACACACACACACACACACACACAAGGATCTGTACCTGTTTAATTGGGATCGCACGGCCGCTTCCGATGCTGTCCGCTCTGCTTTCCAGTCCTTTCTTCTCTTTGTCTGGGTCGCTCCCTTTCCGAGACTGCAGAGCAAAAAGCCAAGGGAACGCTATTAATCTGTTGATTCTTGCATTGTGCTCTAAATGGAAAAGTTGTTTTGTGACATCATAAAAAAAAAGAGAGAGATGGGGCTGGCTATAACTACATTTGTTTGGGAAGTCTTGGTTAAGTACTACAAATATCACCAAATAAGATTAAAACAATTACACCCAAGCCCTGCCATCCGACATGGGCCGTAGGGCCGTTTTCCGGCCGCCCACAGTAGTTCAATGGAAACGCAACTCCGAAAGACAGAGATTCGAAAACAGGAATAACTTCAGACTTTTTTTTTTTTTGTAATGTGCTTAGTCAATTTCCGACACAGGTATGTATATTTAATTATCATCTGATGAGGTTTTAAAAAGGCAATTAACGACTTGGCAGCATAATTTTATGGATTACCTTGATTAAAATTAAATTCATTTAGTTTCTTCTTTTACTGCTTTCAGATGATTAAACAGTATCAAAGTCAAACTAACAATGCTAGGAAAACTAAGATGCTTTGCCAAACTGCTAAGGCCACAAAATTCTTGAGGTTTTTTTAAAATATATGTACATTTCCCTAAATATAAGACTATCATTTTAACAGTCCTGGCATGTAAAAAATGGTTGGGGGATCTTTTGAAACAAATACTGTTATTTTTAACATGGATTATTTAAAAATAATCATCAGCACTAACTATTAAAAATGTTTTTTTTTGGGGGGGGGAACATTCTGTTGGTTTCACAGAGCTACGGACCAAATATACACTCTCCTATTTAAACAGAACTTCAGATCCTCCTCTGTTATTCTGAGAAGTAAATCTGAATGTGACAGATTTATTTTATTAAGAGCAAGATCTACGAAGTCACCCGTACCTTAATAACTGCAGTGACAAGTGACAATTTCACTCCATTACTTTTCAGTGGGCACATTACTCACACAATGTGGAACATGAGAAAACATTTCCATGTGCTTTTCAAATCAGAGATTATCGAGTAAGTGAGCATATTAGATATACCCCACGCATCACAAAATGCTAATAAAAGCCAAAGCCAAAGTAAGCCCACCCTGCTTTTCACTTTTAATGCAAAAAGGGTGCCTAAAACATTTAAAACAGGAATAAATATGAAATTAAGATGACCCCCATAGTACCCCCTTGGAAAAAAATATCTATCTATCTATCTATCTATCTATCTATCTATCTATCTATCTATCTATCTATCTCTCTCTCTCTCTCTCTCTCTCTCTCTCTCTCTCTCTCTCTCTCTCTCTCTCTCTCTCTCTCTCTCTCTCTCTCTCTATCTATCTATCTATCGATATAGATATTAGATGAAAGGGAAAGGGAGGAGACTGAAAAGTCCAAGAAAATAATACCAATTTAACAACTGACAGCAAAATATTATTTCTGTTATACAGACAGTACCAAATTAGCACCCTCTGACACTAAACTCTTAGTATTAGACTGTGGAATTGAATACTGATGAATATATAGAGTGCTTTGATAAATGCAATAATTAAAAAGTAATACAATCCATGCCTCTAAATGTTACATGAACGCACAGTGGGGAACATAGAAGAATTACCCAAGAGGGGGGGAGTTGGGAGGGGGGGGGAGCCTGGACGAGATGGGTCATGCTGTTCCATGTACAGTAAGTTGCCCTCTACTTCATTCCTAGGGCCATATTGAAGAGTTAAGGTACCATATAGTATAGCAGTTTTCAATTCTCAAAAACCTTAAGTATAGTTGGCATTTTTCCTATGGAAAATTAGGACATTTATCCTTTTAAATTCCATAAATATGCCAAACAGTACAGTTTTATATGCTAAGTTAAAATGATGTGTTTTAATAAGTAAAATAAGTTTAGGCTAGATAGATAGAAAACTACTATTGTATAATTCTTCCCCCCACCTTGGACTTCAACATCTTTACTCAAAGCCTTGGGTGGCAGGCCTTTCCTTACTTACACACAACACAACCAACAACAATGGATCATCCCACACTCACACAGAGTCAGAATCCAAACCATGCAACAAACCTGAATGCCAACTTTACCTTCATATACCCTCAAGGGCACAGACCTGGAGGGCTGAGTCTAATCTGATCTCACAAAATCTCAGAAGCTAATGAAGCAGGTTTGTCCTGGTTCTTTCTTGGATGGAAGACCAACAAGGAATTCCAGGGTTGTGACACAGAGGCAGGTAGTGGCAAATCATTTCTGAACAACTCTTGTCTTCAAACCCAACCCCCCCAGGATTACCATAAATTGGCCAAGACTTGACAGTATTTTACACGTATGCAATATGATCATAGGATCTAGTAACATCAGATATATCACCTTGGGCCAATCCATGTGTTCATCTTCCAATGTAATACATTTCCCATCACATATTAACAATGCCCTAGGCAAACAACCCCTTCACAAAAAAAAAAACCCAAACACAATTCTGTCCTTAAAAATGGCAATTACTACAAGTGCAAATATCTTCACATCCCCTACCATTACAGATTTTTAATACTTCATGTATATTTCTGTGCCTTTCTAATTGTATCTATTTCTCATGTTTGATGCACTTTCCAAGATGAGATCTGACTTTAAGTTTATCCTGTTTTGTCCACTTATCGTCAGTTGGATGGGATCTTCATGACTTCCCAGAATCATTTTCAAAACTTCTACTGTCAAAGCTTTCACTTACTATTCACTATTCCTTTACTTAATTATTCTGTAGTTTGTCCAATCAGTACTTCTACAGTGAATTTATTTTTGTGAATCTCTCGTAAAACATACTGTACACCAAATTCTCAACTATTTGAAGCATGTGATCTCTTTAATCCAGTAACAAACAACAACTGATATTTCTAATTATTGGGTTCTAGCAAGAGATGCTCTTCTTGAGCTACAATACGGTATATTAATTGAAAATGGTACAAAACATGTGTATTTCTTATATTTTCAGCATGATAAGGTTACAGGGTCAGAGTAGGGCTCGGGAGATCCCGGTTTAAATCCTTGCTCACGACGAAACTCATAGGTAGGTTGACTTAGGCCAGTTACACCATTTTAGCCTAACCTACTTCACAGGGAAGAGCCTCTTGTGGCGCAGAGTGGTAAGGCAGCAGACATGCAGTCTGAAAGCTCTGCCCATGAGGCTAGGAGTTCAATCCCAGCAGCCGGCTCAAGGTTGACTCAGCCTTCCATCCTTCCGAGGTCGGTAAAATGAGTACCCAGCTTGCTGGGGGGTAAACGGTAATGACTGGGGAAGGCACTGGCAAACCATCCCGTATTGAGTCTGCCATGAAAACGCTAAAGGGCATCACCCCAAGGGTCAGACATGACTTGGTGCTTGCACAGGGGATACCTTTACCTTTACTTCACAGGGAGATTTTTAAAGGTTAAGACAAAAACAAAACAAAAAACAATAACCCTTAATAAATTACCAGAACACCAAACACCTTATTGAGGTTTTACTCTAAACCAGGGCTTTCTCAGTCAGAGTTTCGTGAAATCCTGGAGTTTCTTGACAACCCTGGAAGGGTTTCCCAAAAGGGTGGGAGTGTATGTGTGTGTGTATATCTTTTATTAGATGATAGGACCATACATAGTCATATTGCTCTGCCTCCCCCCCCACCCATGGGTAAGAATGGGCCTGGAGGGGGTAGGAAGGGGAGGGGCCCCAAGTGGGCATGTCCACAGCTCTTCCCAACCATTCTGTGCACAATTGTGCAACTTCTAGAGTTTCTTGAAGCCTGAAGAATGTTACTGGGGTTTTTCAACAGTAAAAAGTGGATCAATAATTACTACTTGGCTATTACCAGGGGTGCCCCCATGTTTATTTTTTTTAAATCTATAGCATTTATAGCTTTAATTCCAGGAACGTACAATTTTATAAACCTACTAAGTTATAAATTTTGTATACCAAGTTAAAGCAACAACATGTTAGGTTAAATAGGAAGGTAAGTATTGCATGTGCTTACATTTTACTTACAATTTCCAGATTTCCTGGAAGGAGTCCCCCTAACCCCCCGGAAATTTTACATCTCTATTTCCACATCCTCCCAGAAGTTGGGAAATACAGCAGAGTGCGCTACTGATCTTATGGAAACTAAATGGGTCTCCCAAAAGGAAGACACCTGCAAGGGAAGGTGCTGGTCAGACTACAGTTGGAGAGGTAGTCCATCCATCCAGCCTAAAATACAGTAAGATTTATTTTATGTATGAGACCATGAAGCATGGAATATCTGTGTGTTTAAAGACTCTTCACTTTCAATCCTCAGATAAACAGTTCTTCTTCAGGATCCTAAGCAAAAATCTGAACGGAAGCGAAAACAGGGCCTTTTGATGAGAATGCCTGCCAGTCGTTGTCCCCCCCCACACACACACACACACACTTTGTTCCTTGAACAATGCTGACACCTAGTGGAGAATGCTCTGCTACTAATACGCAAGAATCGAGTGGCACTTAAGATTTGAGACACCGGTCTAACACAAAGCTTTTCCAGGCTATTTAAGGCCCATTTTATAAAACTCTAGTTATAATCCCTCACTTGGCAGAAGTTTAGAAGTTGTTTTTGTTTGTTTATCTATTTGTTTATCTATTATATATCAATCAATCAATAAAATCTACCTAAAAGGTTTCTATTCTGCCGTTTAGCTAACGGCGCAGCAAACCAAGCAGCAAGGACGTAAACAAACAGATTTAAAATGTACAAGTGACAAACGGAAATGTTTACAAAATAGTAAAGTGAAAGGATAAGGAAGACAGAGGAAGTACAGCATAAGGCATCATTATGTACGACTCAAACGTAATCAAGAAAAGTGCAAAAGACCATTAATAGGTTATGAGAAGAAACAGCATCAGTCAGTTTTGTGCATACCTGCAATCTCTTGTGCATACAGCCCTTAAGTGGCTGGCCTTCTTTCTTGAGAACAGGTCGCAGAGGGTTGTGGTGGTAGAGAGTTTTATCTGACTCCTTTACACTTCCTTGTGGGGTGCCACAGGGAGCAGGACTCTACCCCGGGGTTCATCAAGCCTTGGTAATGGGCCGGCAGCGGCCACGCCTGCCTCTCCCCCCCCCCTTCGCAGCGAGAAGCTCACCAGGCCCGGCTAGAAGCAGCCCGGCTAGCTTCTTGCTGCTAGAGGGGGGGAGGGAAGAGGCAGGCGTGGCCACCGGCATGGCGGCGGACACAAATGTGCATGCTGCGGAGCTACCGTGCATGCGCGTTAGCCGCGGCTCCCTGTCCCCGCCCCCCCCTGCAGTAAAAAACTTCCCAGGCCGCAAGCTTGCGGCCCGGGAATCTTCTTACTGCGGGAGAGTGGGGAAAGGGAATCAGGGCCGCCGTGCATGCGCACATGCACCATGCGCGGCCGAAATCGCGTGTGCGCAGCACTTTTGTGCATGTTTCGGCCCCGCATGTGCGATGCGTGGGCGGGGCAGTTGCCCTGCCGGTCCCCAGCCTCAGAAAGGTTGGGGACCACTGCTATACACGGCTTAGCTCCTAGTTACTTACAGAACCACTTACCTCCTTATGCCCTCCATAAGGCCCTCTGCTCTGTGGGTGCAAATCTGCTGATGGTCCCAGGACCCCGGGAAGCACACCTGGCCTCGACCAGGGCTTTTTCAGCCCTGGCTCCTACCTGGTGGGATGAGCTCCCAGAAGAGCTGCAGGTTTCAAAGTTCCGCAGGGCCTGCAAGACGGAGCTCTTCCACCAGGCGTTTGGTTGAGGCTGGGTTGAAGCCTGGGGGTATTCAATCAGGTCTCCCCTCCCCCTGGCTTCCTGGGCTTGGTGTTAGACCAGACCCAGATGGTGACAACTTATCCAATCTACATCCATACCAAAGTTATGAGTTGTTGGGAAAAGGGTTTTATATCTTATTATCGCCATCTTAATGATAATTGTAGTAATTTTCGGGAATTATATTATTGTTTTAGGGGATATTTTAAACTGCTATAATGTTTTATTGTTAACCGCTGCGAGCCAGCTCGAATGAATGAATGAAATAAATGAATGAATGAATGAATGAATGAATGAATGAATGGACGGACGGACGGACGGACGGACGGACGGACGGATGCATGCATGCATGGTGAAGCACCGCAGGACTTTGTTAAGTCCTTGCAAGAGGAATTCTAATTCAGAAGATTCATACCTTTCTCAACCTTTTTACTCTTGAGAAACCCCTGAAATATTCTTCAGGCTTTGAGAAACCTCAGAAGTGGCATGATCGTGCAGAATAGGGATAGGAAACATAGCCATGCACATGCCCACCTGGGGCCCCTCCCTTTCTAAGGCTGCGGACCGGTGGGGGGGAGGGCGATCCGGCGGCCGCGAATGCACGAAACTGCCACATATGCACGTTTGCAGCAAGAATAAAACAAACCAACCCATAAAATCCCTAATACATTATAAGGAAGAACCAGCACTCTGAATTGTTCCTGAAAACAGATGGACAGTCAACGTAGATCTTTCAACAGGGGGGTGATAAGATTCAGCCTCTGACAGTAACCTGGCTGCCACATTCTTGCAAAAAGTGATCAAAAGCAGCTCCACATTCAGGCCCAGTTTAAGGATTTGCAGGGCCCGTAGCGACAGAGCCAGCGGGGCCCCAGCAGAGCACAACTGGCGCTGTTCTTTGTAGGGCACCCTTCCCAGGAATAGTTCTGAACTTTGGAAGCAACTGATACTTTCACTTTGCTGTAAACATTTGCTAGTATTATCCTGAACTCTAACCTTCCTTAGCATAAAAAAAGAAAACAACCTAATTAAAATATATATATGAGTACACTCAAAGACTGTCGTTCTCTTTGAGGGCTGGACTTCCAGTTCCAGAGCATTACTGTCTCCCCCAGGGATTCTTTTACATGTGCCAGCTACTCACTGCAGTTCAGAGGGCACCCTCCTGACACCAGCAGCTCCAAGCCGCCCACGCCCCCCCCCACCCGCCATGCTGCCTTCAGTGTTGCCCTTCAGTGGCTATTCCAGATTTGGAGAGGGGGGGGGGGGCTCTGGCATTCCCTTCAAGGGTTTTCTTGTAGGGAAGTCTGTTTCTTTGAGTTGGGTTGCCTTGTCACTTGGCAGGCTGCGGTGGAGGCCATCAAATGCAGCATATGATGCCGCTAGCGCATCCATCCTCTCTCCTTTTCTCCTGTTGTGCTTTGTGCCTATCTTTGAGGGTCGTGCGATTCGACAGCTGAATCGGCCGTTCATGCCTGGCGCAGCCAGCGCGGCGCTGCGGGGGAGGGAGAGGTGCGGGCACGGGCACGCCGGTCAACGCACACATGCAGGCACAGAGCTCTGCACCAGCGCCCATGCCTCCCCCCCTGTGGTGCGGTGCTGGCTGAGCCAGGCGCAAACACCCGCTTTGGCTGAATTTGTTCTTTTTTTTTTAGCTTTCAGTTTCTATGTTAGCTGGAGTTGGGTTGCAATAAAAAGTCTCCTGCAGGTGTATAGATTTATTCCCTCCCACCCACCCTGGATTACAAAACTGAACCTTTGAAATTCTTCTTGGATTTTAGCTGAAACCAAGCTTTCCTGTGGGGCTCCCTCCCCATGCTTTTGTATTTGGAAGCTGAAGCGGCTTCAGCAAGGGCCCAGGTTGGTCACGTGTTAGAAGTATGGATCTTTGGTATGTTTTGCAAGTCCAGGTGCTGCTGAGGCGAAAGGGGATCACCTAAAAGAGGGGGGGACTTTCTTGAAAAAGGAAGGCTGCAACATTGCAATGAACAAATCCCTTCAACGTGTTTAAACAAGATGGAATTCAAAAACTGCCCCACATCTGTCCACATGACTCCCCTCCTCCTCCCGTCACTGTCTCCTCCTCTCCAGCACAATCACTCTCCAACTCCTCCTCCGCAGATTGACAATCCAGACAATGGGCCTCCTTGCCTCAGTCCAAGCTGGTGGGGCAGAAGAGCGCCAGAAGTATGCGTGCAAGTTCTTTGCATGTGCACTCTCTGGCCAAGCGGTCTGTCACTCAGTTCAAAGCAGTGGTGGGGCCCCTTGAACCATGGGGCCCATAGCACATGATACAAATGCTATGTGGATAAACCAGTACTCCCCATATTACATTAATCTAGCCTGGACCTGATTCAGGGCATGGATCATCCCACAATCCTCATTTTCATTTTATCTATGTGTGTAAGTTTCAAACACATAGGACAGGGGTAGTCAAACTGCGGCCCTCCAGATGTCCACGGACTGCAATTCCCACGAGCCCCTGCCAGCGAATGCTGGCAGGGGCTTGTGGGAATTGTAGTCCGTGGACATCTGGAGGGCCGCAGTTTGACTAACCCTGACATAGGACTTCTTATACTGTGTTCTGTACAGTATTTTCTTTATTTTCTATATATTATGCAATGGCCTTTCCGTGAACCTTTTATACCTGCAGCATTAAAAGCAGTTTGCGTTGCTTGCTCGGATTTTCGGTTTCTGTTTAATGCCTCACACACTGGTTTTATTCCAATTGTCTTTTACGGCTGCGATAAACAGCCTCGGAATCTGTCCTGATGGCAAGACAGAGCAGAAATGTTTAAAGCAGATTCTTAGAACGCTGGTGGCAGGAAATGCCGTCGAGCTGGGGCCAACTTATGATGACCTCTCATGAGATGTTCAAGGTAAGAGAGGTTCAGAGGGTTGGAATAGGTGTACAAAGAGAAGAGCCTGAAGGGGGCAGCAAGAAGGCCATTGGATAGGACAGAGGGGTCAAGACCTTTCTCTCCTCTTAAGTGTGACTCCTTATCTGACTCGGGATTGCTACTTTTAGGGGCAATTTCCTGCTTCTTCTCGGAAGCTTCTCCCTCATTCTCTCTCTGCGACTCAGCCATGTAGTCAGGCTCCCTCTATCTCTCCTCTGCACTGTTCCTTAAATAAATCCTTTTCTCCTAATCCTCAAATACAGCGTGTGCATATCAATGACTGATTTGCTCTGCTAACAAATACGTGGTTTGCCATTGACCGTTTACGCACTGGAGGTTTCATGCCGGGCTGCAGGCTGGAGTTTAAGTCGTGGCGGGTTGCCCCACCTCTTCCTGAACCCTTGGCCCGGTGTGCTTCATCTGCCCCCGATTTGCGCTCCTGCACGGAAGCTGGGGCAGTGAAGTTCCCAGTGCATAAACGGTCATTGCCTGCCTCTGTAGAGTAACCCCGGACTTCTTTAGTGGTCTCCCATCCAAAAACTAACTAGGGCTGACCCTGCTTAGCTGCGGAGATCAGATGAGACCAGCTTGGGCCATCCATAATGTTCACAACTACAGTGTCACTGAAGGTAACCTGCATGCTGAAATATCACGGAAATTCATGCAAGCACACAGCACAGCTGAGAGGCATCCCTAAATTAGTAAGCCAGGCATTCACTTCCTTGATACCTAATCGCTAATAGTTGCCCCGCCATATGCTCATGCTCAGTGCAGGAGCTCTTCCATAGAATTTCCTGTTCCGGTTCCCAACGCTCTGTAGATGCTAGGCCTCCTTTAGAGGCTTTCTAAGGACAACTGCCTTCCCCTTTTATTGCACCCACCAAGTGGTTGTCCTGTGATCTGGCCCCTGGTACCCATCCCCATTTGTCTTGCTAATGTTGTTCTGTGGACTGACAGAGGTGATGCATCGCAGGCCCCGTGTTCTTGATTCCCTTCCCCTTTGGCATTTGCTTTCTTTACACAGAGTTGTTATGTCTTTCAGGCTGCAGAACCCATTTCCCGTCGAAAAATGGAACAAATGGGGTGGGAGCAGCGGAAACTGATATAAGCCCACTTGTCCTGTTGTGCTATTGGCAATGTATAGGAGGAGAAAGAAGAGGAAGAGCCACATTTTTACCAGAAATAAAACACTGTTGGTCCTAAAGTTGCCGCTGGACTCTAAATTTGTTCCATATGATAAGTCCTTCATGGCCTTACAGGTAAAGGTAAAGATATCCCCTGTGCAAGCACCAGGTCATGTCTGACCCTTGGGGCAACCCCTTCTAGTGTTTTCATGGCAGACTCAATACGGGGTGGTTTGCCAGTGCCTTCCCCAGTCATTACCGTTTACCCCCCAGCAAGCTCATTTTGCTGACCTCGGGAGGATGGAAGGCTGAGTCGACCTTGAGCCGGCTGCGGGGATCGAACTCCCAGCCTCATGGGCAGAGCTTCCAAAGTGCATTTCTGCTGCCTTACCACTCTGCGCCACAAGAGGCTCTTTCATGGCCGTATCTTTCTGCTAAAGAATACGTTCCAGACGAAAGGCAGCATCTAGGGTTTTTTTTTTTCCCAAAGCATCCAGTGTGGTGGTGAGCAGTGTACAATAATTTTTTCATCTCCTGACGGAACTCACCGCAAAAAGGTTGGAGCGGCGTTTCGATTGCTTGCGAACGGGCGTCGGAGTGTTGGTGGTGGGAGGGACGTCGATCCGCAGTTCCTTCTGGCTGGTGCTTGGAGTGGAGGGGACCGAGGAGGAATAGTCGCTTAAGCTGCCTCCTCCGTTGCTGGTCTGCAAAAGATTAAAATCCATTTTAATTGAAAGAAAACCAATTTCAATTTAACTGCCAATGAGTACTTTAAGCCAGGGGTAGTCAACCTGTGGTCCTCCAGATGTTCATGGACTTCAATTCCCATGAGCCCCTGCCAGCAAATGCTGACAGGGGCTCATGGGAATTGTAGTCCATGAACATCTGGAGCAGTGGTCCCCAACCTTTTTATCACCGGGGACCGGTCAATGCTTGACAATTTTACTGAGGCCCAGGGAGGGGTAGTCTTTTGCCGAGGGACGTCACCGCTGCCGCCTGAGCCCCTGCTCCGCTTGCTTTCCCTCTGGAGCCCCTGACTTCCCACTGCCCGCTGGGGGGCACTGCCAGCAGTGCCACACCGAGGGGGAGCCCCAGCCATGGCAGCCGCTAGAGAGCACCAAAAGTGAGTCGGTGGCAGAGTGGCAGGGCAGCCCCCGAGGCAGTAGACGGGGAGGAGGAGGAGCCGCGGCCCAGTACCAACTGTTCCACAGACCGGGACTGGTCCCCGGACCGGGGGTTGGGGACCACTGATCTGGAGGACCACAGGTTGACTACCCCTGCTTTAAGCCACCTTGAACTGACCTTTGGTTCCTCCAAGGTCAATATTATCTACGCAGGTTGGCTTCCCAGGGTTTGCACCAGAAATTTTTTGCATCACCTACTTGAGCTGGAGAATGACTCAGGAACCTTCTCCATGCAAAGCAGGTAACTCCGTTGAGTCATCTCACCTTCACTACCGTAATTTCATTTTCAGTAGACAGCAGCATTTTCGATGGCGATTCATCATAGAATCTCTTCTCAGACGACTGAAGGGACTGGCAGGTTCTCTTTAGCCGACTCCATTGCATTGGACAGGATGGATTTGGTGGAAAAACTCACAGAAGGAAGTGGAGGAACAGCTCTCCCTATTTAACCTGCTGGTCAGGAGAGCCTCCAACAAAATGCACCATGGTGCAGTGTACTGCAAAGGCGATGGATAATCCGCTAAAATGACTTGCAAAGAAGTCACTTTGTCATTGCAGCACCACAACCCAAGGTATGCTTTGTTTGTGAGGCTGTTCTGACCTTCTGAGAAGTTCTTCAGGCATCTTGGGCAGGCAGCCAAAATTCTGCTTCATCAACTCCTTCTGTGAACTCCTGCACTAGATTCAACCCACGGGGTGTGCCATCATGTCACACTCTGAACCAGTCTTTAACTCCCCCACCCCCCACCCCAAGAAGTCCCACTTGGCTCTATTTCTCTGAAAAATTGTAGCTATAGAATTTTACCTAGCTTTCTCTTGTCTATTAAGGCCAGCTTTCCTGGAGGCTCATTCAACTATGCCTACCTTTTGTTTTCCATAAGATCAAGGGTCCCAGCATTATGTGCTCACTTTTCCCAAAGTTCTCACAGCTTTCACTTAGTCAACCAAGTCTTTCCTACTGGTCCATAGTGAGCCAAGGATAGATGTGAACCCCTCATTCCCTCCCTGACTTTGGGAAAAGGCAAGAAAGGAATTTATCAGATATTCCATGCTAAGAAGAATTTTCTGCTCAGCAGGCAGCAAGGTGTCTCCCACTGCCACTAATTCTAGCTTCTCTGAAACATCAGAAGTTACCAGTCCATACATATAGGTAGAGGATGAGAGGCAGATTAGCATAAGCATAATCAATGGTGCAAGGACTGAACTGGAATAAGTGTTTCAAGAAAGCTTCACCTGCATTCTCTCCCTGTTCTGCCAGTCTGTCATGGACTCCAATCACAATGCTGTTTTCCCTTTTAGGTAAACAGCTTGAATCCCGTGCATAAAAATCATGCCTTCTGCCCCCCCCCCCCCGACCTTTTTTAAGAGGGGAGGTCTACGGTCCTTCCCAGAATCCACTGTATTGTCACACTGCCAAACAAAGAATAAGAACTGATTTTTCCGTTGGGATTCAAAGGAACACCAAAGCTGCTTACAAAAACCTTTCCTCTACTCCCTCCACCACAGATACCCTGTGAGATGAGGGCGGGGTGGGGGCTGAGAGAGCTCTAACAGAACTGCTCTGGACTAACAGCCCTAAGAGAACTGTGACTAGCTCAAGGTCACCCCTGGCCTGCATGTGGAGGAGGAGTGGGGAATCAAACCCAGTTTTCCAGATCAGAGTCCACCGCTCTTAAACACTACATCAATTTAGCTCTCTCTGAATGAGAGGTAGTTGTAAAACTTCAGGCTTTCTCCAGAATGGAATCCAATGCGTTAAACGGCTACACCTCGCTGGTGCAGCAAAGGGCACAAGAGTGACACACTCAACAGCTGCCCGACAGCCTCAAAGCCCAAGCTGAAGGGTGTTTCCAAGGCCGCTGCGAGGCCTTTGTATGTGGGACAGCTGCTGCAGAGGACACGATGGATTAGTTAAAGCTCCAGCTGTACTGTAAGCTCAATGTGGAATTTGCTTCCTTGCCCGTTGTTATCCAGCTTGACCCTTCAGCACGGAATGCAAGAGAGACTCGAGGAAGAGGGAAAGCACTGCAAAGTTCGGAAAACTACCCGTAATGCGAGTGAAAATATTTGTGTGTGGCAGCCACAGGTTTGAGCTCGAGGTCACCAGATCACCGAGTCCTGATCCGGGGTGTTCCATTTCTTCTTTTTCTTGGATGCTTTAGGATGCTTAGGGCTAGTCCTGCGTTGAGCAGGGGGTTGGACTAGATGGCCTGTATGGCCCCTTCCAACTCTATGATTCTATGATTCTATGATTCCCAAAGCGACAGAGAATCCACGTAACTTGCCAGAATGCTTCTCGCCTATCAAAACGCGCTGCTTTATCGTTACCTCTCGCGGGGAGGAAGACGGCCGACCTTCTCTGACGTACCTGGCTGATGTGTATTGCAGAGACCTGAGCCGAACACACCGACGAGTGACTTGGAGAGTTGGGTAGTGATTTACAGGGGCCTATCGAGAGCTGCTGCTTTTTTCTTGTTGCGACAATCTTCTGTGCAACTGTAAAAGAGAAAATTGGAAAGGACTTTATGGCAAGGAAGCCCACGCATTTGATGTAGCAATTTGTTATTCCGCCCAGGGCTTGAATCACCACGTTCCTACGTAAAGAGTAATTGCATCATTTGGACGGAAATATAAACTGGCAGTCCTGTAACTGATGGGTATGCAAACTAGGGGGTGAAAAGCACTTACAGTTGCACGCCTGTTTGCGGTTTGAAAGACGGGGGGATACAGATGCACGACCGGTCTCCCGAATATCCCAGTAAATATGAAAACAATTCTTAAAAGCATTGCGGGCTCGCTTCCATTTCTTCCCATTTCCACATGAATGAGCTTGCAATAAGGACAGTTTAATTGAAGCATTTATTTCCAAAGAAAGCGGCCACGCAGGTTGGTAAATCACTGTATTAAAGCGGTTCTGAAAGAAGCACAATTCTAGGTGGAAGGACTGCAGTGGTGGGGCAGGACGAAGGGGTTCCTTTTTTGTAGTTCTTCCTGGAATAGATCATCCCAATGCCATCTCGTACTTCAATTTAGAAGTAGAATGTGAGTGGGGAGGAAGGTGCCACAAAAGGTGTTTTATAGAAGACAGAAAGAATGGAGCAGGCTTTCTCCACCAGGGCTTTGTGAAACTCTGGGGTTTCTTGACAGCCCTGGAAAGATTTCCCAAATGGGTGGGAGTTAATTAATTTTTTAATATATTTTTAAAATGTATTAAATATCTATCAGGTGTAATTAGCACCTATTGTGAGGTAAGAATCTTATGTCACCGTTCGGCCCTGGTGAGTCACTTGTTCCGAATTTGCAAATTGACTCAGATTCAGCAATTTAACCCAGCAATCTTTTCTTGAAGCTTCCCAGTTTGAGGACTGCCCCTTATATGCCAGGGCCAAAGTTAAGCCTGTAATTCCCAGCTACCCTCAATAGGGGGCAATGGAGAGAAACAATTGGGTGGGTGGGTGTGAATAAATAGATGGAAGGAGAACCAATCAGTGACTTGGAGATCTGAGACTGACTGGTATGTATGTCTTTCCTGAATGGGATGCCGTCGGGTTATGAAGAGCCAAGAGATCTAATTCTAACACAGCGTGCCTCCCATTTTGACCAAATGCATGAGCTCACACTTGTATAGGATACAAATTACATACTGCAGTATTGGCCCTTTTTGGCAGTAGAGTATTTCACATTTAGACCTCTAAGCTGCCAGCAAACTATGAAAGTATCTGTGTCTCATAAATTTCAGAGCTTTTAAAAAATATAATCTCAATTGAATTTGATCACCACCTGAAGCTATTTTCTCTGCAGGAGGTATTCAGTGCTGTGAGTGGCCATTCCTTCATCTATCTGTGCCATAAACTATTCAAAAGTTTTACCTTCAATAATCCAGTAGTTCTAAGCCAGAGATTCTAATTTATAAAACTCTTGGCATATTAAAACAAATTCATTTATGTTGCTATTATCTCTTAGGGCAATTAATTTAATGGAAATCAGACTATTGTTTAATTGATCCAATTAATCAGGAGCTGTAAAGGCCAAGAACAATAAACAGTTACCTTCAAGACCGAACAAAGTCAAAGATAGTGATGTTGTTTCTAGGAAGGTAAAGCACAAAAGGAGAGGAAGGTGGCAAGGTACAGCATGATCTCATTCAGTCTAGGAAGCTAAGAAGAAGAGTTGGTTCTTAGATGCCACTTTTCTCTACCAGAAGAAGTCTTAAAGCAACTTATAATCGCCTTCCCTTCCTCTCTCCACAACAGACACCCTGTGAGGGAGGTGAGGCTGAGAGAGCCCCGATATTACTGAAGAAGAAGAAGAGTTGGTTCTTATATGCCGCTTTTCTCTACCCGAAGGAGGCTCAAAGTGGCTTACATTCGGCTTCCCTTTCCTCTCCCCACAATAGACACCCTGTGAGGGAGGTGAGGCTGAGAGAGCCGTGATATCACTGCTCAGTCAGAACAGTTTTATCAGTGCTGTGGTGAGCCCCAAGGTCACCCAGCTGGTTGCATGTGGGGCAGTGCGGAATCAAACCCAGCTCGCCAGATTAGAAGTCCGCACTCCTAACCACTACACCAAACTGGCCAAGCAAGGTAAGTCCTTGGATGGGAGACATCCCATGAGGACTCAGCACAGGAAGCCATTGGCAAACCACCTCTGCCTCTCAGTTGCTTTGAAGGTCCCTTGCAAGAGTCGCCAAGAGTTGATTGCATATTGACTGGACTTCCCAGGGCTTCACAATACCAATTTGCAGACAAAACATCAACAACTCCGCCACAACTTCCCACCTACTTTGGACACAGAAAGTGAACTAGAGGCCCCTTGGCCATCCTTGGAGAGTTCACTGAGTAACTTCAGACTACTCACACTGACTGAAGTGGACATGTTGCTAAAGGCAGCGAAGCCAACCACTTGCTCTCTAGATTCATGTCCATCATAGCTACTAAAAACATCTGACATAAGAGTAGTAGCCCCTTCCCCCCGGGAGACAATCAACCTCTCCCTTTCAACAAGTGAATTTGCGGAGGGGCTTAAAGAGGCAGTGGTTCGCCCACTAATCATAAAACTGGCTCCAGACCCGCTACAGACATCCAACTACCTCCCCGTCTTGCACTTATCATTTTTGGGGAAGATGTTTGAAAAAGCTGTCCTGGTCCAACTATCGGCACTCTTGGAAGAAGCTTCGGTCCTAGACCCATCCCAGTCAAGTTTCCAGCCTGGCCATGGTATAGAGCAGGGGTAGTCAAACTGCGGCCCTCCAGATGTCCATGGACTACAATTCCCATGGGTCCCTGCCAGCAAACGCTGGCAGGGGCTCCTGGGAATTGTAGTCCATGGACATCTGGAGGGCCGCAATTTGACTACCCCTGGTGTAGAGGCAATGCTAATCACCCTGATACTCAGCCTCACTCGTCAGTTGGACCAGGGTGGGTTAGAAGCCTGTTCCACTGAGAAACCGCTCTGTTAGGAACTTCTTCCGGATGTTTAGACGGAATTTCTTTTGAATTAATCTCATCCCATTGGTTCTGGTCTGTCCCTCTTTGGCAAGAGAGAACAATTCTGCTCCATCCTCTACATGGCAGCCTTTTAGATAATTGAAGAAGGTTATCAGATCCCCTCTCAGTCGTCTCCTCTCCAGGCTAAACAGACCAAGCTCCCGCAGCCTTTCTTCATACGTCTTGGTCTCCAAACCCCTCACCATCTTTGTTGCCCTCCTCTGAATACGCTCGTTTCTCTACATCCCTATTCTACTGTGGTGCCCAAAACTGAACACAGTACTCCAAGTAAGGCCGAACCAGAGCAGAGTATTGGCTGGCTGGTCACTACTTCCTGTTCCCAGCAGCACAGTAAATATTCGGGGCGAGGGGGTTCCCCTCTGGTTCATAGGGTAGGACCCCACAGACAATCTCCATTGACCGGAGGGAGTTCCATCAGCAGAGAGGGATTTGCCTCCCCTTCCCATTGCAGCCCGTAACAGGGAATCCCTCTGGGAGAGAATGGGAAGGGAATCCAATGTCTGCCATCAAATTAGGGTGGGAGATCAGTGGAAATTGCACCCCCACCCTTTCATCAGTAAAAATGTTGTTCTGCATTCAACCCATCCAGTGCAGGCATACATCTATGGCCATAATGCTTAATTTTGTCTTTGAGGAAGTTTGCACAGCCATACTCGGGAAGTTTAAATCAGGCAGTATCTCCATATACAGTCCAAGCCTGGCTGTTTTTACTGGAAGTGAGTTCTGTTTTGCGCTCGGTGGCATTTTTAAGTTCCAGAAATGCATTTTTTTTTTTCAGGCTGCAGCCTCGGTTTCTTTTCCTAACGAGTTAATTCTCACTCTCGGTTCTGTGTACTGCTGATCCAGTAACTTTGCGGACTTTATCGAGTGTGTCTTATTGCAACTCTAAATGGTCTCTTAAACCATCGTCTTGGTTCTTATTATGTCTGCTGAACGGCTAAAAAGAAATCAAGACAATCAAGGAATAAGGAATAAAATTCTTTGCTGTTGTTGCACTGCCCCCTGGCGCCCACTTGTTAAATTGCAGCAAGAGTTCATTCTAAATTCAGGCACTCTTGTTCAAAAACAGAACACTTGTAACTATTTCAAAGCGATGGGGGGATGGGTTGGGATGTTTTAAAGCAGGGGTAGTCAACCTGTGGTAGTCAAATGCTTGCAGGGGCTCATGGGAATTAGTCCATGGACATCTGGAGGACCACAGGTTGACTACCCCTGTTTTAAAGAAAGCTTCATCTGCGTGCAGGATGTTAAAAACAATGCCACAGCCTAAATGCAGAAACAAATAATGGAACATAAGCTTTGTAGTTTTGAAGTTTTGCCCAGAAGCTAATTTACTTTATCTTATGGATGATGTGTGTGGAGTTTGTACAGGAGATCCTAGGATTGACTGGCAGCCAGCCAAGAGACATTTGGAGATGGTTTGCCATTGCCTGCCTCCACGTCATGACCCTGGCGTTCCTTGGAGGTCTCCCATCCAAATACTAGGCAGGCTCAACCCTGCAGAGAAGGTATTTCTGCCCCCATCACTGCACAGAAACGCATCCAACACCAAATGAAACTGGAAACTAAATAGCACTTTACTCCATTTCTTAAACACTTTTTAATATTTAAATTTTATATTTATATATTTATAATATACATCAATTCATGCCAAATTCTAAATAAATGCCAATCTCAAAAAAATTCCATGGACCCGCCTATACAGATGTGCTCCTTTAAGGTTGTCTCTAGGCAACACTTTATTTTCCTTGAAGCTTGAATTCTATGCCACATGCTACAAGGAAAGATTCATTAACGAGATACTAAATTTCCAGACCAATGAAGCTTTCCTGAAAAATCCACACGGACAGGAAATTCCAAGCTTCCTATGCAGCAACATTTCCAAAATACATCTAAGTAAAAGGAAGTAAATTGTTCAGAAGAAGAAGAAGAAGAGTTGGTTCTTATATGCCGCTTTTCCCTACCCGAAGGAGGCTCAAAGCGGCTTACAGTCGCCTTCCCATTCCTCTCCCCACAACAGACACCCTGTGGGTTGGGTGAGGCTGAAAGAGCGCTGATATCACTGCCCGGTCAGAACAGTTTTATCAGTGCCATGGCGAGCCCAAGGTCACCCAGCTGGCTGCATGTGGGGGAGTGCAGAATCAAACCCGGCATGCCAGATTAGAAGTCCACACTCCTAACCACTACACCAAACTGGCTCTCAGCAGAGGACCCTAATATATGTGATCTAAAATCAGTTCATAGGGACATGCCAAGATAAGTTCCACATCTCATTTCCCAATTATAGCTCATCCTTAGTAAAAGGCAAAAGATTTATACGATCTGAAGAGAAACCAGAGTATTATTACAGCACATCCTTTATTCTCCCTTTCTCGAGATAAAGCATATTTGGTCCCCCTCCCAAAATAGGAAGACAAATACGTCAAGAACTAGATTACACACCATTTTCTTAAAGCTACCCAAAAAAAAAATGTTTTAGCATGTAAATGAATAGCACACGCTAACTACTAACGCTAGCATAATTTCCCCTGGTACCTCCTAATTCCAGTAAATAGGTAAATTATTTATTACCCTAAGAGGACAATTTTTTGCATAATCTCAACCCGCCTCCATACCCTGAGCATTATGCAGGTGCACTTTGCTTGTCCTTGCTTGTCCATCAAATCTGTACAGAGTGATGCTACCAATCAAAGCATGAAGCTTCACGGCAACGTTGACCAGCAGCACCTAAGGGAGTTCCATCCCCAGACACACAGATTGCATCTGGCTTAGTTATTTTTCCCTGTTCTAAGACATCATGGGGCGCCAGCCAGCCTCATTAACATAACAATGTGCCTGCACTAAACCCGCTTCATTAGTTCCCTTTGCGACCACACCCAGGTATTATCCAGAGCAGGGGTAGGCAAACTGTGGCTCTCCAGATGTCAATGGACTACAATTCCCATGAGCCCCTGCCAGCATTTGCTGGCAGGGGCTCATGGGAATTGTAGTCCATGAACATCTGGAGGACCACAGGTTGACTACCCCTGATAGAATAATAGAATCATAGAATCATAGAGTTGGAAGGGGCCATACAGGCCATCTAGTCCAACCTCCTGCTCTATGCAGGATCAGCCCTAAGCATCCTAAAGCAAGCCCTAAGCATCCTAAATCCTGATCTAGAGCTACTGTATGTCTTTTCTTCCCAAGACAATTCGCACTTGGCCTGGATGAATGACAAGGACTTGTATTCCAAACCATGATCTGACATATTTTGAACATGAACAACATTTGGAGTGCTGCAAGCACATCCATACGTCTTTCAATATTTGGAACTTCTTTCTTCAGCATGGTGTCGTGGTAAAGAGCAGCTAATCTGATGAGCCCCTCCGCAGGCAACCAGCTGGGTGATCTTGGGCCAGTCACACTCCTGATAAGAGCTGTTCTCACAGAGCAGTTTCTGTCACAGCTCTCTCAGCCCCACCTACCTCACAGGGGCCGATTCTGCACAGGCGGAAAAGGCTGAGAGGGTGGTCAAATGGAAGCAGGGCAAATCCTACATGACGCAGGCCCATAGTTGTCGCAGGCTAAAGTAACGCAGGAGAATCCCTTAACCCAGGGGTAGCCAAACTGCAGCCCTCCAGATTTCCATGGACTACAATTCCCATGAGCCCCTGCCAGTATTTGCATGGACATCTGGAGGGCCGCAGTTTGACTAACCCTGCCTTAACCACTGCAAGGTCCAATAGGGCCTGTCCTGCAGCAGGACCGTGTGGACAGGGAAGAGCCAAGCCTTCTGAGCCCGGCTCCTCCCTGCCCTACGGTAGCCCAAAGGGGGCAAAGAATGCCACAGTCGGCTTATTATAATTTCTTCCCTCTTCAGTAAGGATAGTTATTCCTGTTATTTATTAAACTGAGCAAACTGAGCTTTCAAAAAAACCCACAAAGGCAACCATTTGAGTCCTTGTTTAGCACAATTGCGTGTTCAGAACTTTACACACGGAGAGCACGGTGGGGACAGAGGATGGTTAGAACAGTAATAGTAATACGAAGTAACACTAATGCAGCGAAATCTGCCCCTCCCACCAGCTTCACCGACTGAGAGGGGATCTGAGAACCATCTTCAAGTATTTAAAAGGCTGCAATGTAGAGGATGGAGCAGAGTTGTTTTCTCTTGCCCTGGAGGGACGGACCAGAAACAATGGGATGAAATTAATTCAAAAGAAATTCCGTCTAAACATTCGGAAGAAGTTCCTGACAGTCAGAGCGGTTTCTCAGGGGAACAGGCTTCCTTGGGAGGTGGGAGGTTCTCCATCTTTGGAAATTTTTAAACAGAGGCTGGATAGCCATCTGATGGAGAGGCTGATTCTGTGAAGGCTCAAGGGGGTGGCAGGTTGCAGTGGATGAGCAATAGGGTTGTGAGTGTCCTGCACAGTGCAGGGGGTTGGACTAGATGAGCACTGTTTTCTATGATCACTGCTACTATTATTACTCATTTGACATGGTTACTGAGTAATACTATATTGTTCCTTGTTCCCCAAGTTCCATGTAAACCACCCTGAGCCACAGGGGAGGGCGGTATATAAATTGAATGAATGAATGAATGAATGAATGAATGAATGAATGAATGAATGAATGAATGAATGAATGAATGAATGCATGGAGGGAGGGAGGGAGGGAGGGAGGGAGGGAGGGAGGGAGGGAGGAAGGAAGGAAGGAAGGAAGGAAGGAAGGAAGGAAGGAAGGAAGGAAGGAAGGAAGGAAGGAAGGAAGGAAGGAAGGAAGGAAGGAAGGAAGGAAGGAAGGAAGGAAGGGATTGTTTGTGTGGGCTTTGTAGCCGGCTTGGAGCCATATTACAATAAATCAATCTATAGCAAGACACTCAAGATGTGAGAATACATGTTAAGGGCCCTGGAAATGCAATGATAAATGATAAATAAATAAAATGTATCAAGACTCTTTGTGGCTACTGGATGCGTAGGATTCTGGCAACTTCTGGTGGCTGTAAGATTTGGAAGCAACAGCCCAAGAACATTGCCTTTGTAAAATAGTGCCATGCAGCCAGTTTAAAATTTTTTTAGAAAGTACTGTTGAAAAAGGAATCTTAAGAGTGGAGAAGGGCGGAGGTGATGGGATGGCGATGAAGAAAAAGAATCTCAAATTGTCATTCAATTATTAGAAATTGGCTTTGTTCTGGTTCCCGTTTGACTCCCAGTATGGGAAACAGAACTAAGCCATTTTCCAATAACTGATTGATCCTTATAAATTTGCAGTCAAGGTGACTCTAGTATTGACAGTCAACAAAAGCAAGTTGGTAGACCTGCTGGCCCATAGTAGAATCCCAAAGCAAAAAAACGTGTGGACAAAATAAGACAAAGCAGTGTGCAAAAATGTTTGTTTTCCTAAACCTTTCATCGAACTGGATGTAGGATAGTTTACAATGCAACAGAATCAACATCAGCCGAACACACACATGGTTAGACTAGGATGAACCAGATTTGGGTCCAGCAGCAGTTCAGATTCAGCTGCAATTGTTATAGGTTAAGAATGGAAATTAAAGCTCAGCTGGGTGTTGCAAGACCCTGCACAAAGCAATGATTCTTTACCGTCCTGAAAGACCCTTTCCACGTTCAGCCCGTAGGTAGCACAGGTTTCATAGTAGGTGCATCTTTTCAAATCGTTCGACAACTTCCGTGCTCTTGCGTCATCGATGACACGAGGATTGCCGGAGCTTATGGCATCTGCAAAGAAAACAGAAGTCATTTTCAGCAAGTCCCTAAAGCAAAGACAATAAACCCCACGCCTGTTGTTTCGTTTTGAAAGAATCCTGGGTGAATTTGAGAGGCCTCCTTTTGTTGGCTGTTGTTTTAGGCTGATCTGTGGAACATCTATACCAGGGGTAGTCAAACTGCGGCCCTCCAGATGTCCATGGACTACAATTCCCAGGAGCCCTTGCCAGCATTCGCCAGCGAATGCTGGCAAGGGCTCCTGGGAATTGTAGTCCATGGACATCTGGAGGGCCGCAGTTTGACTACCCCTGATCTATACCGAGGACCACGAATTAATGAGGGCCATGAACTAATGAGGGACTCCACGGACTTTCATTCACTTTTCACATTTTATGAATCTGACTTAACCAGCCAATCAATACTGCTTTCAGCATTCCGCAGGGCCTGCAAAACGGAGCTCTTCCACCAGGTCGTTGGTTGAGGCTGGGCCACAAGGTAGATCTGGGCCCTACAGCAGCTGTAGCAGCAGTAGCTAGACCATCTTGCACCCTTAACTCCCCCCCCCCTCCCCAGGATGGGGATTGGGGGTGGCTTAGTTTACGCTACGTGTTCTTTGCCGCATCTTGGTTATTGTGTTAATTATGTTTTTACTGTTGTTGTGATTTTAATGTACGGGGTTTTATTGGGGTTTTTATTGATGTAACTCGCCTCGAGCCTCTTAGGGAGAGGCGAGTAACAAATCCAATAATAATAATAATAATAATAATAATAATAATAATAATAATAATAATAATAATAATAATAATAATAATAATACCCTGCCTAGTGCTTAGAACAGTATCTGGGAGAGACCCGGATTCGAATCTCTGCAAGCTCTCTTGGGCACATCAGCCTCTTTCACCTTAAATTATCCCACAGTTTTTGTTGCCAAGATAAAAAGGAAAAGAACAGTAAAATATTGTAAGCTACTCTGGGCCCCCAATGGAGAGAAAAGCAGGGCATAAATGCCTGAATAAGTATTTATGCTGACTGAAAACATACATCAAGCATCTGATAAACTGGCTACAAGCCCAAAAGGCACATTGCCCAGGGTGAACAAACATCCTCTACCCTTATAGACGTTAATCAACCTAGCAAGACTGCTTTATTGCTCGTAACTGCAATTGGGAATACTAACTGTACTTTTCCCAACTACACTTATTGTTTGTTTGTTTGTTTATTTCCCACCACTCCCAAGACCGGCTATGTCTTTTTGAATTTATAAAACCTGCCACAACATCACATAATATTCCCCATTTAACATGGGTGCATGCATGTTAGACAATGAAGAAAGCTGACAGGACACTAATCACCCTATCGCTCATCCACTGTCACCTGCCACCCCCTTGAACCTTCACAGAATCAGCCTCTCCGTCAGATGGCTATCCAGCCTCTGTTTAAAAATTTCCTAAGATGAAGAACCCACCACCTCCCAAGGAAGCCTGTTCCACTGAGAAACCGCTTGAACTGTCAGGAACTTCTTCCGGATGTTGAGACAGAATTTCTTTGGAATTAATTTCATCACCTTGGTTCTGGTCCGTCCCTCCGGGGCTTCCTGCTCAAAGGCCCATGCAGTAGTGATGACACATGTCAGATGAGCTGTGTCTCAATGAAATCTGGTCCACTGAAACAGGTCTACAGTCACACCTGTCCTGATGATCCTCTTTCTAAAGACGAATTATGGCCCAACCCAGCGGTCCCCAACCTTTTTGAGTCTGTGGGCACGTTTGGTGTTCTGACACAGTGTGGTGGGTGCAGCCACAAAATGGCTCCCACAAGAGGTGGAGCCATACGTACAACGACCGCTGCGGCTTACCTTCCGTAGCAAATCCTTGAACTGTGATGGCGATTGCTCCCAAGGTGATACTTCACAGCCCATCAAATCACCAGTTTCCGAGAGTCTCTCTACACAAAAGTCCCAACCTGGCCCCACCCACTTCAGAATACTTAGTAGGCAACATGAAAGGTGTTGGTGGCCTCCACGGTGTCCAAAAGTAGCATGTTGGAGATCTCTGGCCCAGACAATTAAACAGAACAATCTGAAAGAACAAATGCTTGGCTCAGCAGCATTACCACTTACCCTGAGTTCCCACTAGCACCATTGGGATTTCATTAGTGTTGCGATAGTTCACCATGCGGCTGTAGTAGTGATACACAGTCTGGAAGCTAATTTCATCCTCCAGGCTGAAGACAAATATGACAGCGTCCACCCACATGGCAAACTGCAGAAGAGTGAGAATCACAATATCCAGTCAGATTCTTCATTTAGCAGACAAAGAAGGTTTGAAGCATATGCCACTTACCATTAAAGCAGTTAAATTGGCTTTGGATGATTCCCCCCAGAGGTATGGAGTTCACATATCTAGAAATTCCTGGAAAGCAACTTGAAGTTTTCCCTAATAAATGGCTATGATTTCACAATTGGCAACTGAGAACATCGCTCGCCAGTTCTATTCTGCCCTCGGATAGGGCCACAAAGCGGCACTGCTGTGTAATGCTACCTCTTCCACCAAGGCAGGTGTGAGGCCCTTCCTGTTCGCTTGCAAATTACAGTATGTATAAACTGCATAGCCCAACAGGGTCCAACATGAAAGTATTTGGGCTTCCTCTCAACTAACAAGGGAGGATTCCATGTCACCCATTCCTCCACTCTAAAGCAACCTGACACTGCAATGACTGCATGAAATTTTAAAGTTGGGTATAAACTATCAATTCTTCCCTTTCAACGTCCTAAGGCAGGGGTAGTCAACCTGTGGTCCTCCAGATGTCCATGGACTACAATTCCCACGAGCCCGTGGCAGCGTTTGCTGGCAGGGGCTCATGGGAATTGTAGTCCGTGAACATCTGGAGGACCACAGGTTGACTACCCTTGTCCTAAGGGACGGTAAGGCAGATTCTCATGATTCCCACAATCTATCCATCTGCATTAGTCATCTTTGGAGGCCTGGCTTCAGTTGTCCCCAACAACTGAAGTTAGACAACCCAAAAGAGGGCTTTTTCACTCACGGCATCAAAACTCTGGAACTCCTTCCCCACCGAGATTCATTTGTGTCTTCTGCTGGCAGGTGAATACTTTCTTGTTTCATCTGGCGTGTCCCCAATAAGAGTGATTGGCCCTCCTCCCAGGTTCTGGTTTTCAGAGTTTTTATTGAATTATTTTCATAATTTTATAATTACAAATGTTGCTTTTCACTGTTCGAATGCTTTAATGCCTTTGTGTGTGCTACCTTGAGGAGACCCTGATCGGGTACAAAACCGGCATCAAAATGTTTTGAATAAATAGATACGTTCCTCAGGTAGAGGATCAGACAGCTGAGCTTGTTTCAACATTACAGGGCAAACTTAGCCATGTTGACCTTGGAAGGCAGCCAAGCGGAACCGGCCTCATTAAAAGTTTAAAGAACAACCAGCGCCAATTAAAGTGATCATGTGCACAGAACAGTCTCTAGAATGAAAGGGTACTTTTGGCAGCGGGCTGCACTGACTTGATTTAAAGCCTCACACTAATCTTAGAAATCACACGGAAGCTGCTGGTGCGAAGTCCAGTATTCGCAATCTGCACAGCCATCTCTGCGCGTTCTTTGATTCTGCCCATGCCAAGTAGCTATTTAGAAAGAACGCGAGCCACTTCTGCCATTCCTTGCAATCTGTGCTCATTACCTGATGAGAGGCGGTTCGTCATTAGTGCTGCCCGTCTCCCTCTTGCCAGAGAATGAGAGCATTTAGCAAGAATGTGCAAGAGATCGGGTGACAACTAAGTTTCCATGCCTTTGCCAGGACGTGAGGCGAGCCAAGCCAAACCACTGGCACCATGAGAGAGGTCACACTTCATCCAGGTAGCTCTTGACTCTCACTGTGCCTTCTCCTTAGTAGTCTGATTTATCACGTGCCTCATACCTTTGCAGCATGCACCAACAAATTGTGTGCCTGCATGGGATAAAAAGCGCTGACCTGGCCAAATCTCATCAGATGCTGGAATTTTAGGAGAGTCGACCCTGGTTACGACTTGGATGGAAGCTACCTAGAGTAAGGTGGCCAGATTGTCCCACTTTTGGAGGGACATCTGGGGGTACCTGGCCAATTGCACTTATGTTGAAATTTAAAAATATATATTACAATACTATTTTTGCATTCTATGCGTTCTATGAAACTTTTTGTTGCTCCATACAGACCAGTGGTCCCCAATCTTTTTGAGGCTGGGGACCAGCGGCAACATGGAGGGCGATTGCCCAGCCCCGCATGCGCGCAGCCGCATTGCACATGCGCGGCACTTTCATGCATGTGTGCATGCACAAAAGTGCCACGCATGCGCAATTTTGGCCACGCATGGCGCACACGGCGTACGTGGCCCTGCTTCCCTCTCCCCCCCTCCCTCAGTAAGAAGCTTCCCGGGCCGCAAGCTTGCGGCCTGGGAAGTTTTTTACTGCGGGGGGGCGGGGGGGAGCCGCGGCCCGGTATCAGGGCCTTCGTGGCCCAGCACCGGGCCACAGCCCGGTGGTTGGGGACCACTAATATAGACCAAATTTTTAATCAAGAACCCCCCTGGTCAATCAATGGTGTCCCGCTTTACTAATGTTGAAATCTGGTCACCTTAACCTAGAGACCACAGTTGCTACATGGGGACAGGCAATGGCAAGCCATCTGTGTCCATCTCTTCCCTGGAAAGTCCTAAGTCAACAGAGACTTGATCTCACTTTCCTCCACCACCACCCGCATGGCAGAAAGAATATAAAAGACGCTCGTAGGTTCCCTCATTTTGTTCACATATGCAACCTCCTTGCCTCCTCTTCAAGGGAAAACAGTAAAAGGAGCCATTCTGCATTCTGACAGAACTGGATGTACCTCTGAAGAACAAAGTAGAAAGGGAATTCTAAAACAGATCAACCCCTGTCCTCCGCTTTGCAACAGTCTAATCCAGGGATTCCCAACCAGGGATCCGTGGGAGCTCTGAAGGTCCAGGCTGTCTTCTCAGCTCCTACTCTTCTTTCCAGCCTACATGAGGCACAGATGCCGTAGTAGCAGTAAAGGCAGGGGGGGGGGGAGAAAAAGGAGGGCTAATGTTGTGGGCAGTGATGTCACTTCCAGGGATGTGGCCAGCTGACCATTTCCGGGGCTCCTCAAAGTCTGAAAAATTATTTCAGGGGCTCCTTCACGGTTAAAAGGTCAAGAAAGGCTGGTCTAATATAATGTCTCTTCCAGGCACATTGGTGAAAGAGAGAATAAAACAAGCCCCACAAAAGTACCGTCATGCCAAGGCCTGCCTCACCAACCCTCTGGAGTTCTTTGAGTAATAAGCAGGCAGACAGCTTTCCTTTTCTAGTAGCCAGCTGCAAAGTCCAATCCCACCACAGTGGGATAAGCAATACATAAGATTATTGCTTAACTTTATGCTAACTCAGTTTCTGAAAAGAAAAGCAATTAAAAAAACTTAAAGAATAAAATTGGTCATTTAGTGCTTTGCTATCTGCACTCTTATCTGTATTTGTTTTCTTCATTTAGACCACGCTTTTCTGTCCAACAGGGATCAAAGTTGTTTACATCGTTTTCTTCTCCTCCATTTTATTCTCATAACAACCCGCTGCAATAGGTTAGGATGGCTGGCCCAAGACTACCAAGCAAACCATCATGGCAGAGGGTGTTTTCAACCTGCGTTTCCTAGATCCTGCCTCTCTGAGTTCTGCAGGGCCTGCAAAACGGAGCTCTTCTGCCAGGCATTTGTCTGAGGCCAGGTGGTGGCTCGGGAGCTAAGATTGGGCCCGGGGGAGAGCCGGTATTAGACTGGCCGGTTCCCCAGACTGTTCCATCCTATGCCCAATTATCCACCTGCTCCCTAATGCCCCTCCAGTGGGCCTGTGTGGGAATAGTTTTATTCAATCACCATCGTTGTGAGTGAGTCACTGTTTATGGGGTTTTTAATGGGGAATTTTAATGGCTTTTAATGTATTGATTTGTATTGAAATGTTGTGAACCGCCCCAAGCCAGTTTCCAAGAGCAGCAGTCATACAAATCGAATAAATAGAATAAATAAAATAAATAGAAGCGGGTTATAAATTTAAAAGTAAGTAAGTAAGTAAGTAAGCAAGCAAGCAAGCAAGCAAGCAAGCAAGCAAATAAATAAATAAATTCTGTTCTCTTTTCTGTGCCAACTTATTCCCCTATCCCTGAGAGTAAATAAAAGTTGCCCTTCTTTTTCACTCATGGGTGCTGAACTGATTTTATTTAGCGGCCCCAGTTTCTTTCAAGTCTGTTTGGCAGAGTTATGTTGGTGGGTTGTTCTGAGGTAGATACTACACTAGTATTACATTGCTCTACCTATGCTTAAATGGCATTCTGAAGAGCCCCAACCTTCAGAATAACCACCTGGAGATAAAGCCCAGTTAAACACAGTAGGATATGACAGCTCACCCCTCTCCCTGCCCAACACAGCCTTAGCGAATTTGTCACCATTGTTTAGGTCTGATAAAGGCACTTAGGTCTGATAAATGGACTCCGGGGAATGGTAGAGGACAGGAAGGCCTGGAGGATCATTGTCCATGGGGTCTCGATGGGTCGGACACCACTTCGCACCTAACAACAACAAAGGCACTTAAGACGGTGCTTACCTGGGCCTCTGGAGGACCTCCTTCATCTCTGATCAGCAGCAGGTAGCTTTGACCATCAACTACGATCTCCTTCTTGAATCTTCCACCTGTCACACAAAGCAACTAATTACAGGGAAGTTATGTACCCCAAACAGTAAACAATAAAGACTTTTCTTGAGGAAAGCTGCACCCCCAGACTTAAACTATAGGATTGCCCAGCAGCAGTTAAGCTTTTTTGCTGGATCGGAGGGGCTGGATCAGATGTGGCTTCATAATTCAGTAAGATGAGGCAACACAGTTCCATCACTTTGTTACCACAATGTAATGCAAATGATCTGATTTTTAGTTTGAAGTCAATGCTTCATTTAACAGTGATTTCCCCCCAAAAAATTTAGTAACTGTTTGTTTTCCAAAAACATAACAGAACAGGCTGGCTGAACTACACAACTTTGTACCACGCCACAAAATATATTCAGTTTTCATCAAGAGAAGCCTGGTTCCATAAAGCAAAGCATAGATTATGAAACTGGTATCTCACTATTACAAGTAGAATACTGGAATGCTACAAGACATGTCAGACAGAAGGAAGATTACTTACAAGAACAGTGAGTGTTGTTGTTTCTGTGGGTAAACTGTAAGTATTTAATTTGCTCGAGGAATTTGTATTGAAAGGAATGTATTTAGCACATGAACAAACGTGGGTGGGCCCAGGGGGTTCCCTCGCAGCTACATTTCAAGTTTGAAAACTCATAGCAAATTCCCAGCTGCTGTGAGACTATGATTCTTTATAGTCAAACAGTACTTTAGACACCACATTATGTCTCATTAAAGACGGAAGGTGATGACAAATTATGCCCAGGGTTTCTGGTGTGACAAACTTTAGTGGGATTACTCCATTTATAAGGTCTCAAGACGGATTTACAGCAGTGGTTTCCAACCCCCGGTCCGGGGACCGGTACCGGACCGTAGATCAGTGGGTACCGGGCCGCAGCTCCTCCTCATCCTCCTCCCCAGCTGCTGCCTCGAGGGCTGCCCTGCCACTCTGCTGCCGGCTCACCTTTGGTGCTCTCCAGTGGCTGCCATGGCTGGGGCTCCCCCTCGGCATGGCACTGTGCAGCTGCTGCTGGCAGCGCCATGCAGTAGGCGACGGGAAGTCAGGGGTGCAGGTGGGAAAGCAAGCAGAGCAGGGGCTTAGGCGGCGGCGACGTCCCTCGGCAAAAGACTCCCCCCCCCCCCCGGGCCTCAGTAAAATTGTCAAGCGTTGACCGGTCCCCGGTGATAATAAGGTTGGGGACTACTGATTTACAGTACCGCCCGTCTAGATGTGAAGGTATTTGTATTGCCCTGAGAGGCCCCCCCCCCGTACCAAAAATGATTTACATGACTGCAAGCCATGCTGAAGCAAATACTCGGGCTTTCTCTTTTCCATTTAATTTGCGTTTTAAGGACCAGCAGGGTAATTTACTGCCCAAACTTCTACAGGTCACCTTAATCACTTTTAAGGTCATACGCAGTCTGGGCACAGTGTACATGAGGGACCACCTTGCTGTCTATGCCCCTCTGCCATTTCCAAATGGCTGGTGATCACCAAGGAAACATGTCTGACCTCAACCAGGGCCAGAGCCTCCTCTGTCCTGGCCCCCACCTGGTGGAATGAGCTCCCTGAAGAGATCAGGACCTTGCCAAATCTGAGGCAGTTCCGCAGGGCCTCAAAAATGGAGCTCTTCCACCAAGCATTTGGTTGAAGTCAACTGAATCAACAACAGTTGCTGGGCCCCAAGATCCCCTCCTCCTAGACAGACAGGCCCATCAAGCACATCACAGGACAATCCTAAACTGACTAACTTATGGGATTACAGTTAACGTGTTACCATTAGTTAGAATGTTATTGATACTACTGTTACTGATGTTGCTATTATCTGACTTTATTACCAGATAAATTGTACTTATTCTTATGTTTTTCCATGTTCTCTGTAAACCACCCTGAACTGGAAGGGGAGGCCAGGATATAAATATAAGAAATAAATACATCAATAAGAAATGTTCACCCATAAAAGAGGTCTCACTGACCTCAATGGGATTTAAAGGTAAATGTATCCCCTGTGCAAGCACCGAGTCATGTCTGACCCTTGGGGTGACGCCCTCTAGCGTTTTCATGGCAGACTCAATATGGGGTGGTTTGCCAGTGCCTTCCCCAGTCATGACCGTTTACCCCCCAGCAAGCTGGGTACTCATTTTATCGACCTCGGAAGGATGGAAGGCTGAGTCAACCTTGAGCCGGCTGCTGGGATTGAACTCCCAGCCTTATGGGCAAAGCTTTCAGACGGCTGCCTTACCACTCTGCGCCACAAGAGGCTCTTCAATGGGATTTACACCCAGCTAAATATGCAGTCTTATTTGTCTAGTAAATCTTCCATTTAAACAGTATGTATTTTGCACTTTTCTCAAGCACGCTTTAAGAATGGAAGTAACTCCTTAAGTGGCTAACTAGTTTTGCCTTAAGTAGGTTTCCCTATAAGTGGAGCTAAAGGGGCAATACTGAATGTTTAGTATACACATCAGAATTAAAAAGACACAAGCATGAGCTCTCAACTATTTTTGTGCTAATGCTACATTGCAATCAGTCAAAATATTTCATGCTGGCTGGAATCAACGTCATGGAGGAAATCTGGTGCTGCCTCTCATTGTATCCTTTTCAAAACACAATAAAAAAAATGAAATTGTGCCACATAAGAAAGTGGAAAAGAAATGTCTGTATACTTTGGTATACAGGGAAACTGTGAGTTTCACAAGCCAAGCTCTCTAGAAACAGCTTAAATGTGATGAAGTGTTTTTTTCCCCTGCTGTGCTGTAAAACAGGGGTAGTCAACCTGTGGTCCTCCAGATGTTCATGGACTACAATTCCCATGAGCCCCTGCCAGCATTTGCTAGCAGGGGCTCATGGGAATTGTAGTCCATGAACAGGTTGACTACCCCTGCTGTAAATGAAATTATATGTTCTGTGTGGCAAACTCATTTCTCTTTACGGCCACAAAGAGATCCCTTTGCTTCCCGACTTTAGCAAGTAAAACAAATTCTCAATCTATTATTCAAAGCTAAATCCCTATTAACAATCCTACCTAAATGGCAAAAAACCGTAAGCAGTAGCTTCGTACTAAGAAAGAACAAAACAAAAACACATGGCTTCACATGGTTAACCATATTGGTCTGAAGCAAATTAACAAAGTTTGATCCTACTGGCACCTTTAAGACCAACAAGGTTTAATGGTTCTCAACGTGCGGGTCATGACCCCTCAAGGGGTCGTTCGGCCCTTTCCCAGGGGTCACCAACACAGCTTGGCAGAGGCCAACAGTGGCGGCAGCGGTCATGGCGGCAGCCTGGCGCTGGCCTCCTCCTCTCCGCCTCGGAGCTCATGGAAGCCGCGGAGATCACCGAGGCTGCGCAAGCCTGCGCAACAGCAAGTGCCGTGGCAAGCAGGAGTGACAGTGCATGCACATGTTGTAGGGGTCGTGGCATCAGAGCAGTTGAGAACCGCTGGTTTAATGGAATGAGCTCCTGGAACATATATGGGCCCTACCGGAGCTAGCACAGGGCCTGCAAGACACAGCCCTTCCACAGGGCCTGCAGGACGTAGCTCTTCTGCCAGCTGGGGCCAAAGTTAACATCTAGCTATGGCCCCAACTATCTATCCTTCTATTTATCTACGTAAAAAGCTCTGGATCGCAGCGTGAATATGGGTTGTTGCTGCTGATATTTTTAAATGGACTGTGTTTAAGTATTGTGTGATGCAGCGATAAAAAAGGCAAATGCCATTTTGGGCTGTATCAACAGAGGCATCACATCAAAATCACAAGATGTCACAGTCCCATTGTATACGGCACTGGTCAGACCACACTTGGAGTACTGTGTGCAGTTCTGGAGGCCTCACTTCAAGAAGGACGTAGATAAAATTGAAAGGGTACAGAGGAGAGCGACGAAGATGATCTGGGGCCAAGGGACCAAGCCCTATGAAGATAGGTTGTGGGACTTGGGAATGTTCAGCCTGGAGAAAAGGAGGTTGAGAGGGGACATGATAGCCCTCTTTAAGTATTTGAAAGGTTGTCACTTGGAGGAGGGCAGGATGCTTTTTCTGTTGGCTGCAGAGGAGAGGACACGCAGTAATGGGTTTAAACTTCAAGTACAACGATATAGGCTAGATATCAGGGGGAAAAATTTCACAGTCAGAGTAGTTCAGCAGTGGAATAGGCTGCCTAAGAAGGTGGTGAGCTCCCCCTCACTGGAAGTCTTCAAGCAAAGGTTGGATACACACTTTTCTTGGATGCTTTAGGATGCTTAGGGCTAATCCTGCGTTGAGCAGGGGGTTGGACTAGATGGCCTGTATGGCCCCTTCCAACTCTATGATTCTATGATTCTATTTTAAAACTAATTTTAAATTTAAATTGTATCTTATTTTAACTACGTCTCTGAAGAATTGTGCATGCACACAAAACTTTACCCAAAATTCAACTTTGTTGGTCTTAAAGGTGCCACTGGACTCAAAATTTGTTCTATAAAAACACATGATTAGACTCCAAATCCATGCTTTCGTTTAATTATCTAAATCAGGCGTAGTCAAACTGCAGCCCTCCAGATGTCCATGGACTACAATTCCCATGAGCCCCTGCCAGCAAACGCCCCTGATCTAACTAAACTACCCCTGATCTAAATGATTGTTCTCTATTTCTATAAGCCAGTCCTTACAGAAGATGGATGAAGGGTATAATTTTGTTTAATTGGAGAGATTTAAAAATATATATATTCCATTTTCCCTCGAATTAGTGGGGCTTTAAAGAAGCTTATGCTATCAAAACCCACCTTCAATCTAAATCCACAGAAATGCAATGTGAACATAAGAAGAAAGCTCATCCTCCTCACTCTCCATTAGGGAGAGGCACAAACCAGAAAATTCCAGTTCGATTTGGCATTCAGGGTGTTCCCAAACTGAACCTCTGAACCCAAATGACCCAGATGTCCCAAAACAAACCGGCCAAGTTTGGCCAGTCTGTTTCACTTCCTCTCATTTAAATGTGGGAGGAATGAAATGGATCTCAGAAATGGCTGCCAGTAATTTTGACCGCACAAAGGCGGAAGGGAGAAAAATCAATCCCAGAAATGGCTTGAAGCTATTTCAGGGTCACAGCAGGGTGTGCGCACCTGTCCACTGTGAGGCCGAAATGGTTGCTAGCCATTTATAGCCTTCATTTTGTTTTCCTCCATGGGGTGGGGAGTCAATCTGAGGTCCATTTCAATTCCCCCTCCAAACAAAAGCGAAGTGAAATTGAGGTTTTAAGTGGCAGGCAGACATTTAAAAACCAATTTTGCTTCTCTCCATTTGGAAGGGGGGAAGCAAATCAGGAAGTTGAATTGGCCCAAGCCGTAAACCCAATTGGACAAAAGTTTCAGGAAATGTTCAGGCAAGACACCTCCTCCGATCCTGGGTTCAGGGGGTACGAGCCGACCAAATTCAAACCAACCAAATTCGTGAGGGATTTAAGGTTGTAAACTGCTTCGTGACAATCCCTACTGCCTGTCACAAGGAGTAAGGGCAAGTGGGGAGGAGTTAGGGTGGGCCCTGTCAGGGATAAAAACGCGGAGGGCCCAATCAGGAGCCGCAAAGCGGCTCCTGATTGGGCCCTCCGAGTGTCACTCAAGGGCCAAGCAGCCAATGGGGAGCCGCGCAAAGCGTGGCTTTCCATTGGCTGGTTGGCCCAGTCTTGCCTGGGCCGGCCAGGGAGTCGCCGCTCAGAGGAAGAAGCCTTCCCCAGCGATAAGTCCTCCAGCCGGCTGCCCCAAGCCCACTTGCAGGGAGTATTAATGTTTTTTTTTTATGTTGGGCTATATGGACTGCCATGTTTTCTTTTTGCTTTACAAGTGACATGTGTATTCCCATTAGTACCAGGGAGATGTATGACTAACCGGTCGCTTCTCTCATAGACCGTTTATGCACTGGAGGTTTCATGCCAGGCTGCAGGCTGGAGTTTTAGTTGTGGCAGGTTGTCCCACCTCTTCTTGCACCCGCATGGGGGAGCATTTGGCCCGGTATGCCTCATCCAATTTGTGCTCCTGCACAAGAGCTGGGACAGTGAAGTTCCCAGTGCATTTTTCATTCTCTCTTCTAGAAGTCTTCGGTGCATCTTTAAACCTATTCTGCACCTAGTTCAACTTAAGCACACACTGAATGTCAAGATTCTACAAAGAGCAAACCATATTTCCTTCTCCCCTTCCCCCCAGTTATCTTTTTTTTTTAACTGAATGCCCAACATTGTTATGGGGAAGCACAAATTTTGCTATTTCTTTGTTTTAAAATATTCGGCTTTCTGATATTCCGATTAGTATTATAACAAAGTAATATATTGCAGTAGGGTTTTTCGGATTACTGTAAAGTTCTCAATGCAACAGGTGAGGTCGTGGCATTTATATCATCGGGCACATCCCCATGCCCTGCATTAATGGCAAATCATGCATACAGTTATCCACATGCTACGAGCAGCAAACAAATTGGTATTACTCTTGCTTACTAAAATGCTAAAAATTAAAATCTGAGCTTCAGGAGGGGAAAAAAGCAGGGGGAGATTGATACTACACTGAAAAATGGGTATTATTTTGATATTACAGCCTTATATACATAGTACTGACTGACTGGCTGGCTGGCTGGCTGGCTGAGTGACTTAACTGACTGATGGTTGATTGATTATATGGCATGTGGGTAGGGTAGAGATCTGAGGATTGTCTGACATCCAGGCAAGGAAGGTTTGGAGCTGATCTACCATTGCCTGCCTCAGCATCACGACCTTGAAACAACTACACCAAATTCTTGCAGGCTCCCGTCCAAATACCAGCCTGCTTGTCTTCCGAGATCTGATGGGATCGGGCTTAGCTGGGCTATCCAGATCAGGGTTTTATACAAGGTGTAACACGTTTTAGGAAGAATGCGTACATCTTTAAAGCACTGTACATATTAAGTATCTCCAATTTATATGTAAGTATTACTCCAGATATTAAATGCACACGGGACATAGCTTATTCAAAAGTATGGCCGTAGTGCATAATACCCAAAATAAATACAACATGATTTTCATTTATCTCAGAGCTTTGATGGAGAGGAATTTCCCCGAAAAGGATTTACAAACAGGCAGTGGAGCCAATCGTGTCACGAGCAATTAAAATCAAGACAAGAATATGCTTCCCTCGTCTCAATATTATTGCCAGTGAACATCCTAATAAATGCTGTATATTTAACTTGAGCTGTCAGGTTCATCAAGTTGATTATAAATGTTTCTTACACAAGAAAAAGCATCACTGTGGTGTTTGAAGGCTTAATTACAGCTGCAACCAACGAAGACCAAAACAAGTCTAATTATTTTTATATTGAGAATAGATACAGCAGTATATGACAATGCTATACGGGGGTTTTAGTTAGACCTGCGTATATCTACTCCAGGTTCTTATGCTTAGATCTCAAGCATCGCATGGGGAATGAAATTTGCCCCATCCGCACAGCAGCAGAACCATGATTTAATGTTAGATGAATCAAAGGCAGGGGAAAGCAAGGGACAGATTGCTGCCCTAGTATTCCAGTATGCTACCCTACAAGCCCTCAAGCAAATGATGTACTGCTAGAGGAATGCCTTGCCTCTGTCAAATCCCTGACGTTTTCTGCACGAGGAATTCAGCCTGGCCCAGTGCTTGTCCGGTCACGGGGCTAATTCCCACTTCCAGATGATGGCGCCAGTCTGAGGCGGTACCAGGCCTGGTGTGACGCAGGCCCTGTTGGCCCGTGGCAACCTTGACACAGGCCATCCGAGTGCCTATGTCACACCAGGCCGGAGACCACCCTGGACTGGTGCCGATGTTGTCCAGAAGCGGGAATTAGCCCCGGGACCGGACAAACCCTGGGCCAGGCTGAACACCTCGTGCGGACAAGTCCCTGTGTCCTAATGGGTGGTGTTAATGAAATGAAGAAAGCTGACTGCAGGCACCTTTCAGATTGCTGCCATCATTATTTCTGAAAATCATTGACTGATCTATGGTCGACCCAACTTGCATTTGGTTTCCTGCTGCTCGGGTCAAAATGACTGAAAGGTCAGGGGGCATATCCTAGTGTGTAACATGTCTGCCACCAAAATGAAATGTAAAATCTCAGGAGAGTGTTGTCAAAGGCAGCCATTTCTTATTGCCGATTGGGGAATGGCATGGGGTTGGTGGAGTCTGTCTTGGTCTAGTTATGCTACAGAGCTTCCCAAACGTGGCCTCAACCAGAGTTCTCTGTCCCGGCCCTCACCTGGTGGAATGAGCTCCCAGAGGAGATCCAGGCCTTGTAGGAGCTAGCAGAATTCCACAAGGCCTGCAACACGGAGCTCTTCCGCCAAGCGTTCGGTTGAGGTCAGTAAACTGACAATATGTATTGGGCCCCCAGAACCCCCTCCCATTCCAATATGCCCATGAATCACATTATGGGGCAATCCAGATCTGACTAATCTGTGGGGTTATAGTCAAAATGTTAAACACTGGATAACTGAATGTTCAATGTTGTTGATGTTGTTGTTATTGTTAATTGATACAGTTATGTTGTATCTGTCATATGGTTTTCATGTTCCCTGTGAACCGCCCTGAGCCACAAGCGAGGGCAGTTTACAAATGTAAGAAATAGAATTAAATAAATAAATTCTGTTTTAGCTACTATTTCCAAAGATGGAAATACTAAGAAACCTTAATACATTTAATCATGTTTTCCTTTATATTTCACACAGCTTCTGAAAACACGTAATGAATTTCTGAAAGCAAAAAAACCCAACAAACCTATATCTATTCTCTTTACGCCAACATACTTATTCATAGAATCATAGAGTTGGAAGAGATCTCCAGGGTCATCCAACCCCCTCCAGAATGCAGTAAATTCACAACTCCCTGCCCACCTACAGTGACCTCCATTCCAGGCCCAGATGATGCCCCCCCCAAAACAACCCCCAGAATCATTGGAAGAAATTCACCTTCCGATCCCAACATAGTACTCAGGACTCCCCTGGGCATGAAAGAAAGCACCACAAGAGCCAAACACCGACACAATCTCTTCTGCCCGTCCACTTACAATCTGCCTGGTCACCACATATTTCATTTTCAATATGTTGAAATTATCTCCAGGTTAAAAAAAAAATGTGGAAAGCAACATTCACTGAAGATGCCTTGGTCAGAAAAGCACAGCTCCCCAATACATGAACTTCCCAGCTAAGAAAAGGTTCTATGATCCCACCCTCTCGTTATGAAGCAGGCAGGGACAGAAAAGGAGCAAAGGGGGGGGGGGGCGGAACACTAGCCAACGAGGACTAAGAGGAAAGCCAGAGGCGATGTTTAGCATGCAAAGATTCCCTCGACCCTTTATATAACAGCTGGAGTGGTTATACAGACAAATCCAAGCCCAAGCTATTCATGGTAATCTGCAACAATGAAAGCAGTCTTAAAAAAAAAATCCATCTTATATTTAGCTAGAAGACTAGGAAAGCGAACATGGGCACTGGTTGGTCTGATTTGTGTGTGTGTGTGGGGGGGTAACCTGCAAAATTAGGATCAGCTTTGCAAGGGGCAGCTGCCATAATTGGCAGCGTTCGGTCCTATGGAAACTCACAGGGAACGAGGGTGGCCCAGTATGCCATGCCGTTCTTTAGTACATGCCCCAGCATCCAGAGGAAGACCACTGGTTTCCATGACACTATGTATTTGGATGGAAGGGCAAAAAGGGGCAAGGCCAGCTTCTGCCTGAGTAGTTCCAGACTGGCAACAGCCAGGGGGTGGGCGGGGCTAATCTACCATTGGCATCCTTCCTACAAACAAGTGTCTGGCCTTCCCCTCACTCTGTCCACGGATGGTCCAAGCTAGGCCAATTTCATCAGAGGTCAGAAGCCAGGGAAAGTCAGCCCTGGTCAGTAATTGGATGGGAGGCCACCAAGGAAGTCCACGGTTCCTACATAGAGGCAGGCAATGCCAAACTACCTCTGGGACATTTTCCTTTGAAAACCGCACAGGGTTGCCATAAGTTGGGTGAACTTGATGGGACGTTCCACCGCCACCTCTGACCCTACAGATTCTTCCTCTATCCTCCTTCCCTCAGCTCAGCTTCCTTTCTTTCCCTACTGTCCTTCTACCTTGAACTTGGTCTGCATAGGCTGTATACATAGCTCTGAAACACAACTCTGAAACCTAGAGTGGCGTGAGACCACACCACTCATCCAGCTGTATCCTGCATGCTTCTACAGGACTGCCACAAGAATCCTCTGAAACAAAGGTTCTAACCAATTCACTGGGGTGGGCAGGGGGAAGGGCTGTGATTCAACCTTATCCCTAGATGTTGCCTTCTCCTCTCCTCTCCTCTCCTCTCCTCTCTTCTCCTCTCCTCTCCTCTCCTCTCCTCTCCTCTCCATATAGCTGAAAGATGAAAGGGGAAATGGGAAATGGGAAATGGAAGACTCTGGGTGATAGGGTCAGACAACCAAGAAGGGGGCAGGGGAGAAAGAGGAGGAGGAGGAGGAAGAGTATGGGAAAAAGTTGAGTAGAAAGGTGAAACAGGAGCAAGGAACTGGAAAGACATCCCAAAGAGGACAGCTGGATCAAGGGGGCATGGATGCCACTTTGGACCAGAGGACCTTTGGAGCTAGCGGCTAATCCACAAAATGGCAGCCATTTTGTGGTGATGCCCACTACCCTCCCTCACAATGCCAAATGGACTCCAAGTCTCAACAACGTTGAAGGCCTCTCTCCATAAAGTTCCACCTGTATACAAAGCATCAACACTCCTCCACAGTTCCATTATTTTTAACCCTCTGCTTCAAGGTTCAGAGGGGTACGCTAGTTACTCTGTTAAAGGCCAAAGTGCCCAAAGTCTCATGGCCCCTTGGAGACTAATCACGGTATTGCGGTAGAACGGTGAGCCAGCACCTGCATCATGACATGTAATCATCAACTAAAAACTTTTATTTCATGTTGGGGTATGTTATCTTGACCTATTAAAGGGCATGAAATCTCACATGGCTGGTATGGATCTATTTATCCAGTATTGGAATACTCATTAAATAAATGGTGTCAGCTGTTCCACAGACATGGGTGTTTAGGTGCCCCGGTGGCATTCATGCCACCAATGGCACAAGGAACAGAGGTTTGAGGCTCCCCTGGGCAACAGCAGCGCCTGGGGTCAGGGTGTGGAAGAGTCAGGCCCACACTCCCATCCTCCTCCTCTGCCGTGTTCCTATTTGATTCAGTGGGGGCAAAACATCATCTTGATGCATGGTGGCAGGGGCAGGCTACACAGTATGTGCTACTCTTACCAAGAAGAGGGGCCAATCATTGGTCAGTGGGGAATACAGGTAAGGCCTTGTTCCATTCCCCACCCCCACTCCAATCTTTCTAGGCAGGCCCGATGCCAAGGACCAATGGAGCTGAAGTTCAACTCCTCTGGGTGACAGGGGAAGAAGGATGAAGGCCCTCAGTCCAGACCAAAGGACCCTTGCGAGCTCACTGAAATACTGTTAGCGTAAGAGCATTCTGGGCAGTGTTAATTTCGGACAGATGTGGTTACAAACACATGAATCTACATACGGACTACAGCTAAGAGACATCTACGGTGTGACAAGAGTGAGATGTTTTTTGTAACTTAAAAAGGAAAACAAGATGACACATAAAACAAGGGGAAACTAATGCAAACGCTTGGCTTCCTCTCTTCAAAACAAGAGCTGCTATGAAGAGAACACATAGTTACCTGCATCCATATCTGCAAAGAATGGAACAGCCAGTAAGGAAAAGAAGGAACCAGAAATTCAGTGTCTCAGTGGGATTTAAAAGTTCATAAGGAGAATAAAAATAATCAGGACATTAATTTTAGTGAATGTGAATAAGATGATGCTATGATTCATAACAATCTCAAATCTGTCACTGGCTTATTCATCTGCATTCAATTAAAAATCCTGCATATGTTTCAGATACACATTGTTTCTACAACTTGGCTTTAAAAAAAAACAACAGTTCTCTCTAATTTAGCACAATAAGCATAGTAATAAGTCATAATAACAGGCAAGAAGTGGAATTCAAATTCTACTTTCCAGGGCCACCACATGAGACAGTACAGCACAGTACAATTATAGCTATTCTGTCAAAGAGCTCAAGAAGTCAGTTTTGCAAACAAATTAGGAAGATTGCCCATCTGGGTAAAGAACTTACAAACAAAAGGGAAGGGAAGGAGAAGAGACCAAAAAAAGAAAAAAAACAAAACAAAACAAACCCCTCCCAAAACAACAGAGCTCTTATAACAATTTGTGGTCTCTGAAACAGCACCAGGTACCAACGTACCCATTTGCTCCTTTTTAAGAGCAGTTGAACTTTTACTTTTTATTTATATCTATCTAACACAATACCTTGAGCAATTGGATTTTCCGTGCTAGTTGGCTGACTACTGCCAACTGCCCACAAACAGAAATTAGGAAAGCAGTAAGAGCATGCTTCCGACGGACGGTCAGTCAGCCTACCTTCTGGTGATTCTTCCTGGACATATGTCCCGGTCAGATACCGATGCACAAGGGCGGATTTACCACTAGCTAGATTCCCCACAATGCCCTGTGGAAATATGAGATGAGGTTAATTGTTTCACAGTTTTACAAACTAAACTAAGCATAAAATCTCAATGCGCAGATGAGTGATGCATTAAGATGACATCTGATCGAAGAGACGATCAAAAATACACCTAAGAATATGTACATTATTTTTAATGGTAATTTAATAATAAACAGAATTCATGGACACTTTTAAAACCCTCGTTCCAAAATGGAGGCGGGGGGAATGTTTGGAATGTTCTAATGGTCTATTTAACATTTTGCTAAGTTTGGTGTAGTGCCAGTCTGGTGTAGTGGTTAGGAGTGTGGATTTCTAATCTGGCGAGCTGGGTTTGATTCTGCACTCCCCCACATGCAACCAGCTGGGTGACCTTGGGCTCACCACAGCACTGATAAAGCTGTTCTGACCGAGCAGTGATATCAGGGCTCTCTCAGCCCCACCTCCCTCACAGGGTGTCTGTTGTGGGGAGAGGAAAGGGAAGGCGACTGTAAACCGCTTTGAGAATCCTTCAGGTAGAGAAAAGCAGCATATGAGAACCAACTCTTCTTCTTCTTTTAAAAAGGGGGGGGATTACTTGTATATTACTTTGTAGAAATTAATTGTTTCAGTGTATGGAGGATTGTATACGGTAAAATTATACCTTAAGTATTTTTATACATATAAAAGATGTATACATATAAAAAATTTATACATATAAAAATAGAAGTATTTTTTAAAACTCTCCTAAATAAAGTTTTACGATGGCACGTAAAACCTGTAGCTCAGAGTACATAATTAAAGCTGCTTCCTCTAACAGCTATTTCTAAACCCAACACAACCCTTCAATTAAGCCTAAGATTAACACAGGAACTCACAAAAGCTCACTGCAGACTGAATCCCTGAGAGCAGTAACAACATGGTTAAAGTTAGCGTGTGCGTGTGAGGGCAGACAACAGAAACAGTTATTTTAAATTATTTTTAAATAGAGTGCACAACATGGAGATTGCAATCAGAAGAGGCCATTAATGTAAATATCCACTACACAGAGAGAAATTCCTCACAGCTGTGTTGGGGAAAGGAGAACAAGTTATGAGGAAAAAGAGAAAACAAATATAATCCTGCAAGAAGAAGAGTTGGTTCTTATATGCCACTTTTCCCTACCCGAAGGAGGCTCAAAGCAGCTTACAGTCGCCTTCCCTTTCCTCTCCCCACAACAGACACCCTGTGAGGTGGGTGAAGCTGAGAGAGCGCTGATATCACTGTTTGGTCAGAAGAGCTTTATCAGTGCTGTGGGGAGCACAAGGTCACCCACCTGGCTGCATGTGGGGGAGCGCAGAATCGAACCCAGCATGCCAGATTAGAAGTCCGCACGCCTAACCACTACGCCAAACATTATCATCACCCCTTGGAAATTCAGAAAACACAACAATCCACAAGAAAATCAAGAAGCCCAAATTCTGTCAGAAACTTCCGTCAAGTTTTTAAGCAACAAAATAACTACAATTAAAATGCCTAAGCAGCACCAAAGTGGCAGGAACAACTGAAGGCCAGAGTTTCTTGAAGGGTGAATATAACAGTAAAGGTGTACAACCTGGACAAGACATTTTGAAAAGTAGCCTGCACAACGTTTTTACACTTGTTCCAAGCGAGGCTGCTAGCGCCCTATCCTCGGATTGCTTGGCCACAGTTATCAACGCAATGGTCGCCTCCAGACTGGACTTCTATAACTTGCTCCATGTGGGCCTGCCCTTGTCCCTGACCTGGAAATTGCAGCTGGTCCAAAATACGGCAGCTAGGGTGCTCACTGGAACATATTGGAGGACCCATATCCAGCCTGTGCTGAGGCAGCTGCACTGGCAACTGGTTGCAGCCTGGATCAGGCTCAAGTTTTTGGTGTTAACCTTTAAGGCCATCCAAGGTCTAGGCCCCACATACCTATGGGACCACCTACCTCTTTATGCCCCCCCAGGCTCTTCGCTCAGTGAGTGCGAATCTGTTGGAGATCCCTGGCCCAAGGAAGGTACCCCTGGCCCCGACCTGGACGAGGGCCTTCTCGGTCCTGGCCCCTAACTGGTGGAATGAGCTCCCGGGAGAGCTGAGGGTCCTGACGGAACTTTCCCAGTTCTTCAGGGACTGTAAAACGGAGCTCTTCTGCCAGGTTTTGGGCAAGGCCAGGGTGTGTGAGATCTGGGATCCCTCCCTGAATTCGCTGGAATATCAGGCTGCCTGGGCAGCAGTCTGAGACTCCATCAGGCAGTCAAAAGCAGTGTATAAAAACCAATTCTTCTGCAAAAACTGGAGGTGGGAAGAAAACATAGAGAACCAAATCTTGAAGAAGCCAGATATGCTTTTTTTTCTTTCAGGCAGACCTTGTGAATCTGCAGATAAAGAAGTTCTGAGCACAGAGCTGCTTGTCAAACAGACTGCTGCCAGGAATTACGCATTTACAGCAGTTCACACGTGGCTAAAGATTCACATGCCTTGCCCTGCAGCTGACTCAGGACAGGATGTGAATTCCAAGTTAATGTGGGTGACTTGATTGGAGTGTGGATCCAAACACAGCCCCTGAAGAAGAGTTGTATGAGTTATAGGTCGCTTTTCTCTACCCGAAGGAGCCTCAAAGCATCTTACAAGCGCCTTCCCTTTCCTCTCCCCACAACAGTCACCCTGTGAGGTGGGTGAGGCTGACAGAGCGCTGATGTTACCGCTTGGATAGAACAGCTTTATCAGTGCTGTGGGGAGCTCAAGGCTGCATGTGAGCTGGCTGCATGTGGAGGAGCGGGGGATAGAATCCGGCTCGCCAGATTAGAAGCTGCCGCTCTTCACAACTACACCAAAGAGGCCTGGGATGCAAAGATGGCAGCCAGACGGAGCCTCAGCTGTGAATGTGCCCATCCCAGAGAGCATAGATCTAGTGTATACTCCCGGACAGATCCTTTCCCTGCAGAACAGCAACTCAGGATTGCAGAATCATTAGGTGGGAGGCTCTCTGAAGTTGAGGCGGACCTCCATCAAGGTCTTTGGGAGAGGGAGTTTAGTAGAATCTGTCAATTTTCGGGGTTCAATTTATCTGGGTGTAGTATTCCATGATGTTGCTGTGACAAGAATTCTGGAAAGACAAAGGGTGTTACCCCTGGAAATCTGGAGGACTTTGGTGAACCTAGGTTGACAAAACCAGCAGGGAATTATAAGGATGTAGTCAGTGGACTTGTTCTCAACAGAGAGTCAGCTTGGTGGAGTGGAAAAGAGTGGCGGCCTGTAATTTGGAGTACCAGGTTTGATTCCCCACTTCTCCCTAAGAAGCCAGGTGGGTGACCTTGGGCAGTCACAGTTCTCTCAGAGCTCTCTCAGTCTCATCTACCTCACTGGGTATCTGTTGTGGGGCGAGGAAGGGAAGGCGATTGTAAGCCACTTTGATTTTTTGTACCCCACTTTTTACTACCCGAAGGAGTCTCAAAGGTGATTGTAAGCCACTTTGAGACTCCTTCGGGTACTAAAAAGTGGGGTACGAAAAATCAGCTCTTCTTCGTGTTCAATGGCTCTCATGATGAAAACAACAGGAGGTGTAGAACTGGTACTTCCACCAACAAAGGAGAAAGGCATCTTCTAAACCAGCGGTTCTCAACCCACAACAAAATGCTTCAAACTCTGGGTTACGAGATGATAGCTGCAAAAAGTGAGAGCACTTCAAGCTCAGCAACTGTTCTCAGGCATGCCAGAAACAAGTATTCACACACACACCAATCCTTTGGCGGGACTAGGGCAGCATGCCAGCTGGGACCATCCTAGCTCACTGGGCGACCTCAGTCCAGTCGCATTCAGTCTAACCGACTTCACCTCCCAGAGTTGTGAAGGAGAACAATGCAGGCTGTTTTGGGTCTCCATGGGGGAGAAAGGTGAAGTATAAACAAAACAAGTAAAAAAAAAATCAGTTAGCTGGTCTTAGACATCCAACTCAGTTGATAGTTGAAAAAGAGACCATCAAGTCATTTGGCGACCTCCAAAAATGACGGCATCTCCCTATTCCACTGCATTAGTTGGCAACATTCTTAACTTAGACACTGATTTCAGGTTAAGTTTGGTCTTGAAACTGAAGCTGCATCAGAATTCCTAGACCTCCTGTCCTGGCAGAATAGTTCTCTTTGGATGGAAGACTGCAAAAAGATGGTCCTGAGAACCCACTGGACACCTGACAGATTCTTCAGACTGAAATTGATAGACAGTACTAAACATTAGAGAGATTATTCTATCTGCTTGAAACAGTTGTACGTGATCACACACATTCAGGTGATAGGCATCTGGCTGAAAGGACCGAAGCACATAACCTGCAGTCTGAATTTCTCTCTCCTATTCTTGGCCACTAACATAGTAATACCAGGTGTGGTTCATGACATCTGGAACTTTATGCCTAAACCAAACAATTCTGTGACCTATGGCAACTACTACGGCCAGTGTCTTGTTTTCTCGAAATAGGAAGCAGCATAAGCCCCATCCATAGAGGTGTAGGTGGAAAACATTCTGAATTTAGCAGTTAAATATAAGCTAGGCACATGGTAGGTGAAAAGTATGAGTCTATCTGGTCAGTATTTTTTTAGAAACATGTACAATTCAATACTGCAGGCTTCCACAACCAGGGGTTCGTGAAACCCTGGGGTTTCTTCACAGCCCTGGAAGGGTTTCTAGAATGGGTGCCAGTTTGGTGTAGTGGTTAGGAGTGCAGACGTCTAATCTGGTATGCCAGGTTCAATTCTGCAGTCCCCCACATGCAGCCAGCTGGGTGACCTTGGGCTCGCCATGGCACTGATCAAATTGTTCTGACCGAGTAGGAATATCAGGGCTCTCTCAGCCTCACCTCCCTCACAGGGTATCTGTTGTGGGGAGAGGAATGGGAAGGCGACTGTAAGCTGCTTTGAGCCTCCTTCAGGTAGAGAAAAGTGGCATATAAGAACCAACTCTTCTTCTTCTTCTTAATTTTTAATATTTTAAAATGTGTTAAACATTTATCAGGTGATATGACCATATATGGCCATGACGACCCGCCCCGTTGGCCGGGCACACAGCTGTGCTTCCCAACTACACCCTGCACGATCATAACACTTTGGGGGGTTTTCAAAGCCTGAAGAATGTTTCGGGCTTAGACACTGATTCACCTATGACATTGTAACTGAGAAAGCGTGCATGCACATGAAAGCTCATACCTTGAATAAAACTTTGTTGGTGCCCCTGGACTCTAAATTTGTTCTGCAGCTTCAGACCAATATCCACTTGAATGTTTCAGGGGTTTCTCAACGGTAAGAAAAGTTGAGCAAGGCTGGAATACTGAGTGCCCTTGAGGAAAAAGGGAAGGTGGTCTGGCATTGCTCAGTCTCTTCAGATCTCAGAAATTAAGCAAGGTCAGCGCTTGGATGGGAGACCCCCAAAGCCAGCTCTGCTGAGAAAGCCAATGACACAATGCCTCTGTTTTTCTCTTGCCTTGAAGCCCCCTTTGCTGGGGTCACCGTAAGTCAATTATGACTTGAACTTACTATGTATGTGCCTGCCTTGCATGGAACACTGCATTACAAGACAATTGGCCATAACTGACAAGGCCATGGGCAGCCTCCTGCACGTGGAGGAGCAGGGAATCAAACCCAGCTCACCAGATTAACAGTTGTTGTTCTTAACCATTACACCATGCTGGCTCTCTGCACGGCAACTAGGTTCCCTTACAGACAGGCTACGTTTCTCATGGTTTGTGACCGATCTTTCATAGTTAATGATGTTTCAACAGTTAAATGAAACGAATCTGCCTTCTGAAGCAGCCTTTCTCAACTTTTTTTATAATTGAGAAACCCCTGAAACATTCTACAGACTTCAGAAAGCCCCAGAAGTGGTGTGATCATGCAAAATATGGATGGGAAGCACAGCTATGTACATGCCCACCCATGGCCCCTCCCCTTCCCACCCACTCCAGGCCCATCATTTGCCATTTTGCAAGGGGAGGGTGGGTCAACAGGACCATATATTATATCACTAGATAAACGGTTAACACATTTTTAAAAACATAAAAAATTAATGAACTCCCACCCATTCGGGAAACCCTTCCAGGGCTGTCGAGAAACCCAGTGGTTTCATGAAACCCTGGTTGAGAAAGCCTGATCTGAAGGATTAAAATGCATTCGTTCAAAACAGAAGAGGAAGAGGGCAGACACTGAAAAGTTACTTACCACTTTGAGTTCTGGCACGGAACGACTTAGGGTCCATTCCTGGCTATTTACAAAGGCATCTGTAAAATTGAACATGTTTTTATAAAACATTTTTAACAACACAACACAACCATGTTGTCCTACAAGTCAGCGGTCCCCAACCCCCGGTCCAGGGACTGGCACCGGTCCGTAGATCAGTCGGTACCGGGCCGCAGCTCCTCCTCGTCCTCCTCCCCGGCTGCTGCCTTGGGGGCTGCCCTGCCACTCTGCTGCTGGCTCATCTTTGGTGCTCTCCAGTGGCCACCATGGTTGGAGCTCCCAATTGGCATGGCACTGTGCAGATGCTGCTGGCAGTGCCTCCCAGCGAGCGGCGGGAAGTCAGGGGCGCTGGCGGGAAATCAAGTAGAGCAGGGGCTCAGGCAGCAACGTCCCTCAGCAAAAGACTACCCCCCCCCCCCCCGGACCTCAGTAAAATTGTCAAGCGTTGACCGGTCCCTGGTGATAAAAAGGTTGGGGACCACTGCTACAAGTGATAAGCTGACATGATAAAGCGAGCAATGGAGCCTAACTGTATTTAACACACAAAGAAGAAGAAGAAGAAGAAGAGTTGGTTCTTATATGCCGCTTTTCCCTACCCGAAGGAGGCTCAAAGCGGCTTACAGTCGCCTTCACATTCCTCTCCCCACAACAGACACCCTGTGGGGTGGGTGAGGCTGAGAGAGCCCTGATATCACTGCTCGGTCAGAACAATTTTATCAGTGCCGTGGCGAGCCCAAGGTCACCCAGCTGGATGCATGTGGGGGAGCACAGAATCGAACCCGGCATGCCAGATTAGAAGTCCGCACTCCTAACCACTACACCAAACTGGCTCTCCTTGACTGTGCTCTCCTTGCCTGGAAGACAAGATCTCCTTTCTCAAAACGAGGCACCAAATAACTGGGAATCATTATAAAAACGCGCCGAAGTGGCACAGGCTCGAAAGGACTCCAACGAAGAGCTTGCATCTCAAAGATGCTTGGAGCAGTTAACAGTAGGGAAAAGTTTCCGTCGCTGCCACAGAACCAAGCTAGAAAAGATCAGCCACAATCTGATGACCTATTGCCCCAAAGCATCAGGATGACATTTGGCTCTTGTATCTATTTATCTATCGATCTGTCTGTCTGCCTGCCTGCCTGCCTGCCTATCTATTTATATTTATATACCGCCGCTCTCAAATGTTTCGCAGCGGTTTACAAAGATTCATAAGTACAATAAAATCCCGTAAAAACCCATTAAACATGTAATTATAACACAATATCATGATGGCGGATAATAAATACAGAATAGAATGCCATCTTTTTATGGCAATAATGGGGCATTTATGGGGTTTTATGTGATTTTACTGTGATTTTATGTTTTATTGTGAACTGCCGTGAGACCTTTTGGCAAACGGCGGTATATAAATCCAACTGTAAATAAACATATAACCCACTCCCCCCATTCAGCAAAGGTCTATTACTCTCTATCTGGGAGCGAGGGACTTGGGGGACTCCTAAGACTGGGAGTACTGCCCATCAAACCAGTCTCTTTCCTTGCACTGCTTGTACATGTGAATCAGAGTCCTGTAGCACGTTTAAGATCAACAAAGATTTATTCAGGGCGTGAGCTTTCGAGTGCAAGCACTCTTCGTCAGACTAAGAACTCCTTACATGACCGTGGGAATATATAGCAAAAATTAATTCTGTTACATTAGTAAACTGTGTCACACATCCAAACACAGCCAACGATAATTCTTTGCCAGAACAGAATTATCTGTTTGTACATATATAAGTGAAGAGTTCTAGCTCAGTGGAAGAGTAAGGTAGAATTTCCTGGCATCTTCATCTTAAAGGACCGGGCAGTAAGAGATGAAAAAACACTTCCACCTTAGACCTTGGAAAGCCACTGCCAGTTTGAGATGGCAATACTAGCACTGTTGGACTGATCATCAGATTCAGTACAAGGGCACAATGAAAGGTAGTCCATGCTTTCCACTGGCACACTGGCTGGCATATTGTGGCAGCTTTCTTTTGCTAGCTGAGGGACCAGCACACAAATAAATCTCACATAGTCTCAGACTTCTTCCACAAAGGCACTTTTATTTTCTCAATTCTTTGGGGACACCAACAAAAGTCCTGTCTGACTGATAAACCTCCCACAATTGTTGTTTTAGGCCCATTGTTTGTTCCGTAACAATCCATGGGAAGCATCTTTCCCAGCTATCTACAGAAAATGGAGCATAACAAAACACTCATCTACACAGCCCTTACAACTCAATGACGCTATGGCTTATTGTTACCAAAACAAGCCTTATCCCAACCACTCACTGTTTGTGGTTTCATCTTCGGTTTCAGAGCTGCTCCCCTGGCAAGACTCAGGGGACAAGCAAGATTTCTTTCCCAAAACAATACATCATGGCTTGACCTTACATTTAAATGCACCCGTATATGAAATAAGAAAGGCAGTACAAGCTGCTGAATGAGGCATTTCTTAACACAAAACGTATTGAAACTCTTAAGTGACATGCAGTTTGTTCTTTTTTTTTTTCCCCTCCCTGAAAATTTTAATTAAACGGACACTGGGTGAACTAACATCTACTTGAAATGTACAGTATTTGCTGGCGTATAAGACTACTTTCCCCCCCTGAAAAACATGCCTCCAAGTGGGGGGGTCGTCCTATACGCCGGGTGCACTTCAGTTGGGATAGACATAGCTGCCCATAGTGGCCCATAGTACTGTAATGTAATGTAACAAACTCTATATTTAGAGTGGAAATGTTGGGGGGGTCGTCTTATACACCAGCAAATACGGTATTTTAAAAACTGCATAGGTAAGTATGTTGGTTTGCAGGAAAGATTTAGGTGGAGCAATAGTGAAATAAATGTTGTCTGGCCCTAATAAAATATTGGGGTGTGAAAAGTTTTCAAGCCTCACAGAAATCACTCATTGAACACCCACAGAAAGCACAAAACTAAGGTAGGAGGAGTGACTCCCCTGCAATTTTTCCAATGTTACCTATTTAGGGTGCCACAAACTTGGGCTTTTCTACCGTGTTCACAAACTATTGTTTCTTTAAACAATTATTAGTCCCATTTCTTCCGTTATGGAGCTCAAGGCAGCTTGCAACATGCAAAAACAAAACACTTTAAAAACATAAAAACCGAAATTTAAAATCACAACTCAAGAAACCAAACTTTAAAATCACAAATATCTTAATCTCTCTTTGTGTTCTTTTATTTTCTTTCTTTTTTAAAAAACTAAACATAGACGCTAAGGAAGAGTTATAGAGAACTCCATGCTGGCTTATTACGGTGTGATTTTTTTTTTTTTTGGGACAGTTCCAATAGGATGTACCGTTACACTCAGCATGAAGTTCTCAGTACTGCACATCTTAATTTTTGACAAGTTTAAATTGTAGCACAGAACTAAGCTCATCCATTGACCAACAGGATATAGCTCAGGCTAGCCTAGTTTTGCCAAATCTCGGAAGTCAAGTAGGGTCAGTTTTAGCTCGTATCTGGATGGGAGAACACAAGGAAGTCTAGAGTCAAGAAGCAGAGGGAGGCAATGAAAAACCACTATTTCTTGCCTTGAAATCCCTAAAGCATGGGTGGCCAGACTGTAGCTCTCCAGATGTCCATGGACTACAATTTCCATGAGCCCCTGCCAGCATGGTGGCAGGGGCTCATGGGAATTGTAGTCCATGGACATCTGGAGAGCTACAGTCTGGCTACCAGTGCCCTAAAGCAGTGGTCCCCAACCTTTCTGAGGCTGGGGACCGGCAGGGCATCGGGCCGCGCCCGCACAACGGCCCATGCCCGCGGGCCGCACCCGCACGGGCCGAACATGCGCGATGCGCGGCCCGGCCCTGATTCCCTCTCCCCACCCTCCCGCAGTAAGAAGCTTCCCGGGCCGCAAGCTTGCGGCCTGGGAAGTTTTTTACTGCGGGGGGGGGGCGGGGAGAGGGAGCTGCGGCCCGGCGCCATGGCCTTCGCGGCCCGGCACCGGGCCACGGCCCGCAGGTTGGGGACCACTGCCCTAAAGGGTCATCATAAGTTGGCTGCAACATGGCAGCATTTCCTATCATCACAAGCTAGTTTCTTTGACCAGGATAGCCCAATTTCATGAGATTTTAGAAGCCCTGGTCAATTGGCCCTGGTCAATATTTGGAAGGGAAAGCACCAAGGAATATCAGGATCATGATGCAGGGACAGACAAGGGCAAACTTCTTGCCTTGAAAACCCGCAGGTGCCACTGGACTGTCCATAAGTCAGCTGCGATGACAGCAAAAAGAAAAAAAAGTATTATTCATGTATGTTGCTAGGGTGGTTCATGCTTCGAAACGCAGCTTCACTGCCCAAAGATAATCTAGCACTTTTTTTAAGGGGGGGGGGCGTGATCAATCAGTTATATCATAAATACTACAAAGAGCTATCTTTTGGAACGAACCAACAGCTAAGCAAAACTCTGCATCAAGTACTAAACTGATGGAGCAGCAAAGCCTCAGAGAACACCTCCCTTGGCTCCTCGTGAGCCAAAGATGATTTCTCAAAGGCAATGCTTATGTTACTTAAGGAAGATAAAGAGCGGGAGCTGGAGGGGACATTCTTAGTGGCCACTCTGCAGCTCTAGTCTAGGGAGACATCTGGTAAAAGGTAGGTAGCAAATATAAATGAAGCAACACGCCATTTTTGTGCTAGCATGAAAATTACTACGTGCACCATCTGGCCTCTTTCCTTTACTTAAGCCAGCCAGTGATCATAATACTAGCTCGGTTCTTAATCATCTGGTTATTTCCGCGCATCTGGCATCTACTTTGGCTCTGACATAAAGCCTTCCCAATTTGTTTTTTTAAACCCACTGGATCAGCCCATGGCAATGCTTACATTAAAATATGTTAAAGGTCACTGATTTAATTCAAGGCACGATGGGCATGGAAGCTATATATTGGAAGGAAAAGGTTCACTGTGGGAATAATATCCAGCTCCTAATGAAATTAAGCCAGTTCTTACTGACCTTTTCAGCATATATATTGCCAAAACATGCCGATTATCACTGATGCTTCCAGCTTCTCTCCCAAAATCAGTCCCCCCCCCAGGCTTTGCTCACATCATGTTATCTCTGTGCTCTTATAATTCCTCCGCACTCTCTTTCTACGCAGCAACACAGTTCTGCAATGTAAGCGCCATAGTGAATACTAACTACAACTGCTTCTCCGCCAAGCACGTGCAGGTAACTAGTGAATAAACGGGAAAGCTCCTGGAAAGACTGACCCTGCCCACAAGCATCCCACAGTAACTCCGGCTTTCTCATCAGTCTGCCACCAAGTCTGATGGAACGTATTCTGCAGGCTGGAACCAAGGGGTTAAAACGCATGAGGATTTATCATGCACTCACCAACTGTACAGGAGTTCTTCAATAATACTAACTCTCTAATTCTGATGTAACAATTTACATTCCCTACACTCCACTCTGTCGAGCCTCTTGTGGCGCAGAGTGGTAAAGCAGCAGACATGCAGTCTGAAGCTCTGCCCATGAGGCTGGGAAGAAAAAGAAGAGTTGGTTCTTATATGCCGCTTTTTCCCTACCCGAAGTAGGCTCAAAGCGGCTTACAGTCGCCTTCCCACTCCTCTCCCCACAACAGACACCCTGTGGGGTGAGTGAGGCTGAGAGAGCCCTGATATCACTGCTCGGTCAGAACAGTTTTATCAGTGCCGTGGCGAGCCCAAGGTCACCCAGCTGGTTGCATGTGGGGGAGCGCAGAATCGAACCTGGCATGCCAGATTAGAGGTCCACACTCCTAACCACTACACCAAACTGGGAGTTCGATCCCAGCAGCCGGCTCAAGGTTGACTCAGCCTTCCATCCTTCCGAGGTCAGTAAAATGAGTACCCAGCTTGCTGGGGGGTAAATGGTAATGACTGGGGAAGGCACTGGCAAACCACCTCGTATTGAGTCTGCCAAGGAAACACTAGAGGGCATCACCCCAAGGGTCAGACATGACCCGGTGCTTGCACAGGGGATACCGTTACCTTTACCTGTACACTCCAACTCTAAACACCTGATATAGTCCTGTGTATCTGTTCTAAGAATCTGGAAAAAAAATTAAAATGTCATTGAAGCAACTGGATTGTGAAACTGAGCAGCTTCCAACATTCATCTTCTTGCAATTAATTATGGTCCAGTCAGTCTTGTGCAAAATATGGTGATATCAGAGACTAGACAACACTCAGAGCTTACTAGAAAACCAATGTCAGTCAAACAGATTTGAGACCAGTGGCATAGCAAAGACCAAAGATTTTCAGGTTTAAAGCTTTTGAAAGTCAAACTTCACTCTGTCAAAATTTTGACCACTGAAAGCTTTTCTCCCCAAAACAACGAGGCTGCACTCACCTCTAACCGTTCTTCATTGAATGGCCTTCTGTGCAGGCACACATCGGACAGTACGATTGCAGGCTGGCCGCAGAAAAAAACTTCCAAGCTTTTCGGAAGAAGCTTCTGGGCTCTGGAGTGCTACCCCCTCCCTCTGTCTATAGAGGTTCCTTTTCCCACCCAAAAGATCACCTGACAGGGGTAGAGAGAACCCTCTTCCCCACATTCCCTTTGCCAGCTTGAGAAGGTCCTTGCCTGTTCGGCAGCCAACAGCCGGGAACAGAGGGAGGGATGTGTGCCTGCACAGAAGGCCACTTGATGAACAATGGTTACAGGTAAGAGCAAACCCATTTTCACCTTTGCGGCCTCTGTACAGTCCCACATGGGAGAATAGGAAGCTCACCTACCATAAGAAGGTGTGTACTTATCAATGGAAAATCACTTGTAGCACTGCTTTTCTCAATGCAACTTTATTTCTGAAGTCCACATCCACTGCTTGATGAATGTTGAGGGAGTGGACCAAGTTATTGCCTTGCAGATGTCCTCCACTATGCATACAGCATGGAATGCGGATGAAGATACCTGAACACTCACTGAGTGAACTTTCAGAGACACTGAGCAAGCGACTTCAGCTTCATCATGCACTGTCCTGACTGCAGAGACCAACCAACAGGAATGACTGCAGAGATGCAGTTCTTCCTTTGTTTGATCCTTTGAGACATATGAATATATTTCTGTTCCTTCTGAAAACTTGTATTCTTTTCAAATTAAAAAGGAGTGCTTTTTGTATACTTAGTGTATGTACTGTCCTTTCAGATGATCATTCAGGGATGGGAAGAATACAGGAAGGGTGATGATTTGGTTAAGGTGGAACTGTGATACCACTTTCAGAAGAAAATCTACACTGGGTCTGAATACTACCTTGTCTGGGTGGAATTTCAGTCGTCCATAATTCGTTTACCTTTCTGTTAGAAGTAGTTGCTACCAAAAAGGCATTTTTATAAGAAACAAAAGACAACACAGCACTGGCCAGGGATTCAAAGGGTTTATACACCATTCTTAAAATTACTACGGACAAACTCCACTGAGGAACAGAGGATAATATGGGTACATTATTAAAAAGACATTAAAGAAACTTTTTGAACTCCAGAATGGAGAAGACCAACTAGACATGAAATGCTGAGAGGGCGGCCAGGTGCACTTTTATAAATGAAGTTGCCAGACCACTTTCTTGCAATTCCATTAGGTAATCAAAATATTTACTCAAGATACAGGACTGTGGATTCAGGCCATGCTTGTTACTTCCGTGCATGAACCTTTTTCATTTATTATTATACAACCTTCTTGCTGTGGGTTTGCAGGAGGCAGTTATCTGTTAAACTCTGTGCGAAAATCCCTTTACTGTAAAATTAACCAAGGAGTCTGTGAGTAATATAATGTATCATTTTCTGGCTAGTTTCTACAGCATGGGGAATCATGTCGTTCTGAGCCAGAAGGGGGCTAGAAGAAAGCATGATGACCAGTACGCTTTTATCTCCCTGTGAATGGTAGCAGTTGAAGAGTTGGTTCGTATATGCCACTTTTCTCTACCCGAAGGAGTCTCAACGTGGCTTACATTCATCTCCGCACAACAGACACCCTGTGAGGTGGGTGAGGCTGAGAGAGCCGTGATATTACTGCTCAGTCAGAACAGCTTCACCAGTGCTGTGGTGAGCCCAAGTTCACCCAGCTGGTTGCATCTGGGGAAGAGCGGGTCTCTAGGGGGGGATACATAAATAAATGGCCATACCATCACCACTGGAAGACATACCCCATGGAACCTATGCTCCTGGCTGCTCCAGAGTATAATAGACTGTATTTTTGTTGTCTACTGAGGTAAATACCTTGGGTATTCCCCATTTTTCAAAGACTGAGACCAGATAGCAGTCTGATATGGCCTTGTACTTGTATCCCTGCTTAGGTTGTCTGATACTGTGTTGTTTAGTCCTGCTATGTGGACAGCTGTTAACTGCACCCTGTCCACTGCAAGATAAGCATTGCCTCTCTACACAGGCAGCCTTCCTGCTTGTTCAGCTAGAACTCTTCTGTGACGTTGTCCATTGCTACCAGAACATATATTCCTCTGATGATCTCCATAAAATAAACAAGAGCAAGTTTGACGGCTCTCAGCTTTAACAAGCTAATGTGAAGGGTGAATTCTTTCTTAGTCCAAGTGACTTTCTTCTTTAATCCCTGACAGTGAGCACCCCAACCTGTAAGTGAAGCATCAGTGTAAAATTGGGTGTCATGTAACTGGACCCCCATAAAGATGTCCTTGAGGAGGTTCTCTGATATGGACCACCAAAGGAGAGACCTTACAATGACTCTTGGGACATATAGTTTCCCCCAAACTGCTGCTGAAGTTCATTATAAACCAATTTTGCAATGGCCTCTTGTTAAGGTAAATGTATGAGATTAGTGCAGTTGTAGAAGCCATATAACCTAGAAGTCTCTGTATATGTTTGGCTGACTGTTATCTGTTGGACAGAAACTTCTTAACAAGGGTTGGTATCATCTTGGCCCTGAGGAACAGTAAGTATGCTTTCCTTTTCTGAGAATCTAAAGAGGCCCCCAATAAAATCAATAGCTTGAATGGGAGTGAAGTGGGATTTGTCCTAGTTCATGCCCAAAATCTCCCCCCCCCCCAAGCCAAAAAATAGCAGCCAAAATACCATTTGAGTGCAGGGCGAAGTTTAACCTCATCACCAACTTTTCTGGGGAGACATTAATGAAAAGCCAATCATCCAGCTAAGAGTATGCTACACAACCTCTTAACCTCAAATGAGCTACACACTTGGTAAAACCCTAGGCAATGTTGCAAGCCCAAAATGGAGCACCACATGCTTTTAGATGGAACCTGAATAGCACAGTTGGCGGGGCAGGGAGTAAAGTCAAGCCGAGCTGGGCTGAGCCAGAGAAACAGGCAAACGTCAAACCAGGATTGGAAGCCGGGAACATAGTTGGAAGTCAAGCCAAGGGTCTAGAGCCAGGAGAGTAGTTGGAAACTGAAGCCACAAGTCTGGAACCGGGAGCATAGTCAGAACTCAAGCCAAAGTCAAGAAACTGGAAGGCAGGCAGGCAGGCAGGCAGGCAGAGCTTTGCCACAGCTAATAGGAATACAGCATCATCTGGAGAGATGGGCAGGTAAACATATGTTGCACCCATTGAAGATCTTGCCTTAAGGTCCTCCTAAAGTACACCAGAGCAGGGTAGAGCAGCCCTCAGCCAGAGGACTTGCAGCTGGCTTTAGTCCTCATCAGAGAAAGGAGTTGCAGCTGGATCCCATCTATCTTTACAGCATGACAGTCATGCTGATCTCCTGACAGCTGTCAAGGTGGACTAACGCCACCCTCACTGCTGCTCTGGCAAATGTCTTGAGCTCATGGGTGGCATCATTACTGCTGCTCTGGCGAGTCCTCAGGGCTACAGGGTGTCCTGTCCCAGGGTTTGATATAAACCGGCACATACGGCTGGGTATTGGCCTGGCTGCTCATCATCCGGGGAATTAGTCAGCCCCTGATCCCTGATTCCAGGTTTCCTGGCGCCTCCAGGAGAGCACCCCTTGGCACCAGAGCCAGTGCTGTGGGCATGACAGCACCTTTAAGACTTCCCCCACTCCTTTCACGAGCTTTAGCAGTAAGGTGTTACAAGCTGGGTAGGAGACATAGGAGGCATAAGGAATGGTTTTCATTTGGGGCTATTTGGGGCTTCCTGCACTTCTTAAAAGAGCCCTCCTACTGATTTTCTCAAACCAACTTTCACTGTTATCCATGGAAAAAAAACCTCTTTCTATTAATTTTGAGGCCCAATGGAGCAGCAGCTTAGAAGCAAGTCCTCGCCTCACAGCAGCAAGAAGAGAACTGAGGGAAGGAGTGCTTGCCCTGCCTCCGTTACATGACCTCTTGCAACAGGAAAAGGAACCTCTGTAGACCCGGAAGAGGAGCACTCAAAAGCCCAGAAGCTTCTGGGCTGCAATCATGCTGTCCTGTGTGGGGCTGCACAGAAGCCACAAAGATGAAATTGTGGGTCTCTAATGTGCTACTGGACTCCAATCTAGTTGCTCTACTATCCCTTCACCAGACCCAAGACAAGTCCCTTCACCAGACCCAAGACAATCTGATGAAAGGAGCTTTGACCCCTGAAAAGTGTCTACCCTGAAACTCTTGTTGGTCTCTGAGATGTTCCTGGACTAGGGTCTGTTTTACAGCAGACCAACAAAGCTACTCTCTGAAACTACCCTCTGAAAGTATCAGTCAAAACATCAATCACCACAAGGCAGGGGAAAGTGCTGCAGGCCTTGAAATGAAGTGATTTCATCAACAGCAAAAAAAATTTAACATGCCGTTTGTGGAATTAGCAACAAAAATGCCACCAGAGTTAACGGCTTTTTTAAAATCTCCTTTAAGAAAACAGTCTGGATTCCTCACAGCCCAAGTGATCCCCAGATTAAAATTCCAAAACAAGTCATATGCCAGGTATAAGACTCCAAGGCTTCTGTCCACAAGGAAATCTAATGCAAGAAAATACCAAAGCAAAGAACTACGGACATTCTAACTTCCTGTGTATCTATTTTCATCTCTACTGCCATCTGATTTCTGGTCTAGTACCACATTAATAAACTGTTTGTTTATTGTTCCAAAGCAAAGATACACTTTACATTCAGCTGGAACAGCATGCAGTTGCCCTCCTCCTGGACTCTGGAGTACAAGCTCTTGATATCCACGATAAGAGAAAACTGACATTCCAAATTCCTACTTCCCATAATCAAGATGGTTAAATAACAGGAGGAGGAGGAGTCGGTTCTTATATGCCGCTTTTCTCTACCTGAAGGAGTTACAAAGCATCTTACATTTGCCTTCCCTTTCCTCTCCCCACAACAGACACCCTGTGAGGTAAGTAAAGCAGAGAGAGCCCTGATAGTAATGAAGAAGAATAGTTGGTTCTTATATGCCACTTTTCTCTACCTGAAGGAGTCTCAAAGTGGCTTACAATCACCTCCTCTTCCTCTCCCTGAAACTACTGCTTGGCCAGAACAGAAGAAGAAGAAGAAGAGTTAGTCCTTATATGCCACTTTTCTCTACCTGAAGGAGTCTCAAAGCAGCTTACAATCACCTCCCCTTCCTCTCCCCACAATAGATACCCTGTGAGGTTGGTGAGGCTGAGAGAGCTCTGACAGGACTGCTCGGTCAGGACAGCTTTATCGGTGCTGTGACAGGGTCACCCTCCTGGCGGCATGTGGAGAAGGAGTGGGGAATCAAACCCGGCTCACAAGATTAGAAGCCGCCGCTTCTAACCACTACACCAAGCTGTCTAGGAGAAAGACAGATCTTTCCTCCACCACTTTTCTATATGAACGGAGCCACACTCATTCTAAACATGCCTATGTTAACAGGTTTTATCTGGGGTTAAATAGGGTCAATCGTAGTTCAGCATAACAGACCCGCAATTAATAGTCCTAAAATCCACTCATTCTGCAAACAAACTGTCAACATGGGCAAAGTGCAAATGATTATTAAGGCAGCGCCGCAAGGGGGGAAGCGGCAAGTTCACCGGATGACAGTTCCATTTATTTATGGCCTAAAACAGGCGTAGTCAACCTGTGTTCCTCCAGATGTTCATGGACTACAATTCCCATGAGCCCCTGGGTCATGGGGATTGTAGTCCATGAACATCTGGAGGAACACAGGTTGACTACCCCAGGCCTAAAATACAAAGATCCTGCAGCAACAACACACTGCTGTGCCTCTGTCCCGAAAGGGCTCACAACCTAGTTATGGGGCTCTTGCTAAGCTTTTTCATAGTGACTTGGCGAGAGGGGAGGCAAGTCGCTGTGAATGAAGTCTCATTCACACAGCAAATTCAACAGAGTGGCAATGTGAAAGGCTGACAAATAGAATATGCAAAAGCAGACTAGCTCAAGGAGGACATTATGAGCGCCTTGTAATTAAGCAAACCTTTTTACCCATGTCTCCCCTGCTGAAGTCAAGTGGTGTAATTGTTGTTGCTGCCGTTCAAGTTTTAAACCGCCTCTCTCCCCCAGAGCAGGGGTTTCCAAATTTGCATCCATGGGCCCAATGACACTTGCCGATCCCCTTCCTGGAATCTACCAGGTGTTTTCAGAGAGTATACAGGGCTAGGTTGGACTTTTTGCCCAGCAAGGCACCTGACTGACTGTGCAGACTTTTAAATTTTTTAAAAGCTCCTTTGGCATCAGGTGGCACCACAGCGCCAGCCTCTTCCTTGCGTGAATGAAGGTTAGCTGTGTGTACACACCAGAAAACATGTTTTTTAAGAATAGGTTCATTTTAAAACACATCCTGTTAGACAGAGGTTCTCCCTGAAATATTTAATACTTGCTATTAGAGTTGGATATAACCTCTCCTTGAAATGTTGTTACTGGCTCCGCCTCCTGCTGCAGCCATATTGTAGTATCCATCACACTGTCAGATTTCCTAAAGTCAACAAACACCATGCAAAGGAAATGTAACAATGGGGGGGGGAGAACCAGGTAGGCACAATAACCCACAACTTAGCAAGGGGGGAAAAGTCCAACTTTACTATTTGGGGAAAAATTTGCATCCAGTTTTTAAGGAACATTCATTATCGAATTCACGTTCCCGTTGTACATGACCCTTTGGTTTGCCATTATCCCCCATGCCTAATGGTAATTCTGTAGGCACAATGAAGCACTTTTTAGAAACAAGGAATATGCCAGTTCTTGTTTGCGCTTTAACCGCTTATGACATTGCAAGCAAATTTTTCTCCAAACTGTAAAGTTTTCCTTGCTAAATTGGGGGTTATTATGCCTACCCGGTTCCCACCCCCCTCGTACTGTTAGGTTTCCAAAGGTACCTACATCCTCAAAAAAAGATTAGGGACCCCCGGACGGTTTTGGTCTGGGACGCGGAAATCCACTCTAAACCTCTATTCTGCCATGGAAGCTTGTTGCTGGGCCAATCACTCTCTCTCTCAGACCAACCTATCTCACAGGGTGATGGTTGTGAGGATACAATGAAGGAGGGGAGAGCACGGTTGTAAGGTGCTTTGGGTTCCCACTGGGGAGAAAAGGAAGGTCTAAACATCTAAACACAATAAAACTTTATTTTGACTGTACCTTTCCAATGTTTGCCCACATTTGCCTCTAACAGCAGCCTGTATTTATTTATTTATTTATTTATTTATTTATTTATTCATTCATTCATTCATTCATTCATTCATTCATTCATTCTATGGCACGTGTATGGTGTAGCCAGGAGATCTGAGGATTGTCCGGCAGGCAGGACATTCAGAGACATTCAGAGGTGGTGGGCCATGGCCTGCCCCCATGCCATGGCCCCAGTATTCCTTGGAGGACGTACCCCCCAAATCCTTGGCGGTCTCCCATCCAAATACTAGCCAGGGTTCGCTTCCGAGATCCTATGGGATCAGGCTTGCCTGGGGTATTCCTGTAATGCCATCACAATGCCCTGTAACGTTTTACACATTTCTGCCTTTTGACCTGTAACAGGCCAAACACAAGAACCAGAGTCTCTCGGTTTCACAGAAGTGATACTCAGTGATGATAATAACGTAGACAGGCATTATACGTGTATTTAATATACGGTATTTAATTTACTTCACTTAAACTACACCTTTCGCTTCAACTGGGGCCCAAGGCAACTTACAATACAGTTCTCCTCTTCTCTATTTCATCCCACGACTACACTTTGAAGCTGTGTATATGAGAGGATGGCCCGAAGTCACCAGAAAGAGTGGAAATTCGAACCTAATCCCCCTAAAAGCTAGTCTGACACTCTAACCCAGCAAATTCTCAGCCTTTTTACCACTGAGAAACCTCCAGAAACATTCTCCAGGCTTTAAGAAACCCTAAAAGTGGGGTGATCATGCAGAATATGGTTGGAAAGCAGAGCTGTGGACACGCCCACCCAAGGCCCCTCCCCTTCCCACCTTCTCCAGGCCCATCACTGGCCATGGGGGAGGGAGGAAATCAACATGACCATATATGGTCATATTACGCGATAAAATCTAAAAAATTAATTAACTCCCACCCATTTGGAAAATTCCTCCAGGCCGTCAAGAAGCCCCAGGGTTTCACAAAACCCTGGTTGAGAAAGCCTGCTCTAACCACTAAACCACACTAGATGTTAAAGGTGTGTAGAAAAGAGAAATTCCACAGTGCACTGTGACCATTACATCCGAGGGCCCTCTTCCAAAAAGGCCATGTGTGCATTCGCTCAACAGTGCAGAGATGAAGAGGACAAGACATCATAATCAGCAGACCTGCAACAAATGTCACAACAAAACTGAGGGATCCGGGGGGCTGTAGCCAAGGTGCGAAAGCCTGGGTCAGATCCCCACTATCCAATTGGCCAGCGATAACAAACCACCCCAGATTACCGACTGTCCAGGGATGAGATGGAGAGAACAAGCAGAACAAGCAAAAGGCATATTACATAGCCACTAAATTAGCCTCCAGCAATGAGTAAGTCTGCAAACCTAAAGGCACTTCCCTGGGAACAAGACCCACTGAAGAACCGGGTACTTCCTTCTGAAATTTCTTTCTAAGGCCACTTCTCAGGATTCCTCTCTAAGTTATTATTTTTCATTGATTAAAACATCCCCCCTATATAATGTCAGCCCACCATCTCCTTTAAGAGCCCTCCATGAGACCTGCAACATGTTTGAGCGTGGGATCTAGTTTCCTCACGGAAGTGCAAAGCACACAGACCCCAAACTTTGTTTTAAGCGAGCCTCCAGCTGACGCTTTTGGGTAGCTGCCTGTTTCTTCTGTTTTGTTAAAAGCTGATGCTGCTCTTAACCGTGATTCAGAACTTGACTGACCCATTCTACTGTGAACTGCTTCAAGCCAAGAGAGAGACGTGATGTAACTTTTGGAAACATTAGAAGTAAGACTTTCCCTGTTGAACAGCTGCCCAAGTAAAAGGCCCTAGCAACTCACTCCGAAGAGGAAATGCTGCTTTCAGGTTTTGGGGAGCTGCTGTGACCACAGACCCATTTACTATATAACATTTTAAAAAAACACCAACATACAGAGCGCCCTGACATGGATCGCCTAAGGCTTGCCTGATTTCATCAGACCTTGCAAGCAAAGTGGGGTGGTGGTCCTGGATAGTATTCAGAGAGGAAAGCACTAAGAAAGTCCAGAGCTGAGACTCAGAGGCTGACAGCTGCAAACCAACTCTGTACGCCTCTTGTCCCGCAAACCCTAGGGCAGGGGTGGCCAAACTGTGGTTCTCCAGAAGTCCATGGACTACAATTTGCATTCACTGGCAGGGGCTCATGGGAATTGTAGTCCATGGACTTCTGGAGAGCCAGTTTGGCCGCCCCTGCCCTAGGGGTTCGCCTTAGATCGGCTGCAATAAGACAGCACCCTCCCAACCCAATATACCGGACTGTCCATCTTCCCTAGCATGTAAGGCCCTCCATGAACCCAGGTTCTGAAATGTAGTCCCCTCCAGATTTTTTAATTCAAATCTACCAAACCCGGCACCCCAAATATAAAGATTATAATCTGCCTTTCCTCACACACACAAAAAGAGTTCTTAGTGACCAGGTGTAACCCTTGAGAAGCTAAGGGAGAATGGATGCACCTCTGATGGGTGCATACAATTTCCAAAACCATACAGGACAATCATGGTGTGCCACTCGGTTGGTATCTCCCTGATCTGGAACTGCCACTTCTGCCCTAACAGTACTATCAGCCTATAGGCATCATCATTATTATTAATAATATATATTTTTATATAGCCCACCCTTTGGGGGTCAGATTTAGGAGTCCGATGGGGGAAAGAGCCATTCCTCCGAGTCCAGGAGCACCTTAAAACAGGGGTAGTCAACCTGTGGTCCTCCAGATGTCCATGGACTACAATTCCCATAAGCCGCTGCCAGCAAAAGCATGGCTTTTGCTGGCAGCGGCTTATGGGAATTGTAGTCCATGGACATCTGGAGGACCACAGGTTGACTACCCCTGCCTTAAAAGACCAACCAAGCTTCCAGGATGTAATCTCCCATCATCAAACACACTGCTGGCACACCGATTTTTAAAAAAGACACCCAGCAGCTTGTAAAATTGCTTGCAAGGTACGTAGCGTTTACCCCCCACCCGTCTTTTAAAAAGCAAAAAAAGGGGTGGGGGGGTGAGTGCTTCTCAGAACTCTGCCTGGATGCCAGGCCCAGGAAGCGAGGAGAGCGGGATCCCACACCTCGCGTGCACAAAGGGGCTGCAGGCGCAGGAGTCGCTGACCTAGTAACCTACATACAGACATACGGTTTTTCCAAACGCCAGGAGGGCCTCTCCTCCTCCTTGCCTAGAAAGCGGCGCCCGGCCGTGCGGGGCTCCAAAAGAGGGAGGGCCGCTCCCCCCTTGCCAATGCCCCGGGCGGGAGGAAACCAAGGCAGCCGCCAACCAGCCCCCTCTCCCTTCCCCTCTTCCCACCCCCGGGAGGCACCTCTGCTCGGGGACTCGGCGATGCTGCGGGCGCCAGGCGGCGGGCACCTGCCCGAGGGCGACCGGGGGAGGCGGTGCTGCTCCTGGGCGGCGCACGGGCGGTCGCTCCTGCGGCTCTCGGCGGCGCCGGCGGACAGCGCCAGGCAGCCCGAACTGGCGTGCCGCTTGGCCCGGGCCAGGGCGCGCGCCCGCACCACCTCGCCACCGCCGCCGCCGCTCCCGTGCCTGAAGCTGCAGCAGCGGCGCAAGGGGGGCGGCTGCCGGGCCGGCCGGAGCAACGCCTCGCCGCCTCCCCCTCCTCGGGCTTCTCCGGCAGCCGTCGGCGGCCCCCGGCAGCCCAGCGCGGGGCGTCGCCATGCCTTGAGGCGGCCCAGCTCCAGGTGCCCGGCGCTGAGGGCGCGCCAGCTGCGCACCGCCTGCCCAGGAGCGCCCAAAGCCGCCGCCGCCGCCGCTGCCTCGCCGTCTTCTTCCCCCTCCTCGTCGTCGTCGCCGTCTCCGTCGCCGTGCGGGCCGAGCGCCTCCCTCTTCACCAGGGTGACCGAGATGCGGTAGACGGTCCTCCGCGCGGCCACGCCGCGCTCGGGCGGGCTGCCCACGAGGTACATGGCGGGCGAGGCCTCCTCAGCGGGGCGGGCCCCCCATGCAGCCCGCCGGGCGCAGCGGCCGTATTGTCTCCCGGGGGCCGAGGGGCCGCCCACGAGGGAGCCGCGTGGGGGGCGGCGGAGGTGGTGGCGGTTCCCGCCGCTGCTGCTGCTGGTGCTGCTGCTGCCGCCGCCGCCTCGGCGCCGGAGGTCCGCGCCACCCAGCCCAGCCCCGCGCCGGCCACGCGTGTTCCGCGCCTGCCATCGGCCCACGAGAGCCTCCCCGCGCCCCCCAAGCGCTCCAAGCGCCGGAGCCACGGAAAGCCCGGACTGGATGGCGCCGGCTCTGCGGAATGAGCGCGCCCGCGGACGCCTCGGCGGAGGGCGCGCGCCACTGGGGCGCACGCGAGGGGCTAGCAAGCGCCCCTCCCCAGTCCCCACAGGGCCTCCTCTGGGCGAGGGGGGAGCCTGTCTGGGGAAAGGCGCAGAAGCCGAGGGTGGGACGAGGAGGGAGAAGGTTCTGCACAGCCTTGGCTACAAGGGCATGACTGCCAGGGTACGTAGGGATGCCAGCCTCCAGGGGAAACCTGGAATTGCCGCTCGTCTCCAGACTACTAAGAGAAGAAAAGAGAAAAAGGCTGCTTTGGTGGGTGAGCTTAGCGGTGCCAGTCTCCAGGTGGGACCTGGGGATCCCCTGGAATCAGAGCTCTTCTCCTGATGACCGAGATCAGGTCCCCTGGAGAACAGGGTGGCTTGGGAGGGTGGACTCAGTGATGCCAGTCTCCAGGTGGGGCCTGGGGATCCCCTGGAATTACAACTCATCTCCAGTCCACAGAGATCAGTTCCCCTGGAGAAAAGGGCTATTGGGGAAGGGTGGACTCCGTAGCATTATACTCCACCGAGGTCCCCCCTGCCCCAATTTCCGCCCACTCCTGGCTCCACCCGAGAAGTCTCCAGGTATTTCCCAACCCAGAGCTGTCAATCCTAGGCGTTATGGGTGCTAAACACAAGGTGAAACCTGGAGGCCTCCTGGTCTGATCACCAATTCTCCTGGAGAAAATGGATGCTTCAGAGGGTGAATTCAGAGGCATTATTCTCCACTGAAGCCATCCCTGCCCGAAATTCTGCCCACTCCTGGTTCCATCCACAAGTTTCCTCCTATTTCTCAAGCCAACCCTATAGGGTCATCTTACCCTGTTTCTGAGGTGCCGCCCTGGGGCTGCAGAGGGATTTCTCTCCTCCCCCCCCCCCACCCTGCTTAATGCCAAAGCACAACCCACCCAGAGCACTGGCAAGATACCAGTGTTGGGAATATTTTAGACAAAGTTCCCTGATATTTTATGACCCACCTGGTTATTTTAAAAACTAAAACCGACCCGCTGCAATTTGCTGTGGTGACCCAATCCAAGGTTGGCCCCAGAAGTCAAGTTCACCCAATTAAATAATGCAAATCAACCCTTCAGAGGATGCGAGTGGCCCAAGGTCACGCTGGAAGCCTCCATGGCAGAGTGAGGATTCGAACCTGGAGTCTCCCAGCCCAACACTGCAAACACGATGCCAGCAGTGGCTGTCTTTAGTATAAACCAGGGGTGGCCATGCTGTGGCTCTCCAGAGGTCCATGGACTACAATCCCCATGAGCCCTTGCTGCTGGCAATTGTAGTCCATGGACCTCTGGAGAGCTACAGTATGGCCACCCTTACATAAACTGTTGTCTTTTTACTGTATCATAAACTCCTATTGAACCGTCAGTTCCTTGCGATATCACAGTCCCATGAAAAAAATAGGAATTATCCAGGCTATTCAAACTCCAATGAAGAATTCTTTAATTTCGTCTTCTAGCTATCCAAATAATAGTAAATATTCTTAATCATCCAAAATAATTACACACAATCAAAACGGGTTCCCGGGTAAACTCTCCCCCATTTTCCTTAAATCCCAATCTTGTGTACAGCCATTATTCTTCTAACATACCTTAATTATATTTTAATTATACTTTCACCCTCACACAAGATTGGAATTTAGTAGAAGGTTGTTACAAATAGATTTGTTATATTATTATTGTTTAAACAGGGCCACAATCTCTGGCAAAGATAAAGAAAACGGGGGAACCCGTTTTGATTGTGTGTAATTATTTTGGATGATTAAGAATATTTACTATTATTTGGATAACTATTAGAAGAAATGAAAGAATCCTCCACTGGATGTTGAATGGCCTGGATAATTCCTATTTTTTCATGGGACTTTGTACCGTATCAAACACGTTTCAAACTTATTACTGCTGTTATTTTGCAGCTAATTGTAAATGTGACCAACTTGGCCGCAAATAAACGGTAGCCGTTATGATGTAGCCGCCCTTCACATCCTACCGTAACCTGCTGGGTCTATGTGCATATGCACATATGCACATGTGCATATGCACATAGGGAAAGTTCTGCAATCGTTCAATAATTCGAAGCCCTGGGATTTTCCTCCTCTGCAAAAGGCTCCATGCCAGACTTTCCAGCCCTCAGCGCCATGAAAATAAGCTTCTTACTACAGAAAAATCCATTTTCATCTTTTGGTTAACTCAGTCGTCAGCACAAGGTTTCCAAGCTACAAATGTGGAGTTCAAAGACCTCAGACTCTTCAGAGACCTGGTTCCTTGCTCTTTTTCTCCCTCTCCCACACACACCACACATCCTGTTACATCCTGTTAGCGACTGACGTCCTGCTTGCCAAAAACGAAACGCACATTCCAGCACAAAACTGGAACATCTCTTCACAGGACATTTAAATGCCGATGCTTTAAACATCTGGATGCATCTGGACAGAAGCATCTTCCCCCATCAACTTGTTTCCGGAGGACACATTGTGCCTTAATTATCCTAACAGCTATTTTGACTGCTCAAAGGGCCGTCTTGCCAAAGGAGAAAAATAAATCAGATTTCTCTGAAAGAAAAGGAGTTAAACGGGAGTTAAGGATCCTAACCTGCACATTCTCACTGAATACACTAAAAAAGGTAAAGGTATCCCCTGTTCAAGCACCGGGTCATGTCTGACCCTTGGGGTGACGCCCCTAGCATTTTCATGGCAGACTCAATACGGGGTGGTTTGCCAGTGCCTTCCCCAGTCATTACCGTTTACCCCCCAGCAAGCTGGGTAGTCATTTTACCGACCTCAGAAGGATGGAAGGCTGAGTCAACCTTGAGCCGACTGCTGGGATTGAACTCCCAGCCTCATGGGCAGAGCTTTCAGACTGCATGTCTGCTGCCTTACCACTCTGTGCCACAAGAGGCTAGTCCAATGTTTAGAAGCATTGCATACAGAGGCACTAGGCAGTACTTACTCATGTACCTGGAGCTGCCGGACAGAACACTAATGGCAAAATATGCGCAGCCTGGTGGGCTAGTACTAGATTACCACCGATGTGTGCTATAGCACATGCGCTAATTTGGGAAATGCATAGAACAGGCCTTCTCAACCAGGGGTCTCTTGAGAGCCCTGCAAAGATTTCCCAAATGGGTGAGAGTTGATTAATTTTGTATATATTTTTTAAATTTGCTAAACATTTATCAGGTGATATGACCATATATGGTCATGTTGACCTGCTCCCCCCCCCCAATGGCCAATGTTGGGCCTGGAGGGGGTAGGAAGGAAAGGGGTGTGTCCACAACGATGCTTCTTGCTCATATTCTGCACAATCGACCCACTTCTGGGGTTCCTTGAAGCCTGAAAAATCTTTTAGGGGTTTCTCAATGGTAAAAAAAAATAGTTGAGAAAGGCTGGTATAGAATATAGCACTGGAACCAGATTTCACCCAAGTAATTCAGGCTTCTCCTTTCCTCTCCCCACCCTCCACTCCCTTCTTACTCTTATGGATGCAAGATGTTTGAAAGTGTAATTTGAATATCTGGTGAAGAAACAGCACACATTTCTCCTGTTTGCCTTACAGCCAAGTCTCTGGTAGAGCTGCAAACTTTCTGGCTTTCCTACTCTAGCACGGGCTGTATTAGTAGTAAAAAAAATCTGTTCCTGCTTGTTCATCTTTGATATAAATTGTATGTGTATGTAGACAGGTAGACAATTTTTTTTGCATTTTGATCCATTCAGCCTTGCCATGGTAACCAACCAAAAGCTTAATGAACAACTAATTAAAATACTGCCTTATTAAGTAACCGAGTGGGACATGGGGGGGGGTGTTGCCCATTGAACAAATAATTCATTCACTAGAGATTTCTACTCTGTTGTGACAGGTTGTTTTACAGTACTTCGAGGTGGACTGTTTGCATCATCCCCTGTTTCTCAGGACAAGTGGAACAGGTGGTTTCTGAGCAGTTACTCTTGTCATCTTTGCTTTGGAGTAACACCAAAACCAGACTGCTTATGTGAAAATAACCTCTGAGTGGTGCAGTTTCATGCTTGGGCCACCTGTCTGAGCACAGAGAGCATTTGCACAAAGTCCTAGTTCTGTAGCCCAAGAGCTGAGACCCAAATCTTGGGACAGCCATTCTCGACTCTTTTACTGTGGAGAAACCTCTGAAGATTTTTCAGACCAAGAAGCCCCAGAAGTGGAGCAGAATATGGCTGGGAAGCACAGCCATGTACACACCCACCCAGGGCCCCTCCCCTTCCCATCCCCCTCACTGGCCATTTTGGGAGGGGTGGGTGAGTGAGTTGACGCGACCATATATGGTACATTTTCACATGATACATTTTCAACGCCTTTAAAAACTATATAAAAATGAATAAGCCCCCACCCATTTGGGAAGCCCTTCCAGAGCCATCAAGAAACCCCAGGGTTTCACAAAACCCTGGCTGACAAAGCCTATCCTAGGAGAACAGAGAATCCTCCCTACACCTTCATAGAATCATTGAGTTGGAGGGGATCTCCTGGGTCACCTAGTCCAACCCCCTGCACTATTCAGGACACTCACAACCCTATCACTCATCCACTGTCACCTGCCACCCGCCACCCTCTTGAGCCTTCACAGAACCAGCCTCTCCGTCAGATGGCTATTCAGACTCGGTTTAACTATCTCCAAAGATGGAGAACCCACCACCTCCCGAGGAAGCCTGTTCCACTGAGAAACCACCCTGTCAGGAACTCCTTCCGGATGTTTAGATAGAATTTCTTTTGAATTAATTTCTTCTCATTGGTTCTGGTCCGTCCCTCCTGGGCAAGAGAGAACACCTCTGCTCCATCCTTTACATGGCAGCCTTCTAAATACTTGAAGATGGTTATCAGATCCCCCTCAGTCGGTGAAGCTGGTGGGAAGGGCAGATTTCGCTGCATTAGTGTTACTTTGTATTACTGTTCTACCAATCCTCTGTCCCCACCGTGCTCTCTGTGTGACACAGTTGGGCTAAACAAGGACTCAGATGGTTGGCTTTGTGAGAGAACAACACTGCTCCATCCTCTACATCAGTGGTCCCCAACCACCGGGCCGAGGCTCCCTCACCCCCCCGCCCGCAGTGAGAAACTTCCCAGGCCGCAAGCAAATCGGCCACCAAAGCGGCCGATTAGCTTGCGGCTCAGCAAGCTTCTTTTTGTGGGAGGGGGGGAGAGGGAAGCAGGGCCGCCAGCACAAACATGCATGCGTGGCCGGCCCGCACATGTGAGTTTGCGCCATGCATGGCAACAGACTGCATGCGCAGCAGTTTCGCACATGCGTGCATGCTCGGCAGGTCCGCGCATGCACATTTACAGGCGCACACGGTGCAAACGTGCATGCGCGGACCAGCCACGCATGTGCACAATTGCCATGCGTGCGTGTTTATGGCCGCGCATTGTGCAGATGTGCATGCATGGGCCTGCTGCGCATGTGTGTTTCCGCATGTGCAGCATGCGCGACCGCCTGATCGCCCTCCCCCCCCCAAAGGTCCGCAGCCTTAGAAAGGATGCGGACCACTGCTCTACATAGCAGTCTTTTAAATACTTGAAGATGCTTATCAGATCCCCTCTCAGTCGTCTCCTCTCCAGGCTAAACAGACCAAGTTTCTCCAACCTTTCCTCATATGTCTTGGTCTCCGAACCCCTCACCATCTTTGTTGCCCTCCTCTTTTCCAAGGGAAAGAAAGCTCCCTTTTTGTTCAGTTCTTTCATATCGCCACTAGAAACCCCCATAAGTGCAAAGAACGCATTCTGAGAGCTGACCATGGGCTTTGTGACTACACATACGACTGCTCAAAGAACACTGGTTACGGAGAAGCTACGCATTTCCTGTCTTTGTAGTCTCTATGCAGTCCCAATCAAACGGCGAATTACGCCGGGGCAGAACACAATGTTAGGCATGAACCGAATATGGAAGCGTCAGGCTATCAGCCTTAATACAAAGTGCCGGTTAGTCAACGCCGTTGTCTTGTCCATAACAACCTATGGATGAGAAAGCTGGACCCTGAAGAAGGAAGACAGGAGGAGAATAGATGCTTTCGAATTCTGGTGTTGGAGACGAATGCTGCGACTACCATGGACAGCCAAAGTTACCAACAAGATAGTTTAAGAGAGGAGCAAACCAACCATGTCATTAGAAGGCAAGATATTACAACTAAAGCTCACTTACTTTGGACACATCATGCGATCAAACTTGCTAGAAAAATCATTAATGCTCGGCATGGTCAAATTCAAATTTATTTTAATACAGCACTGCAGCCAGATAAAACAGATAGCAAGAAAAAAAAAACATTTCACAGCAGAAAATTGCCAGTACAACATTTAAAATATATAAAACTGTATAATGATGGGTACATTATAAAAAATGCATAGTAAAATTCCTCTAAAACCTTTACTTAAGCTTGTCTTTCCCATTTGCTATGTGCACAAAATTTGGCAACCTGCTTCATAAATATGGCCCCTACTATTCCACAGGAGGAATTTAACTTTTTCTTTTTTTTTTCAGCTGTTGGAGGAATCCCTGAGTAATGTGAGAATGAATTTATTTCTTACAGAGTTGAAGGTAGGGCACCTTAAGAGGACGTGTTCAATTGACTCTATCTCCCCAGAATTACAGGGGCAGAATCTTTCAGCACAGTGGTGCACTATACCTAGGGGAGCGAGAAAGATCAGTTTGATGCTCTGTGGCTTGGCATGGTCAGCGGCAAAAGGAAACGTGGTCGCCAAAGGATCCTCTGGCTCAACACGATCAAAGCCGACACAGGGATGACCATGAACCAACTAAAAGAAGCAGTCAGGGACAGGGGCGCATGGCAAAGACTTTCCTATAGAATCGCCGAGGGTCGGACACGACTGAACGGATTACATCGTAATCATCATCATTCTCTAAGATGGGCAAAAGCAACCTGGCCTACTGAAAATGTCCTCCAAGACCAAGAGAAGGTAAGGCAGCTTAGCCAAACAAATAATCTCCTCTAGGTCAAACATCACCCACATAGTCGGGAGATTAATTTCAAGGATGGCCACTGTAAATCAGCTTCACCCCTGTCATGTAGGATTCTGCCTCTGAGAAAGGTTGTCCACCGAGAAATTGACAAGGCAGCATGACCCGTCACGCTTGGGAGGCTGAAACTGCCTGTCCAGTTGACAGCACACTTGATAGTAGAGGGGCATCCTGTCAAAACAGACGCTCTGTTGGTTAGCAGAAAGACAGACCAGGGACTTTTTCCTGTTTTGGATGAAGTTAGTTGAGTGGTTAAGAGTGGCAGCTTCTAATCTGGCAAGCCAGGTTCGATTCCGCGCCCCCCCCCCCCCCCCCCACGCGACCAAATGGGTGACCTTGGGCTCGCCACAGCACTGATAAAGTTGTTCTGACCGAGCAGGAATATCAGGGCTCTCTCAGCCTCACCTCCCTCACCCAGTGTCTGTAGTGGGGAGGGGAAAGGGAAGGCGAATGTAAGCCGCTTTGAGACTCCTTCCGGTAGAGAAAAGTGGCATATAAGAACCAACTCTTCTTCTTTAGTAATATCAGGGCTCTCTCAGCCTCACCTCCCTCACAGGGTGTCTGTTGTGGGGAGAGGAAAGGGAAGGCAAATGTAAACCGCTTTGAGACTGTTTTGGGTAGAGAAAAGCGGCATATAAGAACCAACTCTTCTTCAGTAATATTAGGGCTCTCACCTCCCTCACAGGTTGTCTGTTGTGTGGAGAGGAAAGGGAAGGAGATTGTAAGCCACTTTGAGCCTCCTTCGGGTAGAGAAAAGCAGCCTATAGGAACCAACTCTTCTTCTTCAGTAATATCAGCACTCTCTCAGCCTCACCTCCCTCACAGGGTGTTTGTTGAGGGGAGAGGAAGGCAATCGGAAGCCGTTTTAAGACTCCTTCAGAAAGTGAAAAGCTGGGTATAAAAACCAACTCTTCTTCTTATACATCTCTTGAAAAAACCGTGCTACTTGACCCGGCAGTCAACTCAGAAAAATCAGACCGGAGTGCTTTTGCCCAGTTTTGGCTGGTGCTTCAGCAGCATCTATTCCTGGGTCAGTCCATCCCTTGGTGACATCCAGATTGGACTATTACAATGCACTCTACTTGGGGCTACCCTTGAAGAGGCTAAAGCTACTGCAGAAGGTTGCAGATAGACTGTTGGTTGGCACTAGCTATCAGGAGCCTGTGACCCTGATATTACAGCCATCACACTGACTGCTGCTTCACTTCCAAGGTCAATTCAAACTAAACATGGCTGAGGACCCACCTCTCTCATCCATTTGTGCCTGGCAATTAAGATTGCAGGGAGAGACCCTCCTGACTGTTCCACCAACAAAAGAAGCTCACTAGGTGGGTACATAAGGGCCTTTTTTTGTGGCAGCCCCAGAATTATGGAACAGTCTCCCAGGGAAACTGGCCCATCATTTTCAGTCCTTTGGAGACAGCTGGGCAACTTTGTTTCGGACGATATTTGATTAATGCCCTCCTAAACTGTGATTAGGAGCCTCTTGTGGCACAGAGTGTTAAGGCATCAGAAATGTTGTCTGAAAGCTCTGCCCATGAGGCTGGGGGTTCAATCCCAGCAGCCGGCTCAAGGTCAACTCAGCCTTCCATCCTTCCAAGGTCGGTAAAATGAGTACCCAGCTTGCTGGGGGGTAAATGGTAATGACTGGGGAAGGCACTGGCAAACCACCCCGTATTGATTCTGCCAAGAAAACGCTAGAGGGCGTCACCCCAAGGGTCAGACATGACTCGGTACTTGCATAGGGGATACCTTTACCTTTAAACTGTGATTAAAAAGTGGCTTCATGATTTTGATGTGATCCGTCTTATGTATTATGGTAGGCAGCCTTGTGCTCCGTATAGAAGAATGGTGGCTTATAAACAATTTAAATAAATAATATCTACTTGAAGAAACTTTGTGTGAACTGAAGTCCTTTCCAGGGTCATTACCCTATGAGACGTCCCAGAGGATGAGAAATGTAAATTTATGTAAAATGCGCATCTAATCAGGACACGTGAAGAGCTTATTATCCTTTCTGAAGTCTTTGGTGGGGCGCAAGTGGGAAGAGGAGGCTCAACATACATTTCAGTTAATGAAGAGTTCACCATCTATCATCTTGCAGATGAGAGAAGAAAGGGAATTTAGGATTGCTGCCTATGTAGCTACTGACATGTTTACTAAAGATTACTGTTCCCAACAGTCCATCAATAAGTCTGCTTTCTGAATGTTTTAAAAGGAAGGCAATTATTCCAAAAGCAGCCATTCATGTTGAAAGGGATGTGCCAGGTACAGTCAAAATTCCAATGCCTTTGTTTTCTTGTTAGAAAATTAAACTGCTAGCTTTCTGCCAGATGCAAATCACTCCAGACCTTCTGACCACCCACAGGTAACTTGGCAACATAGTACTGAGAGCAGCATCCTTTATCCTACTGATTATAAAGATGAAGTATCACCAGGCCCGAGATATTTGCATAATGCTTTCTTCCCACTTTGCTTGTGAATGTCGCATTTATACTCGGTGAATGCTCATTGTTTTAAGTTCAAATTGCCCTTGCAGATAGTCAAGTGAAAGGAAAGGCGCCAGCCCCCAAGTCTTTCTGAACTCCAAGTTGCCTGTCTTACCTGGCAGACCTAAAGAACACCAGAATAAAAAAAACATGCGATTCTAAAACACCTCACAACCGGTAAGACAGGCAAAACTTTGATGAATGGACTGTCTAATGAACTCCACCCAGACACAGGAAAAATACTTCCTAATAGACTTGCTAATGAACTCCACCCAGACATAGGAAAAACACTTCCTAGTTCATCCATTCCATGGTAAGAATCCCAGATAAAACAGGAATATGATGTTACACTCTTAAATGTCAATAAAATAGCCAGCAACTGTTTGCATATTCCACACTGTGGCACGTAGAGATTCTCATTTTGCCTCGTCCTGCCTCTGAAGATGTCAGCCACGGTTACTGGCAAAATGTCAGAGATGCAAATTACCAGACTATGCCAACATATTCCCAAACAGCCACAACAGCCAGTTGACTCCAGTCGTGAAAGCCTTCGATAACAACACAGGCTTAGCATTTTCCAAAACGACACGAAATATGCATGGGCAACTTCTCCTTAAAGACTGGAATGAATTCAAAATCCTTCGAAAGGGAAAGAGATTCCATGAGCTTTCAAACCTGGCACTGAAGAACGCTTCAGGTTTCATCAGAAACCTGTGCAAAGTGCCTCAAAGGAAGATGAAAATGCACTGTATTTGTTGCACAGTAAGTCTGGCTTCTGAATTTGAGGACTGGAGGTTAGATCTAAAGAAAACTTGCCAAATCCTGCCAACCCTACTCTGGATGGTTAATTGAGACCCCTTGCTCTCCTCTCACAACCGTCCTTTGGCTCTTCAATATGGGGATGCTAGTGATGTGGGTGTGTCCTTAATGAAAGTATAAATTCACTAGGGTGGTGTGATTGGGAGCAGTTGGTATTACTAGCATCCCGATACTGAAGAGCCAAAGGCCGATATATACGCTATATTATTCAATAGAGGTTGAATTTCACAATTTGGATATTCAGATTCACATTCAAAGGACAACCACTGAGGAAAAATTCCATTTGAAAACGGGACATATCTATAAACCGTTCTGGTTGGATCCTATACAATAAACAAACAAGAACGAAGAACCCTTTACTTCATTTATTCTGTAATATTTTTAGTAACATTTATAGTAGCCTTGGGATAGGTTTTTTTCTGTCTCTCTTTGTATTCACTACAAACCGTCCCACTTCTCTATAATTGCTACCCTCACAACCTGCAGAACATTTGAGGAAAGCTTTCTCCGGATAGTGAAATGTTCTCTCAGCGTCCATGGCCAGGAAAATCATCGATCAATGACCAAGATAATCAATCCCCTATAACTTCGCATTAAGCTTACAATGAAAGTCGGCACTCTGCATCCTCCCAGTGTTATGTGGGATTTTGTGGGAGGGAATAAACCCAGGTTTGGCACATGGTTCTTTTTACACAGGGTAAAATTTCTAAACAGGGCAGAATCTGAAGAGAAGGGCATGCCATAGTTTAGCAAGAACAGAGACCTACGCTCAGCTAACTCCCGAGAAAAAAAGATCGAGAAGGGCATGCAAAGGGGGTTGTTCACAAGAGCTCCTAATTTTTCAGGCCACTGTTTGCCGGAAATTCTTAAATTTGAACGTTTCTGGACTCAAGGGAAGGAGAAACGCATGCAAAGCATTTGTCCACAAGTTTTTCTCTCTTTATAAAACGCACACTTTTCAACGCAGAGATGTATACTGTTTGGCTTTTTATTAGACCGCCCGTCCAACCAGTATTACATTAAGCTGGTTTTGGTCAGCCCAGTTATCAGGACGATGGAAAGGTTCAGCTGGCATCTTTCCATTTAAAGAAAATGTATTAGCGAGTCAGCTGATGTTCAAAACCGCCAGAGCAAGGAAATGTAGGTCACTCCTTTTATGTCTGAAATAAACGTGCAGTACATAAGTAGGGGGACTAATCAGATTCGTGTTCGCAGGGAACGATCTCCTACATATCCATAATGAACATGGGCATCACGAGAGTTACGTAATCATGCCTCTCTGGATTCTTAAGTAGCTTCTAGAGGAAATGATAGACGTTCCAACCCTATGCCAGAGGACTCGTTCTTGGTTTCATGCAGGGAGGCGAAATGTATTTACTGTTTTAGGTCAACGTAAAATCCCATTCTGAAGAAAATATAACACAGCTGCTATTTCTCCAAGACGTGGTGGGGGTATTGGATTCCTCTTGGATTTTCAGCAGCTTTGTCCGATTGTCAAATACCTACTGGTCCCAATTATCTCAATCTGTTTCAGCACCGAGGGGAGCAAAGAGATTTGTCAGTAACTGGTATTCTTCAAGGGGTCATCTGCATTACACGAGGTCGCTATCAGACCATTCAATAGCTATTCCATAATGGTCTCCTTGGTAGCAGTGGCCAGGGATAGAATAGTAGAGGCTGGCTTCTTTTCCCAACGGCCAAGAACCAAAGCCGTCAAACGAACCGAAGCGCCTCTGGGGGTACGGGAGGTAGGCTCGGAAGCGGGTTTAGGAGGGCCTGCAGAAAGGGCCATCTCCCACAGAGCTGCCTTGAGTCTGGAAGTGTGATCCGACCTGCCTTTGGGGGTGAGCTTTTGGCAAATGCGGCAGGCACCTACATTGTGTGCCTCACCCAAACCCAAGTAAACAACAGTAGTGCTCATCCGAGTGAGGAATCTTAACTCCGCATCAGGAGCAATTCTTGAAAATGGCCCTGGAGGCCAGGAGGAGCAAGGAGCTGTAGGAGACTTTGCAGTTGCAAAAAAGGAACTGAGGGGGCGCTCTGACTTTAGTCACGTGTGCGTTCCAGCGGGAAAACGTGCACATGTGCACCATGTCGGGGCAGTAGCGCCCCCTATAGGAGTTAAGCTTGAAAAGACTTTCCGTGGCAGGCCTGTGCTTGCGCAGTTCCAATGTGAAACTGCAAAGCAAGACAGATAATGAACTGATCCTTACCATGAAGAGATCCAAGTTCTCAGGTTCGAAGGTAGGCCCACCCCAGTCCAAGTGTTATCTTCATGCATAAGAACACTTAAAGGCATGGAGTTTCAAGTCAGAATACGTCAAAGTATTTCCAGAAACAGGCCCTGCTCAAGAGGTCTTATATCAGAAAGAGAAATGTTTACACAAAAAGCTGAAAGCAGCCTTTACCTAGGTCCACTCTGATTGGGAGTCATTCTCTTGAGAAACTCGGATAATCTTTCAACGAATATCAAGGTGCAGAATTGGAAGAGTAAAGAGAAAGAGCTCTCCCAACTTGCCAACTGTCTCCAAAGTCATTAACGAGAACATGCTTCTCCCCACCTCTCAAGTCTCTGCGGAGAAAGCAGGTACCAGAGAAGGGACATGTTTTAAGTCTCACGGGCCTTCAAATCTAGACCACTAAACATCGAATTGCTAACATAAATGCTGTTTGGCACAAAGAGAGTTAGTTTTAAAGCAGCTTTTAAAATATTTTTTCTCCTTATTTCTTTCTACGTGTTGACACAGAGATGAACTTTCCCCAAAGTCACAGAACTGTACATCCATGGGTCATGCCAGTTTCCACAGACACTGGGTTATGGATTCAAGCTCTGTTCGTGGACAAGGAACTACCAGCGAGTTTGCCCAATACCTCCTCTGCAGCCTCTCTTCCTTCCCTTATGCGTGGGGGCTTTCTTGAGCCTTAGCAATGCCGTTTCATGGACCATAGATGCTGATGTGCGGGGCGGAAAGGATGAAGAGGAGGATGAAGAGGAGGAGGAGGAAGAGGAGGAGGAAGAAGAAGAAGGCTGCTTTTCTCTACCCAAAGGAGTCTCAAAGCATTCGCCTTCCCTTTCTCCTCCCCACAACAGACACCCTATGAGGAAGGTGAGGCTGAGAGAGCCCTGATATTACTGCTCAGTCAGAACAATACTATGATAACTGTGACTGGCCCAAGGTCACCCAGCTGGCTGCATGTGGGGATTCGGGGGATCCACCCCAGCAAACCAGATTAGAAGCCACCGCTTCTAACGACCACACCAAGCTGGCTCTCAAGGCGGGGTCAAGTAGTCTTCCAGACCCAGATGTTAATTTTTCCTAAGGTTGCCCAAGGACAGCAACACAGAGCTAAGATACAATGGGCTAAAATATTTTGTACTTGGGCCTCAGCGTCCTTATGTGCTCTGGACTATTAATATATGTGAATGAGCAAACGTGGCACTATCAGCACTCAAATTTCGTGATGAAGAACTGACTCCTGCAGGGTGTAGAACAGGGGTAGTCAAACTGCGGCCCTCCAGATGTCTATGGACTACAATTCCCAGGAGCCCCTGCCAGCATTCGCTGGCAGGGGCTCCTGGGAATTGTCGTCCATGGACATCTGGAGGGCCGCAGTTTGACTACCCCTGGTGTAGAAGGTGTCCAACTCAGGACACAACAGATGGCCACGAGACACCTCAGAGACACGGCTATAGCCAGAGGTCATTTTCTTCATATAGCGTGCAATGCGGCCACACACAAAACTTCTGCCCATTGCTCCTCAGACTGACCTCTCTGTGTCCACAGTTAATGAATATTTAACCCCCGTCTTCCTCTCTCAGGCCTGAAGATTTTCCCTCATTAAAACCTGCATCACTACAAGTCCATTAAGCACAAAGGTTTCCAGAAGACTTCTCCCATTAGCAAAGCGAGCCTGTCATCTGCAAACCCAATCAACAAGAGGCTCTTGGCCTCCCGGTTTCTCTCTCACCTCCGAACGGTCTGTTTGCAAGTTCATTCTTCGCAGCTAATGAGACTGTGTTGGGTTTAGCCCATCGACAGCAGCAAAATGTTTCACGTGTGTCTGAAATTAGCCAAAGAGCCCAAGCTTTTGCCCATGAGATCTCATTAGAACACCGACCCCCATCGGACATGAATTATTTACTGCTGTTTCCCCTTATAATTATGCACATGCATTAAACGCCAAGCGACGCATCTGGGTCCCTCTTGAACATCTTTTATGGAATCAAAGCGGTGGAAATAGGCGACATTGAGGGGGGAGGGGGAAGACAATGTGCAGGTTCAAAGATACAGACAGAAGTCAAAAATCGAAATCCAAATGGCAAAAATGCATTCAAGTCTTATTGAATGAATGTATTTCTAATTTGCAACCTATCCGTATCCATTAATTTCCAAATCTCAGCAACCAAAACGGGGTCCCAGGTATCCTTATCTTTAGCCTTAGATCATAGTGGTCTGACCAGTGATCAAATCCACATTGAACTCCATGCTAAAAATAAGATACAGGGTGTGGCCTGCTTGATGGGTGGGGCCAACAACAAATTGCAAGAGCCCTAGTGTCACCATGGTAGACACCAGGTCCAGCCCATTCCTATAGGATGGCACTCAGCATGGACATTAAAGTCTCCCAGGTCTAGGGAACTGTAGCATCCAGGCCACCACCACCTCTAGTAGGGCTGTTACGGCATCTGGAGGCGCATTGAGCGCGTGGTACACCAACCAGATGGCCACACTCTCGATTGATCCCCACCTGAGGCTCACACATTCAATACCTGGGATTGATAGTGCAGGGAGAACCCTGAAGGAGAAATCCTCTTGGATTAGGATTTCCACCCCTCCCCTGCCCCGCAATCGAAGACTGATGAAGGACGGAAAACACAGTAGGGGCTAGTTTTTTAAGGACAACTGTTTCACCCTCCCTGACCTAGGTTTCCATCATGCACGCCTGGTCCACTGTGTTCTGTAAAGTAAGTTTGCATGGTAAAGGTTTTGTTGTTTATTGACCTGGTGTTGCACAGCATCAGTGTCAGTGGCAGGTTGTTCACCTTTGCCTCCACCCTAGTGTTGCGAGGGATGGGGTGGAGGTTGGAAGGGGTCCAGGTACAATTGAATTTCAGGCCCCTTGTCTCGTTCCATCTCTTCCCACCATTGTCTCTGCCTATTCCTCTTATGATTGGAATCCCTGGCCCTTTTCGGTCCCTCTTTGTTCCTTCCTCCGATCCTTTTGATGTAGGTGGAATGTCCATGTTTGGTGATCAATTGGTCTTGGGCATTTACCATACTGCATAATTTGGATGTTATGACACAGTTTACTAATTTGCTACTAATTAACTTTTTCCTTATAGCTACACTCTCATGATCCGTGCTCCGGTGTCTGAAGAGTGCACGCACTCGAAAGCCCATACCTTGAATAAATCTTTGTTGGTCTTAAAGGTGCTATTGGATTCAAATTTTGTTGTGATAATTCAGACCAACATAGCTACCCACTTGAATCTACATCAGAATCCTGTTCAGCATACATTATAGACAATTTCACCTCTGGTTTCCAAGAATTGGACAATAAACAGGACTTAGAATTTGATGAACATATTATTGCATTACTGGCCTCTTAATTATGGCATGCCCGAAGCCTCCATCTTGAGATGTTTTATTCATCTTTAAAATGCGAAAACTTGAAATATGGTGGGTTGGGTATCATCCATCCGCTGATCAGCCCTAAACAGAGTTGTCAATTGAACTGAATGACTTTAGAAGGGATGAAATTTTGCTTGGGATGGCGCTGAGCTCCACATCTTATTAAACTCCAGCTATTATTTATTCATAAAATTTATTTCCCTACACACACCCTCCCTTGATGAGGGAGACGCTGGGTGGCTTACATCAGAGTAAAATACAATTTGATGAGCAGTCTTAAAAGCAAGATCAACAATAACATATACAGGTGGATAGCCATGTTGGTCTTAAACTGTAGAACAAAGTTGGTCTTAAAGGGGCCCCTAGATTGAGACTTTATTCTAATAAATATATCCCACAGTTTAAAGGTAAAGGTATCCCCTGTGCAAGCACCGGGTCATGTCTGACCCTTGGGGTGACGTCCTCTAGCGTTTTCTTGGCAGACTCAATACAGGGTGGTTTGCCATTCCCTTCCCCAGTCATTACCATTTTAAACCCCCAGCAAGCTGGGTACTCATTTTACCAACCTTGGAGGATGGAAGGCTGAGTCAACCTTAAGCCGGCTGCTGGGATTGAACCCCCAACCTCATGGGCAGAGCTTCAGACAGCATATCTGCTGCCTTACCACTCTGCGCCACAAGAGGCTCCCACAGTTTACAACCACGTATATAAATCTCCTGAAGAACATGGCTGCATTCATGATCTGTGGTGTAGTGGCTAGGGCAATGGACTCTAATCTGGAGAACTGGGTTTTATTTCCCACTCGTCCACATGAAGTCAGCTGGGTGACCTTGGGAAAGTCTTTAAGAGCTCTCTCAGCCCCATCTTTTTCAGAAGATGCCAGCTGTGGAGAGAGAAAAGGGATTGTAAACTGCTTTGAGACTCATTCAGATAGTGAAAAGTGGGCTATAAGAAAAAACTCTTCTTCCTCTGTGAGCTGCCTATGACTTAGCTCAGGCTTTCTCAACCAGGGGGTTGTGAAACCCTTGGGTTTCCTGATGGCCCTGGAAGGGTTTCCCAAATGGGTGGGAGTAAATTATTTTTTTAGATATTTTTTTAAATGAGTTAAATATTTATTGGGTGATATGACCATCTATCGTCATGTTGAACCTCCCGTCCGCCCAAAATGGTTAATGATGGGCCTGGAGGGGGTTGGAAGAGGTGGGGCCTCAGGTGGGTGTGTACACAACTATGCTTCCCAACCATATTCTGCACCATCTGGCCACTTCTGGGGGCTTTCTAAGCTTGACAAATATGTCAGGGGTTTCTCAGTGGTAAAAAAAGTTCAGAAAGGATCTCTTAGCTCAATGTCTGGGTTCACAGTGGTTAAGTGAGGGGGGAGGGAAACAAATTTTAACTCAGACAAGACATAATGCTAGGCGAGCTGATATTCCAGACAGGATTAATCTTTCCATACTGAGTGGTTTACAAGCATTTTTATCACACCATGTGAGGCCTGGGATGACCTGAGGCCTTCAACTGTGCTGAGAAACTATCACAGGTTGTAGCAAAGAATAGGCAACATTGTACTGCCGTATTGCTTCATGGAAAATCCATGAAACAGGGACACAATCTGAGTACTGCCTTTTATTATAACCTACCAAATTGACGCAATAGATAGTTGCAAGATTTCGAGCTTGATCGGGTGGGATGTTGACAAAAATTAGGACAGAGAGTCAGAGAGACTCTTCTGGCAGTGGTGTTAAGGCATGATCTTGCACTCTTCCTCAAGCAGGGTGCAAGCTGGCAATCAGATTAACTATACTGCTCCGAAGTTCAGCTAAGCAGTTTCTCTGGGATGCTGTATTCATTCTGTGCCCCTTTGTTCTTTCGCTTCCAGCTGATCCAAAATTAGTCTCAAATGAGAAATAGAGCATCACTTTGCAGGCTGAAAGACTGACCTTGCCAGAAGAACCAAGTTTGAGTCCAAGGAGATCTTTAAAACCAACACGGTTTTAGTCAAGGTATAAGCTTTCTTGTGCTTGCACACTTCATCAGATGCAGTGAAACAGAATTTCCTCAACTGTGACACATAGGCAGAGAGAGGGAAGGGATTCACTGCCAGAAAGGGCCACCTAGAAACCAGATGCACAGTAAACAGGCGATACTATCTGCCTTAATCTAATCTCAGCTACTACAGATATGTAACTGCTGAGGATATTCTGTTTCACCGTATCTGATTGAGGATACGTGTGCACAAAAACTCACGCCTTGAGTAAAACTTGGTTGGTCTTAATGGTGTCCGTTGTTCTGCTGCTTCAGACCAACATGGCTACTCACCTGAATCTTGTGAGGAGAGTAAATGAAGAATGAAGTGACAGACAGGGGCACCTGAACAATCCACGGGACCATTAAGAATACTTACTGAAACGCCAAGGGTTTAGGGGCTGGGAACAAGTCTGGGGGAATTTGTGCCCCTGTGATACACCAGATTCCCTACTCCACAAAAAAATGTCACCATAACTATCCATACACTGTGGGAATCTGGGTGGGCAGTCCAGAGCAGCCTTTCTCAATGCTTTTCATGCAGAATATGGTTGGGAACCATAGCTGTTTGTTTGTTTATTCAATTTATGTCCCGCCACTATCAAGGGCCATCTCATGGTGGGTTACACACCCACCCAGGGCCCCTCCCCTTTCTACCACCCATCACTGGCCATTGGGGGGCGGGTAGGGGTTGATCAACAGGATCATAGTTGGGCATAAAGGTAAAGGTAAAGGTATCCCCTGTGCAAGCACCGGGTCATGTCTGACCCTTGGGGTGACGCCCTCCAGCGTTTTCATGGCAGACTCAATACGGGGTGGTTTGCCAGTGCCTTCCCCAGTCATTACCGTTTTACCCCCCAGCAAGCTGGGTACTCATTTTACCGACCCCGGAAGGATGGAAGGCTGAGTCAACCTTGAGCCGGCTGCTGGGATTGAACTCCCAGCCTCATGGGCAAAGCTTTCAGACGGCTGCCTTACCACTCTGCGCCACAAGAGGCTCATAGTTGGGCATACCACCTGATAAATGTTTAACAAATTAAAATATATATATATTAAAACTTAATCACCTCCAACCCGTTTGGGAAACCCAGGGCCATCACGAAACCCTGGTTGAGAAAGCCAGTTGTAAAGTTTAAAGGCAAGAGACGTTCACTGAAATTGAATGGATATTTAGAACCCTCACATTATATCTTTTGGAGTCACATCATCGGCCTGGCTGCAAGAGCGGAGTTGGGACTTTGGGCCTGTTAGGATTATGCCTCCATCTTGAAACTACTGATTGGTATTTTACTGTACTGGTTTTAATGTTTTAAGGGGAGTTTTATGAGGCACTTTGTATTCTGTTTTTTTGTTTTGTTTTGTTTATATTGTAAGCTGCCACGAGACGACATTGTTGAGAGTGGTGGGGTATAAATCAAAGCATGGATGGATGGATGGATGGATGGATGGATGGATGGAAGGATGGATGGATGGATGGGTAGTCTAACATCGTTGTCTTCTGCATAGCAACCTGCACCTCCATGGTGGTTTCCCATACAAATACCGACTAGGGCCAATCCATCTTAGCTAGCATGATCTGACCAGCTCTCACAAGTCTGAGCTACCCAGCTCAGGGCCACCGTCAGAATTTATTCCTTTTTATTTTTGAATGTATACCCCTCTTGTCCCCAGAGGATCAGAGTAGCTCGCAAGAGGATTAAAATACAGAATAAAGGTAAAGGTAAAGGCATCCCCTGTGCAAGCACCGAGTCATGTCTGACCCTTGGGGTGACGCCCTCTAGCGTTTTCATGGCAGACTCAATACGGGGTGGTTTGCCAGTGCCTTCCCCAGTCATGACCGTTTAAAAAATACAGAATAATTAAAATTAAATGTAAAGGTTTTAATCAGTAACCAATATTAAATAACTAAAAGTAGTTATTTCAAGCCACCTTCTTCCCCCGAGAAAAGAAAAAAACGGGGGTGAGAACAATACAAATTTGTTCAAATTGAATTTAGCTGGGATGGGTTATACACAGGGAGGCCAGCAAAATATAAAGTTGTTTCATAGGCCTGGTGGAACAACTCTGTCCGTAATGATCGTGAAATACCTACTATGCCTAAACCCAGCCACAGAATCCATCATGCATGAGAGATCTTGCCTCCACGACAAAGCAAAACTTAATTTGTGTAGAGCAGGGGTAGTCAAATTGCGGCCCTCCAGATGCCCATGAACTACAATTCCCATGAGCCCTTGCTAGAAGGGGCTCATGGGAATTGTAGTCCATGGACATCTGGAGGGCCGCTGTTTGACTACCCCTGGTGTCGAGATTTGTTTGTTGATTTATTTATTGTGATAAATACATGAGATCTAACAGCGCCGCTGAAAGAATATTGCCAGATTTCTTTAGTACAGAGCAACTGCTGACATTCAGGTCATTTTCTCTTGGCATCCATTCCTCTGCAGAAATACAGCCTCTGTTCAACTCAGCTTAGGACCAACTACAAGCGTACGACCTGTCTGGGACTTGGGCTGCGCTAAAAATTCTTGTTTTCATCGTCTGCCCAAGTTATATTATCCTAGAGGGTACCGGCATCACTGTACATACACATTGCCTTTGGTCTGGGCGGTAATTAAAGCTCAGCGAAAAGCTCCGACTGAGCAGAGCGAAATTGTTTTTCTGCAAACATGCGGCAGCATCCATCTGTTCGCAGGAAATACCGCAACGTGTGCACTTCCCTCAAAGCTGCCTCGATTAAGAAGGAGCCAGACATCATGACTGTGGTGACAACCACAATATTATTAAATCGAGCAAGGCCAATCATGGCGCAAGCGTTTCTTGAAATGGCAGCAGAAGAGGCCGCGTCCTTTGGTGTCACGAAGGGGGTTCAGTGGCCGGCAAAGCCGAACAGCCACATGGCAATAAAACCAAACCCAAAAAAAAAAAGCCACCTCTGCTGTTAATAGTTCTTTTAAGTATAAATACAGAACATGCTGCAAACATGTGCCTTCCATGGAAATCTGAACCTTCTATGGGCTGGGACGCTTCAAATGCTGAGGAGAGTTCCCCACACACCCACACCCACACCAACTGATCCCTATTTCTGATCTTGTCCCGCTCCATTGCCTGTAAGTTTGAGGGCAACATATAGGGCACCCTTCAGGCTTTGAGAAGTGGCATGGTAATGCAGAACATGGTTGGGAAGCATACCACCTAGGGTCCCTCCCCTTCCCACCCCTCCAGGCCCACTACTGGCCATTTTGCGAGGGGTCAGTGGGTCAACATGACCATACGTTGTCCTATCACCAGATAAACGTTTAACAAATAAAAAGCTATATTAAAAATTTATTAATTCCCACCCATTCAGGAAACCCTTCTAGGGTGACTAAGAAACCCCAGGGTTTCACAAAACTCTGGTTGAGAAAGCCTGATATAGGGCCTTGTCCCTCTGGCATGGCACTAGGGTGGAAGAAGATAGAAAATAAGGTGGGGGAGCCAATTGGTATTTGTAGGGAAAGAATATTTAATATTTGTAAACCCCCAACGTGTTTCATGATAAGCTTCTTCAGGGGGATATCACTGTAATAATGTAAGAATAAATATACGGGGGGAAAACAATATCCCCTACAAGCACCAATTGTTAGTTTCTTCATTGGACTTGCTGCAGCCTTTTTCTTCTTCCAACAGCCCCAGCGTTGCCAACCTCCAGGTGAGAAGAGCCAAAAATACAAAATGGGTGACAGAGTGTATTGCAGTTGCACAAAAGAAGAAAACCCACCGGGTAGTAGCAACACAACTAAGAGTTTCTACAATGCGGGAAAAGTTTGTCCGATGCTTTAAAAGCACAGATACAATATTGGAATACTTCAAAAGTGTTGATACTCAAGGAAATGCTCAACCATGGGCATGTTTTAATATTTTGTTTTTGATACGAGATCTGTGTTCCAGAATTCTAGCTTTGAATAGGTCTCGTGCTTGTTCCTACATATACTGGTATCTTTTCACATGGACATAACACTGCATTTATGACATTCTAAGTGTTGCAAATTAAAAAACATTGTGAGGTGTAGTGTCCAGTTAACATCTTTAAACAGGAAAGCATCTCTTTCTCTGGCATAAACATACGCTGTTCAAGAGTGGCGTTTAAAGTGGCCCACCATGCTGCTTGTTTCATTGACTTGGAAATTGCAATCCGTATGTTCAAGCCGGTCACGTAAGTTCTTAGAATTTTGTACAACCTCCAGGTTGGATATATCCCAGAATCACAAGTGATCTCCGGGCTATGGATATCATTTCCACTTTTCAGGTTTCTTCAGTTGCCCAGAAAACACAGTCTTTGGCTTGGTGCAAAAGACAGGTTTAATCTAAAGCAAGAAAGTGAACTCAACATATACTTTGTTGGAACTGGGGTTCAGGAAATTAAACACAGCACATATCGGTTTCCACTCTCATCCCCACCCATAAGGACCCAAATTGACGTGGAAAGTTTCAAAGGGAAAACAAACAAGGCAGCTGGGAGATAACAGGAGAGCCCAAGTTCGGAGAAGACAGGGAAGAGTGAGGGGGGGGGCAAATAGAGGAGGAAGGGAAAGAGCAATACATTTTCTAGAGTCGATCTACACATCTAACAACAATAAACCGAATAGCATAGGCATTCTGATGAAAAAGAACAAACATTCCAAATGATTTGTGAGAATGTCCAGACTCGGGAATCTCCAGACAAGAACTGGAAATTTCAAAGCTCTTACAGTCCAATGCATCAATGAATCCCAACAAGATTTACAACACAAAAGCAGTTCTCCACAGTTAGGCAAGGCAATTAACACATCAGTTGGTTACTCTTCAAAGATCAATAATGGTAACTATATGCAGAATAAGATGGGGATGGAAGGGGAAGGATACACACTGGAACCACAATAATTTGATGTAACTAAACTGGTTCTGACACCCTGCTTTGGTGGATTCCATGACATTACACTTCACTGCGCTCCCTTCCCACCCTCCTTAGGCTCCACCCCCCAAATAGCCAAGAATTTCTGAACTTTTTGCTAGAGTGTTGGCAACCCTTTACAGCACTCCTCCTCTTAGCTGTTTAGAGGCCATCTGGTAACTGGGAGACTGCACTAAAGATATCACAACTGACTCCAGCAGGGTACTCAGTTTGTCCTCAAGCCAGAACTAAAGAGCTGCTGGTGGTAGTGATCATCCAGGAATCTTACCCCTTGAGAAGGTACCCTGATTGGGCATACTGTGGATTGGGCATCCGGGATTCATCAGGGATTACTCTAACTGGCTGTTTTACCAGCCACCTAATTTGCCGGCAGGTGTACAAGCCAAGCTGGCAGAGGTGATCTCCAGCCCCTTTGAACCATGATTTACTCTTCTCAGAGATCAATATCCATGCTCAGCTTAAGCTATTGAAAGCTAGAGCTCCCTCCTTCAGAGAGCTTCATTAATTTTTTTAATTTATGCCCCATCTTTCTCATGCCTGTAAAATCATAGAATCACAGAGTTGGAAGGGGCCATACAGGCCATCTAGTACAACCATCTGCTCAATGCAGGTTAAGTCGAGTCCAGGGATTCCCCCCAACCAGGGGGTTCCTTGGACTCCTAGGGATCCACAGGAGCTCTGGACAGGATCTGCAGCCTTTCTCCTCCTGCCTTAATGGATTTAGCCACAAACTAGGGAACCAGCTGCTTCCCCTTCTGAGCATGAGTGAGTTTACTTGTAGTTTCTGCGCCTGGGAAGGGGCAAAGCCTGCATGCCTACTCCCACCTTAAACCTCCTCCTGTCTCCCCCACCCAGTTGTCTTCAAGCCTGCCCATCAACGTGGGTAGTGATGTCACTTCCGGTGACATGTCATTTCTAGGGGGCATGGCAGAGATGTGTGGCCAGCTGACTTCACTTCTGGGGCTCCTCAAAGCCTAAAAATTTATGTCAGGGGCTCCTCCATGGTCAAAAGGTTAAAGAAGGATGGTCTAGTGGGTTAAGAGGTAGAACCTTCTCTACCTTGGATGTTGGCAAAACCACCGCCAATCACATTAGACAAATCAACATAATAACTTCTATTAAAACCATCCCAATAATATATAATAGTATACAAGCTTTGGGGCTCACTACAATTCTTCAGCAAACCAGATGTTACCCCCCCAAAAAAAACCCTAAAAATTAAAAGGAAAAAAAGTCGATTGTTTTTTTAGGCCATGTTCTTAAGAACTGGTCATGCCAGCATTTGGCAAAGATGATATGCTAGTTTGTCCTTTTGAATTACTGTTGGTGAATACAGTACAGGGCCTGTACTGTGTGTTCAATGCAGAGCCCAATTGAAAGGGAGCTGGTTTCGAGTTACTCCCGGTAGGAGGAAATAAATCAATTCTTCTCCATAACAAAAACAAGTCCAACAAACATTTCTGACGTCTCTCTAAATCAGCAAGACTCTTTTTTTTGGAAAAGAGAAGAGAAATCACTTGGAAGTCCCAAGCTCAGGAGGTCCTTGCTGGGCTTGTTTTTGCTACTGAGATAATCAATTGTTCAAAGCCACCTGGTGTAGTTCCAGCAGGAATCTCAGCATGGACTTAAATTAGTCCCAGGAGAGCTACTGCCAGCTATAGAAACTTGATGAAATGTTTTCTGAGGCCCTAAACCAGGATGGATAAAAAAATCTGTGATTTTTAAAGAAATATAAACTGAGGTGTTTTAAATAGAATGCCTTGCCAGGAAAAATCTATCTAAAGATAGTTTTCTGTTTATGATACATTATCGTCCAAAAGGTTATAAATCATCAAATACGGATTCAATATAAATTATGTATGTAAATTCATGCAATGTTTACAGTTTTGGGTAAATGAATTTGAATAATCCATTCCCAATGCCATGGTCTTCCAGGTTTCTGTAAGATTATTTTGGGCAATTTTTCAATCTAGATTAACACAGATGCTTGCCTTTTCAATTCTCAGAACTGTGAATGTGAGTTTGAACAGATAACATACCTCTTCTTAACAAAAATGTTATAAAATAAAAATACAGGGGTGAGAAAATGACTTTAATCCTACTGTTCCTCTGCATATCTATGTACACAGAATCAACCTCTTGTGCTAAATTTCACAAAGTTAAATTAACAGTTTCGAGTGAAATGGATCTACATGAGGAATGAAGTATGAAAAAGAAGAGGCAAGCAGTAAAAATGAAAGTGAAACCTTTTGAGTAAAACACTCTACAAGTCTAGTGATCTGCATTTCTGATGATGATGATGATGAAGAGTTGGTTCTCATCTGTTGCTTTTCTACCCGAAGAAGTCTCAAAGCGGCTTACAATCTCCTTCCATGTCCTCTCTCCACAACAGACACCCTGTGAGGGAAGTGAGGCTAAGAGAGCCCTGATATTACTGAAGAAGAAGAGCTGGTTCTTATGTGTCGCGTTTCTCTTCCTAAAGGAGTCTCAAAGCGGCTTACATTCCCCTTCCCTTTCCTCTCCCAACAACAGACACCCTGTGAGGGAAGTGAGGCTGAGAGAGCCCTGATATTATTGAAGAATTGATTCTTATATGATGTTTTTTTCTACCCGAAGGAGCCTCAAAGCGGCTTACAAGCTCCTTCCCTTCCCTCTCCCCACCACAGACACCCTGTGAGAGAGGTGAACCTGAGAGAGCCCTGATATTACTGAAGAAGAGTTGGTTCTTATATTCCGCTTTTCTCTACCAGGAGTCTTAAAGTGGCTTAGAATCTCCTTCCCTTTCCTCTCCCCACAACAGACACCCTGTGAGGTAGGTGAGGCTGGAAAAGCTCTGATATTACAGCTTTCAGTGCTGTGACAAAGTCCAAAGTCACCCAGCTGGCTGTATGTGGGGGAGCAGGGGATCAAACCCAACACCAGATTATAAGTCTACACTCCTACCCACTACAGCAAGCTGGCTTTCTGATACGCTGCAGACCCGATATAACAGTTCTACACATTTTCCCTGAGTCCACATTATATAGACATCAATACCAGCTGAGCAGCCTTATTTGTGTTGACAGCCAAGGGCCAGGGTTCTCTCAGACTGAAAGTTGCCTGCCTTGTACAACTGCCAAGACTGCTTACCTGGAGCCATTTCCTGCCCCGGCTTGGTGCACTTGGGGGCTAAGCTGGACTTCGGAGGTCCTGTGCTCTGCCAAGCATGAGACTGAATTCAGGCCAGCCCACCCATGACCCCAGCCCTGACCCCCAAGATGTACTTGGGGACAAGGAAAAGGGGCCCAGTGGGTGGCAGCTCAAGGAGCCCTACGGCCACAGGGAGGAGCTGCTGATTCTAGCTGTAGAGTAAAGGGGGAAGTGGGCAAAGGGAGAGGGACAATGAACTTTCCATCAGGCTTGACTGAAACGGTCATCAATGATCCAACTGAAGCTTCCTGAACTCCCTGCCCCAGTCCCCTCTCTGCATGGAAATGCTGGGAGAGTCCTGCAGCTGAACCACAAAGAGAAGACTACAAAAGAAAGCAGTCTGCTCCCAGCTGCTCCGCTGGATATCATGTGGCTCAGCAGGATCATTTACGATCGGGAGCTCTGACTGCATTATAAATGATCACACGTTATATTGGGTCTTCAGGGTATAAGTTAACCAATAATTTTTTATATAGACCGGTAAAATTAATCTTCAAAGTCATTATTCTAAAAATCAAAGCTTCGTCTGGTTGTAAATATTAGGATAATATCAGCAAGAACGGCTCTTTATGTAGAAAACCATGACTGAAATCATCTTAGTGACTAGTGGTTTAAATCAATTTGATTTAAATGAGATCAGCCTCACCTTAAACAGAGCATTACTTGATTTAGTATAATAGCATTTAGTAAATGATCTTAGCAAATGTCAAATAAATTCAGATAAACATCAAAAGTTGATTTTAATGTCCCAACACCTGCAAATATATGTATACGTATATACACATCACACACACTTTATGTGGAATTTCTTTTTATCAGAATAATATTTGTTTAAAAAAATAAAGACAACATAATGTACTTCTTTATATTGTTCATACATTTAAGCAGGAAACCAAATGCAATGAAAAGTGTTGGCATGAACAGAGTAAACCTATCCAGAGTTACTACTGTCTATGCCCATGGAAAGAGCCTCTTGTGGCGCAGAGTGGTAAGGCAGCAGTCTGAAAGCTTTGCCCATGAGGCTGGGAGTTCGATCCCAGCAGCCGGCTCAAGGTTGACTCAGCCTTCCATCCTTCCGAGGTCGGTAAAATGAGGACCCAGCTTGCTGGGGGGTAAACGGTCATGACTGGGGAAGGCACTGGCAAACCACCCCGTATTGAGTCTGCCATGAAAACGCTGGAGGGCGTCTCCCCAAGGGTCAGACATGACTCGGTGCTTGCAAAGGGGATACCTTTACCTTTACCTTTATGCCCATGGAAATAATAAATCTTCAGAGGACTGGACTGTAACTTTCATACACCTGAAGATGTGCCTTGGATTGAGGTGTCCAATTATTTACTGCCAAAGAATTCAACTCCTCCGTGAAGGTCAGGTTCATCATCTCTTCCCAGAATCACTTCATAGGATCACCAACAGTCTGCAGATTATACTATGCCTTCCACCAAGCAACAATATATATGCGATTAGCGATTAGCGATGTGGGGCTCCTGTCTGCGGATCGCCAAATCCATGGATCGAGGCCACACAGATGCTAAACAGATTATTCAGCAACCATGGGGGACTCCCCGGGTTTACAGAAAAATCTGAAAACCAACAACAACAAAAACAAACACACACCGATAATTCCCCCCAAAGTATTTTAGCGCAGAGAACACACTTCAGTGCTTGTTAGTAGGATGGGGAGTCATACTGGGTTTAGTGGCGGAGCCATCGCACAACCCAGGAGTCCTGATGGGCCTGGCAGTCATCAGGAGACTTGTGGTGCTTCCGTGAGTTACACTGGCCCAACAGCGGTGGCCACACAGCCTGGAAAAGCCCGTGAGCCTGATGTGAAGGTGGGGGAGAGGGAATCCCTCCTGCAATTATCGCAGTCCCACAATGACATATAAATAAGAATTTCAGCCAACCAATCAGATGAATTCATCGCTTGACTCTTCATTCGGTTTGCAAATTGGTATGTGTTGTTTTAGCACTCTTTCCCCTCCCTAGTTCTCAAATTGATAAAATGCACATGTAGGTGTCATGAAACTCCTACTGATAATCCCCCAGAAAACATTAATTACAACTCTGAAACCTGCCAGTCTGTAATATTGTACTGGCAACAGCATTCCTTTGCAGTTATTGATTTTGTGAAACAACACAGCTCTGGAAATAGAAAATTTCCTGCAAAAAAATTAAATAAAAGCACCCCTCCATCCAACTCTGACCCCTAGTGCATCTTCCCACAGCAGGTGACTTGTTCCTTCCGGACAGCTATGGACATTCACATGGCCCCACAGCATGCTAACACCTTTATGTCTGGCCTGGAGCAACACTTCCTAAACTCCTACCCACTTCTACCTCTCTTGTACCTATGATATATCGATGATATTTTTGTCTTCCGGACACATGGTAAAGAAGGTCTGGACATACACCACCACACATTCAACAACTTTTACCCCGCCATCAACCTGATAATAAACCAATCTATGCAAGAAATACAATTTCTGGACACTACTGCAAAAATGCACAATGAATACATAGACACCACATTATAACAGAAACCTACTGACTACGCATTCCTTGCCGTGACGAAGGGGCGAACTAGCCTATTGCAGAGGTACAACGATGGGTCTGACTATCTACCATCCTGAACATACCAAATGATCTGTTGCTTACAACAAGGCTATACACTACAACTGCATCTACAAGGCTATACACTACAAACCTTCAGCAGAGATGCTTACCTGAGGGATCTACAACAAACCCTCTTGGAGCTAAAGTATCCACCTGATGAAGTCAAGAAACAGATGAACAAAGCCAGAATGTTGCAAGATAGGCTCAAAAGATCTGGCCCCACCTGGGTTTGAGGTCCTCTACCAGTCCCGGCTCCATGGGGGGGTGGCGGCAATTCTGCTCCAGGAGGCTAGCTCCTACAGGGCTCTTCCAGTGCTTTTGATCGTCAGAGGAGTGTGTCAGAGTTTAGTGTGGGTCAGCAGAGAGTTTGGCTATCTGGGTAGTTTACCATCTGCCCAACACTTCTCCACCAAACTTTCCAAGCCTCCTAGAAGCAGTGATGGCCTGGGCTTTGCAGTACCTCAGGTTTGTAATCCTTGGGGACTTCAATGTCCATGCCGACTCGTCATCCCCAAGGTGCGCTTCAGACCTGGTGTTGACCATAGAGGCACTGGGGTTCTCCCACCCATCAGGCCGGCCACACACTTGATTTGTTCTTCAGTGCTGGGATAGAGGTGTATCTGTTGGTGGTCAATCCTGTTCCATGGTCTCTAAATGCCAACAATGCCCTTCAGTTCTCTACACAGGGCAAATAGGTCAGACCCTATGCCAAATGACATAAATCGGATATCAAGAATCCCCAAACTGAGAAACCTGTAGGAGAATATTTCAACCTCTCAGGACCCTCAGTAGGGGATCTCAAAATAGCTGTTTTACCACAAAGGAATTTCAGAAACAGACTAAACACAAGATTGTAAGGTTTAAGGTGGGGGTCGTCAACCCCCGGGCAGTGGCCTGGTACCAGGCCATGAAAGCTTCGGCACCAGGCTGCTGGCGACCACCCTCTCCCCCCACCCCCGCAGCGAGAAGCTTGCCAGGCCTTGAGCGAATCGGCCGCTTTGGCGCCCAATTCGCTCGCGGTCTGGTGAGCTCGCTGCGGGGGGGGGGGAGAGAGAGAGGAGCTGCCGCGGATGTGTGTTTGCGTCCCGCCGGCAGGCGCAAAAGCGCATGAGCGGCAGATCCGTGCATGTGCGTTTGGACAGAGCTGTCACGCATGCACAGCTCCCGGGCCGCCGTCTCCCCACCCCCCACCCCCGCAGGCCGTCCCCAGCCTTACAAAGGTTGGGGGCCACTGGTTTAAGGGAAATTGTTTCAACGTGTCTGATAAAGTACACATGGACACAAAAGCTTAAATCCAGAATTAAACTTTGTTGGTTGTGAAGGTGTCACTGGACTTAAACTTTGTTCTCTCACATGGCCATTCATAGAGGAAAAATGGATTTCCCGCATGCAGCACCTGGGACGAGGCACAATAGAGAAACAAACTGCGTTCTCATCCTGTCCAGGGCACCATCAAATTTCCAGAGGGGGAAAGAAATATGCATGGTAATGCGGGGGGGGGGGGGGGGCGTGACCCTTTGCTCAGTTTTTCATTAACTGTTGACTATAAATGAAAAAAGGTTGGGTGTTCAAGCTGTCTCTCCTCTACATCCTCATCTTAGGCTCGCAGCATCATCTAATGCACAAGGATGGCCACGGTATGGCTCCTTGGACTATGATTCCCATGAGCCCCTGCCAGCATTTGCTGGCAAGGACTCATGGTAATTGTAGTCCATGAACAACTGGAGAGCCACAGTTTGCTCAACCCTGGTTTAATGGGAAGGCCCTTCCAAAAAAATCCCTCCAGGTAAAGCCCTGATGTACAGCGGCAGGATGAGAGTTAGCTGTCAATGGAAACCAGTTTCAGAGGGACCTCCTCGTACCTGGTCCTCTTTTCATAGCTTCACCAGAAGAGAAGGGGAGAGATGCTGAAGCGCAACAGAGTGACCCAGAGATGCAACTGCCTTTGCCAACTATCAGTAGCAACACTGGGGCCCACCATGTAAGCAGAACACCCCTGATTACTTATTGATGGTAAATTATCCTGGAGGGCATGCTCTAAGGCAGGGGTAGTCAAACTGCGGCCCTCCAGATGTCCATGGACTACAATTCCCAGGACCCCCTGCCAGCGAATGCTGGCAGGGGCTCCTGGGAATTGTAGTCCATGGACATCTGGAGGGCCGCAGTTTGACTACCCCTGCTCTAAGGGCTGAGCTGCTGCCATAGAGAGCCCCCTCCTTAACCGCAGATAATTCACCAATTCATTCTTCCTGATGTATAGAATTAAACTGATGCCCTTTGGCCCAGCAGCCCAAAGATTTAAGAGTGTGCAGAAAGTTTAAGCATCTCTTGAGAACCTTCACCACCATATAGGGACAACGAGAATATCTATGCTGAATAATGTCAAGGATCGATCCTAAGACCTACTTTGAACTAAGGCCCGTGTTATTCAGCGGGGATCACTCCCAGGAAAGTGTCCTTCAGATTGTACTGTGACTTCCCAGCAAATGCTGGCAGGGGCTCATGGGAATTGTAGTCCATGGACATCTGGACGACCACAGTTTGACTACTCCTGCTGTAACTCATGCAGAAAACACCAAATGAAATACGCATTCCAGAGATCACATGAACACAGGAAGCTTCCAGTTTGTCTGTTCAAACTGACAACAGTTCTCCAGGGGGGGTCTCATGAGAAAGTCTTCCATATCACCATTTCATCTATCAAAAGCCAGCACGGTGTAGTCGTTAGAAGCAGTAGACTCAAATTTAGAAGAAGAAGAAGAAGAAGAGTTGGTTCTTATATGCCGCTTTTCCCTACCCGAAGGAGGCTCAAAGCGGCTTACAGTCGCCTTCCTTTTCCTCACCCCACAACAGACACCCTGTGGGGTGAGTGAGGCTGAGAGAGCACTGATATCACTGCCCGGTCAGAACAGTTTTATCAGTGCCGTGGCGAGCCCAAGGTCACCCAGCTGGTTGCACGTGGGGGAGCGCAGAATCGAACCTGCCAGGCCAGATTAGAAGTCCGCACTCCTAACCACTACACCAAACTGGCTCTCACTTAGATTTCATTTCCCACTTCTCCCCATGCAGCCAGCTGGGTGACCTTGGGCCAGTCACAGTTCTCTCAGAGCTCTCTCAGCCCCACCTACCTCACAGGGTGTCTGTCCTATTACCTGATCCCTTTCAATTGGAGAAGCCTGGGATTGAACCTGGGAGACTGCATATCAAGCAGCGGATCTACTATTGAGTTACAGCCCCATCCCAGATGTTCAAGTTCCAGAACAGGTTTTGTCCACAAGTTTACCAAATGTAGTGTGAGGAGGAAAAAAAAATCTTGAACAATATTACAGAACAGCAAGACTGTTGCTTATGGAGACCCTTAATTAAAATGAGATGTGTGTTCACAGAAACAGTATAGAAAACATATACAGTCAGTTAAAATGTAACAGGAGCAATTTCAGGGGTTTTAACTGCAGTCCTGGTTTCTTTTTCTTCTTTCAGTACTATTTTCAAGAGAATATTACCATTTAAACTGTCGCAACTATTAATATTTCATTGGACTGGGGAGGGGGATCGGGGATATGAGAAACGGTAATGCAGGAGAGAAAAATGAAATGAGAATTTGATCTCCCGTATCTCAAGTCAACCATCAATAACAACTAAAGGTCTGTTCTGAATCATGGGAAGCTGGGATCAATATGAAAGTTGTACCTAATGTTATTTGCAAGCTTTATTATGAGTGGGGGGGGAGGGGATAAAAATAAACTATTACAACAATACGTTTCTAGTTAAGTAATCCATTACTCATTTGAGAGACGGGAAAAGGGTTAGGTCTGGCTGCCATAATGTATGATCCTGTTTTTAATCTTCACAGGTCTTTTTAAACTTGCAAAACAGATTGACTATAGGTAGGGATGGGTTACTTTCGTTTCTTTTTTAATTAAAGTGATTAAATAACCAATTCCCCACTTTGGCTTGAAATACTTTCAAATCAGGTGCTACTTAAAAAGAGGAGATCTTGCATGGAGGGAAAAAAATCTATTTAATGTTTATCTAATCAAAAGTAGTATTTCAAGGATATATAAAATACTGAGACTTTACTGTGAAGAAGAGCAGCAGGTAAACGTATAGGACAAATCAACTGCAAGAAATAGTCCCTGGTATCTGGGGATTCATTGTCAGGAATCAGGCAGAGGTTAGCGAGTAGAGTCTGTGATAAATATGGGAAATATGCTGAAATATGGGAATGATTTCTCATATACAGCTAAGAGAGAATTCTTTGAAATCTATGAACTATCTATTACTACTCCAGCGTCAATGCTAAGGGAAACACATTACCCAAAGGAGTTTCAAAGTGGCTTACAACAGCCTTCCCTTCCTCTCCCCACAACTGACACCCTGTGAGGTAGGGGAGACTGAGGGAGCTCTGAGAGAAGTGACTGGCCCAATATCACCCAGGAAGCTCCATGTGTCTCAAAGCAGTTTACAATCCTTTATACTTCCTTTCCCCACCACAGTCACTGTCTAATGCAGTTGGGGCTGAGAGAGGTCTGAGACTGGCCCAAAGTCACCGAGCAGGCCTCATGAGTCTCAAAACAGCTCATAATTTCCTATCCTTCTTCTCCCCACAACAAAGACCCTGTGAGGTAGGTGGGGCTGAGAGAGCTCTGAGAGAACTGGGATTACGCCAGGGTGACCCAGTAGGCCTCATGAGTCTCAAAGCAGCTTAGAAGAAGAAGAACTGGTTTTTATATGCCCCTTCTCTACTAGGACTCTCAAAGCAGCTTACAGTCGCCTTCCCTTTCCTCTCTCCACAAGAGACACCCTGAGAAGGAGGTGAGGCTGAGAGAGCCCTGATATTTCTGCTCAGTCAGAACAACTTTCTCAGTGCTGTGGCAAGCCCAAGGTCGCCCAGCTGGCTGCATGTGGGGGAGCAGGGAATCAAACCCAGCTTGCCAGATTAGAAGTCTGCACTCCTAACCACTACACCAAGAAGCCACATGCGGGTGTCTAATCCGTCACCTGTGGCTCTTCTGGGCACTGTTCTCCAAGGAGGCCCGTACCCCTTGTTTTCGGAATGTGAGCAAGGTAGGCGATATGCAGATGGTCCCAGTAGGCACAATATGCAGAAGGTCCCAGAGTCAGTCCTTAGATTCTCCAAGTAAGTGATATGGTAGGAGGCTATACAAAAGACCTCAGCCTAAGACCCCGGGGAACTGCTGCCAGCCGGAGTCGATGATACTGACTTTGGCGGGCCCACGGTCTGTTTCAATGTAAAGGGGCTTCACATGTTCAACCCTCACCCTTTTCTGCAGCCTATGTGCTGTCATCCTGATACCTGGGGGGTGGTCAGGAGGAGAGCAAGATGGCCGCCGAGAACAGAGCAAAAAACACCGTATTATCTACCTAGAGCAGCCATTCTCAACTTTTTGACCATCAAGAAACCCCTGAAACATTCTTCAGGCTCCGAGACACCCAGGAAGTGCCGCGATCATGCCAAATATGATTGAGAAGCATAGCTGTGGACACCTCTACCTGGGGCCCCCTCCCCTTCCCACCCCCTCCAGGCCCGTTGTCGGCCATTTTGGGAGGAGCCGAGCGAGTCAACATGACCATATATGGTCATATCACGATAAATGTTTAATACCTTTTAAAATATATATTAAATTAAGAAACTCCCTCCCCTTTCGGAAACCCTTCCAGGGCCATCAAGAAACTCCAGGGTTTCACAAAACCCTGGTTGAGAGAGCCTGGCCTAGAGAGAGAACAGGCTGGCCCCAGTGGTGGAGTGGCACAGGTTTCACTCCTCTTTCTCCATGGCCAGTTCGCTCTTCTCTAGGTGCCAGCGCCAACTCACTCTTTTGCCTGAGTGGGTGCATTTGTTTGGCAAGAAAGCACATGGAACACAGGGCCGTCCCGGGGCTGATCTACTTGGCAGTAATCGTACGACTCTCCACGAGCCACAGAGCAACTGGCTAGGATAGCTGCAGCACAGGTATCCCAGGTGAAAGATCCCTCTTTGACTCTTAAAAGGGAGAATAAGCTAAGTGTGCTAAAGAGTCTATGTTAGTCATAAAGAGAGAGAATAAGACCCTTCACAAAATTGATCCTCTTGTATTTATCGGGGAAATGGAAGTACATTCTTCTTTTTGACTTGACGCGAATGCTCAGCCTGCTACGATTACAGTAAAATCGCGGCAACGTTGCAAGAACATAAGAAGAGCCCTGATGGATCACATTTTGGTCCAGTGGGATCCTGTCTCACATAGGGGCCCACCAGTTGCTCTGGAGGGCACACAACAGGGCACATAAGACACTGATGCTGACTCCTGGCCCTGGAAGGTAGAGGCTGACTGTCCCTTTAGTCACCAAGGCTAGTACCCGCTGATACATCTATCCCCCATGGACCTCTCTAATCCCCTTTTAAAGCAGTCTATGCCTGTGGCCATCACCCCATCCTCTGGCAGCGGATTTCACATTTTAATCCCTCACTGCGTAAAGAAGAATTTCCTTTTGTGCGTCTTAAATCTATTGCTCAGTCGCATCAGGGGATGCCATCAAGTTCTAGTAGTTAGGGGAGAGCGGGGGAAAGCTCTCTTTGTGTATTCTCTCTACCCCATGCATCCGTAACCATTAGTGGCTCTAATATTTTAGACGTGGGAGGAGCGCTGGCTGGGCCACATCCGGGTGTCTGGACACCACTTCCGGCTCCACGGGCCAAAGCTGGGCACGCCAGAATTGGGGCAGCCCCTGGAGCACCTGCCCCCAGAAGCCGGCCGTGAGGCACGCTCTCAGTCTCACAGCCACGAGGAGGGCGCTCACGCGAGGCCCTGGCCAGCCCGCTGCTCAACCCGTCCGCCAGCTCACATGGCAACCTAGCCAACTGTGGGGACATTGTGTATGCTACCAACGGCGCACACAGTTAGGGCATCAGCAATGTCAGGGGTGCCCGCCACTAGTGCCCCTTGCATTCCTGGGTGCAATGGGCTTTCAGTCTAGTAATTTTATAAAACTCTAAATATAATGTTTATGACAACGTTTACTTCCAGGATGAGGGGAAACTACTATCGCGACCGAGTCCTAATTGAGTTGATTTCCTGATAAACTTCCAAAATGTTAAGCTGAGAGTCTCCCCCTTAAGCTTCAGCTGAATAGTGGCAATTTTTAGGTCCACCGGAGACTAAAGCCTTCTCCCACTACCTTCTGAGCATCGCAGTGTTCGATGTCAGCTTTGTGACAATTTATTTTTCTGCACGCAGACTGATCTGTGGGTGCTACACGGACCCAGCAGACGGGCACTGTTGGCAGATACTACACCGGAGGAGAAGCAGGATGAGACGATCCGCTCCACGTTCTGCACCAGAAGCATTGCAACCGTATGTTCTCTGCTCAGTTGGAAAACACAAAAGAAGCCGTGCAAATATCACAACTCAGACTGCCAAGCGACAACCGTGCACTGTGCCCAAATACGTCGGTCGATGGACCTGTGCTGGCGAGGTGGGGAGAGACTTCATTCTGGCACGCTGATCTTCAGAGTCAAACGGAGACACCTTTCTTTAAGACTGCAAAAGGCCGCGTCCGCAACGATTTAATACATTTATATCCTGCCTGCCAGTCAGAGCTTTCAAGGTTAAGTTTTCAACAGGACTGAAGCACAAAGCATCAAAAGCACCAACGGAAAATGTAAAGCAAGCATCACCTTAATACAGCAGAAGTCAACAAAAGCCTAGGGAAATGACAGTCCCTTCCCCTTGCTCCTAAACGCCACGGCTGCCTGTCAAACAGAGGCTGGGAGGGAGAGTTCATCAAGCAAGGGGCCACCATGCACAAGGCCCTGTCCACAGCAGCCACATGTGACCCTTGCACAAAGAAGCAGCTAACACCCCAAACTGCTTATCAACACCTCCTATGACAAAACAGTGACCTGAGCTGAGCCTCGGAGAGCTTTTCCTTTATTCCTTGGAAGGTCAAGTTTGCACAAGCCATCATAAGAGATCTCCTCGCTAGATGAAGCAGACACCTTTAGAGGCAATAAGGGCTGGATCTAAAGAGGAAGACGCAAGGACACAGGGAGAAATTCAAGCTGCCCAGTCCACCTGACAAACAACTTGCACGCAAGCATCAGGCCAAAAGGGAGCCACATCTTACAGGGGTACTACTGGAACTCTGGCTTTGGGGACCATGGCTGAAAAACAGCTTGAGATTTCGCGGAAGTGCTTGCCCATGCAACAAGCCAGTGCATCCAACACACTCTCCCAGGGATCCCCCACAAGGCTTCTCCAGCCTGGATCCACAAATAGTTTTTCTAACCAGCTGCCTCTTTGGCTTCACCCTGCTGCCGAGAAGCTGAGGAGGGAAATGGGGAATGGAAGAGAGGGAGGAGAGAGAAGTTTGCGAGGGTACGACTGCTCCCACACAGCGACAATCCTCAGTGCCCCATTTGCAGCGGCAACTGTTCCACAGGGCCTGCAGAAGGGAGCTCCTCCACCAGGCATTTGGGTGAGGTCCACCGAGCCATCCCATCGCCCCCCCCCAGCCTCCCCCCTACGACCATCTCTACAGACTCACTCATCCCACTGGGCAATCATTGTGCGTTGACTTATTGTCCTCCCCAGCATTATTATGTCATAATGTTTATTATCGTTGTTGTTGTTATTATTATTATTTATATTCTGCCTCCCCCCCCCCCCCAGAGGCTCTAGGCGGGTCACATAAAACCAATCCCCTAAAACCAATACAGTAAAAACACAGTACCCCAGAGAACACCCATCCTTAAACAGAGTTAATTAATAATAATAATAATAACTGTATTATTATAAACTGAGTTATTTGTATTGTTCCTGTTTGATGTAAACCGCCCTGAGCTTTCAGGGAGGAAGGGATGATGATGGAGGATAGAGGTAGGTAGGTAGGTAGATATAGATAGAGCATCCATATAGCCACTTCCCCCCTTCCCTCAGCCCCCAACTGCCACTGTGTCCCCCTACACCACAGGAGGGCTCTTGTGAAATCAAAACTTGCCAGATCGCGATAGCACAGTTGCCTTTCCATCCCAAGAACAGAACATGAGAATGTTCTCATGCTACAGCCATGGCTGATTATTTTTTTAAATCCTGCAGTGGCACAGAGTAGAGAGGGTGGGTGAGCCAGGGAAAAGGAAACTTTATACTTAAAGGCACCTTCAGAAACCTTCCTTTACACATGGTGTACAAAGGCACTTAGAATCACAGAGTGGGAAGGGTCCATACAGGCCATGTAGTCCAACCCCTCGCTCAGTGCAGGATCAGGCTCAAACATCCAGGATAAGGATCTGTCCAGCCGCTGCTTGAAGACTGCCAGTGAGGGGGAGTTCACCACCTCCTTAGGCAGCCGATTCCACTACAGAACTACTCTGTCAAACATTTTTTCCTGATCTCTAGCCAGTATTGTTCTCCATGTTGATTAAAGCTATTACTGCGGGTCCTATCCTCTGCTGCCCACAGGACCTGCTGCCCACAGGACCTGCGGGTCCTATCCTCTGCTGCCCTTACCTCCTCTAAGTGACAACCTTTCAAATACTTCAAGAGAGCCATCATGTCCCCCCTCCACCTCCTCTTATCCAGGCTGAACACTCCCAAGTCCCTCAGCCTTTCCTCATAGGGCTTGACCCCCAGGCACCAGATCATTCTCATCACTCTCCTCTGCACCCTCTCAAATTTTGTCCACGTCCTTTTTGAAGTGAGGCCTCCAGAACTGCAGCCAGTACTCCAGGTGTGGTCTGACCAATGTGGGACTGTGACATCTCGAGATTTTGATGTGATGCCTCTATTGATACAGCCCGAGATTGCCTCTGCCTTCTTGACACTGCTCATATTTAGCTTACAACCCACAAGTACTCCGAGATCACGTTCACACACTGCTATCCAGACTTAACAGTCTTTCCAAACACACTGTATCAAACCAACTTTGGGAAAGATCACAACAAAACAGGGGGACAGGAAGCAAACAAGCAGGGGATGATGGTAAACCTCACTGCAGAGCAAAAACTTCCTGTAGAAGCTATCAAAGCATGGCCAACCTTTGAATCTTGACCCCACTACCACAGTCCCCGTTCCCTCTGATTGTGGAATTGTGGAAGACTGTATCCTCTGGTTTCTCCAGCAGCTGTCCAAATTTGTTGTGCCTGACAGGGTTGCCAACAGACCAGGAGAAACATATCCTGTGCCTTAAATGCGGCATGGAGATAAGCTGCATCACGGTGGGGTTACCAGGCCCACACTTGGGAGGGGGGAGATTAAAGTTGTCAAATACAGTTTGGAAAACTAGAGAGCTGGGGATGGAGCCAGGGGAGGACATAGTCAGAGTACCTTTATTGGCAGAGCCCTCCACGGGGTCCAATGCTATAGAGTCCCCCCCTCCAATGCATCTATTTTCTCCAGGGGAACTGATCTCTTTAGTCTCGGGTTGAGCTAATTCCAGGAGATCCGCAGTTCTCACCTGGAGGCTGGCATCCCTAACAGGGACCTCAGTGGGCTACAATCCTACGGCGTCCATCCTTCAAAGATTGTGAACTCTCTCTACCCCATAAATGATTGTATAAACCTCTAAATAATGCTTCTGTTTACTTCCAGGATGAGAGGAAACCATTTCCTGCCAGGGAACTGATCTTTGCACCCTGGAGCTGAGCTGCTGTTCCGGAGGACCCTCAGGTCTCACCTGGGGACTGGCATCCCTAACAGGGGCCTCAGTGGGGTCTCATGCCTCAGAGCCCACCCTTCAAAGTGTCCATGTCTTGCAGGACCTCTGCACTCTAGAGCTCAGCTGCCATTCCAGAGGACCCTCAGGTCCCACCTGGGGGCTGGCACCCCTGACAGGGACCTCAACGGGGTCCCATGCCCCACAACCAACCCTCCAAGCCTCCATTTTCTGCAGAGGAGCTGACCTCTGTACCCAGAGCTGAGCTGCCATTCCAGGGCTCCCCAGCACCCCCCTCCGCCCCGCCCCGGAGGCTTGACCTCCCTGCCTCCTGGTGACGCCCCCCTGATCCCCTCCTCAGGACACCTTTGCTCCGGGTCTGCTGGCCACTTTCCCTCCCTCCCTCCCCGCTTGGGCCAACCTCGCGGGGCTGTCGCGGAGGGGGGGGGCGGGGCTTGCCTTCGATGGCGATGACGTGCTCGCGGATCTGGCCCTGCAGCGCCGGCTCCTCCACCCGCTCCAGCAGCTCGTAGATGGAGTAGATGTTGGGGTGCACCGACTCGAAGCGCCCGATCTCGGCACGGATGGCGGCCGAGTGGGCCAGCTGCTGCTGCTGGAACTGCTGCTGGGGCGGCGGCGGCGGCGGCGGCGGCGGGTAGTTCATGGCTGGCAGGCCCAGCGCCCAGCGCCCCGCGCCCGCCCCTCACTTCATCGCCGGCCGCCCCGAGGGCCCGCAGGCCAGCCCATGGAGACGCCGCCCAGCGCCCTCGCACGCCCCGCAAGCGCCCAGCCACCCGCTCGCTCGCTCGCTCGACCGCCCGCCCACCGCCGGCGGCAGCCAACCAGCGCTCGCCCAGCAGGCCGCGGCCACGCCCCCGAACGCGTCGCCAAGGGGCGGGGGCCGGCGCCGCCGCATGCTGGGAAGTGTAGTTCGCAAGGGTCCCGGCCGTTTGTCCCCCTTCGCGCGGGGGCTTCCCGCGCCGGTGGGATGGAGGAGGGAAAGGGGGCGCCCCGGAGGTTTGTGGGAATTGTAGTTGCGAGGGAGGCAGCGGGGTGGGGACGGTTCAAGAGTGCGAACGCCGGTTTGGAGGGCCGGCTTGGATTCGTAGGGTTGCCAGCTCTGGTCGGGGAAGAACTGGAGACTTTGGGGGTGGAGCCGGGAGTGGGCGGGATGGGATTTCAATGGAGTGTAATGCTATGGAGTCCAAAGCAGCCATCTTCTCCAGGGAAACTGGAGACCAGTTGAGATTCCAGGAGGCTACACGCCCTACAATGAACGACTCTGCAACTGTATGTCTTCATTGTCCCAATCCTTCTTTTGCTCACAAGTTCTATCTTGACCCATTATTGGCATTAAAACCGTGGGCCTCCAATGAGTCTAACTCAGGGGCAGTCAACCTGTGGTCCTCCAGATGTGCATGGACTACAATTCCCATGAGCCCCTGCCAGCGTTTGCATAGATGTGCATGGACTACAATTCCCATGAGCCCCTGCCAGGTTGACTACCCCTGGTCTAACTCATCCCCCGCTGGAGGATAGCGTCCTTCATTTCTGCAGCTGGAGCTCGCTTTTTATGCAGTTTGTTTTACAATCCCTGATCAACTGTTCACCTTATTCTATGATGAACCACGTTATTTTTAAAGTTTTGTTTCCTATCTGTAATGCCAATAAAGTTATGATTGCTTGATTGAAATTCTAGGAGATTTCTAGGTGTCACCTGGAGTTTAGCAACCGTAACACCTAGACTTGCAGCTCTGGGTCAGGAAATACCTGGAGACATTGGAGGTGGAGCCAAGAATGGGTGAGATTTGGGGCAGAGAGGGACATCAGTGGAGGAGCATGCTATGGACTCCACCCTCCAAAGCAGCCATTTCCGCCAGGGAAACTGATCTCTTTAGTCTGGAAATGAGCTATAATTCTGGAGGATCCCAAGGTCCCACCTGAGGTCTGGCTCCCCAATGATTCCCTGCTCCTCCACATGCAGCCACCTGATTGACCTTGAGTTAATCACTGTTTTCTTACAGCTGTTCTTGCACAACAGTTTTCTCAGAGCTCTCTCAGCCCCATCTACCTCACAGGATGTCTGTTGTGTAGAGAAGAAGGGAAAGGTGTTTGTAAGCCAATTTGGGATTCCTTTGGGTTATGAAAAGTGGGTTATAAAAAAAACAGTGCTGCTGCTTCTATGCCCGCAACTTTTTCAGTGCTGGTCCCACCCACCAACTTTAGGCATTCAGCCCTTCCTTATCCAGAAACACTTTGCATCACTTTTCTTCATGGAGGTATCAGTCATAATGTTGCCAATCTCCAGGTGTCGCCAAGAGACCTTCCGAAATTACTTTATTTGTTGCTGTCATAGTTCAGCCAGCACTGTTAACACAGGGTGCTATCAGCACATCTACAGACAATAAAATTTCAAAGACATATAATAGGCTGACTTCAATAGTACAGTCAGATCTAATAAAAATACTTGGCCCGCTGCAAAATTTGGCCACATTAAAGGACTTAACGCGTGGTCTCCGGGCACAAGAAATTAATTTTCTTGCAGGATATGGCAGCTTTGAAGAGTATTTTCTATAGTACCAAATTAGGATTGCCAACCTCCATGTGGATACAGGGGGACCTACACTGGCCACATAGTAGTGAAGCTTGAGAAAATTCCATGAGGAGCAAACAATGAGAAAGAAAATAGCTATTCAAAGTTTATTTTGGAAGGACTCATTAATCTGAACATACTTGAAGCATTTCCATAAAGACTCTTGGGTCAGAATAAACTACTTTGTAATTTACACTCTTTCTCATTGTTTGCCTCTTTTGGGGCAATTCCGCACCAGCAGCGCCACTCCAGACTGCCAATGGTGCACTGCAGCTCCACAGCGTGCTCTGGCCCTCTGGGAGAGTGTCCCACTGAAATGTATCCCCCTGGGAAACAGTGGCAGCAACAAAGTTCCACTTCGCATAGGAGGGGTGGCGGGGGGGGGATTATTTTGCTGGAAAATAAAATGAAAATACCCTACCCACTCTTTGGTGCCATGAAGTGCCACAAAGCTGTCCAGGGCAGTTTTTGCCCCCTGCAGACCTCCGTAGGGCAGGGAGGAGACGGGCCTGGCATAGGACAGGCCCCATTGGCCCACACAATGCTGAAAAGGAACACAGAATAATCCATGTTCCCTTAGCGCAGGGCTTCTGAGGCCGCTTCTGGCGTGGCTTCGTGGTGGTGCGGCGGCGTGGCGGCATGGCAGCTGCCTCCCTCCTTCCGACTGGGCTCATCTCGCCTCCCGCGCACCTCTCCCGCAAGCCTGTCTTGGTCAGGTGGGGGCTGAGGGTGGGCCTCTGCCTGGCACACCTGTGCAGGCCAGCCACAGGGTCAGCCAGGGCAGAGCGCCGCTTCCGGCCATCCTGCTGGCTGGGGGGCAGGGAGGGAGGGAGGGGGCTGCAGCTGGCAGGACTATTAAAGATCCGGGCAGGACCCATGACAAAGACCAGGAAAGCATGAGTGTCCCGCGGTTGTCGGGATGGATGAGCGGTTTATTCTATGGCGTTACAACCTTCCCGTCGCAAAATCTCTAGGTATTTCCCAAGTCAGAGCTGGCTACCCTACCAGTACTCGGCTATAGAAGTCGATGGGATGCAGGAGTTTTATTTCCAGGAATTTTTAAAACGACAAATAAAGGGAGAATACCAGGAGAACTCTTGATCAATAAAGAATTGATCATGTAGGGGTGAAGAGACAACGACACACAGCTTAGAGGACAGCATGTTTAATTTCTATGCTGCCCCTCCCCATGTGGGCTCGAGGCGGTTCACACAAGAGTCTATGGTTGTTCTCCTTCCATGAAATCAATGAAGCGTTCCGTAGTTCATCTGAGCTGGTGTTTACTTCCTCTGGAACGGTTGACTGGCTGCCTTTCTGGACACTGGAACAATCGGCGCCTGTGAAAGGAGAATGAGCCGGCTGGGGCAGTGGCATGGCGGACAGGAGGAAGAGATTTATGCTACTAAGAAGGGTTGGTCATTAATTCATGGGTATTTTTAGACCCAGCAGCCTGTTTGCCAATTTTTCCCCTCATCTTCAATTGCATAACCGGTTTAACGTCAATAGCCAATGTTGTAACCTTTTGAAACTTGAGGAAAACATCTTGGTAAAGCTGAAAGCCGGCTTGGTTTAATGAGCAAAAGGGACGGCCTCTGCTCTGGAGAACCAGGTTTGATTCCCCACTCCTCTACATACAGCCAGCTGGGTGATCTTGGGCCAGTCACAGTTCTCTCACAGCCCTCTTAGTCTCTTCTACCACACAGGGTGCCTGTTGTAGGGAGAGGAAGGGAAGACAATTGTAAACCACTTTGAAACTCATCAGGATTGCTGGGTGATCTTGGGCCAGTCACAGTTCTCTCAGAGCTCTCAGCCTCACCTAGCCCACAGGGTGTCTGTTGTGGGGAGAAGAGGAGCAGGCAATTGTAAACTGCTTTAAAACTGCTGGTTGACCTTGAACCAGTCACAGTTCTCAGAGCAGTCTCAGCTTCATGTTGGTCAGGGTTGCCTGCGAAAGCCCCTCAATGGTACCACACAGTGGGGGGTTTCAAAGTGGTGGCTGGGAAAAGCCCTCCCACCCTATGCCTGCTTTTTCTGGCTCTCTAGTCAGGCAGGTTGACCCACCCCTTCCTAAGTGGCCAATGACAGGCTGGAGAGTGAGGGTGGGAAAGGGAGGGTCCCCAGCCATTTAAACCTTTGCCAGCTGAATCCTCATTTTCACATTTTAATGATACTCCTGAGGAATCCTACCACCCTAGTCCAGCTGCTCCCACCTTTCAAATACTTAAAGAGGGCTATCATGTCCCCTCTCAACCTCCTTTTCTCCAGGCTGAACATTCCCAAGTCCCTCAACCTATCTTCATACGGCTTGGTCCCTTGGCCCCAGATCATCTTCGTCGCTCTCCTCTGTACCCTTTCAATTTTATCAACGTCCTTGAAGTGAGGCCTCCAGAACTGCACACAGTACTCCAGGTGTGGTCTGACCAGTGCCGTATACAATGGGACTATGACATCTTGTGATTTTGATGTGATGCCCCTGTTGATACAGCCCAAAATGGCATACACACACACACACACACACATACTGTACAATAAAGAAATATTAGCTTCCAATCAGGCTAGCCAGGTCTCTTGGTAGGTTTTAATGGTAAGCTTTTATTTTACAAGTCTGCTCACTCACCTGGGAATTCTGAATTCCCTATAATGACAGGGCTTGAAGCCACTGGAATCATTTGCCACGGGGGCAAAAATGTTGTTTTTTTTCCAAACTGGAACAGAAGCCTCAGAGCAGCTTTTGGGGATACCTGGCCTTAATAGCAGGATTTGGCCTTCAGCTCGATGCAATTAAAATGGAGGCTATGATACAATGGAGGATTATCCAGTTCAGTTCAGTTTATTCAAGTCAGATGTCCCCGCAAGAACCCAGCCAGAGGGAAATGTAAGACTTGCTTTGTTTTTCAGAGTTCTGCGCTGGTAGTCCTAACGGTTCAAGGCTGTGAATGTTGGTATCATTAGGCTGTGGCAGAAGCTAGTACAAAGATGCTTTCTTCGCTTCTTTTGTAGCGTGGGAGACAACTGAGATAGCTAGGGGACAAACAGCCTCATAAAGAGTAGCGTGTTTCCACATAAAGGAGAATTGAAAGGCTCTAACGGCTGGTTTAGGATGTGCTGGTATGGTAGAGCCCAGAGGTGGCCAAACTGGGGCTCTCCAGATGCCCATGGACTACAATTCCCATGAATTGGCAGGGGCTCATGGGAATTGTAGTCCGTGGACATCTGGAGAGCCCCAGTTTGGCCACCCCTGGTAGATTCACATTCAGATTACCTTTATTGGCATAAAATGGCAAAGCATAAAACTAGAATTTTGAACCATCCCAGTTACAGATTCCATCATGGAAAGACCTTCATTTAAAATTGCCCGCAAAGGCTTAGCTACTTTTACAATAATTGCGGAGTCCCTCACAGATAGTATAATTTTAATCCACTGTTTCTCATCAACACAGCAGGATCTCAGTTTCTTCAAATAATTAGCTAAAAGGCAACGCTATAGAGCAAACTTGATGATGATGTGTTCCATTCAGTCCTGTCGGACCCTCGGTGATTCTATAGGAAAGTCACGCGCTCCTGTCTCTGACTGCTTCTTTCAGTTGGTTCATGTTCATCTCTGTGTCTTTTTTTTTTACCTTTGAGAAACCCCTGAAGCATTCTTCGGGATTCAAGGTACCCCAGAAGTGACGATATCATGCAGAATATGGTTGGGAAGCATAGTGGTGGACCCTCCCACTTGGGGCACCTCCTCTTCCCAACCCGTCCAGACCCCTCATTGGGGGGGGGGAGGTGTTGACATGACCATATCTGGTCATATCACCCAATATCACCACCTGACCTATAGTAGAGGCTGGGCGGCAAGGAAGATCATGGCTCCCCCTATAGGAGTGGCAGCTTGCGAGTTCATCTGCGCCCTCCTCTCCCTCCCCCCCTCTTCGAGGTATTGCTGGGATTTACTAGGGATGGGACGATGTTTCCACCATATCTTATTGTATAATTTTGTTAATATGATATTGTTGTATTTTATGGTTTTATGTCAGGGGTTTTAATGGGGATTTTTCTGGGTTTTTATCTGAGACTGTAAGCCGCCATGAGCCTTCGGGGAGTGGCGGGAAATTAGTAATGATGATGATGATGATGATGATGATAAATGTTTAACATATTTTAAAATATATTAAAAATTAAGTCCCACCCATTCAGGAAATCTTCCAGGGCCATCAAGAAACCCCAGGGTTTCATGTGTTACTGGTTGAGAAAGCCTGTTTTAGGCAGATTATACATTCAATAGGACGGAATAACCAATTTGTAAACCGCTCCACGGGAGCAGTAGTAATAAAGCGGTAAGGGCAATGTGGGAGGAGAAAGGGGTGGGGCGATTCCGGGATAAAAACTCGAAGGGGCCAATCAGGAGCCGTGGAGCAATATGGGGATATATTGCAATATAATTGCAATATGGGGATATATTGCAATTCTGTCCATTCTCTATTTCTTCTGTCTCTTATATGTAAAAATAAAAAGATTAATAAATAATAATTATCAGAATTAATCAACTCCCATCCATTTGGGAAACCTTCACGGGGCCATCAAGAAACCCCAGGGTTTCACGAAACCCTGGTTGAGAAAGCCAGCATATCCGCGTCAGTGTTGTCCTGTTCCTCCAGTCAAATGCTCATTCCCAATGCACCTCTCCATCATGTAGGGAAGCAGAACAGCTGGACTCACAGGAATGCCGGGTATGGAGATTAAAACCTCTGCAAAACCAGCTGCACCGGCTCACATTCCCTTTGATTATGCCACTCTCAAGGGCAGAGCGTCCTTGCCTCCCTTTGACTCCTAGCCCTTGCAAAGGAGAAGGGAATCCCCCACATCTGGAGAGCAGAGGGAGAATATTTTCCCCCTGCAGTTCCCAATAGGGTCCTCGCCTAATAAACTGTAAAAAGTGCTTTAAACAACTGTCGGTCATAACGGAATATAGAAGAAATGACAATCCTTAATTTACGAGGGTATTAAAAAAGAGCTCTTAATTTTAGTATTGATTTGTTTCTCAAATGCGTATGCCAGATTCCTGCCTGACGGCCTGCAACTAATTAGCTGCACAGAAGCTGCAGATAAATTATTTCCCATTTTTTGCTGACTTTTCCTGTCCCTTTTCCTTTATGGAGTGACCTTCTTAGACCAGGCTTTTTCAACCAGGTTTTCGTGAAATCCTGGGGTTTCTTGACAGCCCTGTGAGGGTTTCCCAAATGGGTGGGAGCTAATAAATTTTGATATATTTTTTTAAATTTGTGAAGCCCCTAAGCTAAACCAGCCAGTTCTCAAGGGGTTATATAGGTATTACCCACCTTCTGAAGGCAGGGAATGGAGCTGGAGAAACAGCCTCAGTAGCATGGCTAACGAAAATGTGTTTGTCCCCAATCTGCTAAGCATAGGCCCTGTCCTGGTAAATTGCTCCCTCTCCCCCCCCCCTTCAACTTTCGGAATTGAGAGTTAAAATAACATTCCTGCAAGTTAACAACATTTGAGTCCAATAGCAGCCTTAAGATTTATTCAAGGCGTCAACTTTCGAGTCCATTCACTTTCTCTTGGACAAGTAAAAAATAAATTAATAGCAAATTAGTAAATTGTGTCATAACATACAAATTAAGCAGCAAGAGAATTCTTTGCTTTAAAGCTAATCAGTCCTTTGGGTTCTGCTGTGGTTCACAAAAAACGCTGGAGAAATAAAAATGTCCGGGTTAGTAATTAATGGCAGACACTTTCCCAGTTATGAGAAGGAATAATTAAAAGAGACTGGTTGCTTGCCCCATCCATCTCCACCCAAGCATGGAGGCATCCCCACAAGTGACAAGCCTTGCTAGTTTGTTATCTTGTCCTGAGACTAGAGAGTGAGATTCTAAATTACATTACATACTACTCACAACGCATTACAGTCACATTGAATTCCTGCAAGTGGTTAAAGGAGCCAGACTTTAGGATTTGGCTCCCTTGGTGCTCCTCATGGAGCAAGAAGGTGATAATCTTTTCTCTACTACATAAGAAATATATAAGCAGGAACTCTGTTTTGAAAATACATAAGCAGGAACTCTGTTTCGAACAAATACATGTAAATTAAGATACATTTCTCCTGTACTTCCATAAGCTCACTACCTCTATATCAATGGACTGCAAGCAGATATACCTCTCCCTGCAACTAGTGGGGCGTTCTTTGATCTGTTCATACACTGCAGAACGATTGTGATTTTGTCTCTCTGGATTTTAAACTGTGTGGAGCACAGGATATTGTGGACTTAAAGCCAACGGGTTTGGAAGGATCCAGGTAAGTTTAGGGTTCTACAGCTTGGTGTTAGATTCCGCGCTCCTCCACATGCGACCAGCTGGGTGACCTTGGGCTCGCCACAACACTGATAAAGCTGTTCTGATAGAGCAGGAATATCAGGGCTCTCCCAGCCTCACCCACCTCACAGGGTGTCTGTTGTGGGGAGAGGAAAGGGAAGGCGACTGTAAGCCACTTGGAGACTCCTTCGGGTAGAGAAAAGTGGCATATAAGAATCAACTCTTTTTCTTCAGTAATATCAGGGCTCTCTCAGTCTCACCCACCTCACAGGGTGTGTGTTGTGGGGAGAGGGAAGGGAAGGCGAATGTAAGCCGCTTTGAGCCTCCTTCTGATAGAGAAAAGCGGCATATAAGAACCAACTTTTCTTCAGTAATATCAGGGCTCTCTCAGCCTCACCTCCCTCACAGGGTGTCTGTTGTGGGGAGAGAAAAGGGAAGGAGATTGTAAGCCGTTTTGAGACTCCTTCTGGCAGAGAAAAGCGGCATATAAAAAAACAGCTCTTTTCTCTCTGTTCTGAATGAATGTGGCATGCACAATATGGAAGTAAAACAGCTGTGTGTAATAGATGTAATGTTCTGCAGTGATTATTTGTTTAATCTGTAAAACACCAGAGGATATACAAAACTCCTGTGAGCACACCCTCGGCTTGGCAGTCAACATTTCCTTCCCGGAGGGATTCCTGCTTGGAAATCTGTCAGTCATGACGGATTGTCCTCCACTCCTCAAGCACAAATGGAAAACTGCATTTCCGATGAAACTTCCTTCGGCCTGAGGGTGAAGGCGTCCCAAATTCACCCTTGTTTTAAGGGAAGTCACTATTTCTTTCTGTCTTTTTGTGTCTGCCAAATATCGCCTTCTGCTTACTGAGCAACTGGCATATGATCTGTCTCTGTTGTTATACAGCAGATATTTTTTTTCTTTCCTTGGTTTCTATTTTCCAATTTCCTCTTCTAGTTTCTTAGCCCTCTAGAATCTGTCTAGAACAGGGATTTCTTTCAAGTGGATAGCCATTTTGGTCTGAAGTAGTACAACAAAATTTGAGTCCAGTGGCACCTTTAAGACCAACAAAGCTTTATTCAAGGCGTGAGCTTTCATGCGCCCCTGTCTCTGACTGCTTCTTTCAGTTGGTTCTTGGTCATCCCTGTATGGCTCTGATCGTGTTGAGCCAGCGGATCCTTTGGCGACCATGTTTTCTTTTGCCGCTGACCATGCCGAGCATTAATGATTTTTCTAGCGCGTTTGGTTGCATGATGTCTCCAAAGTAAGTGAGATTTATAATATATAATCATATCAGCCAATGAATGCTTAACATGTTTTAAAAAATATTAAAAATTAACTCCCACCCATTAGGGAAATCTTCCAGGGCTGTCAAAGAACCCCAGGGTTTCATGAAATACTGGTTGAGAAAGCCTGTTTTAGGCAGACTATACAATCAATAGGAACGAACAACCAATAACCAATAGAATGGGATTAGGAATGAAACAAAGCATAAGTATTAACATGACCTTGGAGGAACCCCTGAAACATTTCTCAGGCTTTGAGGAACCCTGGAAGTGGTGACTTGCCCCTTCAGAGAAGAGGGTGCAGAAGTTAGATGCAGGAGCCAGCTAGTCAATCAAAAATGTAGGGTGGGATTAATGAAAGGGTGGAATAAACATATAAATATATTGAACCATGGAGTGCTGGATGAATGCTAGAGCGTCCCCAGTAATATGATGTCATAAATTCCAGTGGTCCTAAAAGTGACATCAATGTGGCCACGTCACTACTTAGCCAGCTAGGCCTGCCAGAATGCATGCACTGAAACACCTTGGGCTGTGTGGCTGGCTTTTGGTTTGTTTCAAGTCTGACCATATGGGGCAATCTTTATTTATGCGCTCCCAGGACAAAGTGCTCCTCGGAGGGTGACTTCAGACACTTCCATAAATGGGTAGTTCTTGACAGTTTAGGGTTTGTCATCTTTAAAATGTAGAAACAATTTGTAAATGTGGCATAAGCTGCATCTGAAAAGGGGGTGAGGGTTACCAACATATTGCATATCTGTTAGTTCTTAAGGTGGCTGAGAATGCTTCTGAGACCCCTGAAATCTTTGTGATTAAACATGTTAATTGTCTCAAGCTGTCTAAGCAATTTTTGTTGGCAGAGATTTTTTTTAAGTTTGCAAAAAAGGGTGAAGCACCCAGCTGCTTTAAAGAAATAAAATACTATTATTGTGAAAAGAAACAACTTCCTGACGAAACAAGAGAGAGGATCCGTCTGTCTGTTCTGTTCATTCAGTCTGTTGTAAAGGCCAGCAGGGGGGAAGTGAGCTCAAAGGAACAGCAAGTCTCAAAACAAGCCAATCAGGACCCTGGAGAAGATAATTTGAAAAATGCCGCAAGTTCCTAGTCTAACTATGCTAAATATACATCTCCTCCCATGCCCCCTACAGGACAATCTTCACATTCTGTTCAGTCATGCACACTGCAGATCTTGCAGATTTAACATGCGACATTCAGGTAAATCAGTGGCATTTTTATTGAATTATTGACATTTGCTTAGGTTGTTGCTGACTCCTGTCCACCAGGTGTCAGGATTGGCTGGCTCTTTGAATGGAGAGCATCCTTAGCAGTGACACCCTTCCTCAGTGTTCTGGACAGCTGCCTCCCTCTTTGATATCTATACAGTTCATTTGTTTTTATTTTTGACTGTCATGCATGATATGTTTTCCCAATGAAATTATGTTTTTTGTAACTTTTTAGAGAAGGCTATTTATGCCACCTCTACATGTTGGGTTGTTTTATTCTTTTATTTTAAACCACTGCGAGTCTCTGAGATCAGCGGTATATAAGTTAAAATGTAAATAAATAATATCAGAATGCGATTTTGTATACATTTGGTTTATTCTATATGTTATAAATTTAATACAGATACTGGCTGATTAGGAAGTTATATTGGAAAACCAGTGGTTCCAGTCGTTGTCTTGAATAAATCATTACATCTACCACAGCTTATTTTGGGAGCTTCAACTCTGCATTTTGTTTCTTGGTTTGATTCCTATACAAAACCAGCCCATGGCAAACAATCTCCCTTGGTCTCTTGCCTTGAACACCCTACAGGGTCATCACAAATTGGCTGGGACTCGATGGCCCTTTCCACCACAGTGTTTTGCCATGTGTCAAATGTTGGGGTTTAATCACCTTTATGCTGTTTTATGCTTTGACCAGGGCTGATTCTGCACTTACTTAGTTTTTAGTTTTTAGTTTTTAGTTAATCCTGCTGAATTCAGCTCAGTTTGAACCCTGGTCTTTCAGAAAGCCTTCTGCACTTGATTGGGAGAGAAGCCTTTCATCTGGGAACCAGGAATACTTTGAACTGATGCCCTGGCCAATCAGGGAAGACTGCTTTTTTATGTTGGCATTGCAGGCATGGAGCAGGAAGTTAATTCGCATCTATATTCTATACTAAAGTATCTATACTTATTCTGCTGGCTTTCAAAGATGATTTTTCAAATATGGTGACATATCCATTCCTGGATATCATGGGGGAGAGCCTTAGACCACCTTTATAAACATGTAGGAGAGCCAGCCAGTAGGTTGGACCTGGGCACCCCCCAGAATTAGAGCTCATCTCCAGATTACAGAGAGCAATTCCCGAAGAGAAAATGTCTGCTTTGGAGGATGGACTCTATGGCATTGTGCCCCACTGTGGTCCCTGTCATTCCTAGGCTCCACCCCCAAATCTCTAGGATGAGGTGACCAAACTGTGCCATTCTAGATGCCCATAGATAGCCACAGTTTAGCTGCCTCTGCTCCAGGAGTTTTCCAACCTGGGTCGAGGCTGTACTTTGCTTTTTATCCTCCCACAGCCCGAATAAACCCCTCCCCTCCGCAGTGTATTCGATTTCCATTTTAATTTTGTGCACTTTAAATTTTCCCTCTGCAATATCCATGATTGATCCATGGTGACCCTACCTTTCCCCCGCGAAATCCAGGAGCGGATATAAGTCGCTTTATTTGAGGAATCCGCTTTGAGAGCCCCCAGTATCAAGTATAGATGTTCTGTGTTTTGCGGATTAACTTCCTGCTCCATGCCTGCAGCGCTGACGTAGCAAAGCAGTCTTCCCTGTTTGGCCAGGGCATCAATTCAAAGACTTTCTGGTTGCAAGACTTCCCTCCCAAGACTTATTTTTGCCCTAATTTGGGGATCTCCAGAAGCCCACACTTCTCTCAGAAGAAATTTGACTCTGGGATTTATTTCCCCCTCCTCTGCTGTCTCCAATCCTCTCCTGCCCCCTTGTTTAGGAAAAGAAAGGAAGAGCCTCCTGCTGTACTTCAATCTCCTCCCCCCTCTGAGCTTTCCCAATCAAGTGCAGAACACTATATATTTCGATTGTGGGGTGGAACAGAGGAAGACCCAAGTTCAAATTGATCAGGATCTACAATGGAAAAAACAAAGTGCAGAATCAGCCCTAGATCCAGCAACTCACTCTTCACCCCCTGGGGTTGCCAATCCCCATTTGGGGGCCTGAGGATCCCCTGATTTGGTACCTTTCCCCCTGTTTTAGGAGTTTAAGAAATCAGGGGAAATCCCCTCTTCCCCCCAAAAACAAGCAAGAAGCTTGAAAAAGTGATATTTCTATATCACAAAGAAGTGCTGCAGGGACGTCAGAGATGGGGGGCACTCTTGTTTTGGGTCACAACTCCATGGTAAGAAGCTAATTCTACTATAGAGTGCCCCCCCCCCCCGATTCACTGAAATCCCTAGATGACTTCCTGGTGATATGCTGCTTTCCCCCCAGGTGTCTTCCCTCCCTGCTCCTGCTAAGTTCTCTCCATCCCCCATGGGCTGGTCCGATGAACCTAGCAACCCAAATCCCCTGCCAGGAGTCAAGTGGGACCTGGCCACCCTAGACAGAGGGCTTTCCTAAAGGAATTTGTTAATACTGGGAATGGTGCTACGCAAAATGAACAGCATCAGAGCCAGGAAACAACCGAGAACTTCTCAATGTGAACTTTGCCGCATGCTTTAGACCTCAAGAGCCCGAAACCTATTCTGAGGAATTTAATCACCTTTTCCTGTGATGGAAAATTGGTGCCCTTCACCCTCCTGCTTTGCTCTTTTCTTAAAGGTGTGCAGAGGCACTTTTAATGTGTGATAATGGAGTTCCAATTTAGAAAATCAATAAGAAGTAGGCTAATGGGCAGTCTGGCATGGATTGTTTTGCCAGCTCTAAAACAGTCCTCCCAAAATGTGAGTCAGAACAGACACCGAGTTGAGCCTCAGTGACCATTTGCTTACCTACTGCTTTGCTAAGATAAGATATGGCATGCCCTGATACCTTCTTGATGCCCGGCCAGAAAGACAACAGCCTCCCTGGTAGGGATGCCAGTCTCCAGGTGGGACCTGGGGATTCACCAGAATTATAGTTCATTTATGACGACTACAGCACCTTTTCTCATCCTGTTGAGAAACCCATGAAACATTCTTCAGCCTTCGAGCAACCCTGGAAGTCAGCAGGCCACACCTCCTGGCCACGCCCCTGGAAGTCACATCACCAGAAGTGACATCGCTCAGGCATTCCCACTGGATATGACATCATGCTCTGTTGTGCCCCCCATACCAGAATAAGCCTGGGGCAGGCATCCACTGCTTTATCGCTCCCTGCCACACACCCCCAACAAAATTATTTCTCTGGACTCTGGCCACTACCATGTGTGATGAACCCTGGCCAACAAGGGTTTTTATGGCTCACGGCCCCTCCCCTTTCTACCCCCTCCAGGGTCATCACTGTCCATTTTAGAAGAGGGGTTAACATAATTATATATGGTCATATCACCCAATACATTTAAAAATTTTTTAATAAAAATCATAAAAAAATAACTCCTGGCCAATCAGAGAAACCCTTTCAGGGCAGTCGAGAAATCCCAGGATTTCACAAAAACCCTGTTGAGGAAGCCTGGACTATACAGATCAATTCTCCTGCAGAAAATGGACACTGTAGAGCAGGGGTAGTCAAACTGCGGCCCTCCAGATGTCCATGGACTACAATTCCCAGGAGCCCCTGCCAGCATTCGCTGGCAGGGGCTCCTGGGAATTGTAGTCCATGGACATCTGGAGGGCCGCAGTTTGACTACCCCTGCTGTAGAGGGTGAAACCTCTGGCACTGAACACCACTGAAGTCTTTCCCCTCCCCTAAATTTCCAAGAATTTTCCCAGCCTGGATCTGGCAACCAAACACCCTCTTCCCACCTCCCTCTACGAGATTTCTAGTGAGGAGAATGGATTGTGGTTTGAATTGTTTTTTCCGCTGTATCTCTCTTTTGGTTTGTGACTATGGATTTATGTGGTTTTATGTCTGGGATTTTAATGGGGTTTTTATTGGGGTTTTATTGTGGACCGTTGTACCCCGCAAGGAGCCAGTTTGGGAGTGGTGGGTAATAAATTGAAATAATAATAATAATACCCCCTGATCCCCAGCCCATGGCCAGACCTGCCAACCTCGGCTTTTTCACTGCTCATCTGCTGTTGTTCACAGTTCAGAAGTTATAGTCTAAGTCTCTGTCCCTTGTGGTCTTAGTGTCTTTTTCCTTGTCCTTGTCCTTCTATTCTTGCCTGGCTCCTCAATGGCATCAACGGCTGACACATGTTAGTCTGAGCTGCATTTAGCAGCAGTGGAAATTTCAAAAATGTCTGTCCAAATTTTTAGCACTCCCCATAGAGAGCTTGTTCTGCAGAGCGGGTTGAACCATTCTTATCCCGTTAAATCAGAATTCATGATAAATTATTCTAAATAAATATTGAACACGGTCCTATGCATGTTTACTTAGAACTAAGTCCCAGTGAGTTCAGCGGGGCCTGTCCAGGAGAGAGACACACATACAAAGAAAGACTGTCCAGCACAAACGTTACGCTGATTTAAAGGAAAAAAAAGTGGAACATAGTGCCACACCATTGTGTAATGTTGTGTTCCAGCTTTTTTCTCATCAGGAGAGTGAGGGACCGAGGCAGCCAGCCCAAGAGGCAAAGAAGGGAAGAGGCCGAGGGCCCAGCTGTCCAGTGGGTCACATGATGCTTGGTTAAAGAGCAATCTAATCTGGAGAACTGGGTTTGATTACCCACTGCTCCACAAACAGCCAGCTAGTCACCTTGGGCTAGTCACAGTTCTCTTATAGTGTTCTCACAGAGTAGTTCTCTCAGAGCATTCTCAGCCCCACTAACTTCTGTCTGTGGTGGGGAAAGGCAGGGAAGGCAATTGTAAGCCACTTTGCGGCTCCTTTGGGTGGTGGAAAACGGGGTATTAAAAATCAGCTCTTCTTCTTAATCCTCACTGCATACACAAAATTCAAAGGATGCTATAGTTCGGGAGACTGTGGAAAACGGGATGACTGCTCAAAACATCTGAAAATGGTACTTTTTGTCCTCTGACAACATGCACTTAATTCAGTTCCTCCTATTTAGCTTTCTCTGCAAATTCAACAGTGCCATCCTAAGAGGACTTTCCTCCAAGTAAGTCCCACTGAATACGCTTGGAAAGAATTGTGAGTAGACCTGCTGAGGAGGTGTAGTGGTTAAGAGTAGTGGATTCTAATCTGAAGAGTCAGGTTTGATTCCGTGCTCTCCCGCATGCAGCCAGCTGGGTGACCTTGGGCTCAACACAGCACTGATAAAGCTGTTCTGACTGAGCAGTAATATCAGGGCTCTCTCAGCCTCACCCACCTCACAGGGCGTCTGTTGTGGGGAGAGGAAAGGGAAGGTTACTGTAAGCCGCTTTGAGCCTCCTTCAGGCAGAGAAAAGCGGCATATAAGAACCAACTCTTCTTCTTCTTCAGTAATATCAGGGCTCTCTCAGTCTCTCCTCCCTCACAGGGTGTCTGTTGTGGGGAGAGGAAAGGGAAGGCAAGTGTAAGCTGCTTTGAGACTCCTTTGGGTAGAGAGAAAAGCGGCATATAAGAACCAATTCTTCTATTTTTCGACTAGATTTTGCCAAAGGCAACAGCATAGTCTGGCTCATTTGCCTGGCTCCATTGCTGTGTGGATTGTGAAGTCCTTCTTTGCCAAGATCGCAGCAGAGAATTTAGAGAGTTCTACAGATGCAGAAGCAAGTTTTATTCTCAATGGATGCTCCAGCTGGAACCAAGCTCTTGAAGAATCCCACTGGAACGAAAAGAGCTCTCACCATCTTCACTGAGTGAAATACTGTCTAATGAATGAGAAAGTATGTTGCTGAGATCCCTAGGAAGGAATCAAGATTGCTGCAAGAAGAGGCACAAGAAGAACCAGGCATCGTGGTGTGTTCTGTGGATCAGACATGTGGGGCATGCCAAAGAAGATGGGAGCACGCTGAATTTGGGGAGGAACACTTTGGAGGAAAGTTTGGCCTGCCCTTAAAAAGGGACTCACATGGAGAGACAAATGGCTGAGTGACACGATCCAAAATGAGCTAATTGAGATTTTGGCTTACAGCCTCCAATGTGACATCACCATATAGCTGGAACAGAATCCCTTTAATAAACTAATGGCGGACAGGACAACAGAGACAAGCAGTGTACATTGTGCCCGTGAAACTTCTTTTTAATTCAGATTCAGAGGGGATTTTCAGAAGAAATCACTTTTCAAATTAAATCATAGACTCATAGAATCATAGAGTTGGAAGGGGCCATACAGGCCATCTAGTCCAACCCCCTGCTCAACGCAGGATCAGCCCAAAGCATCCTAAAGAACTGAGAGTATTCAAGTCTTTAGCAGTTTGATCCCAGTTTTTGATCGAAAAGGAGAGGAGGAAGACAAAAAGAGGAGGAATAGGAGAAGATGAGGAACAAGAGGAAGAAGAGGAAGAGGAAGAAGAGGGATTTGAAAAAGAAGACGGAGAAGTTTTTTTATATGCCACATTTCACTACCTGAAGGAATTCCAAAGGTGGGGCTGAGAGAGCTCTGAGAGAACTTTTCTGCAAGGACAGCTCTAAGAGAACTGTGACTAGCCCAAAGTCATCCAGCTAGCTGCATGTGGAGGAGGACTTGGAAATCCAACCTGGACCGAGCAGTAATATCAGGGCTCTCTCAGTCTCACCTACCCCACAGGGTGTCAGTTGTGGGGAAAGGAAAGGGAAGGTGATTGTAAGCCACTTGGTCATGCTGATCCTCCTCTCAAACTGGTCAGTAATGGGCCTGGAGGGGAGGGTTCCTGGGTGGGCATTTGCACAGCTCTGCTTCCCAACCATATTCTGTGTGATTGTGCCTCTTCTGGGGTTTCTCGGAACCTGAAGAATGTTTCAGGGGTTTCTCAACAATAAAAAAGTTCAGAAAGGTTAGTGTAGACATGGCCTAAATCCTCTTAATGGGGATCATGCACCATGCCGATAACAGGAAGGCGATAATGCTTTGTAGAATGAGATCCAAGTGTTGAGAATTCGAAGTACTTAGAGTGAGAGGGTGCAGGAGGGCATGCGTATCTGTGCGGGTACATGTGAGATTATAATTACCTCTAGCCTGTGAAAACGACTCTAAAACAGTCAAATTCCACTTGGAGGATGGAAAAAGCTAAATATACAAGCCTTTATCTCCAGGAATCAGAGAATACCACCGCAAATCCAAAAACAGTACCCTTAGGCTTCAGTGTAATGAAAAAAAGAAACCAACACATAATTCTCCAACTTTTTAAGTTACCAAAAGTTAGTCACTGTAAAACAAGTACAGGAGTCTGAAACAGCATCCACACTATCAGGCCATCCCATCCTCTCTGGCCCTTTCAGAATCTACTCCCTGTGGCAAAAGGACACTTCAGCAAGTCATCTGTGTAAAATGACAGTTCTGAAGAGTAAATGTTTACATTGTACTTTGTTAACACAAACTATATTCACAGCAGGGAAAAGCTTCCCATCCAAATCTTTCCCATTAGCCTTTCAGGCTGCCTGGATGTGTTAGGAACAGAACTAATGCAACAATAGTATTGTTTCCTGTGGTCTGAGTACTCGTGAGCGACAGATAGCTGGAAAATTATTAGTCACCTTCTAGGAGGTTGCTGCCAGGGAAGATGGAAGAGGGCTCTAAAGGCAGAACTTGAACTTCATGGTATGATTTATAATATATAGGACTAGGGGGCAAGCCTGTTGCATTCAGGAATACAATGAGCGCTAGATTGGGGGAGTGGGGTGGAAGAACTCTGTAGATGGCCGCCCCCTCCCCCCAGGACCTGGAAAGGCTGCAGGCAGCTGTTAGGGAGCTCACCGGCAGGGGCAGCTCTCACGCGGCAGGGATCTGCAGCCTCCGAGCCTCAGAGGGAAGTGGAAGGAGGAGGGGGGCGGTCAGGGGTGGGGGACAGAAAGTGATTGGCTGGCTGTTGGACAGACAGGCAAGCCGGTTGGAGGAGGAGGCACTAAAGGGCTGGACAGCTGCCCTGAGTGGGTGTTAATTGCTGAGTGGCACTTAAGCCATAAGACACACTCCTACCCCCAGGCCTTACCAGAAATATTAAGTGGAACAATCTGACTTGGATGCTGACAATCAGATTTGAAGAGTGTTTGTGTGTGTGGAGGTCTAAATGCCTGGGGAGACCAATTTGGACCAGGGGCACAGACAAAAAAGGGGCTTCACCCTCTCCCCTCCCAATTTCTTCACCCAAAAATGGTCCCTATATATCCCTTGGAGTTGGGTGTGTCGAAGCTGCCCCCACATTCAGACATTTAAAAATGTCCAGGGTTTAATCTGATGAAGAATCAACTGAGAGACAGAAATGGAAGAGTGAGTAGACAACTATCCCTCTAATAATTCATCTTTTGGAGAGGGAGGGAAGGGGGAGCTTAAGCTGGAGCTGTGAACTCCTCATGAGGGACTTCTGGCTTGGGACCTGGGCCAGCGGCTGTTTGTTTGTTTGTTTATGTGCTTACTTAGCTGCTACACTTAAACTAAGGCGACCAGATTTTAACATTGAACACCATTGACCGGGGGGGTTCTTGATTAAAATTTGGTCTATATGGAGCAACAAAAATTTTCATAGAACGCATAGAATGCAAAAATAGTATTGTAATATATATTTTTTACATAAGTACAATTTGCCAGGTGTCCCCAGATGTCCCTCCAACAGTGAGACAATCTGGTCACCTTAACTTAAACCCAACCATTGTCCTCAGTGGGGATGCGGAGCGGCTTGCAATGATTGCCTCTCCTCCATTTTACCCTCACAGCAGCTTTGTGAGGTAAGGCATTCATTCATTCATTCATTCATTCATTCATTCATTCATCATTGTAGTTTTATACCGCCACTCCCAGAAACTGGCTTGGGGCAGTTCACAAAGCAAGAAAAATACAACAATCTCAGTTTAAAATGTCCCATTAAAACAACAACACGTACAAATACAAAATGGCGGTATACTAAACATCCTAAAAAGATCTTGCCCCACACTCCAGGCATCGGCCTCAATGTAGATGAATATAACCAGATGGGAAGGTAGAATCAGGCTCTTGGCACAGTCTAGCACTGTAGTAGGAACCGGGGAGGGGGAGGGGAGGACTGAGTTAGACTGAGGGTGTGTGAGGATTCAAACCCAAGTCTTCTGGATTACCTTGGGACAGTTACAGTTCTCTCAGAGCTCTCTCAACCCCACAGCAACAGAGGGAAGGTAAACCATCTACTTCAGGGGGTGCCTGTCGTGGGGAGAGGAAGGAACGATGATTGAGACTCCTTTGGGTAGTAAAAAGCAAGGTGCAAAAAAAAAAAACAACCCAGTTCTTTTTCTTCTGAATTATACACCAGCACTCTTAGGGCCATTCCGCACAACGGGCACTGTCGCTAAATCTGAGCGCTATTGAAAAGCGCTGCAAGCAAAAGCGGCAGGTCTCGGTAACGCACACAGCCAGTTAAATAGAAAAAAAGGCTCTCCCACTAGCGCTGCTATCGTAACACACAAGTTTCTGGTCTCACCAAAATCAAAACAAAGGAGGCAATATTTTTCCGTGCTTCCTCCCTCCCCTGGCCGTCAATCAAACAGAGCAGCCAATTAACTGTTGTGTTCATGTTTCCCTTTTAAAACTGTTTTTTAAAAACATGAAAACACCAGTAGCAACGCATATTTGTTCATTCGATGTATCAGAAAGACCTTTTTCGCTGGCTTAGGAGCTGGCGCTTATTCGTTTACATGCTCTGAAAGTTAAAAAAAAAAACAACTCCTCCCAGTGTTATTTCTGGCTGAAATTACGGGCAGTATCGAACAGGGGGCTATATTGTGCTTGGAAACTTTACAGACAATTGCTTGTGGAGGGATTTCAGCCAAAGTAGCATAGTTTATTTGTTGCTTTTGCCGGTTTAAGGGGGGAAAATGGCGATTGCAATGTTGGAAGCTCGGGTGCAAGAGATTATGGAGGGACATGCTTGCTACCGCTATACTGAGAATGTACATGTCTTTTTCAGATGTGTTGCAGGTTGTTCTCAAGAGTCTAGCGGTTTTCTTAGGGGGAATCCACTTTTGTTCTTAATAGATGTTGTCATCCACTTTTGTGGATTCCCTGAAAATCGCTACAACAAAGCGATTTTTGCGGGAGTGTTGCAGGAGTGTTGTAGATTGTGTATGACGTCATGAATAACGAAGAATAAATAGCGTTACACAATGGTAACACTTCAGCAACATTAACGCTGTGCGGAATGGCCCTTACTATACCATGGTGGCTGTCACTCCAATGGTAATAATAAACACACCACTTATACTTACATTCCACATTCCAGAAACCTGCTTGAGTTAGCTCAGAATGAAAAAGCATTCTTTTCTTTTTAAATCACAAGATGCCAGCGTATGGAATTGCCAGGGTGAAGCCTGTAGATATACTAGAAAAAAAGTGGCAGGTGGCAGAGATCTGTTCCCCTTCTGAAAATGCCTGCTTTTTGGGGTGGACTCCATAGCCTTCTACCTCTCTGAGATCCCTCCCCAGCCCCCCAGCACCTGAAACTGCTTTCTTGAGGATTCTGTGTGCACACGCTAATGGCATTGCTATCAGGTTGAATTAAAAGCCTACCATCATATGGAAGAAGAAGATGATGAAGAAGAAGAAGAAGAAGAAGATGAAGATGAAGATGAAGAAGAAGAAGAAGAAGAAGAAGAAGAAGAAGATGAAGATGAAGATGAAGATGAAGATGAAGATGAAGATGAAGATGAAGATGAAGATGAAGATGAAGATGAAGAGCTGGTCTTTATATCCCGTTTTCCACTACCCGATGGAGTCTCACAGTGGCTTACAATTGCCTCCCCTTCCTCTCCCCACAACAGACACCCTGTGAGGTAGGTAAGGCTGAGAGAGGTTCTGACAGGACTGCTTGGTTAGGACAGCACTATCAGGACTGTGACCATCCCAAGGTCACCCAGCAGGCTGCATGTGGAGGAGCAGGGAATCAAACCCAGCTTGCCAGATTAGAAGGTGCCATGCTTAACCACTACACCACACTGGGTCTCCAGGTGGGTAGGAAGAGGTGAGTAGGTGGGTGGGACCAGGGGCCATTATTCACACGTTGAATACTGCACTTCCAATGCTCTTTAGAAGTAGATATTCCTGTTCCACACGTTAAAATCCAGCTGCAAAAGCACACTGAAAGTGCATTATCTGACGTGTGCATAATGGGCCCTGGTTGTACAGGTTCTTGCCCCTACATTACTGCTCTTGCTGTCTTTCCCTGCTCCTCGAAATGGCAATATCACCTCCTCTTCTGAATTTCTGCTAAACATGCATTTGAATAGCTATTCACAGTTAGAAAAGGCATTTTGTTTATGGAGGAGGGAGCAGGAAACAGTGGGGTTTCTCCAAGGGAATATTCACAGCCCTTGAGCACAGCAGGGACAGAATTTGAGCTTCTTCCTTCACCACAGAGGAAACAAAATAAATTTAAGGCAGGCCAGCAGCTTTGAGGGACATTTGAGGACAATGCCCTACAATATGTCATGGCCCACTTTTGAATCCCCATCTTTCATATTTAAAAAGTTTATCTCCCTTTTTGTTTCACATTCATTCATTCATTCATTCATTCATTCATTCATTCATTCAATTTCTTGCATTTTTATACTGCCCCCCCCCCTTTTCAGCTCAGGGCAGTTTGCAGAGAACATGAGGTCTAATGACAAATACATTAATTCAGTAACTACATCAATCAACAATAGCATAGCATAACATCAGTCAGCATCAACATATTTAATGTTTCGACTATAACTCCGCAGATGGGTCAGGTTGGGATTACCCCATGATGAGTCTGGTGGGCATATCTGCACAGGAGGGGGTTCTGGAGGACCCAATAGTTGTTGTCATCTAGCCTCAACCAAGTACTTGGCAGAAGAGCTCCATTTTGCAGGCCTTGTGGAACTGTGCTAACTCCCAGGTATGCACTTCTGGTCCCAATTGTCCGGGGTGAACGGAGGAGGGGTGGCTGCAAGATGGCTGGAGAGGAGTCAATTAACTCCTTCCAATCAAATTCATTTTCTTCCCCTTGTTCCCATCACCCCTTCTCTCTTAGGCGCTCTGCTTCTCTCATTGGTTTATTGCCTCTTTAAGGCCTCAATGACAAACATAAGAACGTTAGAGAGAAAACTGGAATGAGAGTTGTACTGTCTTGGGAGTGCCTGGCCTGCCATCCTCCAGGTGGGGCCTGGCATTCGCCCCAAATCTCAATTGCTCTCCAGACAGATCAGTTTCCCTAGAGATCAATGGAAGCTTTGGTAGGTGGACTCTGAGACATTCTGCCCCTGCTGAGTCCCCTCCCCAGACTCTGCTTTCCCCAGTCTGCATTCTGAAGTCTCCAAGAATTTCGCAATCCATGGTTTGCAACTCTGGATGTTGCAGAAGGGACAGCATGTGAACAGGTTTGGTCATGTCAATAGCCGGACACAGCCTGTTTAGTCCATTTGAACTCTAGGGGGAGCTGTTGTGCATTCTGTCTACTCAACCTTACTGAGAAATTTTTAAACAGAGGCTGGATAGCGATCTGGGGGAGAGGCTGATTCTGTGAAGGCTCAAGGGGGCGGCAGGTGACATTGGATGAGCGATTGGGATTTGAGTGTCCTGCATATTTCAGGGGGTTGGACTAGATGACCCAGGATGTCCCTTCCAACTATGATTCTATGATTCTATGAGTCTTGATTTTGTTTTTCCTTTAACATTTCTTGTGCTTCCTCTCTGCCTGTAAGTAAATTCATGTATCCTGAAGGCATTTCCAGGTAACAGAGATCAGTTCCCGAGAAGCAAATGGAAGCTTTGGAAGGTGCTATAATGCTATGACATTATGCCCCACTGAAGTTTTCCCCTTCCCCAAGCCGCACCTTCCTCAGGCTCCCCAAATCTCCAGGTATTTCCCAATCTAGAACTAGAAACCCTACTTGAAAACAACTCTGCCGGTGTAGGCTGGGATCATTTCTTTCAACTCAGCTAATGGGGGAGGGGAGTCGAAGAGCAACTCTGTCTATGACAATGGTGTATCTAGGGCAGGGCTTCCCAACCAGGGGTCCACGAACTCCTGAGGGTTCACAGGAGCTCCAAAAGGGGTCTGCAGCCTTTCCCCACCTGCCTTAATGGACTTTGGCTACAAGCGAGGGAACTAGCTGCCCCTGCCCAGAGGGCTCAGTGGTATGCCAGATGTGTAAAAATCAAGGGGTGGGAGTCACTTGTGGCATGGTATGTGGGCTCCTCGTGAGAAGGAAGGACTCCCTGGAGAAGAGCCTAATGCTGGGAGCGATTGAGGGCAAAAGAAGAAGGGGACGACAGAGAATGAGGTGGCTGGATGGAGTCACTGAAGCAGTTGGTGCAAACTTAAATGGACTCCGGGGAATGGTAGAGGACAGGAAGGCCTGGAGGATCATTGTTCATGGGGTCGCGATGGGTCAGACACGACTTCGCACCTAACAACAACAACAACAATGTGGGCTCCAGGCTGTGTTCTCAGCTCCTTCCCTTATTTCTGGTCTATATAAGGTGGAGCTACTGTAGTAGTAGTAGAGGCAGAGGAGAGAGCAAAAAGACTGTGAAGGGTGCAGGTGGTGATGCCACTTTTCGTGGCATGCAGGGAGGTGTGGCCAGCTGACATCACTTCCAGGGGTCCTTGATGCCTGAAAATGTATTTCAGGGGCTCCTAGAATCATAGAAATATAGAGTTGGAAGGGACCTCCTGGGTTATCTAGTCCAATCCCCAGCACTATGCAGGACACTCCCAACCCTATCGCTCATCCACTGTAACCTGCCACCCCCTTGAGCCTTCACAGAATCAGCCTCTCCGTCAGATGGCTATCCTGCCTCTGTTTAAAAATTTCCAAAGATGGAGAACCCACCACCTCCAGAGGAAGCCTGTTCCACTGAGAAACCGCTCTAACTGTCAGGAACTTCTTCTGAATGTTTAGACGGAATTTCTTTTGTATTAATTTCACCCCATTGGTTCTGGTCCATCCCTCTGGGGCAAGAGAGAACAACTCTGCTCCATCCTCTACAATGTCTACATGGCACCCTCTTAAATACTTGAAGATGGTTATCAGATCCCCTCCCAGTCATCTCTCCAGGCTAATACTTGGTTTATTCAAACTTGGTTGGTCTTAAAGGTGCCCCTCTCAAGTTGTCTCTTCTCCAGGCTAAACAGACCAAGCCCCCCCCCCCAACATTTCTAAAAGACAGACTTCTGTCTGTCTGCGCCTCCCCTCCCCTCCCCCCCCCCCGCGGTGCTGGCTGCATCGGGCACTAATGGCTGCTTTGGACGCCAAAGCACCCAACCAGGGAGGTATGTGTGCTGAAAGGCACAAGAAGTCTCCAAAGAAGCCAATCAGAAAATATCAGGAAGTGACTACTCTAACTATGCTAAATACACATCTCCTGCCCCCTGCAGGATGTTCTTATTTTTCTTTTGAATCATGCACATTACAAATCTTGCATATTCTAGCATGGATACCCAGATGAGGCTGAGACAAGGTAACCATTAGAGGCCTCCGTGTTCTTCCTCCAGGTTTCCATAACACCTTTTAAGAGATATCAGTCTTCCAAGATTACTGGTCGGAGCTAGGGGCTGCTAAGAAAGGCTCTCTCTCTTTAAAGCAGTGGTTCTCAACCTTCCTAATGCCGCGACCCTTTATTCCAGTTCCTCATGTTGTGGCCACCCCCAGCCATAAAATGATGCAAGGGTTCTTTCACAGAAATTAAACCAAAACTGACCAATGGCATGAAGATCATGAAGTAGCACAACAACAAAAATTGAGTCCCATTTCTGTTATGACGGGCTATGAAATCTTTAAGTTCTACTTAAAAACATCAGAGGCTAAAGTGTAGCAAACTTCCCATTTCTGCCGGGTTATCTCATGGGGGAGATTTTCCCGTCCTTATCAACAGCCGTTATAAATATTCTGCTTCTAACATGGCTTGTTGTAGATGCCCTTATATTTTTCACTCCCACCACCTTTCCAAAGACAAAACGACACAAATGAAAGGCGGAGCTTTGCTTGTTGGAAGTCTGACAAAAGCAGCCAGTAGCACACTTTTGGAAAACATCTGCTGAGGAGCTTTGGCAGAGTGTGGTCGTTCAAAAGGTATGGCTTTTTCTTCCTCTTCTGCTTACGCCTAGAGATTTGTGGTTATGATGCTGAATCTATCTTATCAGAGCCCTACTTAATAAGCATTTACAACTTATCGAGCGATATGCTTTTGTTAGGAGCAAAATAGTCTGCCAACGGGCTTCCCTCTATAATGTTTTGTAACTTCTGGGTGCTATCCCTGATTTTTTAAAAATAATAGCAATCATTATTGCCCCGATGTCTTCTGAGATTAAGACTTGGCATTCTTTTTCATTCCAGAGATCAAACGCTTTGTCACACACAAGCAAACTGTTCTTAGTCTAATGCCACAAACAGACTTCCTGCAGGGTGGCAAAATCAGCATCCTTTAAGTTAGACATATGAACGCAGATTTCATGTCTGTAATGCAAAACGTAAATGTCATGCATTGTAATGATTAAACCTGGGAAATCAAAACATCAATTTAGAAAAAAAATGTATCATGCAATTGTCTAAACTAGGAACTAGTAAGACTGGCGTTATAAAAAACGGACTCTTGAGTTCTTGCTAGAAGGTTTGGTGCTGCTAATCTGCCCATTCATAAAACTTTTTTTCCCCTCAATTCTCCATAAAAACATTTATCCTTCTAAATAATTCATTTGTATGATGAACTTGGTTTAATCTTTCAGAGATTTGGATGAATAATAAATAGTGTTTCTACGCAACTCAACTGAACCACTATCCGTAGTTTCTTTATTGGATGTTAAGGCTGTTACATAAACTGGTCAGTCTAGTCAATAGCTACTAGAGGGGAAAAGAAGACAAATCTGTCCTCATGGAGGCTGTTGTTTTTCTCGCTGGCACTTACAGGCAGTTTCAGAGGTGGCTGTGTTGGTCTAGAGGGGCTAGATTCACATCCTGGGTCCTTTCCACACACGTTGGTTAATGCACTTTCATTGCACTTTTAGAAGTAGATTTTCCTGTTCCGCACAGGGAAATCCAGATGTAAAAGAACACTGAAAGCGTATTATCCCATGTGTGCAGAATGGGCCCAGGAATACCTTAAAGACTAGCTAAATTTCCAGGTGTGGACAAATTGTGGCTCTCCATGGACTACAATTCCCATGACCCATGCAGGGAACAGCTTATGGGAATTGTAGTCCATGGACATCTGGAGAGCCACAATTTGGTATAATTACGTTTTAAAGAGAGCACTGACTGTTGAAAGCTTACCCTTAGGAAACTTAGCTGGTCTTTAAGGGACTGCTGGACTCCAATCTTTATCTCATATAGTTACTCTCCATCAGCAGTGCACCTACCTACAGAGGTGTAAGAAAAAGGCTTTGCAGAAAATCCCCTGATCCACTTTATGAATATCCACAAGGAACTGTAGGACATAAAGACACGTTCTGCAAGCAAGATTTGAGAGCCAGCTTGGTGTCGTGGTTAAGAGTGGCAGTTTCTAATCTGGAGAACCAGGTTTGATTCTTCACCCCTCCACATGCAGCCAGCTGGGAGACCTTGGTCCAGTCACAGTTTTCCCAGAGTTCTCTCAGCCCCACCTATCTTACAGGGGGTCCGCTGTTGGGAGAGGAAGGCTGTCAGCTGCTTTGAGACTCCCTTGAGTAGTAAAAAGCCGGGCACAAAATCCCAGTTCTTCTCTTTTTCAATACCAAAGGGCTTCTTTGCCTGTCACTCAGTACAATGCAAGGCTGTCCTGTGTCAGCAATAGCCATGATAGTCTGAGGCAGCAGAACAAGGTTTGAGTCCAGTGGCACCTTTAAGACCAACAAAGGTATCGGGAGAAGTGTGCACATGAAAGCTTATAGAATCATAGAATCCTGGGTCATCTAGGCCAACCCCCTGCACTATGCAGGACACTCACAATCCTATTGCTCATCCACTGTAACCTGCCACCGCCTTGAGCCTTCACAGAATCAGCCTCTCTGTCAGATGGCTCTCCAGCCTCTGTTTAAAAATCTCCAAAGATGGAGAACACACCACCTCCCGAGGAAGCCTGTTCCCCTGAGAAACCGCTCTAACTGTCAGGAACTTCTTCCTGAGGTTTTTATGGAATTTCTTTTGAATTAATTTCATCCCATTGGTTCTGGTCCGTCCCTCCGGGGCAAGAGAGAACAACTCTGCTCCATCCTCTACATGGCAGCCTTTTAAATACTTGAAGATGGTTATCAGATCCCCTCTCAGGCATCTCCTCTTCAGGCTAATACCTTAAATAAACTTCATTGGTCTTAAAGGTGCTACTAGACTCAGACTTGGTTCTGTGCCAGAAGGCTGCCTCTGCTGTCCTCACATGGCAAAGGGTCAGTCACCATTCAAAAGAACCAGTGGACACAAATGGGACATAGCAGAGGTGACATGACAACAAGACTGTGAGAAATGTTTCTGTCTCACAGGATACCTTGTGGCTGACCTGAGAGCCAGTGTGGGGTGATGGTTAAGGGCAGCAGATTCTAATCTGGAGAACCAGGTTTTATTCCCCACTCCTTCTCTTGAAGCCTGCTTGGGTGACCTTGGGTTAGTCTCATTTTCTCTCAGAACTCTCTCAACCCCACTTACCTCATGAGGTGCCTGTTTTGGGGAAGGGGTGGGAAAACAAGGCTGAAAGCATCTTTGGAAAAGTGGGCTATAAAAGACTTCCTTTCTTCATTCTTCAGTAAAGAAACTTGGAAGGGACACTTCAGGGGGAAACTGCAGATTTACATCATAGTTTTGAGAGGACAATAAAATCAGAGTCCAGTGGCACCTTTAAGACCAACAAAGATTTATTCAAGGTGTGAGCTTTTGAATGCAAGCACTCTTCCTCAGACTAAGAACTTCCTGAGGAGGTGCTACAGGACTCTGATTTTATTGTGCTACTTCACAGCTACAGTTTTGAGAGTATTAGCCAAGAGCATAACAGGTTGGGACAATTTCCTCAGTCTCTTTAAGGGCTAATTTGCTTAACAAAAGGAAGAAGGCTGAGTGACTACAGTTGTTGTCCTGTCATATGTACAACAGGTGTTGCTTAACTATAGAAATGCTGTGAACAAAGCATTTTAACCCATCACAAATCACCGGTTTATTTCTTCACCAACCCTGTGTTTACAAAGCTTCCTAAATCTTCACTTCATGCAAGTGCCCAAGTAGACTCAAGAAGACTACAGAAGTGTATGCCACAATAGATATGAAACTCTTTGTGCCGCAAAAGCATTCTTGTATTTTTGTTGCCACAAACTGACACTGGGAAAGACATGGATTTAAATACAAAAATCTAGCACCTATGAATTACAAAGATTTCAGCCTGGATAGCTACTTTTAAATTTTGGGTCAGACTATTTTTTAGAATAGAAACTGGCAGCCTTTTAACTTGTCTAAAAAGTGACCCTCTTAAATTTCGATGGTTCCAGGCTATTGAACAAAAATTAGTCTCCATTGGCATCAATCTGAACTCCCTACTATCTCTGGAAGAAAAATGTATCTTCCGGATTATTAAACAGAGAATATTAGACCATGAGCAGCAGGAACTCATACCTACCCAGCCTCGAATCTGCTCACCAGCATTCTTTGGCATCATTATGCAGAGAAATATTATGCCTACATATTTGCATCTTCTTGATGTCCCACTCCTGAGAAGAGCTTTTCTCCTGGCACGAATGGATGCTTTCCCCTCAAAGGTCTTAGAGGGAAGATTCCACCGTATCCCATACCATGCGAGACTCTGTCCATGTGGTTCTGGCTGCCCTGACTCTCTCACACATTTTGTTAGATTGCCCCTTATATGAGCAGTGTCAGGATAACAGCTTTGTTGCTTTGCTGGGAAACAAGCCTTCTGTAAGTAAATCTATGACCTTGCAATTTCTGCTCTCTGACGAAGACCCAGAGGTAACCATTTTAGTTGCCAGAGTTTTAACTAAGATGCTTTTATAATATGCTGCCTACCTTGTATTTTATCTTTTATAGTTTATTTAATCATTTTAAGATCTGTTTGGTTATGTAACCCCATGGCCTATTTTATTATTTTGTTGAAATTTTAAACCCTATTTTTATATGTCTTATACATATTTTATGCCAATAAAAGATTACTGACCGACAGATTTCAGCTGATGAAAATGTGGAAAGTCAGAGAGAAGTTTTTTCTTAAAGTTCTCAAAAGTGTGCTTTTGCTTCCTTTACTGTGATTCGGTTGGTTGATTTGTTCATTCATTCATTAAGTTCTGTGGACTCATATATCTGCAGAGGGGGCCATGCCTGCAAGATATGTACATAGCTGTGGGTGTGTCAAAGGAAGGTTGACAAAGGGAGAGCCAGCTTGTTGTAGTGTTTAGGAGTGTGGACTTCTAATCTGGTGAACTGGGTTTGATCCCTCACTCTCCTACATGCAGCCAGCTTGGGCACTGATAAAGCTGCTCTGACCAGGCAGTAATATCATGGCTCTCTCAACCACACCTCCCTTGCAGGGTGTCTGTTGTGGGAAGAGGAAAGGTAAGGTAATTGTAAGCCTCTTTGAGCCTCCTTTGGGTAGAGAAAAGTGACATATAAGAACCAACTCTTCTTCCTCTTCAGTAATATCAGGGCTCTCTCATCCTCACCTCCCATACAGGGTGTCTGTTGTGGGGAGAGGAAAGGGAAGGCGAATGTAAGCCGCTTTGAGACTCCTTAGGGTTGACAAAAGTGACATATAAGAATCATCTCTTCTTCTTCTCCTAATTCATACTGCCACTCCCAAAATAGCTCATGGCAGTTCACAAAGGAGTTCCCCCACAATAAAATTCCATAATAATAATAAAATCCCCCAGTTAAAATCATTAAAAACCAAGTTACAACCACCCCCTGGCAGCAACCACTCCTTCCTACCCCTGGCTCATCAGACCTCCTGGAATAAGTAACTCAGGAAGACTATATCAAAGGGAAGCCAAGATCTCCCATATATATGGGGAGCCCAGATCTTGCTTGCTCTGGCCTCAACCAAAAACCTGTCAGAAGAACTCCGTTTTGCAATCCCTGCAAAACTGCAAAAGTTCTGCCAGAGCCTATAGCTCATTCCACCAAGTGGGGGCCAGGACCGAAAAGGCCCTGGCCCTGGCCCTGGCCCTGGTCAAGGTCAGGCAAACCTCTTTTGGGTCAGGAACCTCCAACAGATTCTTCCCCACAGAATGCAGGGGGCATAAGGAGATAGGCGGTCCCGCAGATATGAGGGGCCCACACTGCGGGTGGCCTTAAGAGTTAATACCAGAATCTTGAACTTGATCTGGGCCACAACTGGCAACCAATGAGACATTGCTATGGACTGTGTGAACTGTCCTTTGAAATTAAATAGTCCTTTTAGAATCATAGGGTTGGGAGGGGCCATACAGGCCGTCTAGTTCAGCTCCATGCTCAATGCAGGATCAGCCTAAAGTAGAGATTCCCAAAGTGGGCGGTACAGCCCCTCCCCGGGGGTGGTGCAAGGATTCAGGGAGGCAGTGAAGAATTTGGGGGCAGATGTCTGGAAGCTGTCTCGAGCTGGATGGCTCAAGTATAGTCGTCTGAAACTCTACCCCTCCAAGACAGAGGTCCTGTGGCTGGGAAGGAAGAAGGTGGGACAGGAAGTGTGTCTACCCATTCTCGCCTGGATGCAACTGAATGCTGCAGTCCAGGCCAGAAATTTGGGGGTGACTTTGGATGCCTTTCTGTCCATGGAGGCACAGGTCATGAAGATAGCCTGCCAAATGTTTTACCACATTTGTCAGGCAAGGCTACTATTGCCCTACCTGTCTTCAGAACACCTAACCAAGGTGATCCATGCAACGGTGACCCCCAGGATTGACTTCTGTAACTCGCTTTACGTGGGCCTGCCCTTGTCTCTGACCTGGAAATTGCAACTGGTGCAAAATACAGCTGTTAGGGTTTTCACAGGAACACCTTTGAGGGACCATATCCAGCCAGCGCTGAGACAGCTGTATTAGTTACTGGTTGCAAACCAGATCAGGTTCAAGGTTCTGCTTTTGACCTTCAAGGTCCTTTGTCACCTGGGACCCACATATCTGAAGGACCACCTGTTGCCCTATGTCCCCCGCAGGGCTTTTCGCTGTGCAGGTGCCAACTTACTGGTTGTTCCCGGCCCCTGAGAAGTCTGCTTGGCCTCAACTAGAGCCAGAGCCTTTTCAGTCCTGGCCCCAAATTGGTGGAACGAGCTCCCAGAAGAGCTGACAACCCTGCAGGAACTTTCTTCATTCCGCAGGGCTTGCAAGACAGAGCTCTTTCATCAGATCTACGGTTGAGGTCAGGGTATGGAAGCTCAGATGGCCCCCCCTGGAATATACTGTCACCGGGGGCACCATCGTTGCTCGTGGTTGTTGGCATGTGTAGTTCCCTTGGTGCACTGAGACACAGCAATTATTAGCTATGGGGATGGGAGATAGTTTTGCTGCTGGAATTTAATGAGAATATTTTAATGGGGATATTGTGTGCTTTATGTGGGATTTTTATCATGTAACCCGCCATGAGACGGTCTATTGCTATTGCTATTACAGGGGGAGTGAAGAATTTTGGGGCAGCAGGGGGTCAGCAGTCTGACTCTTCCTACTGCAACTTCATTTTCCTAGCGTGAGACATTCCAAGGTGGCTCGCCATTGCCTGCCTCTGGGCAGTAGTGACCCTGAATATCCTTAGTGGGCTCCCAGGCCCAACCCCAGATCTCCAGGAATTTCTTAACCCAGGGTTGGCAACTCTTCCCCAAAAGTGTCCATCTTTGGGCGGCTGGAAAAGCCTTTTCCTACTTGCTCCTGGCCATGGGATTTTACTTGTTTACTTGTTTACTTGTTTACTTGTTTACTTGTTTACTTGTTTACTTGTTTACTTGTTTACTTGTTTACTTGTTTACTTGTTTACTTGTTTACTTGTTTACTTGTTTACTTGTTTACTTGTTTATAATTTGATGTGTGTGTGTGCATGGATGGATGGATGGATGGATGGATGGATGGATGGATGGATGGATGGATGGATGGATGGATGGATGGATGGATGGATAGATGGATGGATGGATGGATGGATGGATAGATGGATAGATGGATAGATGGATAGATATTGCAAGCTGCCCTGAGGTGCACAAGAGAGAAAGGTGGCTAACAAGGTTTTCAATCACAAATGAAGTGGTGTGAGTTTAGAAAGTAGGGAGGGGCAGCATGACTATGTGCTCCTTGGGAGCTCAACATTCACTGCACACTTTTGACATGGGCACGAAACTAGCAGAACTGGCTTCTCCTGAACTCAGTCCTTCAGGGAAGATGATATGTTGAACCAGCAGCAGGGAACAAATTCTGAGTTAAGACCAACAAAACTGTATTCATGAAGAGGAAGAAGAAGAGTTGGTTTTCATATCCTGCTTTGCACAGCCTGAAGAAGTCTCAAAGCATTTTACAATCAGCTTCCCTTCCTCTCCCCCCACCAGACACTCTGAGAGGTAGGTGGGACAGAGAGAGCTCTGACAGAACTGCTCTGTGAGAACAGATCTTATGGGACTGTGACTGACTCAAAGTCACCCAGCTGGCTGCATGTGGAGGAGGAGTGGGGAATCAAACCCAACTCTCCAGATTACAGGCTGCCGCTCTTAAGCACCTCACGAAGCTGGCTCTCTAAAATGCTGATTTCTCTGTTGACATGCTTTTATGGTGTCAAGGGAAATGATCATCCAGATTTCCATGGAGATTTTTGGATCTGTGTTTGTTTGTTTTTTAAAGGGGGGAGGCGGAAAATAGAAGGGGCCATGAATTTCTACATATATTTGAGATAGTGGGGAACCTGCCTCCCTGCATCCCATCATCTCTTCTTTGGCCTGCCATTATGTACATTTTGTATACATGCAGTCGCACATGTGCAAATGCATACATGTTCTCCTGTGCAAACAGGGCAAACACAACTTGGTGTAATGGTTAGGAGCCAGCTTGGTGTAGTGATTAGGAGTGCGGTCTTGTAATCAGGCGAGCCAGGTTTGAATCTGCGCTCCCCCACATGCAGCCAGCTGGGTGACCTTGGGCTCTTCACAGCACTGATAAAACTGTTCTGACTGAGCAGTAATATCAGGGCTCTCTCAGCCTCACCTCGCTCACAGGGTGTCTGTTGTGGGGAGAGGAAAGGGAAGGCAAATGTAAGAGCCAGTTTGGTGCAAATGTAAGAGCCAGTTTGGTGTAGTGGTTAGGAGTGTGGACTTCTAATCTGGCATGCCAGGTTCGATTCTGCACTCCCCCACATGCAGCCAGCTGGGTGACCTTGGGCTCGCCATGGCACTGATAAAGCTGTTCTGACCGAGCAGTGATATCAGAGCTCTCTCAGCCTCACTTCCCTCACAGGGTTCCTGTTGTGGGGAGAGGAAAGGGAAGGTGAATGTAAGCCGCTTTGAGACTCCTTCGGGTAGAGAAAAGCGGCATATGAGAACTGAGTCTTCTTCTTCTTCAAACTGTGGGTCTCCAGATGTCCACGGACTACAATTCCCATGAGTCCCTGCCGGCAGGGCCTCATGGGAATTGTAGTCCATGGACATCTGGAGAGCCACAGTTTAGCCACCCCTGGCATATATGGATGTACATGAAAAGTTTTGTCTAGTAAAGCTTTCACGCGCACAGCACCCTTCCTCAGACTGTGTTGTGCACATGAAAGATCCCTCCTTGAAGAAAACATTTTTGGTCTTAAAGGTTCTCCGGGTCATAAACTTTGTTCTGCTGCTTCCGACCAACACGGCTCGGCCGACCGGAATTCAGCACCAGGGAGAGCGGCTTCTCTCCACTCAACCGATGTCTGCTTGCCTGGGCCTTTGTGGGTGCTTTGACAAGTCTGAAGTATGTTTCCTGAGTAGTCTGCAACATGATGAGTTTAGACACCATTTCTCATGGCCTTAATGCGCCCCTGGAACTTATTAAAAGCCTTTAAAACCTTTCTTAAAAAAAAAAAATCCTTTGCTGAGTGGAAAATTTTGAAGAAGAAAAAGAGGCCGCTCGACAACAACACGTCCTTGTGGACGGCTGTTCTTACATGTTCCACTTGTATCGATTAGAACAGCTTTTCTCAGCTTTTTTACCGGCGAGAAACCCCTGAAACATTCTTCAGGGTTCAGGAAACTCCAGAAGTGGTGCGATCGTGCAGAATATTGTCGGGAAGCAGAGCTGGGGATACACCCATCTGGGGCCCCTCTGCTTCCTGCCCCCCCAATGCCCCTCATTGGCAATTTGGGGAGGGGGTGGGTGGGTTGACATGACCATAGATCATCATATCACCCAGTAAATGTTCGACAAAGTTAACAACTATATAAAAATCACTTTACTTCCACCCATTTAAGAAACTCTTCTACAGCCATCAAGAAACCCTGGTTCCCTGGTTGAGAAAAGCCTAGATTAGAAAGAAATACTTAGAATCATAGAGCTGGGAGGGACCTCCTGGGTCATCTAGTCCAACCCCCCGCACTATGCAGGACACTCACATCCCAATCGCTCATCCACTGTAACCTGCCACCCCCTTAAAGCCTTCACAGAATCAGCCTCTCCGTCAGATGGCTATCCAGCCTGTTTAAAAATCTCCAAAGATGGAGAACCCACCACTTCCCAAGGAAGCCTGTTCCACTGAGAAACCGCTCTAACTGTCAGGAACTTATTCCGGATGTTTAGATGGAATTTCTTTTGAATTAATTTCATCCCATTGATTCTGGTCCGTCCCTCTGGGGCAAGCGAGAACAACTCTGCCCCAACCTCCATATGGCACCCTTTTAAATACTTGAAGATCAGATCCCCTCTCAGTCGTCTCCTCTCCAGGCTAAACAGACCAAGCTTGCCTAACCTTCCCAGAAGACAGACTTCTGTCTGTCTCAACACTCTAAGTAAGTGCCAATAAGTCACAGCAGGCTTCTGGCCTTCCCCGCAAGGGGCTTTCCAGGCAAGTGAGGAGTAGAGGTGGTTGGCCCCTGCACTGCCTTTGGTGGTTATTTCCCACCTGAGTGCTGTCCCTGCTTTTCTCCGGAGACCTGAGGGGTTTTTAATGCTGCTGTTACTCGAATTGCTGGGGAATGATAAATACGCTGCCACTGTCTGCTGGAGCAATGGCATGTTTTCCGTGAGTCTCAGCTAGAGGGGGGCTGCCGCAGACGAGGGTCAGGTGGGGCAAGCCGACAGATAGTTACCGTAAGTTAATTTCTCCTAATGGTGTTACTACGGAAGCGCGAGGAGCGATTCTGCCACAATGGCACCCAGTGGTGTCATTTTGAGGAGGCTGGGAAGCGATGCAATAAAGGTGCCAGAGAATGACTCGAGCTGCAGCCTTCAGAGGTGTTGTTTTGGGGCGTGTACAATTAGTCGCACACAGAGAGAGGCAGAGAGAGAGAGAGAGAGAGAGAGAGAGAGAGAGAGAGAGAGATCTGTGGTCTTTTCGGCTAGACAAAGAGAAAAACAAATTTGTTCTTTGATGCATCAGACCATCAAAGTAAAAGAGCCGTTTCTAAACTAGAGACTGGACGGTTGAAGGGAATGAAGTCATTCCACGGATGCGCATTTACTGCACCAAAATGCTGATGTCTCTGATGGCATGCTTCTATGGTGCCAGGGGAAATGGGCACCTGGGGATTTCGTGCAGAGTTTTGTGCCTGTTTCTTTAAAGGGGGGAGGGAAACTGAAGGGGCCATGATAATCTATACCTGTGCGAGGAAGCAGGGAAACTTCTAACCTCTATCCCAGGGGTAGTCAAACTGCGGCCCTCCAGATGTCCATGGACTACAATTCCCAGGAGCCCCTGCCAGCGAATGCTGGCAGGGGCTCCTGGGAATTGTAGTCCATGGACATCTGGAGGGCCGCAGTTTGACTACCCCTGCTCTATCCCATCATCTCTAATTTTGTCTGCCATTATGTCCACATCTGTAGTTTTGCATACATGGAGCTACATACACGTTCTCCTGTGCAAACAGGCAAACACAACTGCATGGAGGGATGTACACAAACATTTTATTTAGGCCCGGCCTCACTGTGTTCATTTTCGGCTTGCATATTCTAAATATAATGTTTGGTTATTGGATTTGAGGGATGCTTTAATTGGGTTTAATAGGGACACATTATCACCAGTAATGTCCCCCCCTCCTTTCTATCTACTTATGCAGTCTCAAAGAGTTAGCAATTTAGTTCTCCTAAGTGGGGGGGGGGGTAGCATTCTCACTTCCTGCTGTAGCCCACTCGGGTTGCTTTCATATATGTTGGGTAATGTTCTTTCAATGCAATTTAGCAATCATTTGCTGCTGGATTTTCAGCTGCCAACAACTGCTAAAGGGCATTGCAAATATAAAATATAAATTCCCCCCAAGAGTGTTAAGAGTGTGCAACCCAAATCTGCTCAGGGTCCCTGGCCCCAAGGAGATAAAACTGGCCTTGACCAGGGCCAGGGCTTTTTCAGCCTTGGCCCTGTACTGGTGGACTGCTCTACCTGAAGAGATCAGGGCCTTCTGGGCCTGCAAGATGGAGCTGTTCCACCAGGACTACGACTGAGAACAGGAAATAACATCACTAAGATGCTGGCCTCTGCCTAAGAACCCATCTGGCACTAAAAACCCCTCCAAACTCTGTCCAACCCTCAGAAAGGTTCAATTCAGGAGGAGGAGGAGAAGGAGGAGGTTTTTAATGGTAAAATGTTTTGGTGTTTGATTTATAGGATTGTTTTTAAGCCTGTTGTCAGTTGCTCTAAGTTGACCAGGGAAGGGCAGAGTATAAATAAAAATGTCTCTTTGTGAGCAAAGAAAACCACAGAATGTCAACTTTAAAAACATGAGATAAAACATAAGGCCAACATGCTTTGGCAGGGAAATCTGTTAGTCCTGCAGAACTCTTTTTGAAGAATTACCGCAAGACCAGCCGAGTCCCCTGACGAAGCCTGTTGGTGAACACATTGGGAATTTTGAGGCTTTCAACTGAGTTCCACATGATATATTTCTAGTAAGGCCTTGGAGGAGGAGCGTGTCTCATGGCTTAAGTGCCACTCAGGGTGGCTGTCCCACCCCAGAGTGCCTCCTCCTCCAACCGGCTTGCCTGTCTGTCCAACGGCCAGCCAATCACCTTCCATCCCCCACCCCTGACCACCCCTCCTCCTTCCAATCCCTCTGAGGCTTGGAGGCTACAGATCCCTACCATATGAGAGCTATTTGAAAGGTTGTCACTTGGAGGAGGGCAGGATGCTGTTTCTGTTGGCTGCAGAGGAGAGGATACGCAGTAATGGGTTTAAACTACAAGTACAACGATATAGGCTAGATATCAGGAAAAAAAATTTCACAGTCAGAGTAGTTCAGCAGTGGAATAGGCTGCCTAAGGAGGTGGTGAAGACTGGCAGTCTTCAAGCAAAGGTCGGATACACACTTTTCTTGGATGCTTTAGGATGCTTTGGTCTAATCCTGCTTTGAGCATGGGGTTGGACTAGATGGCCAGCATGGACCCTTCCAACTCTATGGTTCTATGATTCTATACCCTTGCAGGTGAGTTCCCTAATAGCTGCCTGCAGCCTTTCCAGGTCCTGAGGGGAGGGGGAGACCATCCACAGAGTTCTTCCACCCCCACCCCCCATCTAGCGCCCATTGAATTCCTGAAAGTTACGTGCTTGGCTCTTAGTGTATATATATATATATATATATATATATATATATATATATATATATATATATATATATATATATATATATATATATATATATACATACATACATACATACATACATACATACATACATACATACATACATACATACATACATATATATATATATATATATATATAATCATATAATCATACATAATCATATTTTGCCCCAATATTTTCAGCTTTAAAAATGCTTTGAATTTTATTTTAATTTTTAAAAATAAAAATACAGCTTATAATAAAAATTGCCTTGTGATATTGTTTATTATGTTCTCTGTTTACACCCACAATTTTTATCACTTAATAACAATCATTTAAATTCTGTTAAGATATTAGTGCAACACATTCTACCTTCCCTTGTACAAGCTATCTAGTGACAATTTTTAAAATTATAATATAGACTTCCTTTAAATCATATTCATATTTCCAAGAAAATATTTGACTACCACTTTTAACAACATCAAAAATGTTATAATTACTATTAGGTATTGTTAGATAATTTGCAATATATGGCTGTGAAAGTTGGACCATAAGGAAGACCGAGCATCAAAGAATTGAAGCTATTGAACTCTGGTGCTGGAGAAGACTCTTGCGAGGCCCTTGGACTGCAAGGCGAACAAACCGGTCAGTCCTAGAGGAGATCAGCCCTGACGGCTCCTTAGAAGGCCAGATCCTGAAGATGAAACTCAAATACTTTGGCCACCTCATGAGAAGGAAGGACTCCCTGGAGAAGAGCCTAATGCTGGGAGCGATTGAGGGCAAAAGAAGAAGGGGACGACAGAGAATGAGGTGGCTAGATGGAGTGACTGAAGCAGTAGGTGCAAACCTAAATGGACTCCGGGGAATGGTAGAGGACAGGAAGGCCTGGAGGATCATTGTCCATGGGGTCGCGATGGGTCAGACACGACTTCGCACCTAACAACAACAACAACAACAATTGTTAGATAATACATATATGTGGCATATGAAAAAATACATGTTATGAAAAGCTTGTTTTAATGAAATAACACAGTTGACCATAAGCTTCTATCTCACTGCCTTGTTGATGCCAGAATACAGGGACAGCCCTTCAGTGGCTGATCTTCTTCCTCTGGGGTCATGGACAGAAGGCAGCAATAGGAGAGAGACCATCAAGCCACCGACAACTCACTTGTGGAGTCCTACATGGAGCAGTCCTCTCTCCTATCCTATTCAACATCTTCATGTGCCCTCTTGCCCAACTGCTACAGAAGTTCGGATTAGGATGTCATCAATATGCAGATGACACCCAGCTCTTCCTCCTGATGGATGACAGCCCTGACTCTTCCCTAAAACCATTAGCCAGCTGCCTGGAAGCAGTGATGAAATGGCTCCAAGCTCAATCCTTCAAAGCGGGGGGTCCTATGGCAGTGCAGCTATCAGTGGGTCACTCCGCCAGGAACCTGGACATGATCCTGGATGCTTCCCTCTCAATGGAAGGTCATGTCACAAGAGTAGTGTGGCTGGCATTCTACCGCCTTCGCCAAGCCAAACTACTAGTGCACTACTTGGCCCCAGAACACCTAGATACAGTAATCCAGGGGTAGTCAAACTGCGGCCCTCCAGATGTCCATGGACTACAATTCCCAGGAGCCCCTGCCTGCATTTGCTCAGCAAATGCTGGCAGGGGCTCCTGGGAATTGTAGTCCATGGACATCTGGAGGGCCGCAGTTTGACTACCCCTGCAGTAATCCATGCAACGGTCACCTGTAGACTGGACTTCTGCAACTCGCTCTGCTCAGGCCTGCCCTTAACCTTGATTCAGAAACTACAGCTGGTCCAGAATGCAGTGGCTAGGGTCCTTACAGCAACGCCATGGAAGTCCCACATTTGGCCCATTCTTCAACAACTGTGCTGGCTTGCAGTCAAATTCTGGATCAGACTTAAGCTTTGGTAATCACCTTCAAGGCCATACGCAGTCAGGGCCCCATGTACCTGAAGGATCGCCTTTCTGCCTACGCCCCTCAAAGAGCTTTGCGCTCTGCCAGCTCCAAGTGGCTAGTGATCCCTGGCCCAAAAGAAGCACGCATGACATCAACCAGGGCCAGAGCCTTCTCTGTCCTGGCCCCTACCTGGTGGAATGAGCTCCTGGAGGAGATCAGGGCCCAAGCGGAACTAAAACAGTTCTACAGGTGCTGCAAAAGGGAGCTCTTCCACCAGGCATTTGGTTGAGGTCGACCGGAACCAGCAACCCCCACTGGGCCCCTGAACCTCTCTCCCAGGAATCAATATACCTGAACTGAACCATGGACCTGTTTAATTGTTATCCTGTTAAATTGTTATTTTCCGTTGTTGTTGTTGTTGTTAATACCACTGCTGTATTTCTATTTGACAAAAAATATGAGTTTGGTGTATTGTTATTTTACGTTCCATGTGAACTGTCCTGAGCTTGAGGGGAGGGTGGTTAGACAGATAGATAGATGGATGGATGGATGGATGGATGGATGGATGGATAGATGGATAGATGGATAGATGGATAGATGGATAGATGGATAGATGGATAGATGGATAGATGGATAGATGGATAGATGGATAGATGGATAGATAGACCTTTTCTTATCAAACTTTTTTTTTTTGTCTCCCTGGGCAGGCAGGCGACTTCTAATTTCACATGCACCATGAGAAGCCGAAGAAATGGTACCCTGGAAAGTTCAAAAAGTCTGTACTCCAGTATCTCTCGCAGCACAGATCTGTCATACAATGAGAGCGTAAGTGAGCTGTGAAATCGATTCTTTGCAAAGTAATGTATTTGTTGCCGGCCATGTCGAGCCTTTTGGGGATAGGCTGCCTACAAACATTTAAAAATAAAATAATAGATATTGGTAAAAATCTCTCCAGGCTCCTAAAAATGATGGTCAATGAAACTGTGATGTATGCAAAAGTGGACATAAAGTTGATTCTATGAGAATCAGCTCGATGTAGGGGTTAAAGGGCAGTGGGCTCTAATCTGGAGAATTGGGTTTGCCTTCCTGCTCTTCCACGGGCAGCTAGCTGTGTGACCCTGGGTCAATCACAGTTCTATCAGAGCTGTTCTCACAGGGTCGTTCTCTCAGAGCTCGCTCAGTCCCATCTACCACACAGGGCACTTGTGGTGGTGAGTGGAAGGGAATGGTGCTTGTAAGCTGCTTTGTGACTTCTTCAGGTAGTGAAAAGCAGGATGTAAGAAACAGGTGTACTTTTCTTCTCTCTGTTTTGGTGCTGCTTAATTTATAAGCTTCAGGACACTATATTTATTTTTGGGGTATTTTTGCCCTACTCCCCTCTTCCAAAAAACAAAACCTGACTTACAAAATCATCCCCCTGCATCTTATCCTCACAATAACCCTGCGAGGTAGTTAGGCTGAGAGGGTGATTGTCCCAGGGTTACCCAGTGACTTGTATCACTGAGTGGAAATTTGAATCTAGATCTGCCAGATTCTAGACCAGGGGTAGTCAAACTGCGGCCCTCCAGATGTCCATGGACTACAATTCCCAGGAGCTCCTGCCAGCATTCGCTGGCAGGGGCTCCTGGGAATTGTAGTCCATGGACATCTGGAGGGCCGCAGTTTGACTACCCCTGTTCTAGACCAACACTCTTAACTAATACACCACCAAGGTTCTCATACTGTGAATGAATGCTTGAATGTTTAAGAGTGGGCAGCAACACTACACTAAATTCTCCAGGGTTCTTGCGATAATACTATGCTGTTTGTGCTCTGGAAAATGAAACTGGGTCTACCTTTGCAAGTCGTGTCTTGGAAATCATGCGTGCGTTTTCAAAAGAAATGACTGCTTAATGAACATGTAATATGTTTGTTTGATTCTTTTGGAGAACTTCATCCCAATCTTTCAACCCTTGCTCCTGAAGGATTTGGTGCATTTCATTCAAGACAACTTTAAGAAGCGAGAATGTGTCTTTTTTACCAAAGATGCCAAATCGAAGTAAGCAAAGTACTTACGATAATACTGTGCTGTTTGTGCAAATATTAAGCAAATATTGACTGTCAATTTCTGCTATTATCAGCTGCAGGACTGTGAGAAGCCTAGGACTGTTTCCATGTGAGGTTAAATAGCTTGTTTGGGCATCATCATTCGGGGGGGGGACAGAACCCTGGGCTAAGATAGTAAGACACCACCCCAAACGGCCCTACATTGGCAGTCCGGGGTAGATATTTGCCACCATGTAGTACAGCGGGACACTGGAATTACAGTGAGCTAATGAGGTCTCCAGCATTAGCCTATTTCAAGATATGACAGAGCAGAGATCTTTATAGACTCCTATAAGGATTTACCCCACTACATATTTGACTGCTTACTTTATGCTCAACCCAGGGCCAAATTCCTCAGTGAGATCTTACGGGGCTCTAGCCTCCCCTCTGTTGCTGAAAAGACAATCTATCTTTTATCTGACCAGGTTGATAAAGTAACATATAAAACTGCTGTATTTGCTTTGGCTGCAAGGAAAATAAGGGCCAACGTTACAACTGCTAAGGCAGGCGCTTAATACTCCTGCATTCTGTTAGTCAAGTATGCTGGTTCAGTTCTTTGGTCTTAAAATTTTATATTTTGATACAGTGCCTTTTATTCTATTCTACTCTTTATAAATTTGTATTTCATATTTTGTAAAGGCCTATGGCTATATACAAATAAATGTATCTGTCTATCATAGACTCTTACAATTCTTGAGTAAATGTAACTGAAGCATAGAATTACACTGTTCATGTGGAATAAGCTATAGGTGTCTGGAAAGATGGGCACATTTGTCAAAAATACTTTATCGTTTATTTATTTATTTAATTATATTTTTATACCACCTTTCTATCCTACATGATGAGGAGAATTGGACTGGATGATCTTCAGACCTCTTCCAACTTTTTAAATTCTATGATTCTATGATACTCCATCTCTCTCTCTCTCTCTCTCTCTCTCTCTCTCTCTCTATCCATCCATCCATCCATCCATCCATCCCAAACCCATTGCGGGAAATAGTCTACGAAGCCACATGCTACAGCTCCATAGAAACATGAATAATAATTTTTTACAAAAAAGAGAATCTCTGCTAATCACTATCCAGATACCATTTTAGATTTTCCTAGGTGAAGCCAGGTGCTCTTAACAAATTCTGGGCTGGCCATAACTTTGCATGCATTTCAAGACACAGGCTCATACAGAGTACATTGCAGTAGCCTCGATGGAGTTCATGGCAGTTGCCAAGCAAAAGATATTTTGGGATATATCACAAGGCAATCTCCAGTCCGGCCAGTCTGTTAAGTCATGATTATATGTTAAATGGTTAACGGTGTAAATGTTCAGTCATGTTGATGCAGTCTACTGAGTTTAAATTTTGAAGCGTATTGCAACTCATATTATACTGGAGCGTGTCCACTGACCTATGCTGTGAACTGCCCTGAGTTGCAAGGGAGGGTGGTATAAAAAATGTAATAAATGAAATAAAAATGTGCCTTTTCCACCTAGCAGAGTAGGCAAACAGCTTTCCTAGTGATTGCCTTGACTCTGAACACTCATTGCATCTGTTCCTTGAGCTGTTTAGTTGAAGTCCTACATGGTTTCCAACTCTTTGTTCTATCTCACCACTTGGTTAAATAATTAAACTCCTAGTAAATAATTCCTTCTGCTGGTCTTGTGCTTATAAAAAATTGCCTAATATCCATAGCTTGCAAAGACTGGAATAAAGACCTGGGCATTTTGGAAGGGGTTGACACTTGCCTTAAGGCAGTTAAGATTGGGAAACTGCTCAGATGATGGGATCTTGAAAAACAAACAAACAGGTAGAATGATAGATGCAGCGGGTAGCTGTGTTGGTCTTCAAGCGCCTTGGTAGCGCCTTCAAGACCAACAACATTTTATTCAAAGCATGAGCTTTCATGGACATTGTATCTGAGGAAGGGTGTGTGCACAAGGACACTCATGCCTAGAATAAAAGTTTGTCGTTTTTAAAGGTGCTTCTGAACTCAAAAGTAGAATGATGTGATGGTTAACTGTGACGTCTCCTTTCGCCATCCTGCTAGCGACAACCTGTGTAAATGTGGCTACTCAAAATCTCAGCATATAGAAGGCACTCAGATTAACAACCAAGAGAAGTGGAATCACAAGAAAAACACCAAAGAACTCCCAACGGATGCCTTTGGAGACATTGAATTTGAGAACCTGGGCAAGAGAGGAAAGGTGAGTTTAAGAACCTCTTGTAACACGGAGGTCTGAGATCATTACACAAAAGGAATATAGGATTCGAAGTGGCATACTGGATGTTTAAATGTGTTGCTGCAACAGACAGGCAGTCAATTTCTAAATCCTCCCCATGGTGCAAAATCATTAAAAGAGACCATGTTAGAACCTCTGACCTGGTAAATATCTCCTCTCATAATCTCATAACAGCCTTTATATCAATTTAGTTTCAAATCACACCAATAGCTTTGCTAGCTGGATGCTACTCCCAAATGCCACTGGCTTCACATCTATGGATTTTCAGCTGCAGAGGACTTGCCACATTATAAGTTACCTTGTCCTCTATATAGAGCCCAGAACCATATTTCTTCCAACGTTTTGAGTGAGTGTGATGGAACAGACCTGCTTTTGCTTTGAAAGCCCTCTTTTGCCTTGTCCGCACCCTCTTGTAGCTGGTTGCCAACTCCAGGGGAACTGCAAAAGGGTCTCTTTGGGTAATCATCACCACCAACTGTTTGATGCACAGGTCTACCTGCTAGGAGGACCAGGACTTCCAGCTGCCACTTCAGCCCAACATGTGAGCACCCTGGGGAAAATTTAGTGCAGGGTACACCTCCCCACAATGAGCCTCTTGTAACGCAGAGTGTTAAAGCAGCTGACATGCTGTCTGAAAGCTCTGCCCATGAGGCGGGGAGTTCAATCCCAGCAGCCGGCTCAAGGTCGACTCAGCCTTCCATCCTTCCGAGGTCGGTAAAATGAGTACCCAGCTTGCTGGGGGGTAAACGGTAATGACTGGGGAAGGCACTGGCAAACCACCCCGTATTGAGTCTGCCATGAAAACGCTGGAGGGCGTCACCCCAAGGGTCAGACATGACTCGGTGCTTGCACAGGGGATACCTTTACCTTTAAGCAAGTGATTAACATCACCCTTCCCTCTCTCTAAAGTTCAGAGAGAGAAAGAAAAAATACCCTGCTTCCTTTTGAAATTGCCTACAAAGAGAGCCTAAATCAGGACTCCTGGGAATTGTGGTCCATGGACATCTGGAGGGCCGCAGTTTGACTACCCCTGGCCTAAATGCTTCTTGTGACTCTGAGAAACAGTTCTTTCTCCTCTCAAATGTTGATTCCTCTGTGTCTGCTTTAGCAGCCCAGAAAATACAGGCCAGAGCTGCATCAAATGAGAACAGTGCTTTTATTTGATTTTTATTCTCTGGTTAGATTGTTTTAATGTTTCAGGGTTTTCCTGGGGTTGCCTTCTGGGGGGGGGGGGTGAGTAACATGGATCATATAAATCCAGTCTTCTCAAACCTTGGAGGGCATGTAAAGAAGAGTCAGATGGAGATCCCCTGTGGGTGTCTCTACATACCTGGGGGCCCTTCTATCAGGTCATGAACCTCACATACTTCAGCATGAGCACTTCTTTTATCTATTCAGCATCTCGTCTAAATTAGCCTTTGAACTAAAAATGGCTGAATACAGTGGGATGCATGAGTATGAAGGCCTTGGCAAAGAAGAAGAAGAAGAAGAGTTGGTTCTTATATGCCGCTTTTCCCTACCCGAAGGAGTCTCAAAGCGGCTTACAGTCGCCTTCCCATTCCTCTCCCCAAAACAGACTGTGAGGTGGGTGAGGCTGAGAGAGCCCTGATATCACTGCTCGGTCAGAACAGTTTTATCAGTGCCATGGCGAGCCCAAGGTCACCCAGCTGGCTGCATGTGGGGGAGCGCAGAATCGAACCCGGCATGCCAGATTAGAAGTCCGCACTCCTAACCACGACATCAAACTGGCTCTCAAAATGAGACTAAGTGGCACGTTTTGCCTCTTGTAAAATATATATTTCTCTCTTTCTCAAGTACATCCGCCTGTCGTGTGATACAGACTCTGAAACTCTCTATGACCTCATGACCCAGCAGTGGCACCTGAAAACGCCCAACCTCATAATCTCTGTCACAGGGGGAGCCAAAAACTTTGCTTTAAAGCCACGAATGCGCAAGATTGTCAGCCGGCTGATCTACATTGCCCAGTCGAAAGGTAAACCATCATCTTTGCTTTGGCGCAGGCAAAATCATAACGTGGGGAGAGGAGGAAAGAAAACCTTGCGCGCACTTTGCACACATAACCATGGGGATCGCTTTGCAATTGAAAAGTAAGGACAAAACTAAACATTATATTTTTAATGAGTTGGTGTGAGCTCCCTTGTGACAATGCCCATTTCTGTGTAGTCAGACAGCATTTTCAGGAAAACTAATTGCCCAAGAGCAATGGGGTGGGGGGTGGGGAACCCCAGTTTAAGGATTTTCACAGCCCTTAGCACCAGAGCCAGCTTAAGGATTACAGGGCCTAAGCAGAGTACAGGTGCTGCTGCTATTTGTGCTGTAGCATGGAGCACCCTTATCAGGGACAGCTGAAACTTGGGAAGCAATTAACAGCTTCTTTTTTTCATCCTTGCAGTCCACAAGCTACCTAAGTATGAAGACCCTCTAGCAATCACAGTGTGGAGGCTCCCTAACCACAGGGCCTGTAGCACATGCTAGTGGAATAGACTGCTTCAGGGAGGGCATTATTTTAACATCTGAGGGGCTACTTTGGCACCAAATATTGTGTAACCAGATGCAATTCTTATAATATCACTGAAAAAGAATACATTAGATCAGTGGTCCCCAACCTTTTTATCACCGGGGACCACTCAACGCCTTTTACTGAGGCCCGGTGGGGGGGGTAGTTTACTCCTCTACTCTCAACCACTGCCCTAACACTCTCGGATCGCTATGGTAATGTTTAAACATCCCCTCAAAATAAGATACAGACACGCCACAACAATGAACATAAGGAACATTTTATTTTCATGGAAATTTTAACTCATGACAATGACCAATCAATGGGAACCCTGAGCTTGTTTCTCTGCAATGAGATAGTCCCATCTGGGAGTGATGGGAGACAAGGACACCCGAAGTGTGTTGTAAAGGGCCGGGGGGGGGGGGATGAAGTAAAGGGCCGGGGGGGGGGAGAAGGCGTCCTTCACGGCCCACCTCCAATTAGTCAAAGGACCACATGTGGTCAGCGGCCCACAGGTTGGGGATCGCTACATTAGATGGCATTTAGAGAATAATCCCTGCCTGTCTCAAATCATGAATAGAACAAGAAACCTATCCTAAGGCAAACAATAAACCTTATGAAATAAAAAACGAGAGCAGTCTCTCCTTGCATATTCTTTCTTTGCTTTCTTTATTTGTCAGGACTTCTGCCAGAACGGCATTATAGTCTATGTGGCTCCTTTAGGATTAAAACAAGCCGTTGGACAGTGACCCTTTGCATTAAGAAAATGGACTAATGACTGTGCTTTCATTTTATATTCAATACCATATTTCTGTTGCGCATTTGAGCAGAAAACAACTCTGCTTATATGACAGCCCTTCAAGGATTTGAAAAATGGCTATCATGATTTGTAACACCTCCTACTTGCCCGGGAAGTCCCCCAGCATGGAATTCCCTGAGCAATATCAGTCAACAGTCCACATCTCCACTACACGAATTCTGTCACATGGAACTAGCATAAATTAAAAGATTTTCTGTTTTGTAAACTTTATCTAGAGCCTCTTGTGGCGCAGAGTGGTAAGGCAGCAGTCATGCAGTCTGAAAGCTCTGCCCATGAGGCTGGGAGTTCAGTCTCAGCAGCCGGCTCAAGGTTGACTCAGCCTTCCATCCTTCCGAGGTCGGTAAAATGAGTACCCAGCTTGCTTGCTTGCTTGGGGGGTAAACGGTAATGACTGGGGAAGGCACTGGCAAACCACCCCGTATTGAGTCTGCCATGAAAACGCTAGAGGGCGTCACCCCAAGGGTCAGACATGACCCAGTGCTTGCACAGGGGATACCTTTACCTTTACCTTTAAACTTTATCTGCAGCGTAGGCAAGTTCCGACTGACCCTTGCTGTTGCTTGTAATCTGCAGGGGCCTGGATATTCACTGGTGGGACTCATTACGGGCTGATGAAGTATATTGGGGAAGTCGTAAGAGATAACACCATCAGTAGGAATTCAGAGGAGAATGTCGTCGCCATCGGGATCGCTTCCTGGGGAATGATTTCCAATCGGGAGAGTCTGATCAGAAACTGCGATGCTGAGGTACTGATCTGGATGAACATCCCGGAGTTGGGTAACTTCTCCGGTTACAAATGAGGGCTTGATTTGCTTCCCTGACATGAGTTGATGACTGCACTGCCATCTGAACCAAGGGCTTCCAGGTATCGCTCTTCCTCGCACGACGCTGGCTTCCTCTCCTCGAAGCTTAGATTTTTTTTCCTGGTATCATTTAATGTTAATGAAAGGATCAGAAGCGTATTATCATTAATGTGTCATTTGTAAAGCGATCAAGTGCATTTAGTACTATGCGGGATTCTGGAAACACAGAAGTGAGCTCATCCTTAAAGATAAATACAGGAAATTATAAGCTGGCAGTGGATTTGGAAAGGATAAGAAGGCACAATATATTAGGCCGACGTTTAACCATGTGAACAAGACACCCCGAGGTTAAGGGAAAGTCCGGGCCAATCTATGATTGGCTCCCCCTTGTAGTTGTTAGTGGTACATAGCAGCTGGTCCTCATACCAATTCAGACTGAGGCTGAAACATGGAGGCAGGAGGATTAAAGCCTTCCCCCAAGCCATATTTTCAAACTCAGATGATTCTCAGAGCTGCTGTTTTGCTTGTATGTTTTTTTTCCTCAATGTACACATAAAAACACCAAGGAGATTTGGGGTTGGGGAAATCGCATGGGATGCCGCACCCCTTACACTTACCTTGCACCTTGTTGTAGTTTTTGTGCTCAAGCAATCAACGGGTTAAATCGTAGAGTCAGGTGGGTAGCCATGTTGGTCTGAAGCGGCAAAAGAAAGTATGAGTCCAGCAGCACCTTTGAGATCAACAAAGATTCATTCAAGGCATATGCTTGTGTGTGCATGGACAATATAATGTTTGAGCTACAGGGAAAGCCCTCTCTAGGACAGCACTTCATTATAAAGTTGTTGCTGTTTTGTTGCTAAAAATGTGGTGAACAGCAGGCTGGCAGCTGGAAGCAGCAGCCGGGAGACTAGGGTCAAGTCTGCACTTTGCTTTTTATCCTCTCCCAACCCAAATAAACCCCTACCCTCTGCACTGTATTCGATTTCCATTTTGATTTGGGGCGCTTTAAATTTTCCCTCTGCAACATGCATGATTGATCTGCAGTTACCCTACCTTTCCCCCATGATATCCAGGACCAGATATAAGTCGCTATATATTAAGACCTGGCTTTTAAAAATCCCAGTATAGTGTAGATCTTCTGTGTTTTGCTGGATTAACTTCCTGCAACACTGACATAGCAAAACAGTCGTCAGTTCAAAGACTTCCTGGTTCTGGTTGCAAGGCTTCCCTCCCAAGACTTATTTTTGCCCTGTTTTAAAGTGACAATGCTCCAGAAGCCCACACTTCTCTCAGCAGAGATTTGCCTTGTTCTCTATAAGGCTACTGCTGCTGGCTCCCCCGCTCATGAAAAGAAAGAAGCAAGCAGCCTTGGCTGCATTTGGCTCCTCCCCCGGCTTGCTTTGGCTAATAAAGCACTCTTTAATGCCAGCAGGACTTCACCTGACTCCCCCCCCCTCACTCGTTCAGGAAAAGAAAAATAAACAAGTAATTTCACAACCATTGCTCACCTCCCCCCTCTGAGCTTCCCCAATCAAGTGCAGAATGCTTTCTGTTTCAATTCAGGGGGTGGGGTAGGAAGGAAGAAGACCCGGGTTCAAATCTATCTGAATTCAGCAGGATCGACAATGGAAAAAACAAAGTAAGTGCAGAATCAGCCAAGGAAGGAACTGAAACAGCAAAGTCACTTGTGAGATCGCATGATTTTTCGCCAGCTGATGTGTTTAAATTGTTTGGACAGAGGCTAATCGGTGGTACATTTCATTCCCTTCATTGCCATGGGTTGCAAGCAAAATCGGCCTGTTGTGGAGTGTCATGCTATCCAGATATTTTGTTGGTCTTAAAGGTGCCAGTGGACTCAAACATTGTTCTGGATTAAATCTTGTCAGTCACTGGAGAAGAGACCTATGTCCCTCACTCTTGCACAGAGTGACCAACCTGTTGAGTACAGAGTCACTCACAGTTCACACACAGGCTTTGCACCTGTGCATTTTGATCTTTCATTTACTCGGCCTATCTCTGATCTCACACAGTCAGCAGTGGTTGCCGTGCTGATGCATGCTCCAGAGCTACCATCAGGTAGCACAAGAATGCGCGTGGGTGACTCGATCCAGACATTAATCCTCACCAAGTGAGGCAGCCAAGATATCATTGTTGTTGTGTGGTTATTTATAGTCTGCCTTTCTTGGCTGAGACTCCAGACGGGATTGCATAGCATCTGATGAACAATACAATAGGGTTTGAACTACAGGGAAAGCCCTCTCTCGGAAATCCCTTTGTTATAGGTTTGTTGTTGATTTGTTGTTAAAAATGTGGCAAACAGCAGACAGGCAGCTGGAAGCAGCAGGTAAGAAGTGGGGGAAGCAACTGAAACAGTAAAGTCATTTGCAAGAGCGCATGATTTTTTTTTTCAGGCTGATGTGTTTAAACTATTTGGACAGGGGCTAACAGTTTGTACATTTCATTGCCTCCGTCGCCATGGGTTGCAAGCAAAATTGGCAGGTGGTCATGCTATCCAGACATGCTGCCTGGTCATGGATCTCCAAGTGTCTCATCTAGTTCCAGAGTGAAACTAAGAGTAACAAAACCAATAAAAGAAATTCAGACTTTTGAATATGCTTCAAAGGAGGAAAAAAAGCTTGGCGGGACAGCCATAAAATTGCAAATGGCCTTTAGTAGTGGGAAGTCAGCTATTTTGGTATTGTTAAAAATATTGTTGTCATCTCTAGGCATATTATTCAGCACACTACATCATGGATGACCTCAAGAGGGACCCTTTATATTGTTTGGATAACAATCATACACATCTCATTCTGGTGGACAATGGCACTCATGGGTACCCATCCATAGAGGCCAAGCTGCGAACCCAACTCGAAAAATACATTTCGGAACGCATTATCCCAGGTCGGTTTTACGTTGGATTTGGAGTTTTCTTCGAATTTTTCTGATCCTTGTTGGGTGTTCAGGAAACACTATGAAATGCTTATTCAAATGCATAAGAGAAGAAATAGAACATGCAGCACGCTGCCTAGCATTTTGTGTGTGAGCCTTAGCAACAACAACGTGCGGGAAGGAGCTCATGGAAATTGTAGTCCGTGGACATCTGAAGAGCCACAGTTAAGAGCAGTGGCTTCAAATCAGGCAAGCTGGGTTTGATTTCCTGCTCCTTCACATGAAGCTATCTCGATGACCTTGGGCTTGCCACAGTCCAGTTAAGAGCTGTTTTCACAGAGCTGTCCTGTCAGGGCTCCGTCAGTCCCTCCACTACAAGGTGCCTGTTGTGGGGAGAGGAAGGAAAGGCGATTGTAAGCCACCTTGAGACTCCTTTGGGCAGTGAAAAGCGGGGTGTGAACACTAATTTGTCTTTGTCTTCTTCTTCTTCACTGCCATCCTCCGAAGTCTATAGAGGCTGGAGGCTGAAACACAAAGGATAGTCCCTGTAACAGTGCATGTCAATAAAATGTTATCAAGGCATCCCCTAAAGTCAAAAGAGCATTGAGGTCATCTGACCAAAACACGCTTAGGTTCCTGGCCCAAAAGAGATGAGAGAGGCCTCGACCAGGGCCAGGGACTTTTGGGGGAATGCTCTGCTGAAGGAGATCAGGGCCCTGTGGGACCTTAATCAGGTCCTCAGGGTTTGTAAGCCAAAGCTGTTCCACCAGGCCAGAAAAAAAACATCAGAGGAAACATTAGATATAACATCAAGAAGAGCTGGCCTCCCTGCCAAAAAAAGAAGGAAGGTCAACTTCTTCCCCACGAAACAGCCAGAATTTCCCAAGTTTTAGTTAAAAGACACTGCATGTAAATTACAATGTCATGAATACTTAGTAATATCTATACTGGGTTTTTTTTTTTAGATTGGATTGCTTTAACATATTGTAACCCACCCTGAGCAGGATGGGTGGGAAATAAGAATAAAGATGATGATGATTAAAATACCTTTGTTAGGAGCTGGCATCAGAACACAGGGGGCTGGCCCAATACATAGGGGACAGTTATCTGAGGAATCCCTAAGAGTCAAATCAGATGGGTCAAAGTGTTTGTTGCTGAGTAAGCGAGTATTGATTAGACACAGAGATTATAAACAGGGGGAAAGCGAGAAGCCTTTTAATTAATACACACATTCAGAAGGCAATACTACAAAGGTCCGGTCAAAAAATACCACTGAGCTTTCTGACTGGTACAGGATAAAATGAAGAAATGCTTTAAAAAAATAGATGATGCTTTGGATCATACATATCTGTGTTGTGTGTTTTTATTTCAGATTCTAACTATGGTGGAAAAATCCCAATTGTGTGCTTTGTTCAAGGAGGCGGAAAAGAAACTCTAAAAGTAAGTCTGCTTTTCCCAAAGCTCTCTCTGCACCCTAAACGCTTTAGGGACACGGTGAATGTTTCTCATTCATGTAGAAAAAAACAGTATGTCAAACTTTATTGCACTAGGCCATAGAACATCAGAAGAAGAAGAAGAAGAAGAAGAAGAAGAAGAAGAAGAAGAAGAAGAAGAAGAAGAAGAGTTCCCCTTTAATTCCACCATTCCATGCCCTCGATCACTTCCCCTCTTCCCCATCAAGTATACTGAATGTGATTTTTTTTAAAAACAAGCAAGACTGCTTCTTTTTTATAGTTAGAAATGGCATTGTAATGCAATAACCCCTTTTTTTTAAAAAGGAAAGGGGCGGTCATATGACTCAAAATGGAGGCTGCAGGGAAAAACATAATACAAGCATTTCTCCATTGGCCAGACCTGAACTAATTTCTTCCTTTAAAAATGAAATGGCTGAAACCAGGAATTCCTTAACTTGGGTGAAGACCATTCAGGTCCATGCCTGGAAGGGCAGGTTTTAATGCAGAAACGGACAGAAAAGGCGGATCATTAAAAATGCAAATCCAGGTGATATTGCTAGTGTGGGGACAATCAATGAAGCTTCTCCTGACCCCACGTCAGGAACAGGGTTCCGATATGCCTAACTCTCACAAAAGAATGTAGGTTGCTGTATCTGGGGCCTGGGGACCAAGCCCTATGAGCAAAGGATTCTAAACAATGGGCTCTTTGACAATCCATTTCTTCACAACAGTGGTTTCTTCCATAGGCTATTAACACGGCAGTCAAGAGTAAAATTCCCTGCGTGGTAGTGGAAGGCTCTGGCCAAATTGCAGACGTCATTGCCAGCTTAGTGGAGGCAGAAGGCCCCATGATGACCTCCTCGTCTGTGAAAGAGAAATTGCTCAGGTACCTGCCCCGCACGCTTTCTCGGCTCATGGAAGAGGAGACTGAGAGCTGGATCAGATGGGTGAGTGAGCAAGGCTGTCCTTTCTAAGCCCCAAGAAGCCTGTTTCCACCCTAAATGGTTTACGTCAATTTTTCTTGCTGCTGCAATACTCAGGAGCATCCTTATTGTGGTACATTTTACGACAGGTGCAAAGATCTCATTGCAGTCTTCTCCGTATTTCTGAGCATACCCTTTGGCAACTAGTCTAACTTCGTCCTTCTGTGGTTCTCCTTCAGAAAAGGGGTTTCACCTTTTCCCTTTCACCTAGGTGGTGTTAATCCCAAAAATTGGCAGGCCTAAACTACAATCCATATATTTCAGAAAAGATCTGATCTGCGATTGGTCAGCAGTGGGCATTTTTAGCACCCAACAGTTTACCTTTTCTGAAAAAGGATCCATGACTTGAATCAGAATAACTTTATTGGCACAAGAATTGACAAAACGAAAACATTGACATTAACTTGTTTATGCAGTTACTCATTGCCAAAAGGTTGTCTCTTAGAATGGCTGACAGGATTGAGGCAACTGTCATAACAGATGAAGGATCTGTCTTGCTTAATAATCTTTATCCGATGTTTCTTGTCTTCACAACAAATACTTAATTTCATCAGATAGTCTGCTATCGAGGGTTGGTAATGAGCAAATTTGGGCATTCTAATAGTATATGAGTTAGCACAGTGGTCCCCAACCTTTTTATCACCGGGAACCACTCAACTCCGGGGACCACTCAACGCCTTTTACTGAGGCCTGGTGGGGGGGGGTAGTTTACTCCTCTACTCTCAACCACTGCCCTAATGCTCTCTGATCGCTATGGTAATGTTTAAACATCCCTTCAAAATAAGATACAGACACGCCACAACAATGAACATAAGGAACATTTTATTTTCATGGAAATTTTAACTCATGACAATGACAAATCAATGGGAACCCTGAGCTTGTTTCTCTGCAACGAGATAGTCCCATCTGGGAGTGATGGGAGACAATGACACCCGAAGTGTGTTGCAAAGGGCTGGGGGGGGGGGATGAAGTAAAGGGCCGGGGGGGGGGAGAAGGCATCCTTCGGGGCCCACCTCCAATTAGTCGAAGGACCACATGTGGGCCACGGCCCACAGGTTGGGGATCGCTAAGTTAGCATGTCTGGGACTTTGAATTTCACGGATAAATATTTCTGGGTTGAATTTGGTGGAAAAATATTTAAATGGGCTAACCGATACGCTCTTTTTAATGAGTTTACATCCAAAATATAGCGATGTGTTGGCAAGGTTTTGTATAATAGGGGGGATTTCGCAGTACGAGGGAGAACAGAAGAACCCAGTAATTGGGGATCTATATCTTTGACTCCCTGGGTTATTCGTTTTTGTAATGCCACTTTAATGACTCTTTAACAAGTAGGCATTTCCTCCAAGGAAAATCTGTTGCTCTGGGTGAAATTGTCGAGTCTGACACTTTGAGACAACAGGCTACAGCTGCTCACCGATGGAGAGTCACCTGAGAGAAATACTGATTTTGTGAACAAAGGCAGATTGTGAGTGGGTAAGCAGGAAGGGATGTGCCAGTATTTGTCTCTTGTGGCCCTTCCTTGCATAGCCAGGGAATTGCTACTTGCCGCTGTGGGATGGTAGGTGAATTTCCCCCAGGCCAGGTTGGATTTGGGGCATTTTTGGTGGAGGGATCACTTGGGCATGAAATTGGGGCCACCATGGGAGGGCATGTAGTTGTGAGTTCCTACATTGCCTAGGGGGTTGGACTAGATGACCCTGGAGGTACCAACTCTATGATTCACCCACAGTGACCCCAATTCCACGCCCAGATGATGCTCCCCTCCCAGAAATTCATTTCTCAACCTCCAAGTGGCAATTGGCATGCAAAAAAGAGCCACAAGAGCCAAGCGCCAACACAATCCCTTCTGCCCACCCACTCACAATCTGCCTAAGTTCACAGAAACAGCAACATCAGTGCTCTCCATTTGTCACAAAACATGATAAAGGGGGTCTGGGAGGGGGCATACACACACCTCTTTTGTATTGTGCTGGGATCTTGAGTTTAAACAACCTCAGGATTTTTATTCTCCTTAAAAATAGGTGGAAAAATCTGAGTGCATGGAAAAAACATGATGTTCTGCTTTTAGACTGGCACTTGGCCCCCTTGAGAGCGTCATTTAGGAGGGGCAAATGGCCTTTGGAATTAATGCTCCTGTGCTTCATCTGAATGTTTGGCTTCAAATCCATTACCTGGTGAATCTAATCATCTCACGGGGCGGCAATCTTATTAGAAACGCTCCTTGTTGTTGGTCGTGATGTTCCGTTGCGTTTCATGCTTACAGTTCTCTTTTCATTAGTATGGATTTTAAAAGGCTTCTGAACAGCGAGTTCCTTTGCGGACATGTTCTAGGTATTAGGCTCACATCCACAGAAGTGTTGACATTTGACTTCTGCAACAGCAATTATTTCCTGCCCCTAATTTGGTTCTGTTCTTGGAAGTGGCCAGTGGAAAAGGTGTGCCCACAGTGGGAGTTTTCCACTGCAGGGTGTGCGTGTGTTTTCGCTCTCCCCCAAATTTCATATGATTGGTGACAGGCTGGTCCTCATCTATAAACAAAGCCTTCCCTTCCTCTCCCTTTCCTGTAATGCTATAGCAGGGGAGGCCCAACTGTGTCTCTCCAGAAGTCTATGGACTGCAATTCCCATGAGCCCCTGCCATACATAGGGAAATATAGTCCATGGACATCTGGAGAGACACAGTTTGCCCGATAGGCTATCATAAACCGGTATTATGACATAGTAAAGGTAAAGGTAAAGGTATCCCCTGTGCAAGCACTGAGTCATGTCTGACCCTTGGGGTGACGCCCTCTAGTGCTTTCATGGCAGATTCAATACGGGGTGGTTTGCCAGTGCCTTCCCCAGTCATTACCGTTTACCCCCCAGCAAGCTGGGTACTCACTTTACCGACCTCAGAAGGATGGAAGGCTGAGTCAACCTTGAGACGGCTGCTGGGATTGAACTCCCAGCCTCATGGGCAGAGCTTTCAGGCCTTACCACTCTGCGCCACAAGAGGCTCTTATTATGACATAGTACACATCTGATTTTAGAAACAAATATTGGTTGTGATGGGTTTTCCAGGCTGTGTAGCTGTGGTCCGGTACTTTTAGTCCCTGATATTTCATCAGGAACTGTGGCTGACATCTTCAGAGACAGGACATGTTAAGTATCTCTTGGTGTTGAAGTGACCAGTGATTCTGATCATTTTGATCCGTGATTCTGTCGCTCTGGCATACAGAGATTCCTATCTTGCTGCATCCTACCTACGAAGTCGCCAGCCATAGTTACTGGACAAACAGCAGGAGCTAAAATTACCAGACCGTGGCCACACAGCCTGTAAAACCCAGCTGTGAAAGCCTTCAACATTTCATCAGACACATATTGCTCCCTGACTAGAGATGCGTGGAGCAGCTTTACAGGGGGAAATGCAAGTTGACTGACCCGTTTACTCAAAATGACATAATACGAAAATTGTTTCACAGAATGACAGAAATAATTTGTTGTTGTTTAAAATCTCTTGAGCGGTAAGTAACTCAAATAGTAGTGGGCACAAGAGGCCGACAGGAGCTCCAACAATTTGAAGAAAAATATGGTCGTTAGCAAGGTGAGTTCTAACAGTGCAATCCCATGAGACGTTACTCCAGTCTAAGCCCACTGATTTCAATGAGTTCAGACAGGAGTAACTTTGTTTAGGATGATACTCTACAGCAGTCTTTCTCAACTATTTTTTACCATTGAGAATCCCCTGAAATATTCTTCAGGCTTTGAGAAACCTGATAAATGCCACGATCATGCAGAATATAGTTGGGAAACATGGCAGTGTACATGTCCACCCGAGGTCCTTTCACCCCCTACCCCTGCTTTTGGGAGTGGGGGTACCCATAGACATTATACATATCACCCAATAGATGTTTAACAAATTTAAAATATATATAAAGAATTAATTAACTCCCACCCATTCTGGAAACTCTTCCAGGGCCATCAAGAAACCCCAGGGTTTCACAGAACCCTGGTTGAGGAAGCCTGCCCTAGAGATTGTCTTTAAAAAATATCACCTGTGCAAGTACCAAGTCATGCCTGACCCTTGGGGTGATGCCCTCTAGCGTTTTCTTGGCAGACTCAATACAGGGTGGTTTACCATTCCCTTCCCCAGTCATGACCGTTTCACCCCCCAGCAAGCTGGGTACTCATTTTGCCGACCTCGGAAGGATGGAAGGCTGAGTCAACCTTGAGCCTGCTGCTGGGATCAAACTCCCAACCTCATAGGCAGAGCTTCAGGCAGCATGTCGGCTGCCTTACCACCCTGCACCACAAGAGGCTCTAAAGACAAGGGGAGAAATGTTATCTTGACTAAGAAGTTTCTTAGGCTCGATTAACTTGACTTTTCCTGTGTAGATCAAAGAAGTCCTTGAAAATCCACATCTGCTTACTGTGATCAAAATAGAAGAAGCTGGAGACGAAATCGTGAGCAATGCCATATCTTATGCTCTTTATAAAGGTACAATGATTTTTGTTCCTAATGATGGCTTGGATCTCTCAATTTAACTGTGCAAAGCTCTGGTAGAGCATGGCTCTCCCCAACTGTCTCCTTCCCCTCCTAGGCAGTACTTTTATGAGACTACAAAATATAATCCCTAGGGACTGCATAGAGAAATACCCACATGTGCTACAAAAGGGACATGCAAAAATTCCCCCAGAGCTGCCTGATGGAAGTCAGAGAGACCATTTTTCATATAGAGCTTCCAGTCTGACTGTTCTGGGTTTGGGAAGGAATGTTGGTCAGAGGGTAAAGTGAAGGGGAGACTGTCCAATATTTAAGTGTTGTGATTTAGTAAGTTTTTAAAGGTCACCTTGAGTTATAAATTGCAGGGCCTTGTATGATACTTAGCATGGCCTTAGCTCCTTTTATAAGAATATGGAATAGATTTTCCTCAGGGAGATTTGACGGGTGCTGAAATTCAAATGCTCCATAGATATTTGGGCATTTGTAGTTTAAGAAGAGTGCCACATCAGTCCTAAGAGAGATAAAAGATAAAACACTTTGATTCAAAGGGTTGGGATTCACAGGCTACAATTCCTTCAGTGTTTTCTCTCCTTTCTAAGGGATTATGGGTTTATCAAAAATTGTCGATATAGAGTAAATGCAGAGGTTGTAGCATCTGTTAATCTTACAGGGCATCTTTTAATGTGGGACCATAGAATATTCATTGATGTAATGGGGAGGGATTTGAGGAAGACACAATGGATTTGGGTATAGCTGCCATAATTAGGGAGGCAGGATTCTGAATTGCCAGATCTGCAATACCAGGAGTGAAAAATTCTTTTTAATACATTTGGTATTGGGAACAGTATGTTTTCTCTTCAAATTTAGTCAAGAAGGTAGGTTCCCAAGTTCTGGAGTCCACTGTACTTAGGCTTGCCAGTTCCAGCTTGGGAAAAACCTGGAGACTTTGGGGGTGGAGCCTGCAGAGGGTGGCGTTTAGGGAGGAGAGGGGCTTTAATAGATTAAAATGTCAGACCACCTACCTTCAGTTTATGTATGTATGATCAAAGTAATATAATGTGATTTTCTAAATACTTCCTTAGTTCTCAGTTAATCTAATACCGTGGTTCTCAACTTTCCTAATGCCGTTACCCTTTAATACAGTTCATCATGTTGTGGTGACCCCCAACCATAAAATTATGCAAGTGTTCTTTCACAGAAATCACACCAAAACTGACCAATGGCATGAAGATGGAGGGCGGTATATAAATACAATCAATCAATCAATCAAAAGATCCATTGTTCATGATTGTATATAAATTGGTTTTTTTCTGGGGTTTCTCAGTTCAGTTCTGCCTCTTGTCCCACCATGCCGATCTCGCTCTTTTCTGCTGCTCCAGACAGATGAACGCTCTATCTCGATCTACCCTGCAAGGCTGTTGTGTAGATGGCGTCCCCCAGGCAAGCTGCTTGCCCTACCACGACCCCTGTGAAAGGGTCATTCGACCCCCAAAGGGAACCCGACCCCCCGGTTGCGAACCACTGATCTAATACATTTAGAAGTTTAAATGAGGCCCCTTGATAATAATAATAATGACAGCTAGGCCCACCCTGAATTCTCCTCCTGGATTTAGTCAGGATCGGTAGTTTAGCATATTGGGCAGAGAAATGAAAGTCATAAAAAGCCCAGAGAGCTGTTTTAAGGCTTGTCTTACCCAGAATTTCTTCTCCACTTGTAGCCTTCAGTACCAATGAGCAGGACAAAGATAACTGGAATGGGCAACTCAAATTGCTTTTGGAATGGAATCAGCTGGAGCTGGCAAGTGAAGATATTTTTACCAATGATCGGCGATGGGAGGTAAGTTGGATAGTGACATGCCACTTCCAAACTGCCAAAACTGCCAGGCTCCTCAAGGTTGAACAGTCAAGTCCCAGCGGCTCTGTGGGTAAATGCAGGGGAGATTTGAAGGGGGAATTCTGTGCCCTTATTGTCAGTCAGGATATTTCAGTTGCAATTTTTGCCAAGAAGGGGAGTGACAGAATGGAAGCAGCCATAGTAGGCTAGGGGTATGAGTTCCTTCACACCTGAAATAGGAATCCCTCACCCCAGCCTTTCTCAACTTTTTTACCCTTGAGAAACCCCTGGAACATTCTTCAGGCTTTGAGAACCTCCATATGTGGCACAATCATGCAGAATATGGTTGGGAAGCATAGCTGTGTACACCCCCACCACGGGACTCTCCCCTTCCCACCCCCTCCAGGCCCATCATTGGCCATTTTCGGAGGGGGATTGACATGACCATATAGGGTCATAGCACCGATAAACGTTTAACATTTTTTAAAAATATATAAAAAATTAATTCCCACCCATTCAAGAAACCCTCCCAGGGCCGTCAAGAAACCCCAGGGTTTCACAAAATCCCTGGTTGAGAAAGCCTGCCTTAAATTGTCTAGCTGTCCCCCCTCACACAATGTATTTGATCAGTGATTCGGTCAATGCGCTGTGCATGGTGCTGTTAGCGGCATGTAATGCACCATTTGTGCACATACATTTCCCCGATCACAATGACCATTAATGATAATGAACAAATGACTTTTGAAATACAGATGACAATAAACTCAGTGTGTGTCAGAATGAGAGAAAGAGAGAGAAGATGAACTCTCACTAGGGTTTCAAATCAGATTAAATTTATTTGCAGTCATAGACCAAAGATAAACTATTTTAACATAGTACATCATAATATTTATGATATATGGTGTATAGAAATAGAACTGGAATCAGAAATTTAATTTAAAAACTCACTAATCCGTATAAACCCCTTCGAGCTGGAGTTTTAAATTTGAAGAAGAGTTGGTTCTTATATGCCACTTTTCTCTACCAGAAGGAGTCTCAAAGCGGCTTACAGTCGCCTTCCCTTTCCTCTCCCCACAACAGACACCCTGTGAGGGAGGTGAGGCTGAGAGAGCCTTGATATTACTGAAGAAGAAGAAGAGTTGGTTCTTATATGCCACTTTTCTCTACTCAAAGGAGTCTCAAAGTGACTTACACTCGCCTTCCCTTTTCTCTCCCCACAACAGACACCCTGTGAGGGAGGTGAGGCTGAGAGAGCCCTGATATTACTGAAGAAGAAGAGTTGGTTCTTATATGCCACTTTTCTCTACCCAAAGGAGGCTCAAAGTGGCTTATATTCGCCTTCCCTTTCCTCTCCCCACAACAGACACCCTGTGAGGGATGTGAGGCTTAGAGAGCCCAGATATTCCTGCTCGGTCAGAACAGCTTTATCAGCGCTGTGGTGAGCCCAAGGTCACCCAGCTGGCTGCATGTGGAAGAGCAGGGAATCAAACCTGGCTCTCCAGATTAGGTCCACGCTCCTAATCACTACACCGATTGAGATTCTGATGATGGTGGTAAGTTCCATCCAGTCATAGCTGAGTTATGGCTACCCCATGAGGTGAAGGCAAGAGACAAACAGAAATGCTCGGTCATTTCCTGCCTCCACAATAGCAACCCTGGACTTCCATTATGGTCTCCCATCCAAGTATTAACCAGGGCCAACCCTGCTTAGCTTCTGACAAGATCAGGCTACCCTGGGCCACGCTGGTCAGGATGAGATGCTAATAGGCCAGCATAAAAATGAGATACATTTTGGGCGGCAGCCAAGGAACTGAATAGCCTGCCCAGTGCAGAAAGTCTTGTGTTTTCCAGATTGGATAAACAGTTGCACTGTTTCTTATTTCGTGCCAGTCTGCCGACCTTCAGGATGTCATGTTTACTGCCCTGGTGAAGGACAGGCCAAAATTTGTTCGCCTCTTTCTGGAAAACGGCTTGAACCTACGGAAGTTTCTCACAAATGAAGTTCTGACCGACCTCTACACCAACAACTTCAGCAGTCTAGTGTTCAAAAACCTACAGATTGCTAAAAACTCCTACAACGACAGCCTGCTTACGTTTGTGTGGAAGATGGTGGAGGATTTCAGAAGAGGGTCCAAAAAAGAAGACAAAAGCATAAAAGAAGACTCGATGGAGATTTACCTGCCGGTATGTAAGGTATGAGAGCCTCTTGTGGTGCAGAGTGGTAAGGCAGCAGACATGCAGTCTGAAAGCTCTGCCCATGAGGCTGGGAGTTCAATCCCAGCAGCCGGCTCAAGGTTGACTCAGCCTTCCATCCTTCCGAGGTCGGTAAAATGAGTACCCAGCTTGCTGGGGGGTCAACGGTAATGACTGGGGAAGGCACTGGCAAACCACCCCGTATTGAGTCTGCCATGAAAACGCTAGAGGGCGTCACCCCAAGGGACAGACATGACCCGGTGCTTGCACAGGGGATACCTTTACCCTTTATGTAAGGTGTGAGCATGTTTAGGCAGTGCGTGAACGGAGCTTTCAGTTGTATTCTGTGCCAAGTAAAACAAAATAAGTTTGAGAGTCGAGTTAGTAACTGATGACTCTGTTTGGTAATCGTGGCTTTCTTCTTGCTTGCTTGATGTCTTTCCAGGAAGCCTCTCCAATTCCAAGGCACCCCCTGCAGGCTCTCTTTATTTGGGCAGTTCTTCAGAACAAAAAGGAACTCTCCAAAGTGATTTGGGAGCAGGTGTGTCTTGTTTTCAGCATGCCATTATTTAACGATTCCCATAGTAGGGAGTGCGCAGGATGGGTCTGGGGTCCTCACGCGGTATCCGATGTGACGGTCAGAGATGAGTAGCAGTTCCTCCTCAGTCCTTGCATATACAGGACCTGATTTGGAGTGGGAATATGGCGCGGGGGGCTTCAGCCTTCCCTCCTACACCATTTCCCCAATTTGAAATTGTCCAGAATGTTCTCTGGGCTTCCTCAACAGACCAAGCATTGCAACCTCCAGGAATGTTTCAGGCTGCAAAAATGGCACCAGGGGAACAATGGAAGCCCTTTCGCAGTGCAAAGCCAGCCCTGATTTACAGGCGGCAACTGAGGACAACAGGCAACTCATGTTGGACTTTTATGTCTGACAGATGGTGGGAGCCCTGACTTAACCTTTTGCTTTGTCATGGTTGAATGCGAATAAACTTGTCCAAAAGCTTTCCCAAGTGAAAAATAGATGCTATTTTAGCTATGGAAATGTGTAGATGTGTGGGAATTGCCACTTTCCCCCTCAAAAGCACAAGAACTATGGATGAGAAAAAGCTCCTGTGTAATATTGACTCACTCACAGGAAATCCAAACCATAGAGTTCATGGTGATTCCTAGAGCTAACCTTGTTACTTCTTGATAGCTCTAGGAATCACCAGGAACTCTATGGTCAGTAGTTCCTGAAGTAAATGAGGCTTTACTTTGCTTTTTAATATTTCTTCCCAGGTCAATTGCACCCCTCCCCTCCCCCAACCCCTGTTTGGCCCCAGTTTTCACCCTGCGTTCAAGTGAACTTGGGTGGGTAAAGGGCCACAATCACCTTGAGGTCTCTTGCTATTCGCTGGGCTAATGGGAACCCCAATCCTAACGGTTGTAATAGCTCGCAGATTCATGACATTTCTAAACAGCCCCTCTCCGAAAATGGTTTCGGGGCGGTGTACAACAATAAAAAGAATATAAAAATACAAATGCACATATGAATCTAAATAAAATTCTAAAATTCAGGTAAAACCAGATACCAAAATCCTACTATCTTGCTTCATCCTAAATGTGACATCCGAACAAGCCAGGCGAACAAGCTGAGATGTATTTCAGAAGGGCCTGGCTTGGAAAGTGGGTTAATTGTCCAGCAGAAACCGCCTGAGTGGGGATAGGCAGTGGGGCCCAGATGCATGATTGAAGTGCAGCCCTGACCTCAACCAAATGCCCAGTGGAAGAGTGCTGTTTTGCAGGCTCTCCGGAACGCTGTGTGTCCCTACTCTGTGTGAATTTCCTATGCAAACCTCTAAACCTGATTGTAATGCAGTGTCAGGGACCAAGTCCCTGGGATGCTGGAACTTCAGCCAGATGTTTGGCGGTCCTTTAAGATTCCAGGCATTGTGCAATAAAGTAGAACTGTTCTCCTGTACGGTTTCTCAGACAAGGCCCCAGAGAACGTAGCACTTTTAAATTATGCATCTGCAGCGTTGTTTTGGGAGATGGATCGATCTTCCTGGAAGACGATATTGTGGTGACGGTGGCTTGCTGGCAAGGGTGTTTGTAACCTGGCCGTTCTGAATCTTTGCAGACGAGGGGCTGCACTTTGGCAGCGCTGGGGGCAAGCAAGCTCCTGAAGAGCCTGGCTAAAGTGAAGAATGATATCAACGCTGCCAGGGAATCAGAGGAACTGGCAAATGAGTATGAGACCAGAGCTGTGGGTAAGTTCCACTGCAGGAGGCTCAAAGCCCACAGGAGATAGAATGCAAATGCACATAGAGGACTGTGTGGCTGATCGAGATTTAATTTTAACATCTAGCTTCATATTCAATACTAGGGGACGGGATTTTTTTTAAGCGAACTGCCTGGAGCAACAAATAGGCATAGAAGCATGTAGGCAAAGCCAAAAATTATTTTCCCCCAAAGTTGTTACACAAAGCATACGTCTCTAAACTCCCCCCCCAAAAAAAAAATCAGGGATGAGATTTTTTTTTAAGTATCAAGACTCGTGATTCCATAAGGGGTGGCACTCAAAAAGCACTATGCATCTATGATTAGATGCATAGGCATTTCAACGGAGAAGTATTGAATTAAAAAAAATAGTGGGCATGGAGAAACGGGATTGGTTGGAGAAAGGGGATTGGTTGCCAGGATTGATTGACATGCGGAAGAGAGTCGCATGTAAAGTGCGTTGCTCTCTTCTGCCATTTCCAGCAGCAGTATGAAGTGTAAGGAACGCGAAAAGCTGGCAGACGGGAGCGAGACAGCGAGAAGTTGAGGAATGGCTGGAAGCACGATAATATTTAGCATGCCATTTTGCTGGCGTAATGCAATTTTTTCAATGTGCGGAAGTGCCCCTAGAAATTGAAAAGAGAGTGGCTAAAATAGAAAAGGTAGAGACAAAGCAGAGGAGCCAGTTGGTATCAGATATGGCTAGAGGAGGAAGGAACAGTACTAGAGATGCCAAACTCCAGGTGGGACCTGGGGACCCCCTGGAATTCAAGCTCATCTCCAGGCAACAGAGCTCAGTTCTGCGAGAGAAAATGGCCACTTAGAAGGTGGACTGGATGGCATTATGTCCCATTGAAGTCCCAACCCTCCTCAAACCCCGCCCTCCATAGGCCCAACCCCAAAGTCTCCAGGTTTTTCCCAAACTGGAGCTGGCAACTCTAACTGTACCAAAAGTAAAAGGGGACATGGTTGTAGTTTTTTGCTCAGGGACCAAAAAAACGTGTACATATGGATATGCAAATAATGAAAACAGTTTTTCTTTCCTGCCAGAATTGGAAGTTAAGAGATTTGGGGATTTACTTTCTGTATGGTTCTTGTTGTTTTTTAAAGAGCTGTTCACAGAATGCTACAGCAGTGATGAAGATCTGGCTGAACAACTGCTTATCTATTCTTGCGAGGCTTGGGGTGGCAGCAATTGTCTGGAACTTGCCGTGGAGGCGAAAGACCAGCAGTTCATTGCCCAGCCCGGAGTCCAGGTAAAGCAGCAGAGGGAAAGGCAGGTAACCAAAATGGGTAGATTTTATTCAGTGACATTGGATCAATATTCCCTCTACTTACTGTTTTAAGAAGTGAATAGTGGGCTGCAAACCTCATAGTTGTGTTAGAGTATCCATTCCAGGAATGTTCCAGGAAGATTAGAGAGGACAAGGCCCAAATGAAACATGTCAAGGTAGCCCAGCCTTTCTCAACGTCTTTACCATTGGGAAACCCTTGAAATCATAATCGTACAGAATATGGCTGGGAAGCAGAGGTGTACACATGCCCACACAGGGCCCCTCCCCTTCCCTCCCCTTCCCTCCCCCTTCAGGCCCAGTATTGGCCATTTAGGGGAGGGGCACTTTATGAAATCCCCAGATGATTATGAGCATTTTGCCAATGTGATACCAACTACTACTATGACAGTATATTGGAAGAGCAACCACTGATAAAGATAAAACAGAAAGCGGGTCACTTAACCTAGGATCCCGTTTTGGTTGACTCTTTATGTTTGACCATTTAGACTTTATAACCTTTTCACTTATAAACATAGAGAAGACTACAGTATCATTGTGCCTCGTGATTTCCTTTTTTCTTCCAAGTCCACATTTGGGAGAGGGGGCAGGTCAACATGACCACATATGGGCATATCACCTGATAAATATTTAACACATTTAAAATATGTATACAAAATTAATTAACTCCCTTCCAGAGGCTTCAAGAAACTCTAGGGTTGCACAAAACCCCAATTGAGAAAGCCTATGGTAGCCTGAGGAGCCTCTTGTGGCGCAGAGTGGTAAGGCAGCCGTCTGAAAGCTTTGCCCATGAGGCTGGGAGTTCAATCCCAGCAGCCGGCTCAAGGTTGACTCAGCCTTCCATCCTTCCGAGGTCGGTAAAATGAGTACCCAGCTTGCTGGGGGGTAAACGGTAGTGACTGGGGAAGGCACTGGCAAACCACCCCGTATTGAGTCTGCCATGAAAACGCTAGAGGGCGTCACCCCAAGGGTCAGACATGACTCGGTGCTTGCACAGGGGATACCTTTACCTTTTTATGGTAGCCTGATTAGGCCTCTTAATAGGGTTGCCAGCTCAGGGTTGGGAATTACCTGGAAAATTTGGGGGTGGAGCCAGGAATAGGCGGGATTTAGGCGTGGGAGGGACCTCAATGGAGTATAATATTATGGAGTCCCCCTTCCAAAGCAGCCATTTTCTCCAAGGAAACTGATCTTCTTGGTCAGGAGATGACCAGTAACTGACAAGTTGTATTTGGTAGGAGAAAAGAAGTGGCAGGAGGCAAGGAGCAGAAATTTTGTGTGCCTGGTATGGGGGAAGAAAGTTAACCATGCTGCCTCTCCATTTCTAGTTGTTCCAAAGAAAATGACTTTTCTATCTCCATGTGGGGACTGGAGATGTGCCAGAATTACAGCTAATCCCCAGTCTACAGAGTAGGGATACCCTGGAGAAAATGGCCCCTATGGCATTATGCCCCACTCAGGTCCCTCTCCAGGAATTTTCCAATCTATAGCTGGTGGTCTGGGACCTTCATATCTGCCAGATATGTCTCCCATAGGAGATTCTGATCAACTTTTCTGCCATTGAGAAACCCCTGAAACATGCTTCAGGTTTCAAGAAACCCCAGAAGTGGAATTATAGTGGTTGGGAAGCATAAGGCCCTTCTCCCCCTCCAGGCCCGTCACTGGCCGTTTTGGGAGGGGGGCTGACAGGACCATATATGGTCATGTCATGATAAATGTATAACAAATTATATATATATATATAACAAATTATATATATATATATAACAAATTATATATATATATATATACACATACATACATACATACATACATACATACATACATACATATATTAAAAATTAATATAATTTATTTATTAAAATATTATTAAATTAATAATATTTATTAATTAAAATTAATATAATAGGAGATTCTGATCAACTTTTCTGCCATTGAGAAACCCCTGAAACATGCTTCAGGTTTCAAGAAACCCCAGAAGTGGAATTATAGTGGTTGGGAAGCATAAGGCCCTTCTCCCCCTCCAGGCCCGTCACTGGCCGTTTTGGGAGGGGGGCTGACAGGACCATATATGGTCATGTCATGATAAATGTATAACAAATTATATATATATATATAACAAATTATATATATATATATATAACAAATTATATATATATATATATATAACAAATTATATATATATATATATATATATAACAAATTATATATATATATATATATACACACATACATACATACATATATTAAAAATTAATATAATTTATTTATTAAAATATTATTAAATTAATAATATTTATTAATTAAAATTAATATAATATAATCCCACCCATTCAGGAAACCCTTCTAGGGTTATCAAGAAATCCCAGGGTTTCATAAAACTTGGTTGAGAAAGCCTGATCTAGTGAGAAAAATCTACTCAGGGTCCCTGGCCAAAAAGAGACCAAACTGGCTTTTTCAGCTCTGGCCCCAGCCTGGTGGAATGTTCTACCAAATGAGATCAGCACCCTGATCAATGAGAGCAGTTCCGCCAGGCCTAGGATCAGAAACCACTGGCCTCTTTATTCAACTCTGCCAGGTTGACTGAAATCTTCTATATGAGTCCCTCCCACGCCCATTAGAGAATACTCTACAGACAATCTTAATATTTTAACACTGAATACTTAACTTGGCATTTTAATGTTTTAAAGTGTAGCTGTTGAATTTAGTTTGATTCATTTAAAGTTTATTGTGTGTTGGAATTTTATATTTTTATGTTGTTGCTGTTAGTTGCGAAGTCGTGTCCGACCCATCGCGACCCCATGGACAATGATCCTCCAGGCCTTCCTGTCCTCTACCATTCCCCGGAGTCCATTTAAATTCACACCTACTCCTACCAGATTCCACCCCCAAAATCTCCAGGTATTTCTCAACCTAGAGCTGGCCATCCTAGTATGGACCCTTGAGAAACCTCCACCTTTAACATTTCTTTATCCGTCTACTCTCATTTCAGTGTTCCATTTTCTGCTTGCGCACTCTGCATCAGTTTCTGTCCTTTTTGTATTCAAATAATTCCCTTGTGAATCATGTATGCGTTTGAATATCAGAGACGGAGGATCATGAAGAGGTCCACAAACATGCAGCATCATAACAAAGATCGGATAATTCCCAAGGACCGATTGGGTATTCTAGAAAGAAACCATGATGCTGTTTACTAATTTACGACTAATTTTGTTGTTGTTAGGTGTGAAGTCGTGGCTGACCCATCGCGACCCCATGGACAATGATCCTCCAGGCCTTCCTGTCCTCCACCATTCCCCGGAGTCCATTTAAGTTTGCACCGACTGCTTCAGGGACTCCATCCAGCCACCTCATTCTCTGTCGTCCCCTTCTTCTTTTGCCCTCGATCGCTCCCAGCATTAGGCTCTTCTCCAGGGAGTCCTTCCTTCTCATGAGGTGGCCAAAGTATTTCAGTTTCATCTTCAGGATCTGGCCTTCTAAGGAGCAGTCAGGGCTGATCTCCTCTAGGACTGACCGGTTTGTTCGCCTTGCAGTCCAAGGGACTCGCAAGAGTCTTCTCCAGCACCAGAGTTCAAAAGCCTCAGTTCTTTTGAATTTATATTGTATATATTTCACAATTCTGTAATCCCCTGAGTTTCCAAAGACAGGGTGGAAAAGAAATCTCAGCACAACCGAATAGACCCTATTAAAGGTTCTGTCCTACCACCGTGACTTGCAGATTGCAAGGGCACAGAATGGACCCTTCATGGCGCCCTGCGTCTTTCTGGTTCAGGGAGCCATTCTGGAAAGGTTCCCAAAAGCTGTGGGAATAAGCAGAGCTCTCTACTACGGGGAAGAGCAAAAACGTTCCCTTGAGGCAGCTTGGAGAAGAGAGCCTTGTCTCAATAGACAAAGTGTTCTCCATATTCCGCGACTATTCAGCAGTGGAACAGGCTGCCTAAGGAGGTGGTGAGTTCCCCCTCACTGGCAGTCTTCAAGCAAAGGCTGGATACACACTTTTCTTGGATGCTTTAGGATGCTTTTGGCTGATCCTGCCTTGAGCAGGGGGTTGGACTAGATGGCCTGTATGGCCCCTTCCAACTCTATGATTCTATGATTCTGTGATTCTGTGACTTGCTGGGATGCTGGATGATTTTGAACGATGCTAGCAAATGGTCTCCCTTCTCCAATTTTCATGGATGTTTGTATTATATTCGTGCCCTGAACTTTTACAGCAGGTTTTCTCAACCAGGGTTTTGTGAAGGGTTTCCCAAATGGGTGGGAGTTAAAAAAAATTTTTAAATATATTTTTAAATTTGTTAAACATTTATTGGGAGATATGACCATATATGATGAGCCTCTTGTGGCGCAGAGTGGTAAGGCAGCCGTCTGACAGCTTTGCCCATGAGGCTGGGAGTTCAATCCCAGCAGCCGGCTCAAGGTCGACTCAGCCTTCCATCCTTCCGAGGTTGGTAAAATGAGTACCCAGCTTGCTGGGGGGTAAACGGTCATGACTGGGGAAGACCCTGGCAAACCACCCCGCATTGAGTCTGCTATGAAAACGCTGGAGGGCGTCACCCCAAGGGTCAAACATGACTCGGTGCTTGCACAGGGGATACCTTTACCTTTACCTTATGACCATATATGGTCATGTTGACCTCCCCCTTTCAATGGTCAATGATGGGCTTGGAGGGGGTGGGAATGGGAAGAGGAAGAGCCCTGGTTGGGTCAGTCCACAGCTCTGCTTCCCAGCCATATTCTGCATGATTGCGCCACTTCTGGGGTTTCTCGAAGCCTGAAGGATGTTTCAGGGGTTTCTCAATGGTAAGAAAGCCGAGAAAAGATGCTTTAGGCCTAATAGCCGATTGGAAACTGTTTGATCTATTTAAAAGATGGCTTTACAGTCCAGTCAGGAATGTTATTATTATAATTATACTTTTCATTTTTAAGAAACTTATGCACGTACAAAATGTGCAGGAAGCAGATGCCATCTTATAGAAAGCTTTCCTTCCCTTTTCAGGCATAGGAGGAAATGCCTTTTCTAAGGTAGATTTCCAGTGACGTGTACTCCCGTCACCCATTAACAAAGATCATACATACTTTTCTTTAGAAATGTTGTTTCACAAATATATGCAGTGTGCAAAGGTATGTAGGGATGCCAGCCTCCAGGTAGGACCTGGGGATCCCTTGGAATTATAGCTCATCTATATACTGTTAATCAATCAAGACATTCTGAGTTTGGTGTTATCCTGTACTTTGTGGGCTCAGAACAGCTTACATGAGGTGACCTGGAAGTCTCACAGCTGGGCAGAACCAAAATTGTTTAGTGAGCTTGATCCACAGAAAGGTCACTTAGCCTTCAGAAAGCTTTCTCTGAATGCCAGCTAATATTCTACTGCTCCTGAGTAGGGGAATGTCTGGGTCAGATCCACTGACCACAGTCCAGTGGTTGAATTTGTGGATATGTGTGTTTTCAGAACTTTCTTTCGAAGCAGTGGTACGGAGAGATCTCCAGGGACACTAAAAACTGGAAGATCATCCTGTGTCTTTTCCTTTTCCCTTTAATCGGCTGTGGATTCATTTCCTTCAGGTAAATTATTTTCAATTAGCTGGATTTCTTTTCTTTTTTTTCAAGATAATTTCTGAACTGCTTTTACTGTTTTGTTTTAAGTGTGTGTGTGTGTTTGTGCAAAATCAAGCCGAACAAAGAAAGAGGCACCCATCAAAAGAGCTGATGTTTCCAAAAATATTGAAATTATATTATATATATATATGAGAAAATAGAAAGATGACATTAATCATTGTAAAAAATATCAACCCCAGCATGGCTTTTAGTAAGGAACTCTTTACCTTGAGGTTTTTCTGCTTGAATTTCTCAGGCATGGATGGATAAATACTCCCTTAATTTGCGGGTTTCGAAGGCTTTGTAACTATATGCATTGAGTATGAAACAGGCATTTTACTATCACATTAGATTAAGTTTGAAGATTCTGGCACCTTGAAAAAGTATCTAGCAAAACAAGCCAGCTGCCAGTTGGTTGCGTCAATGGTTGCCTTGGTCCTCATGGCTTCTTACTCCAAGAGAATTCCCTGTTGTCAGTAGTTTAATTGTTAAATTTAATTTCACTTTATTTATTTTCGTTTGTATGTAATCTTGGTTGCCACCCCCCATTTTTTGCAAGGTAATTTCTTGTCACTTGTTAATTATAAAGGTTCAATTTTCCATGTTCTTCAGTTTGTATATGATTTTTGTATGATTATTTTTACAATGATTACAATTCTATAAAGTTTACTGAAATGTTCAGACAAACAATAAGCATTTCTTCAAATATGTCAGGAGCAGAAAACTGGCTGGAGTGTCAGATGGGACACTGGATGACAAAGGAACAATATGACTACTGAAGGAAAATAAAACAGCCAATGCTGTAATTAATGCAAGCCGGGGTTGATTCCCTGCTCCTCCACATACAGGCAGCTGGGTGGTCCTGGGCTAGTCACAGTCCTGTTGGAGCTGTTCTCACAATTCTGTCAGAGCTCTCTAAGCCCCACCCACCTCACAGGGTGCCTGTTGTGAGGAGAGGAAGGAAAGATGATTGTAAAGCGCTTTGAAACCCTGGGTAGTGAAAAGCAGGGTATAAAACCCAACTCTTATTCTTTATTTGACCGTATAATTAAGAAACAAAACAAAACTGCCATTGCAGAGTATTTGTTTTAGAAATGGTTCTTATAATTCTGCTTCCCTGACTGTGTAGGAAAAAGCCAGCGGAGAGGAGCAAACAGCTGTTCTTATACTACGCCTCGTTCTTCATGTCGCCCTTTGTGGTCTTCTCGTGGAATGTCATCTTCTACATTGCCTTCCTCCTCCTCTTTGCCTACGTCCTGCTCATGGATTTCCAGAAGGAGCCCACCCTGCTGGAGCTGGTCCTCTATGTGCTGATCTTCATCCTGTTTTGTGATGAAGTGAGACAAGTAGGGAGTGCTTGGAAATCAAAAAAATGTTTTGTTTCCAGGAGATTATGCCAGTACTGGGAAGAGGCGGAGACTCCTCTGCAGGAACGGTTTAAGGATTCGTAGGGCCCGTAGCACCAGAGCCAGTTTAAGGATTCCCAGGGCCCTAGCAGGGTCCAGTTACAGCAGGAGCAGCCATATTGGAAGCGGAGCGGGCCCTCACAGTGGAAAGCGGTTTCACCCCAAGTGTCCTAAAACAGGCGACTGGGGGAAGGAGAGAGGCTAGAACCCTGATCCATGGGACAAGAGGCATCACGCAGGGCCTCTGAAAGAATGGGGCCTGGAGCATGTATTTCAGGTGCTGCATAAATAAACTCGCCCTGCTCTTGTGGAGTCTGAACCCATTTTAATGGCTGTTCGTTTCCCGCTAAAGCAGTAGTTCTCAACCTTCCTAATGCCACGACCCTTTAATACAGTTCCGCATGTTGTGGTGACCCCCAACCGTAAAATTATGCAAGGGTTCTTTCACAGAAATTAAACCGAAACTGACCAATGGCATGAAGATCCATTGTTCATGATTGTATATAAATTGTTTTCCCCCCCGGGGTTTCTCAGTTCAGTTCTGCCTCTTGTCCCACCATGCCGATCTCGCTCTTTTCTGCTGCTCCAGATGGACGAACGCTCTCTCTCGATCTACCCCGCAAGGCTGTTGTATAGATGGTGCCCCAGTCAAGCTGCTTGCCCTGTGAAAGGGTCGTTCGACCCCCAAAGGGGTCCCAACCCCCAGGTTGAACACCACTGCACTAAATTGTCTGGAATTATTTCTTTGTCATAGGATACACACACACACCCATTTGGGTGTGGATCTTCAGTGAAATACGCCATCGTCGGCGAAAAAATACCATCACTTCTATGATGTCCCAGTTTCGGTGAGGTTTGTCACTGGCTCCAAATTCCTGATTAAGAGCCAGTTGCATGTAGACCCAAGGAAGAGAGCCCAGTTAATTGGGTCAAGGGCTGTGACTTTATTAATGAAGCAAGATCTGCAGCTGGTAAAATTTCCATGGCATCCGTATGCTCCAGCCTGGAAAAATAACTGATACTGTCCAGAATCTAGTCCAGCATCCTGTTTCTCAGAGTGGCCAGCCAGAGTCCTCTGGAAGGCCTACAACAGGGTGCTGGAAGCCCAGATTACTTGCGTTGTTGTCACTCAGAATGAATATTCACCGGATTACTGCCTCTGAACATAAAGGTTCCATTTAATAGCTATAAGTGGTCCTCTCCTCCATGAATCTGCCTCATTGTCATTTTTATTACCCATCAACACATCCTGTGGCAGTAAGTTCCACAAGTTTTATTTATAACTTTTAACTGTTCCACAATTTAGCTGTCCTTTGAGTACAGAAGAAATGAATTTGATCTGTTCTGCCCATCAGACTCATTGGATGCAGAGGGAGAAAAAGTTCTCGCTGTTTACTTTCTGCATCCGATGCATAATTTACAAACCTGTCTCATCTTTCCCCCTTTCTCTAAATTTAAAAAGTGCTGGATTCCTTAAGCTTTTCGTGTAGGGAAAGCCCTTTGATCATTTTGGCTGTCCACTTCTGCATCTTTTCCGGGTCTGCAATATACTTTCTGGGAGACAAATACATGTTTTTGTACATTTTCACATGTTTTAACATGTTTCTTGCAATCGCATAGCAGTTGTGGGGAATCTCTTTTTAAAAAGGGAAAGCCCAAATGGTCCCAAGAACAGTGCCACTTGGTGTAGTGGTTAAGAGCAGATGGCTCTAACCTAGGGAGATTCCCTGCTCCTCCACATGCAGCCAGCTGGGTGACTTTGTTGTTGTGGATTTTCCGGGCAGTGTGGCCGTGATCTGGTAGTTTTGGTTCCTGACGTTTCACCAGTAATTGTGGCTGCCATCTTCAGAGCCAGGTTGGTGTAGTAGTGGGTTAGGAGTGTGGACTTCTAATCTGGTGAGCCGGGTTCGATTCTGCACTTCCTCACATGCAGCCAGCTGGGTGACCTTGGGCTTGCCTCAGCACTGAGAAATAAATGAGCTGAGTAGAAATTTAAAAGTAGCCGTAAGCTAAAGTGTAGTGTGGTCAAATATATGGAACACTGTTGATGAAATAGGTTTGTAGTGGCCTGAAATAAGCAACGTACAATGTGGACAGAAATACATGGTAAGTGTATTTATCAATTTATTGTAATTTATCTAGGAACTAGCAAAAAAGTCCATTGTAATTATAAATACAACGGGCACTAGCCTTTGCTCTCCCACCCAGGCAGGTCTGCCGAGGCCTAGAGATGCTGTGGCAGGCTTTTTCGGTGTGGGGGGAGTGCTGTCAGGGACTCCCCCCCCCATCCCAGGCAGCCCTCCAAGGCCTGGTGAGGCTCTGGTTGTGGCTGCTCAGGGCAGGGGCGAGTGCTGGTGGGGGCTCTCTTTCCCCCACCTGCCCCGCAGTCCCAGGCCCTCCCCCTCCCTCCCAGCTCCCGCTGGTTTCCTAGCTTACCACAGGCTGGCACTTCTTCCACATGGAAGAAGTTAGAGGGATGCAGCCAGGGGTGGGACATCCTACCTGACTGGCCATTTCTTAGATGGACAGCCAATCAGGGATGGGAAAGCCTGATAGGCAGTTAGGCAATGAGTCCCAAATCCTCCCACGACCCCATTCCCGTTTTATTTATATGGTACAGAGGTTGAAGCTAGGCGATCTTAGATACTAGAATAAACGTATACATTGCTTAGTGTGTTTTATAGAAGCTAAAATCCATCTGAAATACATAGGATGCTGATCCTGATAAGGGGAGCATAAAACAAATATGATTAAGGCCTGCAATCCTATGCACATTTATTTGGGAATAAGACCCCATTCAATACAGTGAGATTTAATTTGGGGAAAACATACATTCCCCCTCAGTTCTTCATTGTGTAGTTGTGAGTTTCCCACATTGCACAAAGGGTTGGACTAGGTGACCCTGGAGGACCCTTCCAACTCCATGATTCTAAAATTCCCCAGCCAGCAGTTTTAATTATAAATTGTAAATAAGACTGAGTCTATAGTATTGTTCACTCAATGGGCTACATGTTGTCGAATTTCTTCTGATGGTTTTCTCTTCTTCTTTTTCCATTAGTGGTACGTGAATGGTAGTAAATACTTTTCAGACATGTGGAATGTCATGGACACACTTGGAATCTTTTACTTCCTAGCAGGTATTGTGTTCAGGTACGTTCCATCCGACCCTCATCCGCTGTGGTAGAGCTTCCCACAATTTGATGTGATAATGATGTAAACATGATATTACATGTTGTTAAATAGTAGTTACTTGGTATGCTGCTCAGGGTGACCTGAGCTGATTCTGCACTTACTTTGCTTTTTCCATGGTTGATCCTGCTGAAATCAGATTGATTTGAGTCTGGGCCTTCCTCATTGCTTTCCCCCAACTTGAAACAGAAAGTATTCTGCACTTGATTGGGGAAGCTCAGAGGGGGGAGGGCGGAAAGGGTGTGTGAAGTTCAGCCAGCATTCTTTTTTGACTGCCGGTGGAGAAGAAGAAGAGTTGGTTCTTATATGCCGCTTTTCCCTACCTGAAGGAGGCTCAAAGCGGCTTACAGTCGCCTTCCCATTCCTCTCCCCACAACAGACACCCTGTGGGGTGGGTGAGGCTGAAAGAGCCCTGATATCACTACTCGGTCAGAACAGCTTTATCAGTGCCGTGGCGAGCCCAAGGTCACCCAGCTGGCTGCATGTGGGGTAGCGCAGAATCGAACCCGGCATGCCAGATTAGATGTCCACACTCCTAACCACTACACCAAACTGGCTCTCAAGTGCCAAGTGCAGCATGAGGCTGTGCATCTCTTTCTTTCCTTAACGAACCAAGAGGAGCCAGCAGCAGTCTCTCAGAGAAAGAGGCAAATCTCTGCTGACAGAAGTGTGGGATTCTCGAGGCAGTCTCTTTAAAACAGATTCCCAAAGGAGGACAGAAATAAATTTTGGGAGGAAAGTTTTACAACCAGGAACCAGGAAGTCTTTGAACTGGCGCCCAGCCAATCAGGGACAGACTGCTTCCCTACCTTGGCGGTTTGATCAATTATACTGAGTTATCTCCGCTCCTGGATATCACGGGGGAAAGGTAGGGTCACCGCAGCTCAATCATGCTTCTTGCAGAGGGAAAATTTAAAGCGCCCAAAATCAAAATGGAAATTGAATTCAGTGTAGATGGAGGAGATTTATTCGGACTGGGGGTGGATAAAAAGCCCCATGCAGACTCTGCCCTAGCTGTAATGTTTGACTGTGATGGTCAAAAGAGCCAGTGTGGTGTAGTGCTTAACAGCAGCAGCTTCTAATCTGGCGAGCCAGGTTTGATTCCCCGCTCCTCCACATGCAGCCAACTGGGTGACCTTGGGCTAGTCACGGTCCTGGTAGTGCTGTTCTGACCGAGCAGTCTTGTCAGGGTCTCTCCCTACCTGATATAACTGCACAAAATGAACAGTGCTTTATAGCTATGCAATGAACAGAACTGTTCTGGTGACTGGTAAGTATGTAAAATCTTCCTTTGAAAATAGTGGGCTAATTTAGGTTTTTAAATTAAGTGCTGGAAATGGATTAAAATTTCTTTCCAAGTTGAGTACCTCATTTGAGTGTTAATTTTCTCTAATGTGCAACCTGTTTATTCCTGCAGGCTCCACTCTTCAAACGAAACATCCTGGTACTCTGGCAGAGTCATCTTTTGCTTGGATTACATTATTTTCACTCTGCGGCTCATTCATATTTTCACAGTAAGCAGGAACCTGGGACCCAAAATAATAATGCTTCAGAGGATGGTAAGATATACATGCACATATCATTTTAACATGATCCACACTGGCATTTGCTAGAAAACCATTTAACGATTCCAGGTAGTATTTGCATGAGAGACCTCCAAGGATTTGGGTGGTAATTCCTCCAAGGAACACTAAGGGTCATGATGGGGAGGCAGGAAATGAAGAACTACCTACAAGCATCCCTGGCCTGGCTGCCAGACAATCCTCCTGGCTACATTACACACGCTGTACACACTGTAGGTGGGAGCCTGCCTGCCCTCTTAGGGGCTTGAGCAGGAGCTGGCTCAGGGGTTGCCAGCTGAAGCTTACTCAAGCCCATATCTGAATTAATCCAGGCAAGCTCCATTCCGTTAGATCTCGAAAGCTAAGCAGGGCTGACCCCAGCTAGTATTTGGCTGGGAGACCACCAAGGATTTGGGTGGTAGTTCCTCAAGACACAGCATGAAGTCAGGCAATGGCGAGCCATGTTTGAACATCGCTTGCCTGGCTGCCAGGCAATCCTCAGATCTACTGGCTATACTACATACACACACCATATAATCAATCAATCAATGAAACCCACACCCACACCCTACTCAGCATGCTGACTGCTCCTTGCTTCAGCCTTGGGTGTGTACAGTGTGGCAGTGATTCTGTAGCACCTTCCTGGGATTTTTTCCAGATTCCCAGAATCACTAAGACCACCCCTGAACATTTGATATGGCCATATAACTGAGAGCTGGTGGAGGGTTTCTCTGTACAGTTTTGCACCTCTGTCTTATATGCTGATTGATTCATGAGCTGTCTTCTCTGTGTTGGAGATTACTGGACCAATGAGCTCTTCTGCTGGTCATTCTCCCATGTCAAATCTTTGCCGTACTAAATGAAAAAAATTCTGATGGAAGGAGAGAGCCCATGCAGAACAGAAAGCTGAACACCAACACCCAAAGTTCTTGTGATCCAGACCCAGATAGGGCAAGAAGGGAAAAAAGACAAGCATATCAGAAACATGCAGAATAGGATCGAAGCGTCTTTTTGATTACTTCTGTTACTTTATTACATTGACAACACAGAGATGACAGAGGAAGAGCAGAGAAAGCCATGTGTAAATGTGCAAAGAATTTAATGCCCACTTTTGAATATTCAAAAAACAGGGTCTTTTTAAAAAGTCTGGTGTAATAATTCACAATTTGCAATCGAAACAGTGGTCTACTTCAGTGCCCTTGGGTTTCACTGATCTTTTAAAACCAGAAATGTTCCTGTTACCAAAACGAAATAAAAATCATGTGCTGTAAAAGTCTGCTACCGCAAAATTCTAAAGGGTTTTTAATATATATTTTTAAGAGATGAATCAGTACTCCAGACGGAGTGGTGTACTCCGGTCCAGCCTGGCTATGAACTGGAGAATTGTGAAAATAGAGAACAATCATGTTTATTTTTCTTAGCCTTAAAACTTGTTCAGTGTGACTTAGCAGAACCTGGGTGATATTCAATTTTTTTTTAATGCTTCCTTTCACAGCTGATAGACGTTTTCTTCTTCCTGTTCCTCTTTGCTGTGTGGATGGTGGCCTTTGGGGTGGCCAGACAAGGGATTCTGCGGAAGAATGAACATCGCTGGGAGTGGATATTCCGATCTGTCATTTATGAGCCTTACCTTGCTATGTTTGGCCACTATCCTGATGACATTGATGGTACCTACCCATCTTGGGCTGTCATGTTAATGGGCCAGGGGTTGGAGGAGGAAACAGCTAAGTAGGCAGTCCCCCGAGGAGCCACCAAAGCACTCTGCCGTGGGAAAAGAGATAGGACAGAAGTTCCCAAACTTTGGGGGGCAGCTGCCCCCTTGGGTCCCAGGCCACATCGCAAGTATCCCCCAGCACAACCCCCCCCCTTTCCTAGTGTTAGATCTACTGCAAGTTCAAAACTCATTATAATGTCCACACTTCTTTTGAGGGCAGTGTGCAGCAGCCATATTTTAGTTGGAAAAAAATATAAAAGTTCTTTGTAAAAACCGCTTTGGGTCTTCATTGGGGAGAAAGACAGACGGGGAGAGAGAGAGACAGAGAGAGACAATGAGAGAGAGAGAGAGAGAGAGAGAGAGAGAGAGAGAGAGAGAGAGAGAGAGAGAGAGAGAGAAGCAATGGAAAATCCCATGGCCAGGAGCAAGTAGGAGAAGGCTTTCCCAGCTTCCAAAAGATGGAGACTTTGGGGGCATAGTTTTCAACCCTGGGTTAAGAAATTCCTGGAGATCTGGGCTGGAGCCTGGGAAGGACAGAGTCTGAGGAGGGGAAGGAGCTCAGCAGGAATATGATCCCATCCAGCCCGCCTTCTGAAGCTCTCGTTGTCTTCAGGAAGCTAAGCAGGGTTGGTCCGGGTCAGCACTGGTATGGAAGACCACCAAGGAAGTCCATGATCACTACTGCCAAGAGGCAGGCAATGGCAAGCCACCTTGGAAGGTCTCTCGCTGGGAAAATGCTGTCCCCCAACTGCCCCAAAATTCCTCACCACCCCCCCTCCCAGATCCCTCCACTGCCCCGATGGGAGGGAAATCACCCCACTTTGGGAACCCCTGGACTCTCCACCTTGGATGTAGAAAAGCCATTAGGACTGTAATCCTGTGGACATTTCCTGAGAGCAAGGCCTTGTGCATAAAATAGGATTTAATGCTAAGATAAAACATTTCTCTGTGCTGCCTTATGCTTCTTTGAGAGCCAGCAGAGTGTAGTGGAGAAGGGCAGTGGACTCTAATCTGGAGAACTGGGTTTGATGCCCCGCTACTCCTCATTGAGCCAGCTGGGTGATCCTAGATTAGTCATAGTTCTCTCTGACCCACCTAACTCACAGGCCGGGTGTTGTGGGGAGGGGGAGGGTAGGAGGTTGTAACGTGCTTTGAGACTCATGAGGCCTGCTGGATGACCTTGGGCCAATCAGTCCTCTCAGAACTCTCTCAGCCTCACCTCCCTCACAGGGTGTCTCTTGCGGGGAGAGGAAGGTGATTTGTAAACCACTTTGGGACTCCTCCTTTAGGTAGTGAAAAGCAGGGCAGTAACAAACCAGCTCGCCTTCTTCTCTGATCACCTGTGACTATGAGTATTGTCCGAAAAATCCAAGATTGAAGCCATGAAACGCAAAGGTCAATTTCTCAGGAGCAGGATTCCCACAGAGTGCTAACAGAATGTTCTAGGGACAGAGCTGTACACAGTTGGGAGTGGAGGGATCTTTGCAGTCTCCTGAACTTTTAAGAATCTCTGTCTCTCTCTCATCTGCGTTAGGCACTACGTACAATTTTGATCACTGTACCTTCACGGGGAATGAGTCCAAACCTCTCTGTGTGGAACTGGATTCACACAACCGTCCCCGATTCCCAGAATGGATCACCATCCCGCTAGTGTGTATCTACATGTTGTCCACCAACATCCTCCTGGTTAACTTGTTAATAGCCATGTTTGGGTATGTATTAAGTCAAAGCTTTGCTGGCACTATAATGTCATAGAGTTTGGCTGTTAGAATGTATTGAGTGCTAGTTCAGGCTACATTACCCACCAGCCATGTATCGTTATTGCACTTTCCAAGGCTAGGGTAATCATAGACGTGATTTGCAACCAGCACAGTGTGGGAAAGTCATCTTTGTTTTCTGCGTCTTATCAACATGAGGTTCAGAACCACCTCAGTAAGAGGAGATTGGTACGTGAAATATCACTGTGTTGACAAAAGTTTGACTTTGTCGTCAGTTTATGGAAACACATGCGTGCAAGGCCACTTAGTGGTGCATAAGTGTCCTGGCCTTACTCTCCTGCAGAAGCAAAATGTTGGCAGAGTTTGAATATGCAGAGAGGTTGAGGCACTAGACTGCTTAAAGAACAAAAACAGTTTTATTCGGAAAACAACTATGTATAGAAAGCGGAGAGAAGAGGCCGAACTTTGCTGTTGTCTGCAGTCATTCTTCTATTGTTCTCAACTTTTTACTGTTGAGAAACCCCTGAAACATTCTTCAGGCTTCCAGAAGCCCCAGAAGTGGCACGATCACACAGAATATGATTGGGAAGCAGAGCTGTGGACACGCCCACCCAGAGCCCCTCCCCTCCCCACCATTCCAGGCCCATCATTGGCCATTTTGGGAGGGGTGGGTCGGTCAACCTAACCATATATGGTCATGTCACCTGATAAATATTTTAACAATTTTTTAAAAATATAAAATTAATTAATTCCCTTCCATTCAGGAAACCCTTCCAGGGCTGTCAAAAAACCCAGGGTTCCACAGGCAAGTAGGGAGGAAGTGTGCTCAAACAGCAGGAAATCTCCACTTTAACCAATCAGGACACTGAAAGAGATAATTTGAAAATCATCAGGAAGTTCCTATCCTATCTATGCTAAATATACATCTCCTCTGATGCCCCCTGCAGGATACCTTTTATATTCTGCTCAGTTAAGCACGCTACAGATCTTGCATATCTCAACATGAAACACCCTCTGAAATTCTGTTCTAGAGAAGTCCCACAGATATAGCATTTCAGAAGGCATTTCAGGAGCCCTCTGGAACAAGATATCAGAATAGCATTTCACACTCCCTCGCTATGGGCCAGGCGGGAGTATTGCCTTCTGCAAGTGGAAGTCTGTCTACCCATAAATGTTTGTTGGGCCCCAACCCATTATGGATTGTGCATTCATGTTCTGGAGACATGCCTGTCCATCTTCCATTAGAATTATTGGCCGCCACTGTTTTATTAATCCCTTTCAGATGCTAATCGCAGTATCAGCAGTAGGATTTTTATGAAGTGGTTCTGACTGTGATTTTGGAAATTATAAACAGTCTTCCTCTGGCGGGCCTTATATAAACAATGATTCATCGTGACAACAGTGTCTGTGTTTCAGCATTGCATGCGCTCTTGTTGGCTCGATTCAAGAGACATACTCTGAATAAGCGGGAAAGCGGTTGACCATGAAATGTGCCAATTTCCTTTGCTGCATTGTCAATGATTGACTGTAATAATAAATGAATTCACCTTCAAGAGAATGAAAGACACGTACGATGCATACAAAAATGGTAAAGGGATAGCTATTAAATAAAAATGTTTCCTGATCTCACTTAATTCATGAGTGAAATTAACAAAATCATTTTATAATGATGATTGGTTGAAAATCAAATTAGGAGGTTGAGAGGGGACATGATAGCCCTCTTTAAGTGTTTGAAAGGTTATCACTTGGAGGAGGGCAGGATGCTGTTCCCGTTGGCTGCAGAGGAGAGGACACGCAGTAATGGGTTTAAACTACAAGCACAACGATATAGGCTAGATATCAGGAAAAAAATTTTCACAGTCAGAATAGTTCAGCAGTGGAATAGGCTGCCTAAGGAGGTGGTGAGCTCCCCCTCACTGGCAGTCTTCAAGCAAAGGTTGGATACACACTTTTCTTGGATGCTTTAGGATGCTTTGGGCTGATCCTGCGTTGAGCAGGGGGTTGGACTAGATGGCCTGTATGGCCCCTTCCAACTCTTATGATTCTATGATTCTATGAAAATAGTACTGAGTTTAAACTACGGCTGTGATCCTGTAGGCACTTGTTTGGTTGTAGGAGCTACTAAACTCAATTGTGCATGAGGCAAAATGGGCCCTACAGGTATCTCTTTCGATCCTAAGGAATGTGAGGTGTATTCACCTCTCCTAGGTCCAAAACTGGACATAAGGGTGAATTTATTTATTCCACCACTTTCCAACACAGATAGGATCCATTTTTGGTGCTTGCACCAAATTATGAAGTAGACATATGGCGGTCTAGTTATTTGGACCTAGACTCTCCATTTTTTTGTCTTTTGTAAAAGGCCTCTTTTAACAATTAAGACCTGCAGGCTTTTCCTGGCCACCTTCTGTCAAATTACATGGATGTAGGAAAAGCTATGAGAATCTCGTTTTGCCATCTGTCACCGTAGTTCAGATCAAGGCAAAAGTATCCTCCCCTTCCCTTTGGGCCTTGATAGGGGTGGGCCAAATTATGCTTGTATGTGGATATAGTGGAAATGTTTACTTTTAGTTGGATTTGCAGTCATTGACTGCAAAATAAGAGAAAGCATGCAGTTGAGCAAAAGCTTCTCTAACTGCTACTGAGCAACCATCAGTCCCATCAGGTCTAAACCTTGGCCTATAATCTAAATCTTGGTGGATAATCTGAAAGAGGTCAGATAATCATTAAACTACCTGATTTCTGCTTCGGTCCAGGTTTAGGCCTTACTGGCCTCTTTCAATGAAGTCTCAAATGGTCCTAAAACATTTCCATTCCATAGTCAAGACTTCATCCCAGCTTAGCTCTCTCTACCACCACCCTGCCCCAGAAAAAAAGGCAAATTATCTCAACCTTCTTCCTGAATTCCCTACTAGTCTCGTCCAATGGGAATTTATTCGCTTCTGGGAAGAGTCCCTGAGGGCTAGTCAACACCCACAACAAGTCCTCATATCAAACAGTGCTGTACTATCCAGAGTTACGCCAGTTTAAGGTCATTGAAATCAAACAGAAAGTTCAGCTGGTCTGATATTCAGTGGTCAGATCATTATAGAAGGCTGGATAAAGGCATGGTATCACCCCTGTCCGAAGAGATGTGCACTGGCCGCTCATCTACTTCCAGACATAACTCAAAGCTTTGGTCCTTACCTTCAAGGTGAGAACCGAAAAGCTTGAGGGACGAATATCTATTAAAGTATATTAAATAATCAATTTATTTAACAGGCAATTTAAAAATATCAAAAAACCATAAAACAGGATCACTTCTTCTCCCTACAGGTCACACATCTATCAGTCTAACACATACACCAATAACACAAATGGCTATGACCTAACATGTTTCGATCTGTGAGATTTTCATCATCTAGCTCCTGATGTTGCATGCAGAGAGACACACAGTTCAATTTACTGCCACCCAGGGGAGATAATAGATAGATGTTTGTTGGAAAATGTACCTGGTGTACTACTACTCACAATAGCAAATTGCAGAACCAGGAAAATGCAAAGGTACATAAGTACAGATGTTTTAACCCCCTGGTTGAAAAAAGAATTTTTATACTTCTGTTGTATTTGTGTACTATTGCATTGACCTCTGATGAAGATCTCACAGATAGAAATGTGTTATGTCACAGTCATTTGTACTATTGGCGGTGATGTTAGACTGATGTGCGTGACCTATAGGGAAAAGACTTGTTCCTTTTTAATGCTTTTTAAAATATTTATAAATTACCTTGAGCTCCGCTAAATAAATTGTTTATTTCATGTACTTTTATACATTTTTCTCCCTCAACCTTTTTGGTTCTCATCCATTTTTCTGTTGGGAGTTTTGTTTTCCCTTCTATTTTGTAGATCCTTATCTTTAAGGACCTAAATACCTTAAGGCAGTGGTCCCCAACCTTTTTATCACCGGGGACCGATCAACGTTTGACAATTTTACTGAGGCCCGGGGGGGGTAGTCTTTTGCTGAGGGACATCGCTGCTGACGCCTGAGCCCCTGCTCTACTTGCTTTCCTGCTGGCGCCCATGACTTCCCCCTGCCTGCTGGGGGTGCTACCAGCAGCATTTGCGCAGTGCCACGCCAAGGGGGAGCCCCAGCCATGGGGGCCGCTGGAGAGCAGCAAAGGTGAGCCAGTGGCAGAGTGGCAGGGCAGCCCCCAAGGCAGCAGTCGGGGAGGAGGACGAGGAGGAGCTGCAGCCCAGTACTGACTGATCTACGGACCAGTACCAGTCCCCGAACCAAGGGTTGGGGACCACTGCCTTAAGGAACTAAATATGGTCCAGCCGAACTGCCAAGCCCTGTTTAGAAGTGTGATGGATAACAACTAGAGACAGGCATTTTCAATAGTGTTAAATCAAATGGCACCTTACCTTTGGATACACCCCCCCCCATCACCTGGTACAGACTATACCAGACTTTCTCAACTTTTTTACTGTCGAGAAACTCCAGAAGTGGCAATATCACACAGAACACGGTTGAGAAGCATTGCTGTGTACTTGCCCACCTGGGGCCCCTCCTCTTCCCACACCCTCTAGGCCCAGCATTAGCCATGTGAAGGAGGAGGAAGTGGTGGTTCTTATATGGCCCTTTTCTCTACCCAAAGGAGTCTCAAAGTTGCTTACAGAAACATTCGTTGGTTGTTTGGAAGCAGTGGCTGGATGGATTAGGAAGAGTTGCCTTAAACTCAACCCCTCCAAAACGGAGGTCCTGTGGCTGAGTAGGAGAAGCCAGGTTCAGGAAGCATGGCTTCCCTGCCTGGACAGAGCGCAATTAACATCGGCACTAACGGCCAGGAATTTGGGGGTGATTTTTGATGCTTTCGTATTGATTGAGGCTCAGACCAAGGTAGCCCAGAAGACATTTTTCCATCTACGCCAAGCACGGCTACTAGCACCCTACCTGTCCTCAGAACACTTGGCCACTGTGATCCATGCAACGGTCATCTCCAGGTTAGATTTCTGTAACTTGCTCTACATGGAACTACCCTTGTCTTTGACCCAGAAATTGCACAGCTGGTGCAGAATGCAGCTGCACAGGTTCTCCCTCAGTCATCTTGGAGGGCCCATGTCCAGCTGTTGCTGAGACTGCTGCATTGGTTGCCTGTCTAATTCCAGATCAAGTTCAAGGTATTGGTTTTGATCTTTAAGGCTATATGCGACTTGGGTCCTACATACCTGCAGAACCACCTATCTCCTTATTCCCCCCACCGGGCACTTCGCTTGGCACGTATGAATCTGCTGATGGTCCTGGGGCCCTGGGAAGTATACCTGGTCTCAACCAGGGCCAGAGCCTTTTCGGTCCGGGCCCCTACCAGATGGAATGAGCTACCCTTCCGGATGAGCTACGGGCCCTGTCAGCTTGCTGGGTTCTGCAGGGCCTGAAAAATCGCGCTCTTCTGCCAGGTGCTTGGTTGATGCTGGATGGAAGAACAGGGTGATAAGATCGGGCTGCTTCCCTTCCCCAGAGATCAGAACTAGGTATTAGACTACATCTGTCCCCGTTTAAGACTCTGTCCCTCTCCTTTTTGACATCAGCAGCATTGGTAGGCTGCGTTTTAAGGAAACCAGGCTCAGTGAAGAGTTATGGGGTAGTGTAATTATACCACCATTGTTATATATTGGAACTATGTTATTAATTAATTGGGGTTAGTGTTTTATTGGTTAGATGGTTTTATCCTGTCTTAGAATGTTATGAGCCAGCATTGCTGGGAGTGGTGGTATATAAATACAATAAATAATTAAATAAATAAAAATATCACCTGATAAATGTTTTAACCATTTTTTAAAAAAATATATAAAGAATTTATTTACTCCCACCCATTCAGGAAACTCTTCCAAGGCCATCAAGAAACTCCGGGGTTTCATGAAACCCTAGTTGAGAAATAATGTTCTATACCGTCTTTTAGGCGCCAAGCTAGAATATTTCTTTCTACCCTGTTTTTTTAACGAAGGGATTTTATCTTTCTGTTTTATAGTTTATTTTATGGTTTGTTTAAGGCACTCAGTGATTGTTTTATGGTGTTTTTATCTCCCTGGCTTGTTTTATCCTTATACCGATTATTTATGATGCTTTTATGATGTTGTGGTATAGTTTTTACTGCCTTGATCAGGACTCTTGGAGAGGTGACATATAAATTTCCCTAAATAAATGCAATACATAATTAACGGTTCAGAGTTTAAACTTTTGCTTTGCAATATCTACTTTATTTTGTAACTTGTATTTACACAGATACCCCTAGGTGAATCTTTGTTCACTAGAGGGTATACCTCTGAGTAAACATGTACAGGATCAGGATGCAAGTTCAACATTTTGGAAGGACATGCAACTATGGGTTGAAAATAAAAGTTTTTTTGTGAATTTTTATGATTGGAACAGTAAATAGCTGGGCTGAAGAGTTCTCAGGAAAGGGTGATATTCCTGGGAAATATGACAGGAGATCCAGCTTGGATCCATATTAGAACAAATATCACTGCTTCTGATGCCCTAGCTGGGTACACGCAGGGTCATCCCAGATGACCCTGGCTGGTAAGCCAAGTTCCAAAGTACATACCAGAAAGCAGAGTCAAGAGTCCAGTCTTATCAGTAGCTGTAGCAGACAAATTCCAAGGGAGAGCCGAAGGGGGAAGTCAATAAACAAGCCAAGGTCACAGCCAGAGGAGCAGAGTTAGAGCCAAAGCAAGTCCACAATACCTAATCTTAGTCCAAGAAGCCATATCCAAGGTCAGAAAGCCAGGAAGCAGTCAGGCAAAACTTCGCTGAAGCACAAGCAGGCCAGGAACTGGGTCAAGGCAATGGGTGGACTTGTGCACAGGTTGCACCCATGCTGAAAGCTATTTCTGCTTTGCTTAAGCCACCTGAGCTAAGGAGTTAAGTGGCTGCACCTGGTAGCTCAGTTGCTGTCTATTAAGCCAGCCCCAGCTGGGCCCCATCTGGCTTCATATCTTGCTCTGAGCCTGGCACTTCAAAGGCATGCTGTTAAATCACTCCTTCTGCATCCCCTCCTGTGCTTTGGTGACAAGTCCAGACTGAGAAGGGGTGTTGCTTCTGGCGGAGGTGATGCTGGAGCAGAGGGCATGGTGTCTACCTGGCTGGGACCAGCCTGTGTGTCCCTATCAGGCCTTTTCTCATTCAGCAGCATCTCGCTGCTTTGCCCCAGCTCCTCCTCATCTTTGTGCTCTGAGGGGTCTGGCAGCAAAGGTTCTGGTGTAGGTGCAGATACAGCCTCTGGCGACAGGGGCATGACACTGCTCCTGCTTTAAAAGTGAGATATCTGCTAATTTTGTGGAAGGTTATCAACTCCAGGTTGGGAAATTCTAGGTGATTTGGGGGTGGAGCCTGGGAAGGCCTGGGTTGGAAAAGGAGTGGGACCTCAGTAGTGTATTATGCTAGAGTCTACCCCCCAAACAGTTATTTCCTCTAGGGCAGTGGTCCCCAACCTTTTTATCGCCAGGGACCACTCAACGCCGGGGACCACTCAGTGCCTTTTACTGAGGCCTGGTGGGGAGGGGAGTTTACTCCTCTACTCTCAACCACTGCCCTAGCGCTCTCTGATCGCTATGGTAATGTTTAAACATCCCTTCAAAATAAGATACAGACACGCCACAACAATGAAGTGTGTTGTAAAGGGCTGGAGAGGATGAAGTAAAGGGCCAGGGGGGGCGGGGAGAAGGCGTCCTTCGGGGCCCACCTCCAATTAGTCGAAGGACCACATGAGGTCCGCGGCCCACAGGTTGGGGATCGCTACTCTAGGGAAACTGACCTCTCTAGTCTGTCGATCAGTTTTAATTTCAGGAGATCTCGAAGCTCTGGTCTTGACGATAGGCAACCCAGTTTGAAAGTGATGAAGTTTATTTTTAATGTGGCTCTGAAATGGATATCCTTGTGTGTTAATCTCCCCACCAGCTATACTGTTGGATCAGTCCAAGAGAACAACGACCAAGTTTGGAAATTCCAGCGCTATTTCTTGGTTCAGGAGTACTGTAGCCGCTTAACCATTCCGTTTCCGTTTGTCATCTTCGCCTACATCTACATGGTGTTACGGAAACTGTTGAAATGCTGTTGTAAGAATGAATCTAAGCAGCCATCCACTTGCTGTAAGTTTCATGGTATTGTACTGTCACTTTTGGTGGGAACCATTTTACTGGGGCGGGGGGAGCTGTTCCAGCACTTGAAAAGCTGTGGTTTTCAAAAGATTGGCTGGTCTCATTAGGAGGCATTTTTTAATTACTTGAATTCCGCTTTAAAATAGCGTAAACTTCTATAGGTTACCCATAGAAGAAGAGTTGGTGTGTATACCCCACTTTTCACTACTCAAAGGAGTCTCAGAGCAGTTTACAATCGCCTTCCCTTCCTCTCCCTACAATAGACACCTCGTAAGATAGGTGGGGTTGAGAGAGCTCTGACTGGACTGCTCTGTGAGAACAGCTTTAATAGGACTGTGAAGAGCCCAAGGTCACCAGCTGGTTTGATGTGGCAGAGTGGGGAATCAAACCCAGCTCTCCAAATTAAAGGCCACTGCTCTTAATCACTGCGCCAAGCTGGCTCTTGTATGTAACGAGGTTATCTGGAGCTCCAGGGTTGGACATCGTTAATATTCAGGTGACCCCCCCCCCAGCTCAGTATTTAATTACTGAAGCCTCCATGGATGCTGTAACGTCTCATTTGGCCCTTTAAGTCATCAGATGCCAAACATGAGCATTGTGATACACATTTAATGGTTCCCCACCCCTCACTTAATCTCAAACCTGGCCTGGGTCCTACCATGCCCCAGGTAGGTTTGAGTTTCTCCTTTTATTTCAGTTTTTAAAGATTTTGTTTTGCTTCCATGAGTTTTACACAATAGTGCCCTACCTCTAATTAGCTGAGGAGAAGCTCCTGATTTGTTTGGCCTATGGATTCCCACTACTCCACATTATGGGAGTCTGGTAGTGGGGATCCATAGGGCAAACAAATCAGGTGTTTGGGGAGAGGCCATGACTCTGTGGAAGAGCCACTGAGACTCTGGCAGGACTAGACTGTAGGCTTCCACTTGAGACCCCAAGAACCCCAGCCAGTCTGACCGGGCAATGCTGACCTTCATGGACCAACATTCTAATTCTGCATAAGGCCATTCCATGTGTGTTCAGAGGCTTTTCTTTGGCTCCTTTCTCTCTCTCTTGCTATTTGCCTATATTATAAAAACTTTGTTACACTCGGAATTACAACATACGGCATATTGTTCCCAATTAGTTCATGTGACTTTATCTGGATAAATTCTCCCTAGAGGTCCTGTTGGTTTGTGTGGCAAGATTATTATTATTATTATTATTATTATTATTATTATTATTATTATTATTATTATTATTATTCCCCACTACTCCCATAGACTGGCTCGTGGGGGGTTTATCAACAGACCTTGGTAAAACCGCCAAATAAACCCCCATTAAAACAGGGCACAGCAATACAATACAATAGAACAGAACATGGTGGTAATAGCACACAATACCCATCCCCCTAGAATACCTAATAGCAGAGGTTGGAAGAAGAAGAAGAGTTGGTTCTTATATGCCGCTTTTCCCCACCCGAAGGAGGCTCAAAGCGGCTTACATTCGCCTTCCCTTTCCTCTCCCCACAACAGACACCCTGTGAGGGAGGTGAGGTGGAGAAAGCCCAGATATTACTGCTTGATCAGAACAGCTTTATCAGTGCCGTGGCGAGCCCAAGGTCACCCAGCTGGCTGCATGTGGAGGAGTGCAGAATCGAACCCGGCATGCCAGATTAGAAGTCCGCATTCCTAACCACTACACCAAACTGGCTCTCAGGTTGGAGGAGGTCCATCGATGTCACATTGGCCCAGCGGGGTATTTAGCACTAGCATTGTGGCAAGATTCCTGTGGCAGGATTTAAATATTCTGCCCTTTGTTGGGAGGTTGATCTTCTTGACAACTGAATGGTTTCTTTATGCACTAAAGACCTTAACATAGTGATGACACCGCCTCTGAACATCTCTTGCGTTCAAAACCCGACAGCTTCTTGCTGGAGCAAATGGGGGAGGGGGTTTCATCTCGGAGCTCTAGTCTGAATTACTGTGTATATCAGCAGTACTTTTAGAATGCTGCAACTTAATGTGTCTTTTGTATCGTGGAGGTTCAAGAAACGAGGACAATGAGACTCTGGCTTGGGAGGCGGTCATGAAAGAAAATTATCTCGTCAGGATCAATACCAAGGCTAATGACTCCACAGAAGAGTAGGTTGACTTGCTTCGTTTTCCTTGAATAATCTTTTTTTTCATTAGAAGTTCCAATACAAATAAGAAAGAAAAAGAACAGAAATATCAACTTCATAACGATACTTTTTTCCCATGTTTCCAGTCGACCAGACCTGACTAATCAAGCTTTGTGACCTGTATGTTATCTCCATAGCTGCTGCTCTTCAAGATGTCCCCAGTTCATTCAGATGTATTGATTCTTCTTGTAAGGAAAAGAGAAGATAATCAGTGGTTGATATGCAGTGGCTGGGCCAATACAAAGACAACAGTGAAAACATAAAGGCCAATTTTGCACTCCAGGAATAGAGATAGAGACCAATCAAAATGCGAGGAGCTCGCCAAGCTTTACAATTCTATGTCTATGCTACTCAGGAATCAAGATTTAAGTTGTAGAGACGAGCTGAAGAAGAAGATCTGGGTTTTTGTGCCTTGCCTTTTTCTACCCAAAGGAATCTCAAAGTAGCTTACAATCACCTACCTTTCCTCTCCCTGCAACAGGCACCCTGTGAGATAGGTGAGGCTGAGAGATCTTTGACTGTGACTGGCTCAAGGTCACCCAGCAGGCCTCATGAGTCTCAAAGCAGCTTACAATTGCGTTCCCTTCCTCTCCTTACCACAGACATCCTGTGAGGTAGTGAGGCTGAGAGAGCTCTAAAAGGAACTGTGAGTGGCCCATGGTCACCCAGCAGTCCTCATGAGTCTCAAAGAGGCTTACAATTGCCTTCCCTTCTTCTCCCCATCACAGACACCCTGTGAGGTAGGTGAGGCTGAGAGAGCTCTGAGAGGAACTGTGTCTGGCCCAAGGTCACCCAGCTGGCTGCATGTGGAGTACAGAATCAAACCCAATTCTCCAAATTAGAGGCCTCCGCTCTTACTACTGTACCAAGCTGGCTCTCTTCAAAAGGGTGGGCAGGAAAAGAAAGCAGAGCCCTCACCAGCCTCAAATCTTTGTGCCTTACTTCAGATTACTTTTTCCCATCCTGGTTTTGTAAGCCACTTTGAGCTCACATTGAAGGTGGGAAAGACTGGATCTTAACCAAACAAATAAGAACATGAGTGAGGAGAAAAATGCCTAAGGAGGAAAGGCCAAGGTAGGAATGTAAGCTCACTCCTCCTCTCATCTACCTTTTCTTGATGGTGGAAACAGCAGAATCTCACCTCTTATTTTAAAGGTTAACACAGCAGATTCATGGCCACAGGGAATTTGAGCTATGCCTTATTTTATGCTGTTTTAACTGCCATTCCAAGTTTGATTCATATGGAATTTCATTTCATATTTGATCCTCTTGGCCATGAACCTAACAGTCCTTCCTAGTTAGCAGTTTTGCTAATTGTTGAAATGTCTTTTTTTTTTAATCTTGAGAGGTATGAACGGGCCATCAGATGGGCCAAACACTTAATCCCTGTGATTGGCTGTCCTAACTCTTTGTCTGGTTGGTTGACTAGAGATGCTTTCTAGGTTTTCCAAATGATAAGATTTCAATCCACCTGAAACACACAGCCTTCTGTTATGGTTTTTATCCTGCCTTTCCTCAGGACCTCATGGTGATACATCTGGTTCTCCCTTTTTATCCTAACAACAATCTTGTGAGGTGGGTTTGGCTGAGAGAGCCAAGGTTCATGCAGTGAATGTCTTCATTGATGAGAGATTTGAACCTGTGTTTCTCCAGCCCTAGTCTCACGCTCAATACCATGACCCACTGGCTTTCCAAAAAAAATTAGTTCTCTTTTTCATCAAAAGGAACTTGACATAGTAGTGTGGAAGAAACCTGGAGTAAGTTGTTATCGGGGCTTCTGAGAACCAACAGCCCCCAGACAAAGATTTAGGATCATGTTCTCCTTTGAGTCAGGATTTCTGCCACGCTATGCATCCACTGCTTCATATTTTTACCACCTAACAGCCCCCAACTGCGGCAAGCATTTATGCTGGCAGGATTTAATGCTCTCCCTTCGGCTATTCTTCAAGGGAGATTTACAGAAGGGTCTTAGTCTAAGAGAATAGGTCCCTGTAATTCTGGCTGCATTCAAACTAGGGTTGTGTGCTTCGGCTGCCGAGGCGGCTGCTTGGGCCTGAAGCAGCCAGTGCCATGGTGCGGTGGGGAGGGCCAGCACCAGTGGTGGCACACCAGTCAATGCACACATGCAAGCGCAGAGCTCTGTGCCTGCATGTGCGCACCAACCGGTGCTGCACTGGCTGCTTCAAACACAAACGTCTGCTTCGCCAGCCAAAACGGACAACCCTAATTCAAACCATCCTACATGTGTTTTTTCTAAACAAGGACTTGATGATGAGACTAAAATAATTTTCCTGCTAGGAAACAAAAACTCTCAAGTTATTGATTCGGCTGCCAAGTTTGTACAGCTGGCTATGAGGTCCATAACAGTAGAACAATTAATGCTTTATAATATATTTTGTCATCTTTCTTTATATGCCAATAAGGGTCTGCTGATTCTGATGTTTTGGATGGTGGCAGTATGGTTTGGATGGTAGCAGTACATTTTTGGATCTTTCCTGGTTCCAGGAGTGGCAGAAACATTTGTGTAGAAACCAATCCCCTTCCCCTGTTACTTTACCCAATATTCTGCCCTTGATTGGGGTTAACAGCTTCCCTCCTTCCCCCCTTCGATACACAAGAGCAGAATTACAGCCATTTAGTGAAAGTGAGGGAGGTGTACTTTTTCGGTTCCTGTTCCAATGTGAGCATGAATATAATAAAGGGCTTTAATGTTTTCCTTGTATTGAAGGCGAGCATTATGATTTGCTGAAATTTGTATTCCAGTCAGAGCAAGGAATTATGAATTGGCGACATCACTGATTACATGGATTTCAATCAATGCGTTAAAAATAGATAAGCTGGCAGAATAATCTAGGGTCTATTAGGGAAGAAATTAACCTTGATAGGAAGCAACATCCATTTTAAGAATACATTGAATTCCACTGGAATTACTCCAAAGTAAGTGCACATAGTTTATGGCCTGAATGATGTCAACATAAAGGATATTACTGTGAATTTATCCCGAATTGATCCTGCTTTTGAAGGAAGGTGGCTTAAAAATGCTGCCAACTGATCCATCAGCCAGTCCTTACAAAGTTTCCCCTTTGTTTCTCCATCCCCACAGAATTTTGTATTAGTGTATTCTTATTTTGTAATTTGTATTTCCAGATTAACTGCCTTCAGATTAAATGGAGACTTCACGGAGTTATATTCTCCTTCTAACTGTTGTGTTTCTTTCCACAGAATGATTCATCGATTTAAACAGCTGGATATGAAGGTACTTTTTTTGGGGGGGGGGCTTAGTTGATGCATTGTCTTCCAGTAAGACCATAGAATGCGGTACATTTGCAAATGCACTCCCATCTAGATTTCTTAGTTCAGAGATCCCAGTCTCATTCAACCTGCAGGCACTTTGAGCACCAATGCAAAATGGTTGCAAAAGTGTACGGGGGGCAATCAAAAATATTGAGAAGTTGCAAACCAAGCATCCTTCTGTGATACAGGTGGCTGTTTTTTGCATGAAATGCTTCCTGCAGACCCTCCAGGGGTCTTCTGATCTACTTCCTGTTTCAGTGAGGGGACAGAAAGCCCAGATGCCATACTGGGGATATATGTGCCATACTGGGGATCACTATCTTAGTTTTTAATGCTGTTTTGAAGAATGTGTTTGTTGACTGTGCCAATTGTTAGCAGAGTATCTATTTAGCAAGCAGGGCACTGAACTGATTAAAGTAGAGAAAACTCTACTTAGGAGCTAGCAAACTGGATAGCAAGACAAGAGATAAACCTAGCTGCCTTGCCAGCTGAGAGCAGGGGCGGGGGTCTAGACTGTTGTAGATGAAAGAACAGACAAGAGAAGCCCTTTTGGAAAGAAGGTACTTCTACTGTTTAGCTATAGCTTGCTGCCCCCTGCAGGATCTTCTTCTTCTCTGCACACAAGACATTACTATTTTCAAACACCAATCACTTATAATTGTTGCTCTCCATTTTTAAATCGTCACTGCAACTAACAATACATAGTATTAGGAATGTTCAAGGAATGATACAACGATACAATAAAACAAAAACATCTCTTAATAATAACCTAGTAAAGGTAAAGGTATCCCCTGTGCAAGCACCAGGTCATGTCTGACCCTTGGGGTGATGCCCTCCAGCGTTTTCATGGCAGACTCAATACGGGGAGCTTTGCCAGTGCCTTGAACAGCCACAGTGATGCTGCTATTAAAAAGGAGAAGGGGGCCGCTGTGGAAGAGACACAATGGCCACTTTTACCCCCCACTAAATAATGCGCCTTCAATCCACTTTCAATGGACTCGGCAACAGGATTTTACTGAAATCCACTTGCAAGCGGTTGCTGAAGTGGATTGAAACTGCCTTATTTAGTATGTGTGCAAACACCCAGTGGCTCTGGAAACGGCTAGCCACAGGACAACGAAGTGTAGAAGGCAAGTTGGTCTGCGGATGCACCAAAATGAAGAAATTGACCAATCAAAACGGCATTCCAAATAAGCATAAATCTATCTCAAATATGGTCTATGTCCTTATTTTGTTGTAGTATATTTGAAGTGGATCAAGCCAGACCGTATCCAGATAATCCGTTTTCAAAAGCAATTTTTCTTCAGTGGCCTGTCCCTCTATATGTATTTCAATGAGTACACTTCAACTTCAGCAAAATTCCAAATTCCTGCAACCTCAGAGATCAAATATTACAGTATGAATTGGCCAGAGGGTCTGCAACGTAGTGGGGATCCAAGTATACAGGAATGCCGTTTTGGTTGTTCAATTTTTTCTTTTTGATGCAGTCACTGGAGCTGCAAGAACCTGGGCTGTATTTGGCAACCCTGTTTTCACATGCGACAGGCCTTCATGGAGCAGGAACAAAATCTTCATGGGCCTATTATGCATGGCCGCTGAAACGGCAGCATGGAGAACGCGGAGGAGGAAGAAGTGAAGCAAACCGCTTATGCACGGGACAGGACGCAACGGCGGCAAAACCCAGAGTATCAGATTATGCATGCAGCTACTCCGGAGCTGCTTCTGGTTGCGCCCTGGTCCCGGGAAGCTCCACTTTCTTCCGCATCTCGCTAACGTGGCTTTTTCGGCAGCATACATTGACTCTGCGCCCGATTGCCGCCTGCAGCGTGCATAATTGGTGATTTTAGCCACCGCCATTCCACCCCGAATGCGGACCTTCCACTCAGTGCATAATGGGCCATGGATATGGAGTCTGAGCCGAATTCTGCTGTTTCCTAGCATCTTAGCTTGAAGGCTGAGATTGTATACATTTCTTAATGGAGACAACCCACCCAGGCCTGAACTGCTGATAACAGAGTAGTTGTGGGTTCATGTGACTTTTTTCCCTCCTTTATAGCTCAGTGATCTGAAGGGCCTTCTGAAAGAGATTGCGGGCAAGCTCCGATGAAAGCAGCCAGACCTGGCCAAGAGCTTTTCCCTCGGTGATGTCAACATGCATAAAAGAGGAATGTCACCCAGTAAGCAAAAACTGGGTGCTCGTCATATGGAGAGAGACTTACAAACTGTTCTTCCCGTCCCCTTTTCTCCTTCTCTTGTTAAGATGGGAATTGCTATATTTTTTTGTAGAGCACTGGGTGCACTCATTTATTTTGATACATGATCTTTTGGTGCAACATTATACAATTTTTAGAAGTGCTAGTTTAAGCAAAGATTTGCTATTTGGCAACCACTTAAATGTATTGTGTGGCCGGCATGAGAAGACAGTTGATGGTCCACAGGCAGAAGAAGAGCTGGTTTTCTTGTGCCCCCTGTGTACTACCTGAAGGCATCTCAAAGCAGCTTACAATGTTGTAACCTCCTTCTTCCCGCAACAGACACCCTATGGGGCAGGTGAGGCTGAGAGAGCTCTGAGAGAACTGTGACTGGACAAAGGTCACCCAGCTGGTGTAGGAGAAGTGGGGAATCAAACCTGGTTCTCCATGTTAGAGGCTGCCACTCTTAACAACAAGACCAAGCTGGCTCACGAGTCCCGGACACAAGTTTGTAGAGTTTACCAACTCAGCTTCAGGACCAATGAAACTGTGCCTGGACACAGGATCAGCCAATGCTTCACATAGCTGGAAATGGTCAGTCCTAGATAGTGAAGGGTCTCGTAGTGACTTCCCAAGAATCTGGCTGGGGTAGCCCAGGCAAGCCTGATCCCATCAGATCTCAAGCTAAGCAGGGCTGACCTTGCCTAGTGTTTGGATGGGAGACCGCCAAGGATTTGGGTGGTAGTTCTTCCAAGGACCACTAGGGTCATGGCAGGGAATGGAAAACCACTTCTGAACGTCCCCTGCCTGGTTGCCTTACTACCCTCAGATCTCCTGGCTACACAACACATGCCATATGATATGCCACTTCCTAGCTGTATACTGTCCAAACTCACAACTAGAGTTGCTGCAGTCTAAGCCCAAAGCCTCATAAATGACGTGAAGTAGCTTCCATGTCATGGGATTGTAGAAGTCCATTTCTCTTAAAAACCAGGAGGGCTGGTCCATCCTCCCTCCCTCCCTTGCATGCCTTTTGGCTTGGTTTCACATCACGTTCTCGTACAAAAGCAATAAAATCAGAGTCCAGTAGTACCTTTAAGACCAACAAAGATTATTCAGGGTGTGAGCTTTCGAGTGCAAGCACTCTTAGAATGAGGAAGAGTGCCTGAACTTGAAAGCTCACACCTTGAATAAGTCTTTGTTGGTCTTAAAGGTGCTACTGGACTCTGATTTTATTGTGCTACTTCAGACCAACATGACTACCCATTAAAACAATGTAACGGTCATGCACAAGTATTGTGCACATTCTGATCTTTGCAGGATGCTGCAGTTACTACAAGCACCTTCCCTAATAGGAAGGGATGGCTTACCTGTGAACGGCACAGGCAATATGGAGTGGATTTCTCTGACCTTCAGTTGGAAGCGACATTTAAAATATTGCATTGCATAAATGAGACCTTAGAAGACATAATAAGCTGAAAATGTTGGCCTTCCTGTGTTGGTGTCCATGGAAACTGTACTTACCCGCGCAAACATGTTTAATGTTGTCTGTCTGTAAAGGTATTTTGTCACTGTGTGTTTGGCGTCCTGGCTATAGGTGCTGGCTCTGTTTAAGAAATAAACTGAATCAGAATGAATTAAACTATCTTAAGTGTACTGTGGCACCCTGTTTTGGATTTGGATCTGTTCTGTTTTTCCAAGTTGTGCCCCAAGAACCACAAATGACTCTCCATGTGGTCAGAGCAGGAATCCCCAACCAGGAGTCTGTGGAGACCTCGAGCTCCATGAAAATTCCCCAGGAGCTCCCTGCTCTTTCCCCTATATCAGTAGTTCTCAACCTTCCTAATGCCATGACCCTTTAATACAGTTCCTCGTGTTGTGGTGACCCCCAGCCATTTAATTATGCAAGGGTTCTTTCACAGAAATTAAGCCGAAACTGACCAGTGCATGAAGATCCATTGATTGTATATAAACTGTTCCCCCCCCCCCCGGGGTTTCTCAGCTCAGTTCTGCCTCTTGTCCCACCACGCTGATCTCACTCTTCTCCACTGCTCCAGACAGACGAACGTTCGATCTCAATCTACCCTGCAAGGTTGCTGTGTAGGTGGCACCCCCCCCCCGGCCAAGCTGCTTGCCCTGACACGACCCCTGTGAAAGGGTCATTCGACCCCCAAAGGAGTCATGACGCCAGGTTGAGAACCACTGCCCTATATCCTATCTTAATGCATTTGGCCACAGGGTATTCCCAGCATGACCATGTTAGCAAAGAACTGGCCCCTTCCATTGACATGGGGGTTGTGTTCCTGCACGGTTTCTATGCCTGGGAAAGGAGACGAAGTCTGGATGCCTACGCCTGTCTCAAACTGCCTCCTTTCTCCCTCCCTGCAAGTCCTCCTCAGGCATGGCCAGATGGCATCACTTCCATCCTGGCTCCTCGAAGCCTGGAAAATATGTCAGAGGCTCCTTCAGGGTCAAAAGTTTGAGGAAGGCTGGTTTAGAAGCTCTGTTGTCTTAGGTGGCAGGTTACAGTGGATGAGCGATAGGGTTGTGAGTGTCCTGCACAGTGCAGGGGGTTGGACTAGATGACCCAGGAGGTCCCTACCAACTCTATGATTCTGTTATTTTCTATGATTCTAGGTGCAGAAATGCCCAGTGCCCATCCTGCCCGCAAGTCAAAATCCACACTGTGGCTAGCAGGCAATGCCAGAATGCTTCCTACATACCATGTAGGCAGAGGGGGTGCCTCCTGGTTGCCGATGCTCCAGGCTTCCCCAGAGCTGTGGGCCTCCCCACAGCTGTGCCCAAACAGCCCCTCACTGTGGACCCTCAGGTTTAAAGTAATATCCATTTATTAGCCAGAAAGTGCAGGGTAGCAAGCCTCAAGTTTGGCCCTGGAATGGTAACGAATCTCTGACAACAGAGGTCAGTTGCACTGGAGAAAATGGCAGCTTCAGAGGATGAACTCTGACACGATTCCTTGCCAAGGTCCCTCTCCTCCCCAAATCCTGCCCTGCTTAGACCCCCCTCTCCGGGAATGTCCCAAAGGCGGCAGCCCTAAGGATCTGGAGCAGGACAGGGGAGCTCCTGCAGTCTACCATTCTAACTAAGGAGCAGGGACTCCACCCCATGAGACGAAAACAACGCAGGCAAATATCAGTGGAGGAAGCAAACTGTTCCATCATGATCATTATAGTCCATGGACATGTGGAGAGCCATCGTTTGGCCAAACCTGGTATATCCAATGCATGGTATAATGCAGGGGTAGTCAACCTGTGGTCCTCCAGTTGTTAGTGGACTACAATTCCCATGAGCCCCTGCCAGCATTTGCTGGCAGGGGCTCATGGGAAGTGTAGTCCATGAACATCTGGAGGACCGCAGGTTGACTACCCCTGGTATAATGTACATGCACCACAGCTACTGCTGCCCCAGCCAAAAGTCGGTCACTACAGAAATCGAGTGCATTTGCTTTCCTTGTGAACTGTCCCATCGTAAGCACCAGCATGTTCTTTGGAGACTGGGATAGCACTGCTTTTATGCACGGCTTTGGGAGAAGCATTAAAGGTGGGGAGAATGAACACGCTCTGTCCTTCTTGCCTGTCCAGATACAAATGATTAACTGGAGAGGGAGCCACTAGGTGGCAGGATAAGCAAGAGAAATTCCAGAAGGCTCCTTGCTTTCGGGAGGAAGTAATTGGCAACCATAGAGAAATCTCTAATCAGCCATGATGTTCCTGACAGGACCAGAGAAAGTCCATCTTCTAAAAACTCACTCATTTCCTATCTGACATGCGGTGTGAGATTTAGGAAAACCAGAATCAAATGTGGAATGATAGAAGTCTCTCGTTTCAAGGCTGAAGAGTAGCAACAGATTTTCGTTGCTTATGCTTTTCCCCGCAGGGGTGACCAAACTGTGGCTCTCCAGATGCTCATGGAGTACAATCAACATGAGCCCTGGCCAGCGTGGCCAATTGGAAGAGGCTCCTGGGAATTGTAGTCCATGAACAGCGGGAGAGCCACAGTTTGGCCAACCCTGCCCTAGAGCTACCATTAGCCCCCAGGTCTAGATTTCTCCCTCCCCGTAGACTGCATTGGTAGAAGTAATATTGATCTCTCCCAATAGTAACTTGGCTGGCTCTTCAGGTCAACAGAGGTCCTAGGAATTTTGTACCTTTGCCACCCACCCCACTCCCTGCTAGCCTGCCACCTACTACAACCTCCTGGCCCCTCTGTCTTCCTCCTAGTAGAGTTCTGGAACTAGGGTTGCCAACTCTAGATTGGGGGGGGGGGAAATGGCAATTTAGGCATGGATCCTGGGGAGGCCAAGGTTTAGGGAGGGAGGGAAGCTCAGCACCATAGAATGCCATACAGACTACCCCTACCCTCTAAAGCAGGGGTAGTCAACCTGTGGTCCTCCAGATATTCATGGACTACGATTCCCATGAGCCCCTGCCAGCGTTTGCTGGCAGGGGCTCATGGGAATTGCAGTCCATGAACATCTGGAGGACCACAGGTTGACTACCCCTGCTCTAAAGCAGACATTTTGCCCTGGAGAATTGATCCCCCTGATTCAAATTGTAATTCTGGGAGACCTTCAGACCCCACCTATACCTGCAGTGTAGCCTAAATAATTCTTGTGTTTCAATGAGGGTGTTTCAATGATACCAATAGAATCCGAGGGTCGGACCTCAGCCTTCAATGAAACCAGGCATTTGGAAAACCCACCTTGTTCCAAAAGGGAGAAATTACTCAGGAGGTAATCTGGGGGCAAAACTATACCAGACTGACTGTGGTTACTAGGCAAGATATGAGAAAAGCAGGATATTGTTCATCAAAACAATCACTACAAGACGAGATAAGTAAAGCTTCTGACAAGGTTCCCCATGATGTTCTGATGGATAAGTTGAAGGACTGCAATCTGGATTTTCAGATAGTTAGGTGGATAGGGAATTGGTTAGAGAACCGCACTCAAAGAGTTGTTGTCAATGGTGTTCCATCAGACTGGAGAGAGGTGAGTAGCGGGGTACCTCAGGGTTCGGTGCTCGGCCCGGTACTTTTTAACATATTTATTAATGATCTAGATGAGGGGGTGGAGGGACTACTCATCAAGTTTGCAGATGACACCAAATTGGGAGGACTGGCAAATACTCCGGAAGATAGAGACAGAGTTCAACGAGATCTGAACACAATGGAAAAATGGGCAAATGAGAACAAGATGCAATTTAATAAAGATAAGTGTAAAGTTCTGCATCTGGGTCAGAAAAATGAAAAGCATGCCTACTGGATGGGGGATACGCTTCTAGGTAGCACTGTGTGTGAACGAGACCTTGGGGTACTTGTGGATTGTAAACTAAACATGAGCATGATGCAGCGGTAAAAAAGGCAAATGCCATTTTGGGCTGTATCAACAGAGGCATCACATCAAAATCACAAGATGTCATAGTCCCATTGTATACGGCACTGGTCAGACCACACCTGGAGTACTGTGTGCAGTTCTGGAGGCCTCACTTCAAGAAGGACATCGATAAAATTGAAAGGGTACAGAGGAGAGCGACGAAGATGATCTGGGGCCAAGGGACCAAGCCCTATGAAGATAGGTTGAGGGACTTGGGAATGTTCAGCCTGGAGAAAAGGAGGTTGAGAGGGGACATGATAGCCCTCTTTAAGTATTTGAAAGGTTGTCACTTGGAGGAGGGCAGGATGCTGTTTCTGCTGGCTGCAGAGGAAAGGACACGCAGTAATGGGTTTAAACTTCAAGTACAACGATATAGGCTAGATATCAGGAAAAAGTTTTTCACAGTCAGAGTAGTTCAGCAGTGGAATAGGCTGCCTAAGGAGGTGGTGAGCTCCCCCTCCCTGGCAGTCTTCAAGCAAAGGTTGGATACACACTTTTCTTGGATGCTTTAGGATGCTTAGGGCTAATCCTGCGTTGAGCAGGGGATTGGACTAGATGGCCTGTATGGCCCCTTCCAACTCTATGATTCTATGATTCTATGAGATGAAAATTACCAAATGGGAATGGCAGACCCCAGGGTAGGGGGGGGGGGTTGTCTCCCACTTTCAGCCCCCAGGTCTCTGCCACCAGCCAAGTTAGAAAATTTGCCCCAGCCAAGGCATTCCTACTCTCACTGCATGGAAGTTCAATTCATGGAAGCTCGCAGCCTGTTCTGAGGGGTTACTATCCATCTCCTAAGTTATTGAGGAGTATTTCCTACACTCCTAACCAACCTTGACAGGGAAGTTTAGGGAAGGGCACACATGTCACCCCCTTGTATTCTAAAGCAGTGGTTCCCAACCTTTTTATCACCGGGGACCACTCAACGCCTTTTACTGAGGCCCGGTGGGGGGGGGAGTTTACTCCTCTACTCTCAGCCACTGCCCTAATGCTCTCTGATCGCTATGGCAATGTTTAAACATCCCTTCAAAATAAGATACAGACATGCCACAACAATGAAGTGTGTTGTAAAGGGCTGGGGGGGGATGAAGTAAAGGGCCGGGGGGGGGAGGAGAAGGCGTCCTTTGGGTCCCACCTCCAATTAGTCGAAGGACCACATGTGGTCCGCAGCCCACAGGTTGGGGATCGCTATTCTAAAGAGCCTCACAGCCCCAGGGACTGATGGGTAAGTAGCCACAGCTGAAGGACTTGGGTCCAAGAGATGAACAAGGAAAGGTGGTGTTGTGTCTGCCGTTCAGGGTCTGAGGCAGGATCGCAATCCTGCACTGCAATCAGCCAATGTGTGGCTAGACCCCAACTGCTGGATCCAGTCAGTTTAGAGTGAAACTGACCAATAGCACACCCTGACGGGAAGATCTCTTGTGCTGTATTGTATACAAGTTGGGGGTTTCGTGGGGTTTCCCTAGTACAGTTTCGGTTCATTTTTAGCTCTCCGTTCTATCATGCTGGTGTCACAATAAAGAGCTGCAATGTGCTAATTTTACTAGTTTGCTGTACAAATTTCTGCCATCGTTGACGTTTGCTTTTGACTTTGTGATCAATTGTGTTATTTCTGCTGGCTGCTGACCGTATTAATAAACTGTACCGTACTGGACTAACCCTCTGTGTTAAATAAAATCAGAGTCCAATAGCACCTTTAAGACCAACAAAGATTTGTTCAAGGCATGAGCTTTCGAGTGCAAGCACTCTTCCTCAGATTATGAACTACCATCATGACACTGGGAATATAGACCAACACGGCTACCCATTTGAATCTATCCTCTGTGTTAAAACTCAGCACAAAGCCCTGTTGCTAGAAGAAGTCCTTTTTTTCTTGTGGCTCATTCTTGCTTTTGCTTGCAGTCGAGCAGATTTTTTTCAGTCTAAAGACACCCGAGTTGGGAATGAAAGATGGAGAAATACTCTTGTTAACCTCACGGTAACATCAGCCCCACTGAATGCAAAATCCGGCTCATCCCAATCGTAGCCATTTACATTCTGCCTTGGGGAAAGCACTATGAGAAAAGAGCCAACGTTATAAAGTGAACATGGAACAATTATCTAGTAACCACGGGCAACAAATCTCTTCTCAGCTGTCCTGCTATAACTGCATAAGAGATGTCACCAGCCCTGAAGTCCCACAGCTAGCCTCTAAAATTAGCTGCAGCCAATATTATCTGACTTACATTGGGCACTCTTAACGGAATTTCAAGAAAAGCATACACTTTAGTTTGGGGGTAGAGTCCTTGCTAGTTTTCACATAGATTTTGTGCCACGTTTTCCAACAAAATAGGGGGCTTTGGAGGTATTGAAGTACACCCAAATAATATTGTTTTGCCTCTTTCAAGGAACAGAAGCTCAAAATGGTATGTTGTAGAACGCCACAATTATAATAGGGTTGCCAAATCTGGGTTGGGAAATTTCTGGAGGTTTGGTGGTGGGCCCTGGGGAGGGCAGGGTTTGGGACCTAGCAGGGATGTGATGCCATTGAATCCATCCTCCAAAAAGATCTTTTCTTCAGGGGAGCCCACCTCAGTTGTCTGGAGATCAGTGTTAATTCCAGATCTCCAGCCTCCACCTGGAGGTTACAACAAACGGAAACTGAGGTCCACAGTAAATGGGAAATACCAGGAAAAAGGGAGAGCAATATAATCGTAACTCTGAAACGATATAGTAAATAATGTTTTCAAAAGTGCAAAATGGTCATTTATGAAGTATCATAAAGACGATCATAATAACCAAACAATACTGTAAATTTGTGCATAATGATGCAACAATGCAGCAAGTGTGATACAAAAAAATAATTCAGGCAGCAGTTCAACAGGTGAGTTCCAACAATAATAACATTTAAAACTTAACAAACACCCCCAGGCAGGACAGCACACAGAGGAAATTAGATTATTAAAGGTCTCTCTCTCACATACACTTTCTATCCATAGTTCTCTCTCTTCATTTTATTCTTTAAGCAGCCAGGTGCTCCACCCTGTAGTGCTTTGAAGGCAAAAGATATTCAGAAGTGGTTTGCCATTGCCTGACTCCACATCATGTCTCTAGTATTCTCTGGAATACTAAATTTTACTCAGGGCTAAACCTTTGAGGCCTAATGAGAGTCTGGGCTATCCAGGTCAGGTTCTTTAAGTGGCCATTCTAAAATCTGTGTGTGTGTGTGTGATGAAATGGGGGGGGGGAGGACCACCACATACTTGAGGAGTGGGTGAAAGGATCCTGAAGACTTTACTTCCAGCAGAAGCAGTTCAGCATTGCAGTCACCCAAACTACAATGCTGATCGTGACAGGCAGCACTCCAAAGGTAAGCCTCAAAGTGCTTGAATATCAGGAAGCCAGGAAGTGAAGGGTTAATTTTTCACTGAGGCAGAGAGCTTGAGTGACAGACTGCTCCAAGAATTCTGATTGACCTGCAACAGCTGTGAAAGAAGTTATATAAGAGCTGTGTGCTGAGGGAAGTTATTCAGATTCTGACAGAAAGCTGCATTGAAAGAAGAGTTTTTTGTTCCTTAACTGTAAAGCACCTACTCTGAGATTTTAGTCAGAGAACACAGTCTTAACTAATGTGTCTGGACTGAGCATAAGCTGAAAGCAGTTCTACACTGTTGGGAGAACTGGAAATGATATTTGGCAGAGGGATTAGGGTAGTGGTGTGAGACTTTGAAAGAAAAGAGGAGAAATCTTCTAGAGAGAGAGAAGGATTCTTTCCCAATTAAAAGGGGAAATTAGTTGTGAAGAATTCCCAGGTCTGGTGTGGAAAGACACTACTGTGGGCACCTAAAGAATTAGAGGGAAATGGTGTTTCAAAGGAAGGGAGATTGGGATACTAACCAAGGATACCAGCCTGAAAAGAAAGCCAGAATTGTGTTTAGATTAAATCTGTGACCATTTCAGCACAAGGAATCTTCCCTGCGACAGCCTCCAGTCGCTGGCAGGTTTTAGAGCCCTCTTGACATGACATTGTCTGCATCCAGAAGCTGCCCAACGGCTGGCTCAAGTTTTGGCCCAATTTGCCTCGCAATGAGGGAAATCCCCCAAACAAGACTTGCCACCTCCTATCATGTGTCTCATCAGGGATCATCCAGGGGCAACCCCATATGAAGGAGGAAATGTGCGACCATCTCAATGGCATTGCCCTGCCCTTGCACTGATCTCCCTGTCCCCATTTCCGGATTGGGATTTTTTTTTTAATAGTGCTGTATGCGGGGCAATGCATATGTGCATCTGTGTGCCTGCAAACCAATGAGAAATTAATTTATGCATATATTACACTCCACCTCATACGGATGGGAAAAGGTGTGACAAGGCAGCAGGAAAACGCAGGAGGGGTCACCCATATGGAGGGCTGCAAACGCGAGGTTTGCAATTTCACATTTGCAGCCAGGAGGCCCTACGCATTTTATGCCTCTGTGCGGAAACAGTCTGTGTAAAGAATTCAGAAACTAAGGAAAGCTTCTATAGCTCTCAAAAGCTTGAATTTAAGATCTACAAACTGTATAACAACTATTTTTACCACCAAGTTCTTTCTCCCTGTTCCATCTAACCTTTCTCTGCATGTTAAATAAATTTTGTTTGACTTTTAACACTGCCTCCAGTACCATTCTGAAAAGGTTTTGGAAAAGAGGGATCTCACGCCTTCCCTTAGGCTTCCAGGGCTTAGTCAAAAGCCAAATCCTGTGTCAGTGACGTGGTGGAACAGTCAGCTCTATTAAATACAACACGGAAAACATGCTACTTGGGCAGTTCAGTCAGTGAGGGAACAGAATTTTATTTGGGGAGGGAGAAATTTACCTCAGCGTGGGGAAATGTATGGGGGAGGCTGTCATACTGACCAAGAATTTTCTGATCTCAGCTCATCTTTTCATCCCTGCCTCCTTTCCTGGTCCGTTGGTCACAGGAGAGAGCCTGAGATGTTCTGTTTGATTTGCATGCTGACAATATTCCACATGGGAGTAATGCCCTATTCCACAGAAGCAGGCTGGATAAACACAGCTGTGTGCAAAGACTCTGTCAGCTTGCTTCTTGAAAAGATGGCTTCTTTTGGTCTGAAAGAGCTTGGAAGGTGCAGTAGGTTCCGAAGAGGAGTTCACGGAACATACGAAAGGTTTGTTTTATAACCGGGGGCAAAGTATCCAGAAGTGGAAGTCAGTTCATGGAACCCTGTACCAGTGTACAAAGTAACAGTCTGTTTTGGTTCATGACCCCTAGTGTTCCTTGGAGGAACTACCACCCAAATCCTTCGAGATCTCCCATCCAAGCACTAGCCAGGGTCGGCCCTGCTTAGCTTCCATGGTCTGGTGGGATACAGCTTGCCTCAGCTATCCTGATCAGGAATACAAGTAATTTGTTTTGTAATTTTTCTCTGATGCTTCAACATATACACAAAGGCTAGCTTGCCTCTGATTCTTTCTTCTTTATTCCCCCAGTAATGGACTTCTCAGCTCTTATGAAAGCTTGGGGGTAACAATGAAACTTTTAAAAGGATAAAAGCAGTTTTAAATATGCATAGCAATAATTCCATCAACATGTTCCCTATTTTGCCCATCTTGGGGTCCCTCTACACCGTATTGAGTCTGCCATGAAAACGCTGGAGGGCGTCACCCCCAAGGGTCAGAAATGTCTCGGTGCTTGCACAGGGGATATCTTTACCTTTACCTTTTATAACTTATGGTAATTCAAATTCATTATAGTCAATGTCCAAGTGGAAGTTTTAGATTAACTCTCATGGATTAGAAAAGTAGCCTGCAGAATATTCTCTAGGAAATATTCCCTAGTAAATGCTGTGAAGAAGTTTTATAAAAGTCGTGGACAAGGACCTTTCCATAAACATCAGGTGACGTGATCATACATGGTCATGTTGACACCCCCCCTTCCAAAATGGCCAATGACGGGTGTGGAGAGGGTGGGAAGGGGAGGGGCCCCAGGTGGGCGTGTACACAGCTATGCTGCCAAATGATTTTCTGTATGATCACACCACTTCTGAGGTTTCTCAAAGCCTGAAGAATGTCCCAGGGTTGTCTCAACAGCAAGAAAGTTAAGAAAGGCTGTGCTAGCATAATATACAATGACTGCCACCTGCCCCTATGCCGGACAACTTTAACCAGTAAAGCCCACACACTGAAGCAGCCCTGGAGTCCATTATTTAGACTTAGAAATGTACTTTTACATTTGTATAAACAGACTAGAAGCAAAGCGTGAGTAGAACTCACACAGCAAAAAGAATGATAGACAGAGGATGAACTTTTAAGATAAGACACACAAGAGTTGAAGAAGAAGAGTTGGGGTTGGGTTTTTGCGGTGTGCTGGCCTAATAGCCATTAGCCAAAATGCTGAGAGATAAGAGATAGTTTCTCCTCTTACTTACAAGAGATAGGATGCTGGGAATTGTAGTCAGATAGCTCCTTTCCTTGTTCCCTAGAACTTAACTGGAAGATCAGCCCAATTTCCTGACTAGCAGCCAGGGTGGAAAAACTCTCCCCACCCCTTCCCTTCTCCCTCCATATTCCATTGTTAGACTTTAGCTGTTCACAGTGGATACAACCCGCACTCTTTTTCATCAGACAAGACTGCACTGAATTAGATGAACTAGAACAATCATATAAGTCTATTGCTATGAGATGCCTAATAAATACGATTGGAAAATGAGTTTAATCTGCGTTGGACACTATCTGTGAATGAGCCATCCTGCTTGGGCTCTGGGACAGAACATGAGGTCTACCTTAAAGAGCCTCAAAGCAACTTACAATCGCCTTCCCTTCCTCTTCCCATAACAGGCACCTTGTGGGGTAGGTGAGGCTGAGAGAGTTCTGAGAGAATTGTGACCGGCACAAGATCACTCAGCAGGTGCCTTGTAGAAGAAGAGTGGGGAATCAAACCCCATTTTCCTGATTGAGAGGCTGCCACTCTTAACCACAACACTGTGCTGGCTTTCCCCGAAGTTGAGCCTCAAAGGGAGTTTAGATTCTCAAAAGCTTCAAAAATGCTGGTTGGTCTCAAAGGTGCTGTCGCAGTCAAGTCATAGTTAAGTTCTGGTGACCCTGAAAAGTTTTCAAGGCACGACAGTACAGAGATGGTTTGCCATTGCCTGCCATTGGACTTGTGACCCTGGACTTCCTTGGTGGTCTCCCATCCCAATGCTAACCAGGATCAACTTGGTTTAGCTTCCAAGGTGTGACGAGATTGGGCTAGCCTAGACCACCCTCAGAGGAGCTACTGGGCTTAAATCTACCTTGGCTCCCTATGCTAATTCCCAATGAATCCCCCAGCTAAACACTAGTAAAAAGAAACAGACAACACAGGTGGTACCTAAATCAAGTGTGACAGCTCAAGGTTTTCATTTAACCTCTTTGCTTTCTCGCCCTCTTGGGATCTGATTTACATATTTGGACGGCAAAGTAATATTTATATTTAAAATGTTTTTTTTCCCCTCCCGTGACAGCTTTCTTTGTTTTGGCTTTTCCTTTGTCTTTTTCTCATCTCTCCCCTCCCTTTCCTTTATGGAAAGCGCTCCTCACTGAATCTGCAGTGTGGTTTTTAAAACGGATGCAGGGTTTTTTTTCCTTGTGTCAATGCAACCCTTGAGCTCAATTATCTTTGCAATTAAAAATGCCCAGTCTTGCAATATTCAAAGCTACTCATAATGTTGAATGCACATAAAATATAATTTATGAAATCAAACCCACCGTATCCATTGCATCTTTGCCTTCTCCTTTGTTATCGGCATTTGCTTCATCATTTGAAATGAGAATCAGGTTCTTCTGTCTTGATATGTTGTGTGTGTGTTTGTAGGAGACTGGAGATCAGTCTATTGTTCATTGGATAATACAGAGAAGACTGTTTTCTATAGATGTCATTACTCTCTTTTTAACAGCTGTGTATGTCTATGATAGATTTACTTTGGCTTTCTGTTTGACATGCCAGTCTATCAAACAACTACAGGGTCAGGAAGTCAGCTGTCAAGACAAGAAAGGATACTGTATAGAGAACATGGTGGAAACGTGCTTCAGTGATTTAAAATTAATGTGAGTCAAACATGGTCTAACCTGGGGGACTTAACCCTGAGCTGTAACAGAATGATTTTTCTGTCTAATCCAACTAAAAATGAAATCTATGAATGCCTCAGGCCCTGCTTTTCATCATCACAATTAAAGAATTAAATCAAATGCCTCCGTTTTGACAAACAGTTGTCTACTGTTTTCTTGAGTGGGCAGCTGACTAGGGACTACAATTACCATGAGCCCCTGCCAGCATGATCTAGACATTTGTTTCATCTAAAAGCTACATTACTTGCCTGGCTCATTCTTTCCTTGTGATGGCCTGACTGAGAAATTTGATTTCTGCTGGTCGGGTCATCAGTGTGTGTTTTGCCACTAATTCTTTTTTTTAAGAATGTTTGCTTTTTATAAGAGAAGTTATTTCCTGCTTTTATGTCCCCAAAACACAGAAGAACTTGTATAATGTGTGGCCCGTTTCTTCCAAGGAGCCAAAAGGAACATTCTGTCGCTATGGTGAACAATCTTGTGGCAGAGTGTTGAATTCCCCAGGTTTTTCCTCCTAGTTTTGTCCCAGCAAAATTTATTTTCCTCTTTAGATGTTGGTTGGCATCATCATCCTTGATTATCTGAAATTGCTACTCTGAGTGGGTCTCAGCTTCCATTTCCAGTCCTGAATTACTTTGCTTTTAAAAGAAAACATTTTAAGTCAGGCTAAATTTAGCATTGACAGAGGACTGCCTGAACCCTTCCTGACAGCAGATAATGAACTTAATGACAACGGCAGATAAATCCTTGCAGTTTAGGCTAAACCGTGGATTTGTTTCTCCCCAGCCACCCGAGATTTGCATGAGGGGCTTTGCCCAGCCAGAGGGAAGCTTGTTTTGGAGAGCGGCCTGTCAGTATTAAGGAGTGAGGGAATATGCCCCAGCCACAGCCAGCCACTCAGAGGGGACATCCTAAACAAAAGCTACATTGTTGGAGCCAGCTTGGTGTAGTGGTAAGAGCAGCTTTATCAGTGCCATTGCGAGCCCAAGGTCACCCAGCTGGCTGCATGTGGAGGAGGAGTGGGGAATCAAATCCAGTTCACCAGATTAGAAGTCTGCACTCCTAGCCACTTCACCGATAGGCCAATTTGGCATATTTATGAATAGAGGTGGGCCGGAACTGGAAAATTCCAGTTTGGTTTGGGGTGTTTGAAAACTGAACTCCTGAACCGAACCGAACCGAAAACCCCGAAACAAATCGGCCAGGTCGGGACGATCTGAGCCAGTTTGGGCTTAGAAATGGGGGGAGCGAGGAATCAAACCCGGCTCACCAAATGAGAAGTCTGCACTCTTAACCACTACACCTAGCTGGCTCTCAAAAAACAGCAGGGGGGCAGAGGGTAGAAACTTTGAAAAGGGAGGGGAAAAGTTGGGGACATGGAGAGTTGGATTGTCATGTAAGATCCATGTGAAACTACAAAAAAAAAAAACACCGTACTTTTTGGATAAAATTTTATTGCAATAAGTTTTCATAACATCTTTAAAATTTTGAATTTTTATGCCAGATTGTTTTATGTCAAATTAAAGATCTCAATGAGAAAGAAAATCTTTGGTTTTGAAGTTTTTAAATTATCTGAACAATAATGGAGATACTGCAGTGCAATACTGGAGCATTATGCTTGCTACCTGTGGCCATACCGTATGGAGTATGGGCCAACAGCTCACCTTGTGCCCAGCTGCTTAGATGTTTACAGCTTGGGTCTCTGTGTTATTTAAATTTTGCCGGTCAACAATTAGTTCTATAATGGATTTCCATTGCATATTTGTTTCATATCTTAAAGATTTTCCCTATGGCAGCCACATAAGGTTTCCACATCGAAAGCAGATTTTTCAGGTCATGATTTTTAGCAAAGTCTTATTATGTAAAAAGGAGTCAAGCACCAAGTTGCTTAAAAGAATAAAATCATTTTATTAAGAAGAAAACAAACTTTATATAGAAAGAGGGGAGAGAGAGTCCTGTTTAACTGTCTAACTGTTATGTTCATTCAGTCTGTTGTGGAGGCAAGCTGTTACAGTCTCTTATTTATTAAACTTTCTCATATTTTAACTGCTGTCAGTCTGATCTCTGGGAAAACACCACATCTGGAGAACCAGCATTGGGCAGACAACCAGTGTGGTGTAATGGCTAAGAGTGGCAGCTTCTAATCAGGAGAACTGGATTTGTTTCCCAGCTCCTCCACTTGCAGCCCTCTGGGTGACCTTGGCCCAGTCACAGTTCTCTCAGAAGTCTCTCAGCCTCACCTGTTGTGTCTGTTGCAGGGAGAGGAAGGGTGTAAGCTGCTTGGAGTCTGCTTCAGCTCTTCTTCCTCTTCTTCTTCCTCCTCTATTGTATCTTTCTTGCTATCTGAGGCGTGGCTTTTTGTAGGACTGGCAGCAATGCAGTGCACAAGTGTGTGTGTGTGTGAGAGAGAGAGAGGGGGGGGGGTTAAACCCCAAAAAAGATTAAACAAAAGAATATAAAAAGCTACTTATTGAATAAATGAATACCTATTACAATGGTATGAGATAGAAAAATAATGGAAAAAGAGTTTAAATATTCAAGAAAAAGTAAGAAAGAACTAATGAAGACATTTCACAAAGGGCCTGGAGAATATTGTAACTCCCCACCCCCTTTAAAAATCTTGTGCATGAGCCTGTCCAGCAGAGAAGTCTGCCATGCCCCAGAGCAGGGGTAGTCAAACTGCGGCCCTCCAGATGTCCATGGACTACAATTCCCAGGAGCCCCCTGCCAGCAAACGCTGGCAGTGGGCTCCTGGGAATTGTAGTCCATGGACATCTGGAGGGCCGCAGTTTGACTACCCCTGCCCCAGAGCTTGATAGCTCTAAAGTGCAACTGTGGTGATGCATCTCCTTCACGCTTGCTTGCAGAAGGACAGCAGGAGATGCCGCAGCTAGGCTGGGCCCCTCAATGGCCAGGCAGCTACAGAATTCTAGACGTATAAAACCCAAGAATTGCCACCAACGTACAACCTGAGAACCATCAGCAATAAAACCCCAGGAATCACCATCAGTCTCTAGCACTCAAGAATCTATAGCAATGTAAAACCAACAAAAGGCAAACCTGACACAAAGCAACACAATTTAAAGGGGCATAATCAATCTTGTGGTGCAGAGTGGTAAGGCAGCAAACATGCAGTCTGAATGCTCTGCCCATGAGGCTGGGAGTTCGATCTCAGCAGCCGGCTCAAGGTTGACTCAGCCTTCCATCCTTCTGAGGTTGGTAAAATGAGTACCCAGCTTCCTGGGGGGTAAACGGTCATGACTGGGGAAGGCACTGGCAAACCACCCCGTATTGAGTCTGCCAAGAAAACGCTAGAGGGCGTCACCCCAAGGGTCAGACATGACCCGGTGCTTGCACAGGGGATACCTTTACCTTTAATCAATCTTGAAAGCTTCTTCTTCTTCTTCTCTCTTCAGACACCATCCTGAAAGTCTCTAGAAATTTCCATATTCAGAGCTGGCAGCCCTGTACCGTGTCTTGGGTTCATGGTCTTTAAAGAGGGAGGCCAGAGGCTCTGGGAGACATGTTAAGGGCTCTTCCTAAGCCTTGCATCTCAACACCAAGGGCTTTTCCACAAATCGGAAAAATAGCGTTATGCCAGCTGAATGGTGTAGTGCTAAATATTATCACGCCTCCCGGCCACTCCACATCTTTTTGCTGTCTTGTTGTCTGCTGCCTTTTCGCATTTGTCCCCCTCCACAAGTGTTGCTGGAAATGGCGGAAGAGAGCAATGCACTTCATGCACGACTCTCTTCGGCCTGTCAATCAAGCCAGGCAGCCAATCTCCTTTCTCCTTTTTTTAAAGGTCCTGCAATGCCTGTCAATTAAAAAATAATAATAGCTCTCTGTTTAAACGCCTATGCATCTAATCATATGGAATCACAAGTCTTGATACTTTTAAAAATTAGTCTTGTCTCTGATTTTGGGAGAGGGGACTTTAGAGAGGCATGCTTTGTGTCACAACTTTTTTGGGGGGATTTCTGGCATCGCCTGCATGCTTGTCCACCTATTCGTTGCTCCAGGCTGTTCTACATTAAAAAAAAAATCCCATCTCTGGGAACAAGGAAGAGGGAGGCAGGTGCAAGGGAGGGATGTTGGAGACGGAGGTAGCGCTTCTTCCTCTCCCTACATTTCTTTACCTGCTGGCCTGCTGGTTGTATGCTGGGGGATAGCGCTTTTAAGGTTGGTGAATCCACTTTTTGGGATTCAGCAACCCGTGCTTTAAAATGTTGGATATAGCGAGCAGTTTGTTGGCCAGACACAGGATGTTGGCGACGTCATGTGGAGCAGCTGGAATATTGCATCTTTAAATGGTATATATGACGGTAAACGTATGGCATGCAGAATTGCCCCAACTCTTCTTTCAATAAGGATGCCAGGAAACAAGGCATCGAACAAGGCCGAAGGATCAACCTGCTCCAAGAGTTTCAAGCTGGGAAATTAGCTTAGCGACTTCTCTCTGGGCCCAGCCTCCGCCCCTTCCCGGGAACCTGCCATCTTTCTTTACACTGACACGTCTGGGGCAGCATTTTCCAATTAAACGAAAGAGACACTTGTCCTAAAGAAGGTTAACTTTATTAACTGAGAGCGGATAGATGGAAAGCAGGACAGAAATGCAATTTAAACGCCAGTTGGCCATAAAGTAGATTGGCAAATCCAAGTATCTGCTCTGGCAAGTCCCAATCAAGCAGCTCCTAGGCCGTTTAACAATTAAGAGATGCATTTATTTTTCACACATGGCTGGTCCAAAGGAGAGGGTGAAAGAGGGAGGAGGGGAGAGGACTCTGATTGCCTCTTGGTGAAGGACACAGGCAAGAGGAGAGACCAGAAAGGAAATGGGAGGGAGAGTGTGAGGAGGAGACTTACGGATCTGAGTGAGTTCTGGCAGCACACAAAGAGGGAGTGCTAGCAGGAGCAGAGGAAAACAAAACCAGAATCCAGTGGCATCTCAAAGCTGGCTAAGTTTGATTCCAGCAGGAGCTTTCCTGTTTTAGACGAGCTTAGTTCTTCAGGCGTTACATCAGTTATCTATCCTGACAAGCAAATTTGGAGTCCAATGGCTCCTTTAAGAGCAACAAAGGCTTATTCAAGTTGTAAGGTTTCATGATCACAGCACACTTTGTCAGAGAGAGCCAATGTGGTTTAGTGGTTAAGAGCGGTGGGCTCTAATCTGGAGAACTGAGTTTGATTCCCTACCCCTCCACATACAGGGTCACCTGGGCCAAGCACAGTTCTCTCAGAGCTCTCTCAGCCCCAAGTACCTCAAAAGAAGCCTGTTATGGCGAGACGAAGCACTAAAGAAGGAAAGAAGCTGACATGGATGACTACAAGTTCCAAAATTTTATTCTTTATTCTTTTTTAAAAATTTATTTCTTCAGAATTATATGCCGCCACTCTCAGAGATACTGGCTTGTGGTGACTTCCAACATCAGTACAAATTCAGCACAACGTAAACACAATTCAGTTAAAACATTATAAAATATAGAATAAAACTCATTAATAATTAGCAACAATGAATAATCAGCATGATAGATTGGATGGTCCAGTTTGGCGTAGGGGTGCTGCAATTTTGTGAGGGCAGCCCCAAGAGGTTCCTGGCCCTACCTGGCCTCAACCATACACCTGGCAGAAGAGCTCCATCTTACAGGCCTTGCAAAGCTGAGACAGCTCTGTCAGGGCCCTGAGATCCTCTGGGAGCTCATTCCACAGGCAGGAGAGAAATTTAATCACAGTGAGAGCGAGAATGAGGTCCAGATTTGTCGCTTATTTTCAGGCTGAGCTCTTTCCTCAGTGGCTTACAAGACGTATTTACAATCACAGAGTCATTCTTTCAGAATATGTCTTTCCACAATATTTTACAATTTTTAAGTAGCAATCAGACCATTGGTTCTAGTGGTCCATGGAGGAGGAAAAAGAAAAAGAAGAGTTAGTTCTTATATGCTGCATTTCTCTGAGACTCCAGAAGGGGCCTTCCCATTCCTCTCCCCACAACAGACACCCTGTGAGGGAGGTGAGGCTAAGAGAGCCCTGATATTACTGAAGAAGAAGAAGAGTTGGTTCTTGTATGCCGCTTTGCTCTACCCAAAGGAGTCTCAAAGCGGCTTACATTCGCCTTCCCTTTTCTCTCCCCAGAACAGATGGCCTGTGAGGGAAGTGAGGCTGAGAGAGCCCTGATATTACTGAAGAAGAAGAAGAAGAAGAAGAAGAAGAAGAAGAAGAAGAAGAAGAAGAAGAAGAAGAAGAAGAAGAAGAAGAAGAGTTGGTTCTTATATGCCACTTTTCTCTACCCGAAGGAGGTTCAAAGTGGCATACAGTCGTCTTCCCTTCCCTCTCCCCACAACAGACACCCTGTGAGGTGGGTGAGGCTGAGAGAGCCCTGATATCACTGCTCGGTCAGAACAGCTTTATCAGTGCTGTGGCGAGCCCAAGGTCACCCAGCTGGTGGGGGAGTGGGGGATCAAATCCAGCTTGCCAGATTAGAAATCCACACTCCTAACTACTACACCAAGCTGTCGGTGCTTGAGGGGTGCTTGACCTAGGGGAAGTGTGTGGACATGGGTTGGATTGGGTTGAATGCTGCTGGGGGTTGTATGGAAACTGGATCTTTTATGGGTTTTTATTGTGGGGTCTTAAGTATTGTAACCCGCCTCGAGCCAGTGGGTAGCTTAGAGTGGTGTGTAATAAACTGAAAAACAAAATACATAAAATAAATAAAGGACAGGCCTGTTTTCCTGGTGGAATGCTGGGGTGTTTATTGCCAGCTTCCTGCCTTCCAGAGGAGGAGACAATCCTTTTATTTCCAGAGGGTCAATCCTGACCTCCTGGAAGGATGTCCAGACTTAATGTGCCCAGGGATGGTTTGCTACTGCCTTGGAGGCCAGATTGCCCTCTTTAATGGGCTCAGCTGTGTTTTAGGAGGTCTGCTAGTGTCTCACTGACCATTATTATGTGGCTAGAATCTGAAAAGGCTCTTTGCATATTTTCTGCTTTGCATATTTGCTAGTTCACAGAGCTTTCAAGGAGGTTTGATTTAGAACGGCCTTTGACGTGCTGTTTATATTGCTGGAATTCGGGCTGTTGCATATATTTTTTTTATTTAAAATATTTATACCCCAGCTTTCCACAGTGCCCAACACAGCCTACAATATACAGACAGGCACAAGTCGAATGTAATCATTTTTATAAAGTGGCCTGGTCCAAGTTGGGAAATTTCTGGATGTTTGGGGGTGGAGTCTGCAGAGGGAGGGCTTTGGGCAGAGTGGGGCCTTAGTGAGGTAGCATGCCATAGGTTTGGAGCTTCCAAATCCTCTAGATTTAGCGTTTCCTCTCTGTCATTTGGACTTCAGTTGTGATTCCAGGAGATCTCCAGGTTGTACCTGGAGGTTGGCAACCCTAGCAAGCTATGGTCAGTGTAGGAGTTTTCTGTATCAGAAAACATTTTGTTATTTGACCGTTATTAAGGGTCTCTCTTCCCAGAAAGGGAGTTTTTCAAAGTAGCCAGGAAAGCAACCTCTGATCAGCCTTTCTCAACTTTTTTGCTGTTGAAAATCTCCTGAGAGTTTCTTTAGCCTTTGAGAAACCCCAGAAGTGGTGCGATCGCGCAGAATATGATTGGGAAGCATAGGTGTGGACACGCCCACCTGGAACCCTTTCCCTCCCAACCCCCTCCAGGCCCATCTTTGGCCATTTTGGGAGTGGGTCAACATGACCATATATGGTCATGTTGTTGTTAGGTGCGAAGTTGTGTCCGACCCATCGTGACCCCATGGACAATGATCCTCCAGGCCTTCCTGTCCTCTACCATTCCCCGGAGTCCATTTAAATTTGCACCGACTGCTTCAGTGACTCCATCCAGCCACCTCATTCTCTGTCGTCCCCTTCTTCTTTTGCCCTCGATCGCTCCCAGCATTAGGCTCTTCTCCAGGGAAGAATCTTCTGCCAGGCTGTTGAATATATGGTCATATCACCGGATAAATGTTTCACAAATTTAAAAAATATATTAAAAATTAATTAACTCCCACCCACCCATTCGGGAAACCCTTCCAGGGCTGACAAGAAACACCAAAGTTTCATAAAACCCTAGTTGAGAAAACCTGGTTGACATGAATGCCTGCATGGACAGACCAGGGATTCCCAACCAGAGTTCCTGGCTACTAGACTAGACATCACTGGACACCACGTCCCTAGTTGCTTTGCAGGCTAGGCCCATTCCGCACACATAATGCACTTTCAATGTGCTTTGGCAGCTGGAATTTCCTGTGCGGAACAGGAAAATCTATTTCTAAAGTGCATTGAAAGTGCATTATCTATTGTTTGCAGAATAGGCCCTCATCTCTTTCTCCACAATGGAAACAGGAAATGGTCGATTGATTGGCTGGCTCATGCACCTTATTTCCCCACCCACTTCTCTGAAGGGGCGTGTCGCTGCTTCCAGAGTTCCATGAAGCCTGAGAAGTATTTCAGAGGTTTCTCCACGGTCAAAAGGTTTTTTAAAGGCTGGGATAGGAAGTTGGCAAGGTAATTAACTCCTCCCGGGCTTCAGCACCTTTAAGATCACTGGACTCTAAGGGCCATTTCGCACAGAGCTCAAAGTTGCTATTTGGTTGCCGTTTGTGAAAGCGCTACTTCAAGTAGCGAAATGTAACTAGCCGTGCCCGTAACGCACAGCTGCGGTTTTTGCGGAATTTGGCACTTTCACTTCTCGCCACTTTCGTAACCCACAGGCTTCCGGTTCTCCGTCTTATCGCTACAAAGGAGGTCCCTTTTTAGCGCTTCTGGCCTCCCGTGCCCGTCAATCAAACTGCAGGCACACCTTTGACCTCGACCCTGAAGCCGAACTTGTCGGGGTTCCCTTTTTTTTTAAAAAACCCAGGAAACCCCGTAGCAACGCGTTATCGTCCGATCATTGGCGCCCTTGGAACGTGTTTTCTATTGTTTTCTAGGAACCAGATGCATTGACATGTTTGATTGGTTAATCCCCGCCCACAGTACACGCCCACAGGTTACCTGCTTATATGCACCTGGGCAGACACGCGGTCGGCCTCACTCTTTTGTTTGCGTAGCCTACTGCCCGCAGCACAGGTCAACGTTGCAATGGAGAGGCTTATTTTTCAATTGCTGGCTTACATGCTCGCGGTGGTCCAGCGCATGAATACCGCCTTGTCGCGTCGGACGTATGCTATCGCGGAGTACCGAGAACGGGTGGCCGGAACGCTGACCAGCAGCAGAAGACGTTCTGTAAGGGTAACCATGGCGGCCAAGAAACGCTGGCAAGCTCTGGCAGAGGTCCGGTTCCCCCCCCGGTTCTGGGTGGACGAACGATCCTCTGACTGGTGGGAGAATTTTGTGTGGACTCGCTGGGATGATGACCACTGGATTGCCAACTTCAGGATGTCGAGGGGGACATTTTTTGAACTCGTGGAGGCTCTACGTGGACGCATGGAGAGGCAAGTCACTGGCATGCGGCGCCCCGTTCCAGTTGAAAAAAGGGTGGCTGCCGCATTGTGGTACTTGGCCACCCCTCAGTACTTCCGGACAGTAGCCCAGCAATTCGGACTCGGAGTCACTACGGTTGGCGATATCCTTAAGGAGTTCTGCCTCGCCATGGAGGCGGAATTGTTCAGCAAAGTCGTGTGCCTCGGAGACCGGCTTGGAGCGGTGAGTGTCATTCCATCCCCTTTGCCCTTTAAATTTTTTTTCTTGTTTGACAGGTCAGCAACGAAGACGCGATACACCCCACGCTGACATGCCATGGCTTATATTCTTTTCTTTCCCTTATTCCAGAGTATGGACGGGTTTGCCAGGCTTGGATTCCCGCATTGTTTTGCGGCCGTCGATGGAAGCCACATCCCTATCCGTGCCCCCGGGGGAAGCATAAAAGAGTACGGGAACAGGAAGGACTTTTGCTCTGTTCTCCTGCAAGGAACAGTGGACTTCTCCGGCCGGTTTATCGATGCCGAGGTGGGGTGGAGTGGCAGGAGGCATGATGCCCTTGTTTTCAGGGAATCCAACCTCAGGAAAGCCATGGACGAAGGGGTCTTTGTTCCAGGAAACCCCACCGCCACCATTGAGGGCGTGCGTGTGCCGGCGTTGGTCCTCGGGGACGGAGCCTACCCATTACGACGCTGGCTCATGACTCCCTACAAGCGGCCAAGGACGGACGTGCAGAGCCACTACAACCTCAGTCACTCCCGGGCAAGGAATGTAGTGGAGCGTGCCTTTGGACGTTTGAAGTCACGGTTCCGTTGTTTAATGTCACGACTCCATGTACATATTGACAATGTGACTCCGCTGATAATCGCATGTGTGATTTTGCACAACATATGCGAGGACAAGGGACATAACATCCCCTTCCCTGAGGACGAACCTGAACCTGTAGTCCTTCAGGATACACAGGACATCCCTGAAGCAAGGAGAAAAAGGATATATGCTGAGGGGTGCAAGGTTCGGGACGCCATAGCCACCCACATCTACAGAAACAGGAGGCGTGTTTAATTGTTTTTCCTACTCTGTTGTTGAATAAAGTTTTGTGTTCTTTGTTTAACCTTGTCTTGTGCGGTTTGTGTACTTTGCCAGCAAAAAAACGGGGATTCTCTGGTCCAAAAGCACTTTGACAGCCCTAAATGCTAACTCCCCACTGAAATTGACAAACACAATACGGAAGCGCTGAATGGGGAAAGTTAGGGGAGGCGGGTAGCCAGGAAGTATTGGCGACCCCTGTCAAACCGGAGGATCAATCCACTCATGTTCCAAGGAATAATTTTATTGGTGGGCAGCTTTGATACATTTAAAAAACGGGGTGGTCGATCGGAGCAACGCACGTTCGTTCCCTAACCGTCATTCCGAAGATGCCGAAGCCACGGAAGGGCTCCTTCTGGCAGCGCGCCGAGGCTGAGGCACTTCTGGAGCTGGTGCTACAATCAAAAAGTGTTGGCCGCCTAATGGCCAGCACCCATTGCCACACCAAGGGTGCCTACCTGGTGTTGGCTTCAAAGCTGAGGGAGAGGGGCTATGTCCGGACCTGGGAGCAGGTCCGGACAAAATTCAAGCGCCTTAAGCTGGACTTCCTAAACAGTCTGGAACAGTGGGGGGGGATCCCGCAGCCAAGTGGGAGGACGGTCTTCCACGACCAGATGGTGAAAATATGGGAGAAGGCTGGGAAGCCCCCCCTGGACATGAGGAGGCATATGGGTGAGTGCTGCCCTCGTTGTGTTTTGCCCTTAAACATGCATGGAATGACTAGCTGCCTCTTTCCCCTACTGTCCCCAATGAAATTCGAGAAAGTATTTAGATGCTGTCAACCCCCTCAGACTTAGCCAGCCAGTACTGTAGAACCACTTTGGTTATGCGCTTAGACTCTAACTGTGGTGTGTCCACCAGCTGTGTTTCATCTCTGTTTTGTGTGCTTTTAATTATGATTTGTCTTTTTCTTTGCCCAGCCACACAATCACCATCCAAGCTGGCAACAGCACCTGAGCGTGAGGAGGGGGAGGAAGAGGGACCTTCCACCTCGGGACAGGCTGCAGGTGAGAGTTTTATGTCTGTGAGGGAGACCCATGTGTGTGTACCCACACGGAGCCATATGGGAGCCTGATGTGATGCTTCCTTTTGGAGTGTGATCAAATTCTTTGTTTGATTTCTATAGCTGAAACTGTGGAGGCAAGGCTGCGTGCCATGGAGGCCAGAGTTACTTCCCTGGAGGCTCAAGTGGCGGAGCTGAAAGGGGAGATTGAGCAGCACAGGCAACAGAGGGAGGCGGAAGAGCGTAGGTTATGTTCCCCACTGCCCAACTCTTCTCACACTGTGGCTAAGGCCACTTAAAAGTGTATGCATGTAAACTAAAGAAATTTGAAAATATGTGTGGTACTAATGTGTACTTTTTCTCCCTCCCCACAGTTAAGAAGAAGGAGGACGAAGAGCTCTTCCGGCGCAAAGTTAGGGGGACCGTGGGACGGCTGTGCAGGAGAGTTAGGGCGATGGAAGGGGCTGGGGAGGGGAGCGGTGGGACCTGAGTTTTGTTTCCTGTTTGTGTTTTGGGGTAGGGGTTGGGGGGGGGGGGGCTCCAAGTTTCATTCCCCAATGTTTTTCCCCTGTTAAATGTATACTTTTGTTAAAAAAAATTGGTTTTCCAGGGGGGTGGGGGGTGGTGGTGCTGGTGGGGCTCCAAGTTTCATTCCCTAATGTTTTTCCCCTGTTAAAATGTTTTTTAAAATAAAATGTTATTGCAAATTTTATAACAAGACTCCAGTGTGACTTCTTAAACTCGCACATATTTAACCCCACACCACACTCCTAAAACTCCTTGAACTAACACCCCTCCAACCTCCAACCCACACAGCAGAACCACAATATACACAATCACTAGAGAGGCCGCTTTCAGCCTTGCAGATTCTACAGTAGGGTACACAGAGACAGAGTCAAAAATATAAACTTTATTCAACAAACAACAAAACACAGATAACATGAAATAGAAAAAGTGGGCAAAACTAGGAGGGGGAGTACTTGTCTGCTGGTTTTATTTTTCTCTTTCCGAGAATAGTCCTCCTTCTTGTTTGGGTGGAGGCATTCTGAGAGGGAGTCGGTGGGGTGGGTGCTGGAAGTGGTGGTGTTGGTGTGGGTGGTGGTGGGGGGGCGATTTGTGGAGGGTAGGCCCTTTCCATGACCGCTACAGCCCTCTCCATGAGTCTCCTTATCAGACGCACCTCCTCCACGCCTTCGCGTAGGATTTGGTTTGTCTCTCTAAGGACTGCCCTCAATTTTCTCCCCTCCTGGGCAATGAGTGTGAGCATGGCTTGGTCAGCGGCCGCGGCACGCCGTGACTCCTCATAGCAGTGCTCAAGGAGCCTCTCTCCCACGCTTGTCAAGACGGAGACGCGCCTCAGCCTGCCGCGTTCCCTCGTAAGCCTCTCCTCTGCTGGGAGCGCACCTCTAGGTGGTGGGCTGCCTGGAGCCAGGGGTGGTTCCTCCTCCTCATCTGAAAGAACCTCTGTTGGCAAAAAATGAGAAACAAAACTGTTAGTAACATCCAAAAAGTCAAAACACACCATGGTGGACATGGTGTTCTTTTTTGTCCCCGTGTTTTCCTGCCAAGAATTTAAACAATCCCCGGCGAGCACATGGCTATTGTTTGTTTGCCCATGGTGTGCTTTTACTTTTGCCTACTTGCACAGCAGGACTCTCAACAATTAAAAGGGAGCACATGGTTAGTGCCTAGCGACATTGTCCTGCAGCTATGGCTCGAAAGGAACAGGTCATGCACGCTCACCATCTTGAATCTGTATCCGCCTGCGCCGGGCAGGAGGTCCAAGCACCCTAGGCTGTTCCTCCTCCTGTGTTCCGGGTATGAAATCTGCAAAAAAAGGAAAAAAAACAGATCTAGGACCAAAGGGTGGCAAAGCCAGCTTCAAAGCCTACACCAGCAACGCAGAGGGACTCTCTTCTTTCTCTTAGCAGTGCTGCTGCCCTGCACAAACAGAAAAGCACAAAGCAGTTAAAACAGCCCCCCCCCCTATTTTTACTAATACCTACCAATGTTAGTTGATGCCCCCGAATCACTATCCACGTCAGGTGCTGCTGGAGACTCTAGGGGCCCCGTCCCTGGCAACTGTGTCTCTGTGGACAAGAGCAGAAAATAGTGAAAAACGAGCAAGCATACACCATGAACCACAAAGCAAGCTCCCAAAGTTGTGAGCCAAAGTACTGCAGAAGGCCTATGGGCGAGGCATGCTGCAAATATTTTGGGGCTGTTGGTTAAACATGACCGTTTCAAATACTAACCACATCAAGCACTCCACAGCCAACCATCTTAATAAATCTTTTAAAAATTAAAATTAAATTATAAAATTAAAACCGTTTCAAATAGTAACCACAGCAAGCACTCCACAGCCTACCTTCTTTTAAAATCTTTTAAAAATTAAATTATAAAATTATAAAATTAAAACCGTTTCAAATAGTAACCACAGCAAGCACTCCACAGCCTACCTTCTTTTAAAATCTTTTAAAAATTAAATTATAAAATTATAAAATTAAAACCGTTTCAAATAGTAACCACAGCAAGCTCTCCACAGCCTACCGTATTATGCGTTGCAACGAACACACGAGAAAACGATGCCCAAACGTCAGAACACACATTTGCTTAAAAGGAAATATAAAATAAAAAGAAAATCACTTACCGGAGGCAAGGGGCGTTTGCTCAGGAGCCTCCTCTGGCTCCCCAGGAACGATGGCGATCAGGTCCAGCGTTACCGATTCCGCGGCTCGTTGCTGGACGGGGGGTGGAGGGCGAAAGCTGGAGGAGGTTCCCTCGCCGGGATCCTCCTCAGCGGGTGGTTCCTCGACCGGGGCAGCCGGCTTCCGAACCACCTTAAGGCTCCGGCCGACGCGCTTCGGCCTGCCGGATCCTTCCCCGTCCCCGTACAGCTGGCGCTGCTCCTCGAAGTAGGGGCAGGTCACCTTTTCGTTGCCGGAACCCTTGTTATGGTTCACGGCTCTCATGTACTCTGCCCTCATTGTCTTCGTCTTCGACCGGCATTCAAGGCCGGTCCTGTTGTGGCCCAGGGCGCGCATCTTAATAGCCACTTGTTCAAAAACCTCCCTATTCCTGTGGGAGGACTGGAACGCGTCCTGGATTTTCTCCTCCGAGAAAATCCCGATCAGGTCCCTGATCTCCGCGTCCCTCCAAGTTGGGCCACGGCCGGTTGCAGGGACGGACGAGGCTTGAGAAGACGATTCCATGTTGCTTTTGCTAGTAGCTGAGCAAAATGGTGGTGGGAGGTGCAGGGTGCAACGGATCATATACCTTCCCGCACACAAAGACAAAGGGACTAGCCGGCTCCTGATTGGTGGAGGGCAGCAGGGGACACGCACATTGGCCACATCAGGTCACATGTCACGTTCAAAACTCCTCGCGCGGGAACAGGATCTGCTCCTAATGGCCAGATTGGCGCCCTTGTTGTTTGACTTAACGCATGCGCGTATTCGTTTACACGCGAGAAGAGCAGTTTGAACATGCAGCGGGAGCCATTTTAGGAAAATGTCCGCCATTACACAAACGCATGCCGGTGTTCAACCGAGAGCAAGTGCGGCAGTACTCGGCAGTTCCCCAATAATATTCACCAGCCACAGCATAAATCAACCAAACATGACATGTAACTGGCGTACGTTCGTTGGCACGCTCAGAGGAATGTTTTTTAAAATGAACGGGGGACGGCGACTCCGCTTGCCGGAGGTCTAGCCGCCAATGGAAGGGGTTGTCCGCACCCAAGCACAAGCACGCACCGGGAACCACACAAAGACCCACTACACATAAGCCGCCCCTCATGATATCACCTCGAATCATGTCTATTGAACCCCTGTAAGCTAAGCAGGAGACTGCGAGCGGCGACCGTTCGTTGGCACGCTCAGAGGAAAATTTTTTAAAATGAACGGGGGACGGCAACTCCGCTTGCCGGAGGTCTAGCCGCCAATGGAAGGGGTTGTCCGCACCCAAGCACAAGCACGCACTGGGAACCACACAAAGACCCACTACACATAAGCCGCCCCTCATGAAATCACCACGAATCATGTCTATTGAACCCCTCTAAGCTAAGCAGGAGACTGCGAACGGCGAATGTTCGTTGGCACGCTCAGAGGAAAATTTTTTAAAATGCTCCCTGTACGTTGACTCCGCTAGGACTGGCCGATGGTAGACGGGGTTTTAAGCTTTGGGCAAATTTTGGGAACGTGACGGTGTGTGCCACTGTGCTTGTGAAAAACTCTTGTGGTGTCCGGGCAGAATTTCCGAAAGTGATCGTGCTTGAAAGCCAGTCGCTGTCCCGTTGCCTCGTAGATCCCCGCTCGCTCGGAGAAAAAAAAAATGGCGAACAGTTCGCCGGAAGTTTGGAGGACAGGCTCGGGAGGAGGGACTTTGAAGAACCCGCAACAATGGTAACGCACAGGTCTTTAGCGCTACTGTTGCAGATTGGTTGCAGGAGTGTATCGCTATCCGGAGGGTGAATCCAGTTTTCTGGATTCCCCTAGAAGCGCTACAACGAAGCGCTTTTTGCGGGTCGGTTTCAGGATTGTTGCAGATTGTTTACGACGTCGTGCGTTATGGCAAATTAGTAGCGTTTTCAATCAGCAACCATTGTGCTATTTTTAAGCCGTGGGAAATGCCCCTAAATCTCTCCTGCTGCTTCAGACCAACACGGCTACCCACTTGAATCTATCTTCACGGGAGGCTTCAGCTGCTAGAGATGCTGCTTTGAATTATTCAGCAGGGAAAGAACCTTTCTCTTGTGTTCAGTGGCAAATCCTTTTAGTCCTCTTCGCTTTCTTAGCAATCCTCTGGCATGAGCATTTTGTGTGTGTGTGTGTTGAGCCACCATCTCATCTCAGCTGCCTTCAATTGTCTCTTTGTTTGGAATACCTTCTAAATGAAAACAGTCCATGGACAGTTGAAGGCCTGCCCTTTAGAAGGACGGGCTCCGGTCAAAGTAAATGCCACTGAACTAACAGCCGGCCAGCCGGCCAGTCTCTTTCAGCACCCTTTACTCTTGACAGGGCCTTTGGAAGATAATTCATTAACAGGGACACGGAAGATCTTGAGTTGTCTGGTCAGAATGGATGGATGGAATTCCTGAAATATTTAACCAGGCTAACCTCCTTCCTGTCACTGCCAGGCTGTTGAACTCCAAAGCTAAAGCTAACATTATCACCAGGGAGTCTTTGTCCCCACTGGTTAGTTTTGGCAGGTTCTGTTCTGCCCAGTTAGCGTAATACCAGGCTGGTCCTCATACAAGGTCTTCCAGAGACTTAAATACAAGCCACAATCTCGACATTATAATTTGTTCATTCGGATGGTTATTTAAAATGAATTCTGTTTTCCTCCTATAGCTTCTGAAACCAGGAGGCATTACGAAGAACCAACCTCAGGGCATTGGTAAGCATTTCATCCTTTGTGCAGAATTATAATTCTTATATCTTGAGTGCCAGCGTGGTTAGGAGCAGTGGCTTCTAGTCTGGAGAACCAGGTTTGATTCCCCCCTCCTCCACATACAGCCAGTTGGGTGACCTTGGGCCAGTGACAGTTCTTCCAGAGCTCTCTCGGCCCCACCTACCTCACAGTGTGTCTCTTGCGAGGAGAGGAAGGGAAAGGTGTTACGAGTCGTGAAAAGTGGGGTATAAAAAACAGCTCTCCTCTGTCTGCCTTTAGAAAAGAAATTAAAACGAGAAATCTGGAGACAGACAAATGTATATAAATAAATGCCCCCTCAGTCAAACAAGTTAGTTTGGTAGGTAGAAAAGGCAGGGCCTTTTCAGTGGTAGCTCCATCCATGTCAGTGCAACCCTTTTCATAATGGTCTTTCACTGGGTCAGATCTCTGTCCAGATCTTTTCCCCCTCTCATGAAAACAATGCTGCAGTGTGTTTGCAATTGTTCCCTGGGAAAACAGCTTGCGAGAAGAGTTAAGCAGTGACTGGATGCAGGGTCCCCATTGGTGATACCTACCAGCATCTGTCTGTGTTGTATTTTGCTTGGTCCCAAGGGAAGGCCGGTCAAAGCAAAGCAGATTTGTGATGAAACCACAAAAGACCTCCTAACTATTAAAAAGAGCTGGGTACACGGAAAAACTGCTTAGCTGGAAAACAGGCGAAGATTCCAGGTGCAAACAACGCATCTGGAATGGCCCATTTCAAGGCTCCTGCTACCTTGAGGGGTTAACTTGAAGATAACCTTTGTGTCATTTTCTAAAGCAGTAATTTTAGAAACTGAGCCCGGACACTTAAATAGAGCCCTCCTAAAGCACAATTACCAGAAGGGCGGTTGTGTTTGGTCACCAAAACCGCATTCCTGAACATCTTATCGTTGGGTCAAATTTCTTCTCTTTTTAAAAGCCACTCTGAAGAAATTACTGGAACGAGGTATCGGGCTGTAAGAACTTTATGATCTCCGGAAGAAGAAGAAAATTCCTTGTCACATGTTATGGAGTACGAATACACAGTCTGGAGTCCCACACATGTTGGGAGCATGCCACAATCACATCTGAGTTGCAAGTTCTGGGGGTCACGAAGAAATCATTCCGGCTCCCCTAAAAACATAACATTTCCCCAACAGGACACATAGTTGGGGGTCCCCCCAGCCCTGCCTTAGTGAATGTCAGGAGAAAACAGATTTTGGGGAGAATGTGTGATGTCATTGTCAACCCGAAATGGCTGGCAGCCATTTTAGCGATCTATTTCACTTCCCTCCCATTTCTAAGACCAAACTGGCTCAGATCGTCCCGAACTGGCCGATTTGTTTCGGGGGTTTCGGTTAGGTTCAGTTCAGGTGTTCGGTTTGCATACGCCCCGAACCAAACTGGAATTTTCCAGTTCCTGCTCATCTCTACTTATAAATATGCCAAATTGGCCTATTGGTGTAGTGGTTAGGAGTGCAGACTTCTAATCTGGTGAACTGGATTTGATTCCCCACTCCTCCTCCACATGCAGCCACCTGGGTGACCTTGGGCTCACCACAGCACTGGTAAAGCTGTTCTGACTGAGCAGTGATATCAGGGCTCACTCAGCCTCACCTCCCTCACAGGGTGTCTGTTGTAGGGAGGGGAAAGGGAAGGCGAATGTAAGCTGCTTTGAGACTTCTTCAGGTAGAGAAAAGCAGCATATAAGAACCAACTCTTTTTCTTCTCTTCTTCAAATAGTACAACTTTATATACTAAGTTATAAATGATACGTTTTATGATAAAGCAGTACAACAAGTTTAGGTTTGATAACTTGGTGGAGAAGGGGTGTTGCAAAAATTGAATTTTTTAAATAAAAAAGGAACTGTTTCAGTTTTTTCTCATTTTACAATAACAACAACAAAACGGAAAAACAGTTTCCGCCCCACGATACCTTCAAAAACGACAGAAGTGTTACCTTTCCAAGAATTCAGGGGATGGCCCTGCCCGTTTATTCCATGGAGCCCCACCCCCTCCATTTCCGTATCAGTCCGATAGTGAAGAATGACTCTTTTGCCTTGGGCTATACCAGGGATTCTTCAGGGAGGTACTGATGGGCTCTCTCGGCTTTATCCCGGGCATGAGAGCTGTTGAAACCAGTTGTAATGGGAGCTGCACATTCTTGGATCCTTAGGGAGGAGGCTGGCCGCTTATGCTGGAGCATGTATGCACTTGACCTAAATTACATTGCAGAAGAAACCAACCACAAGACCAGTTTCATGTTGTCAAAGTGTTTTGTAAGAAAACCAGGTTATGCGGTGCGGAACCATTTTAGGAAAAAGGAATGATTAATAGGAAAATTACATGGTCAGACTTGCAATGAACGTAATTACCTGTTAGTAAATATCCTACGGTGACATCAAACGTAGCTTTTAATTTGCAGTACTCTGGAAAAGCAGCCATATAATTTACTCCGAAGATGCTTTAATCGGATTTCTTGAACGTTTTGCAGATGTTACACAGCTGAAGCCTTGTAGACATACTTTGTAATTAGCTTCTAAAATAAAACGGGAATGGCACAGTTGTTACAGCATAACTGTACATATGTTCTTTAAATATATATATGATTTGTAATATATTTAGCGTGTTCTTTTGTAGAATGGATATACAAGAGAACTTTTAAAATTAACTGTAAGACCCCTTTAAAACACAGCTATCTCCCCCCCCCCCCCGCCGCCCCCGGCACTGCAGTTTGGGATGACTTGATTCTTCTTGGACAAAATGTTTGATAAAATTAACTTTTTGAATAGCTCGTTCTTCTTAGCAGGTGATTTTAATGCAAGAATAGGACCTAAGGGTGACGGTTGAATTGAAAAATTATACAGTCCTAACCATGCAACTTTTCTCAGCTCTTGCTGGTTCTGTCAATAATCAAAGGGCATAGTAATAACTACCAGTGGCCTCATGGGAAGTTTCCCATTACTGCTCATTGACGCTCACATAGCACCATTCTTCTCACTGTCATCCAACGTGGCTTCTATGTTTTGCATCCCACCTTCCCTCTGTTGGGCTATGCAAGGTCTGCAGTGTGCATAACAGAACAGGATATAAAGGGTGTCCTGCAGGGGGCATCAGAGGAGGTGTATATTTAGCATAGATAGGATAGGAACTTCCCAATTATTTTCAAATGATCTCCACCGGTGTTTTGAGTGGCTCAACAGGAGACTTCCTGCTTTTTGAGCACGTTTCCTTCCTGTTTGCCTCCAGAACAGCAGCTGAGAAGAAACGAGATAGTTAGGTCTTGTCTCTCCTTGTTCTATACATAGTCGTATCTCTTCACAAATAAAAACTATTTTGTTCTTTAAGCAGCCTGGTGCTTAGGGAGATCAAATTGGCCCCAGGGAGATCAAATTGGCCTCAACCAGCCATTCACAGCCATAGTTGCAGCCTGGTGGAACACTCTGCCGCAAAAGATCAGGGAGAATTCCAAAGGGACTGTAAAACAGAGTTCTTCTGTTGGGCCTATGATTGAGGCCTACAGCAATATCTAGTTGCCAGCTATTCCACTTCTAATCTGACAAGCCGGATTTGATTGACCATTCCCCCACATGCAGGCAGCTGGGGGGAAGAAGAAGAAGAAGAAGAGTTGGTTCTTATATGCCGCTTTTCTCTACCCGAAGGAGTCTCAGAGGAGCTTACAGTCACCTTCCCTTTCCTCGCTCTACAACAGACACCCTGTGAGGGAGGTGAGGCTGAGAGAGCCCGGATATTGCTGAAGAAGAAGAGTTGGTTCTTATATGCCGCTTTTCTCTACCCGAAGAAGTCTCAAAGCGGCTTACAGTCACCTTCCCCTTCCTCTCCCCACAAAAGAGACCAACCCTGTGAGGGAGGTGAGGATGAGAGAGCCCTGATATCACTGCTCAGTCAGAACAGCTTTATCAGCGCTGTGGTGAGCACAAGGTCACCCAGCCGGCTGCATGTGGGGGAGTGCAGAGCTCCTTGCCTCTATGTGTGTGCCGACTGACGCACCGGCACACACACCTCCCCCCCACCACCACCACTACACCAACCTGGCTGTCTGGGAGATCTTGGGCTGTTCTGATCAAGCAGTAATATCAGGCCTCCCCTACCTCACAGGGTACCTGTTGTGGGGAGAGGAAAGGCAAGGCGAACGTAAGCCGCTTTGAGACTCCTTCTGGTGGAGACAAGCGGCATATAAGAACCAACTCTTCTTATATTCCACCAAGGTATACTTCTCAGTAAGGACTATGTTAAGTAGACACACACACACACACCAGTATTAAAGGCCATATTGGCTGTGTAATTTTAAAGTGTTTTAAAGGCACTGAACCAATTTAAATTTTTATTTTTGTCCGTTTTTAGAATTTATGCACTTTATGGAGATTGTCATCCGCCCTGAGCGTTTTTGAGAAAGGGCGGAATAAAAATCGAAACATAAATACATGAATAAATCAACTCTGCCCACACCCTTCTCTCTCCCCTCTGCTCTCTGACTCTCAGCTGAATGAGCTGTTAGGCCTTCCGGTTGACACACTGACTTTATTGGTGAGGCCTGTCGGCTCTGACACTTGAGTTACCAGCTGATTACAAGCTTCGGTTGTTTATCGACTCCTGGGTGTCGTTGAGTTGCTGGACAATCTGGAATTGGGGAGGAGCCGAACGTTCTGTACCCTCTCCCTCTGTGGGGGGGGACCCCAAATCAGCCTGACCGCACAGGATGGTCTGCCACAGGATGGGGGGCTGAGTCCTTTCCCCCGTGGTAATTTGTTCCGGTCCTTACCCATATCCTTCTCCTGTGGCTGAAAAAGCAATGCAGAGTGGTGATTTGGAGGGCAGTTTTTTTTAAAGAATGCTCTGTTTTTTAAGCATCGTTGTCAGCAAAATTTGTAGAACTGCTTTGAAATAGATTGAAATAGATCCGGTTCATTCCTGTGGGGTTTTCAACAGGACTTGTAAGCAAGTCTTGATTTAGATCTCTAGGATGCCGCTTCATTGGCTGCTGGTTCGTTTCTGGGTTATGATTTTTCAAGAGCTTCGTATCCTGGGACCCAGATACCAACAGTACTGTCTCTTGTTGTGTCTGTTTCAGGTTGTTATTTAAGCAGGATCTCTCTCTCTGATAGAAAGCTTCTGTCTCAGCTGGAGATCCTAACTGGTGGAACAATTTACCAGAGGACGTGAGGAAACACTTGATGCTTCTGTCCTTCCACAAAACCAGTCATGCGTATTACAGATCTTGCATCTTTCAACACTTTTTAGGAAGGGCTTTTTGAAAACATTGTTGTTTTTACTATTGTTCTATAGATATTGTATTATTATTTATGATTTTTGAGATTTGTTATTTACTGGTTTAAAATGTGAGTCCAGTAGCACCTTTAAGACCAACAAAGATTTATTCAGGGTGTAATCTTTCGAGTGCAAGCACTGTTCCTCAGACTATGATCTCCTTACATGACAGGGAATATATAGCAAAAATCATTTCTGTTACATCAGTAGACTGTGTCACAATCATATTTAAACCAAATTGGTTTAAAATGTGTCTGTGATCCATTTCTTTGTAGGCAGAGTTTGAATATGCAAAGGGACGAAGCACCAATCTGTTGAAAAGAAGACAGTTTTATTTAGAAGAGAAACAACTTAGAAAGTGAGAAGAGGGAGTCCCTCCTGTCTAACTGTTCTGTTGTCTTCATTCAGCCTGGCCTGCAGGCAAGCAGAGAGGAAGTGTGTTCAAAGTAACAAGAAGTCTCCAAATGAGTCAATCAGGATATAGGAGGAGAATATTTGAACAATATCAGAAAGTTCCTAATCTAACTATGCTAAATAAACATCTCCTCTGATGCCCCCTGCAGGATATTCTTCATATGTTTTTGAATCCTGCACACTAGAGATCTTATATATTCCAACATTTTTAAGGAGGAACTTTGTAAAAACTGGCTTGTTTTTATTATTGTTTTATAGATATTGTATTTATTTGTTTGTTTGTTTGTTTATACTGCCTTCCCAAATGGCTCAGGGTGGTTTACATACAACTTTACGGGTATTACATGGAACTACCTAAGCATAGAACATAGTCAAAATAGCATCAACAATAATCCAACAGTGGTTTAAATTAACATAATATCAATGAATTAAGTCAACAGTAATATAACACGAACATCAACTTAGATAAATCCCCAGAGAGGTCAGACTGTTGTAGGCCATGGAGGAGGCGTCTGAGGGGGGACCTGTAGATGTTTTCCCTTGATTCTAGGAGGGACGTGAACAGGTTTGGAGAAAAAAACAATCCTGTCCTATCTTTAACAGAGGCTTCCTTGGAGGAAAAGCTGAAGGTTTTTACGGCTTATTTATTACCACCATCTGGTAAATAACATCCCACTTAACCTGTGCTGACCTGGATGGCGTTTCAACCCAAATGGCTGGGGGTGACTAGGGCTAATTTAGGAAAAGTGGGCCTTTCACCTCATGCTCTGTCAGTTCAAAATAAGGCACAGGTAAAATTCATAACAAAACATGGGGTTCAAAATATGGAGGGTTAGCATGACGTCTAGCGCACCTTTTTTCATGACCCCTGTGAAAGCAGCGTACTTGAGGCACTTAGATGTTCACTTGCTAAAGACCCCTTTCATGCTGGTAAGATGTGCAGCTCCACCACTGGAGGAGAGATACTGAGGGATTTGTTATTTATTTATTTAGAATTGAATTTCTATACTGCCACTCCTTGTGGCAGCTAACATATTCACAATAAAAACCTGGTTGAGAAAGTGTGCTCTAGAGATAAACCCTTATTGAGATGTCCTTTTAATTGGTCTATGCCTGCAATAGACTAACTGGACTGACCTGGATGGCCTCAGCTACCCTGATCTCTTCAGATCTCAGATGCTAACCACAGACGGATCTGCATTGGGCTCCCCCCCCCCCCCCGGTGGCTCCGAATTAAAAAAAAAATCATCTACACTGTATTTGATTTCCACGCTGATATTTAGTGCTTTAAATTTTCCCTCTGCAACATCCATGATTGATCTGCGGTGACACTATCTTTTCCCCGCGATATCCAGGAGCCGATATAACTTGCTACATTTGAGAAAACCGCTCGGAAAGCCCCAGTATTAAGTGTAGATCTCTGCGTTTTGCCGGATTAACTTCCTTTGCATCCTCTGCACCTCCAATGCTGATGTAGCATGGTAGTCTGTCGCTGATTGGCCAGGGGATAATTCAGATACTGTCTGGTTCCCAGTTGCCATTCCCTCAAAAGACTTATTTTTGCCCTCATTTCTATATGCCCCAGGCCCGTATTTTGATGTGCTGAGATTTGCCTTTCAGCTTGTCTTTCCCCCACTCCACCACCCCCTTACTCACTCAGAAAAATAAAAATAAACAAGCAGCCTCATGCTCCATCCACACAAACCCCTTGCTTTGGCTGCAGAGGAGACAAAAGGCAGGAAATAAACCCCTCTCCAGCCTTGTGTTCCTTCAATGCCAGCTGGAGCTTCGCAACCACTACTTCCCTCCCCCCCCCCTTAGCTTTCCCAACCAAGCGGGAATGAGAGAGCAGGCAGACAATTAACTGTAGAATGCAACATCTGTTTCAATTTGGGGAAAACTATGAAGAAAGTCACGGGTTCACATCGATCTGAATTCAGCAGGATTGACAACGGAAATAAATTGTGAGGGCAGAAACAGCCAAGGATCAGTCCTGGTCAGCACGTCATAGGGAGACCACCAAGGAAGTTCTGAGTCCCTACGCAGAGCCAAGCAAAAGCAAACCACCTCTGAATGTCTGTTGCCATGAAAATGCAGTGGAGTCCCCATAAGGCAGTGGAGTCCCCAACCCTGATGAGTTGAGCTAGCTTGGTGTAGTGGTTACAAGTGGCAGCCCCTAATCTGGAGAGCCAGATTTGATTCCGCACTCCTCCACATGCACCCAGCTAGGTGACCTTGGGCTAGTCACAGTACTGTTAGAGCTGGTCTCACAGAGCAGTCCTGTCAGCGATCACTTAGCCCCACCTACCTCACAGGGTGCCTATTATGGGGGGGGGACCATTATAAACCGCTTTGAGACCCCTTCAGGTATGAAAAGTGGATTATAAAACCTAACTCTTCTTCATTTTGACAGCATTTTCCTCTACCACTACCAGAGTCAGATCTTTTTGCTTCTGTAGACAGCACTACCCTATGGCTGCCATAGCACGACCTGTGCGTTTTCGTTGGTATGGGATTAGTCATACTCAAACCTTTTAGAGTTTATTTATTTAATTGCTTCTCCCGCTGAACATAAAGTGCTTGAGTAGGCTGCCCTTTGGCTTTTCTGGTGAGGTGCTCTGAGGCCTCCTTTGTGTGCAGATCTGAGAATTAAGGACCGCTTGACACCAGACGCCTCTATTTGAGCTGCTGTTTTCCAATGGGTGGGGGGGGGAAGGTTTGCAGGCCAGCACATGACTTTCTCTTCTTCCACTTCTCTTGAGTACCACTGCTGAATTTAGCTACGGCAGCCTTTCTCAATCCCACTGAAACATTCTCCAGGCTTTGAGAAGCCCCAGAAGTGGCACGATTGTGTAGAATATGGTTGGGAAGCACATTTGTGTACACACCCACCCAGGGCCCCCTCCCCTTCCCACCCCCTCCAGCCCCATCATTGGCCATTTTTTTTGGAGGGGGGGTTGACATGACCCTATATGGTCATATTACCTGATTAAAGTTTAACAAATTTTAACAAATATATCAAAAATTAACTCGCACCCATTTGGGAAACCCCTGTAGGGCCGTCAGGAAACAGTCTGAGCTAGAGGAAAAAACAAGGAGATTAGCATTTTCCTACATAGTTCATTGGGAGTGGGAGACACACGCATACTTCAAAGTATCAAAAGTTATGGGGTTGCCTGAAAAGTAAGCGCAAGGATTTTGGTGGTAGACAGCTCAGCCACCATCTGTGTTCACAGAGAGTTCCTGTTTCATTCCAGGGGAACACCATGGTTCTCTGAACAGGGAATATTTTTACGCCTTTTCCTCCTGAAGCCTGTTTTGTCTTGTCCATTCTACCAGGACTGTTGATTTAAAAGCCTTCTGCTTCCTGGGATGTGAATCTGCATCATGATGTAGATCATTCTGGGTTTGTTTCTTCCATCTGTAAGGGCTCAGACCTTTTAATTCCTTGTAATTTCAATTTGAATGTCCCTTTCCTCCTTTTTCTTTGTTTATTGTGGCTCTTTCCAGCTCTGCTCCTTTTGTCTGCTAAGAGAAGCAGCTTGGTGCAGTGGTTAAGACTGGCAGCTTCTAATCTGGAGAACCGGGTTTGATTCCTCACTCCACATGCAGCCTTGGGCTCATCACAGTTCTGCCAGAGCTGTTCTCACAAAGCAGTTCTATTAGAGCTCTCTCAGCCCCACTTGCCTCACAGGGGATCTGTTGTGGGGAGAGGAAGGAAAGGCAATTGTAAGCTGCTTTGAAGCTCCTTCAGGTAGTGAAAAATGGGTACTTCCAACATGAACTGCCCTGAGCCATCAAGGAAGAGTTGTATACAAATATAAAAATAAATAATTTTCCTAGCCTGAAATTGTCTAGGGGTGCTATGAGGTCTACCTGGGAGACCTGCATGTACTCACACAGATTTGGACAGCTGTGACGTCGATCCAAAGTACCTGAAACCGAAATCCCCCAGCTGAGGAAAAAAGGAAACAACTGAGGAAAAAAGGAAACAAAAAGGAAACAAGGACCAGGCAAAAATAATATGAATATTATATAAATGAAAAAGCCAGTGTGCTGTGGTAGTTACGAGGGTTGGACAAGTATTTAGGAGATCTAGGTTTGACTACCCACCTTGGGCCCAACATATACTGTCAGTCTAACCTACCTCACAGGGTTGTTGTGAGGAGAAAAAAGGAGGAGAAAAGAATCATTGGTACCTTTCTCCGCAATGGGGGACCAGGGAAGCTTACTGAACTGATAGCAACCTAGTTGGGAAATTTGTGGAAATTTGGGAGCTCCATTCTCCAGAGCAGCCATTACTTCCCCCCTCCCCCAGGGGAACTGATCTCTGTATTTTGGACAATGGTTATAATTTTGGGAGGTCTCCAGGTTCCACCAGCGTGGTGTAGTGGTTAAGAGCAGCAGCTTCTAATCTAGCAAGCCAGGTTTGATTCCCTTCTCCTCTTCCACATGCAGCCAGCTGGGCGACCTTGGGCTACTCACAATCCTGATAGTGCTGTTCTGACCAAGCAGCCCTGCCAGGGCTCTCTCAGCCTCACCTACCTCTCAGGGTGTCTGTTGTGGGGAGAGGAAAGGGAAGGTGATCTCAATCCATTCTGAGATGCCTTCAGGCAGTGAAAAGAGGGGTATAAAAAATGACTCTTCTTCTTATCACACACATGGCTTTTTGCTGTGACTTCTCCAATCTTGTCAGATTTTTTATCTCACCCAATCTCTGTGTGTGTTTCCTTCCTCTCTCTCTCTCTCTCTCTCTTTTCAATGTAACGTTTAGAGAATGGGGGCCGGGGTAGAGGAAATTGCCTTTGCAGTACAAAAGAGGCAGGCTGCATGTTATTTATTGGTGCTCAGAGAGAACTGAGCTGCGTCTCCCCTAGGGAACAGACTCTTTATGAGCAAGGACCTGGCCTTTCTAACATGACAAGGTGTGTGGTAGGCTTCCTGGGCTGTAGGAAGCTCCCCTTCTGCATGATGGAAAAGCTGATGAAAACTCACTAAATACATAGTGGTTTTTGATATCTGCACAGGAGTGAATTTACTCCGCAAAATTGATTTTGCTCTGCATGGTGAACTGCCTCTTCAGTGCTTTAAGCGTCTTTTAAGCGTTGTTTCTAAGAAGCTTTTCACCCATCCATGCATTCTATTAGTCATGCAGAGAAGCTCCTTGGTTATGCAGATTAGTTACTGCATTAGAGAACAAAGCATGTCAATGGCAAAACTACAGGGGGCAGGGCTATGAATTGTTCCATGCAGATAGCATTGCAGCGTAGTTTTTCAACACACTATATTCAATGTTGAACAATGATTGTAGGATAATACAGCGGTCTAAACTGGTTATTTTTTAAACTGTTTTATTTGGCTCCGTGCAAAATACCTCCTGGTCAACACCCTCAGCTTTTTGTCCTGCCCCACCCAGCATATTTCCTTGGGGCTGCCCTACTATCAGGCTTACTGAAATAGCCTAGGCAAGGCAGGCATCTCAGAGGTGTCAAACATAAGGCCCATGTGCCGAAACTAGCCTGTTATCCAGCCCATGAGCAAGGGAGAGGAAGGGAAGGCAAATGTAAGCCACTTTGAGACTCCTTCTGATAAAGTAGCATATAAGAACCAACTCTTCTTCTTCTTCAGGTTAGCTGGCTGGCTGGGGAGCCCATTCTCCCTCCCTCCTTTCCTTCACACTTGGTAGGGATGCCCCTTCCCAGGTGGGTCCTGGGGTTCCCGTGGAAGTATAGTTCATCTCCAGGTGACAGAGATCAATTTCCCTGAAGAAAATGGCTGCTTGGGGAGGTGCTCCAAAGCATTATACTCAATTGGGGTCCCTCCCTGCCCCAAATCCCGCCTACTCCTGGCTCCACCCCCAAAGTCTCCTGGCCTTTCCCAACCCAGAGCTGGCAACCCTACACTTAGGCCAGGCATGTAATTGTCTTTTTGGCCGTCCACAGTATTCATGAACTCTCCTCCACCGCCACCCCCACCCCATTTCAAAAGAATCAGCTTTCTTCCTGTCAACTTTGTTCACTACCATCAGATTCTAATCATTGTTTGAGGTCCCTGAGGTTCTTGAGTCTGAGCAGAGTAGGCACCTGGTTTCCTCGGTTTTCCTCAGAAGAAGAGTTGGTTCTTATATTAAGGTGACCAGATTTCAACATTGGTAAAGCGGGACACCATTGACCGGGGGCGGGGGGGGGGTCTTGATTAAAAATTTAGTCTATATGGAGCAACAAAAAGTTTCATAGAACACATAGAATGCAAAAATAGTATTGTAATATATATATATTTAATTTCAACATAAGTACAATTGGCCAGATACCCCCAGATGTCCCTCCAAAAGTGGGACAATCTGGTCATCTTATTTTATATGCCACTTTTCTCTACCCAGAGGAGTAGGGAGCTCAGCTTCTCTGAACATGCTTCCAGTTGGTCATACGCAGCATGTTTTAACTGGGGGGTTGCTCAAGCCTCCATTCCTCTAATGCAGAGGCCTGGATGTTGAATGGCCGGATGAAATCATGATGGTGAACATGAATGAACAGTTCTGCTTCCCTAAATTCATTGCTGAATTTAGCGAACCACAAACAACCTTCATTCATTGTTGAACTTAGTGACATGCAAACTAACTTTTATCCAGAACTTTTCATTTATAAATCGTTCAATAGATGTTTTGGTCCAGGGCAAACAGACAACCCCGCCCAAAAAAAACCAACAACAGATGAGTGAGAGGGTATCAGATAACCATCTTCAAGTATTTAAAAGGGTGCCATATAGAGGATGGACCAGAATCAATGGGATGAAATTAATTCAAAAGAAATTCCGTCTAAACATCCAGAAGAAGTTCCTGAGAGAGTGGTTTCTCAGTGGAACAGGCTTCCTCGGGAGGTGGTGGGTTCTCCATTTTTGGAAATTTTTAAACAGAGGCTAGATAGCCATCTGACGGAGAGGCTGATTCTGTGAAAGCTCAAAGGGGTGGCAAGTTACATTGCATGAGCGATAGGGTTGTGAGTGTCCTGCATTGTGCAGGGGGGTGGACTAGATGACCCATGAGATCCCTTCCAACTCTATTATTCAATGATTCTATGATTCTAACAATGATGCAGTGGGAAGACAATTTTATTCCAAATTTTGATAGCCCTTGCACATTCAACATTGAGCTTCTTCAGGGAGAGCTTTACATATAAAGGTAAAGGTAAAGGTATCCCCTGTGCAAGCACTGAGTCATGTGTGACCTTTGGGGTGACGCCCTCCAGCGTTTTCATGGCAGACTCAATATGGGGTGGTTTGCCAGTGCCTTCCCCAGTCATTACCGTTTGCCCCCCAGCAAGCTGGGTACTCATTTTACCGACCTCGGAAGGATGGAAGGCTGAGTCAGCCTTGAGCCGGCTGCTGGGATTGAACTCCCAGCCTCATGGGCAAAGCTTTCAGACTGCATGTCTGCTGCCTTACCACTCTGCGCCACAAGAGGCTCTAGCCTTTACATATAGGAGGGAATAAAAGAATAAAGTTAAATATCTTCTTTATTTGTTAAAAACATATTATATTTGTTGCAGTGTTCTATGTAATCATGTTACATGTTGTATGATGTTATATGTAAACCACCCAGAGCCATATGGAAGGACAGTATAAAAATCTAAAATAAATAAATATCAAAACAATAACCAAAATTATTTTTAAAAGACAGAAGTTCTGAGCATGTACAAAGACCACGTTCTTACCAAGAAAACAGAGTTTGAGTCCAGTTTAATTCTGGGCAGAACCTTTTGCGTTCATGCGCATTTCCACAGATAGGAAGCTTCTACCCAGAATTAAATTTGGCTGGTCGTAAAGGTGCCGCTAAGGGCTTCTTGTGGCGCAGAGTGGTAAGGCAGCCGCCTGAAAGCTTTGCCCATGAGGCTGGGAGTTGGATCCCAGCAGCCGGCTCCAGGTTGACTCAGCCTTCCATCCTTCCGAGGTCGGTAAAATGAGTACCCAGCTTGCTGGGGGGTAAACGGTCATGACTGGGGAAGGCCCTGGCAAACCACCCCGTATTGAGTCTGCCATGAAAACGCTAGAGGGAGTCACCCCAAGGGTCAGACATGACCCGGTGCTTGCACAGGGGATACCTTTACCTTTAAAGGTGCCGCTGGGCTCACACTCTGTTCTATTGCTTCAGATCAACACAGCCGCCCACTTGAATTTGTTTCCCAAGAGCCGCCAAAAATACCACTAGGAATGTAGAATAATGTTATAACATCACTCAAATGTTGGTTGAACTTTTTTTTTTTTTAAGCTGGTTTAGTGGGTGTATCATTGCTTTTATATTCCACAAGCCAGTGTAAATTTCTTGGTTTAAAAGGGTTTATTCACTCTATTTAATAACTTTCAAGATGAATAGTTTTGGAGCTGACTTGTTTTACATGCCCGAAACAATTGTTGTAATTGTTTCCTCCATTGGCTGTGGCCGTTCATTCCCTTCTTGGCTCACTCCAGCGTAGCCTAAACATGAACTATAAAAAGTAACTTTGCAGCAAAGCAGAGCGAGGAGAGAGTGACACCACTGCTCAGAATCTATGTAGTTATTGCTCTCACAGCAAAAACAGGGCTGCCAGATTTAACATGATGTAATTTGGAAGGAGGGGCACCAGTCAGGGCTGGATCCAGTGTGGCAGCAGTGATGGGCCCCAATCAGCTGGTCCTCTATAGTGGTTGTGGTTGGAAAGTGCCGTCAAGCTGCAGCTGACTTATGCTGTAGGGTTTTCTGTTGGCAGAGCAATTGACACAGTAATGGTGCACAACCTGATTAAAAACAGATAAAGGTTTGTTTAAGAACTAACATACTTGATAGGAAAGTAGTTCCTGACTACATCTCTAGCTGAGAGAGGGCAAGACTTGGGACCATTCCCACAGTCACTAAAAACAGCACCACAGTATTCATAAAGTTCTGCAGCATATCATAGAATCCTAAAGTGTAGGAAGAGCAGGAGATTTCCAGCCACCACCTGGATGTTGGCAACCCTCACTGCACTGCTTACAAAAATCCTGTTCAATAGACGAGCGCTTGATAAGATCATCCTGGCTGCAAGAAAACATTTCCCTCTCCCTTTATTGCATCTCCACTGGCAGCAGACATGGCCTGCCCAATGTTTTCATACTGCCAGGGGGCAATGGGATGGGTGGCTCATTAATTTCCTAGGAATCTTCCCCATGTCCACAAAAGGCAGGAGCTGCTTGACTCAGACAGAGGGGATAAGGTTGCCTGCAACCAAACAAGACCCTCGTGTCTTTCCCGTTGGCCTGGGACATTTTAATTTTCCAATCTGCCCCTACAGCAGCCTTTCTCAATATTTTTACCGTTGAGAAACCCCTAGCACTTTCTTCAGGCTTTCAGAAGCCCCAGAAGTGAGACAATCATGCAGAATATGGTTGGGAACAATAGCTGTGTACATGCTCACCTTGGGCCCCTCCCCATCCCATCATTGGCCATGTTTTTGAGGGGGGGGGCAGGTCAACATGGCCATATATGGTCATATCACCTGATAAATCTTTAACACATTTAAAAAATAGACAAAAAAATTAACCCCCATTGATTTGGGAAACTCTTCCAGGGCTGTCAAAAGACCTCGGGGTTTCAGGAAACCCTAGTTGACAAAGCCTGCCCTCCAGGATGTTTAGCATCCCCAACTCTTAATTTTATAGAAAAAACAGAAGAAGAAGAAGAAGAAGAAGAGTTGGTTCTTATATGCCGCTTTTCTCTACCTGAAGGAGTCTCAGAGTGGCTTACAGTCGCATTCCCTTTCCTCTCCCCACAACAGACACCCTGTGAGGGACGTGAGGCTGAGAGAGCATTGATATTACCGCTCAGTCAGAGCAGCTTTATCAGCACTGTGGCGAGCCCAAGGTCACCCAGCTGGCTGCATGTGGGGGAGAGGGGAATCGAACCCGGCATGCCAGATTAGAAGCCTGCACTCCTAACCCCTACACCAAACTGGCTCCCTGTCCTGGATCTCGTCAGATCTCAGAAGCTAAGCAGGGTCAGCCATGGTTAGTACTTGGATGGGAGACCACCTGGGAAGTCTGAGCAGTGGCAGGGAGTGGCAAACCAACTCTGAAAGTCTCTAGTCTTGAAAACCAAATGGGGTCACCATAAGCCAGTTGCTGCTCGAAGCAAAACCAGGAAGTGGGTTAAACTTCTGCAGATGGCTACACGGGGTTGGGGATGTGTTTGATGTTTGGGGGCATTATTTGGTTGGGCCTTTTGGGTCGAGCGGGACTGTGTGTGTTTGCGCATGCATGCATGTGTATGAGTGTATCCGTCCGACTGGAGCCATTGTTCTTAGGGTCTTCCGCTGGAAAATAAAGCTTTGGAGAACACAGGGAAATTTCAATTCCCACTGTTGCATTAAGAGCAGCCCCCGCCCTTGATACACACAGGTGACTTTAGCTAACTTTTCAGCCATGTGAAAAAAAAAATACCACAGGGTGGTCACCCCTACAAACCTAAACAATGATTCTCTTACAAAGTTTTTCATGTAGGGTGAGGCTGGATGGCTGTTTAAAGGTTAACTCAGATCCTTCTGTCCTGTGTTATTCAGTGTGCACCAGATTACAGTAGTCTTTTTTTTTCCCCTGAGGAAACTTGAAACGCTAGACTTGCCCAACATTGCGTGGCTAAAGTTGCAATCAGCAGTTCTGAAGGTTAAAGCATGAGTCAGTTCCTGGCTTCCAGCTACTGAGATCTGAACTCGTCAGCACCCAAAAATTCACCTCCAGATTAAACCTCAGCTAGTAGCATGCCTCGAGGGGGGGGGGGAGTTCTCTGTTGAATTCCATTTTTAAAGATCTTTCCACTTGTTTTCGATTTGTTTTAATTAGATCACCTTTCTTTTCATTAGTATGTTTGTTTTTATTTTTTGACGTTTGTTTTGGTTTCTCCTTGGGCTAGTCACAGTCCTTTTCTCACAGAGCAGTTTCTCTCATATCTCTCTCAGTCCCACCTACCTCACAGGGTGTCCGTTGTGGGAAGAGGAAGAGGAACAATTGTAAGCCACTTTGAGACTCTTTCTAGTGGAGAAAAGCAGGGTATAAAACCAGGCTGCTCCGGCCTCTGTTACTTCAGTGTATTATTCAAGGTATTAGCTTTTGTGTGCATGCACACTTTGTCAGATACATGCATGTGAAAGCTTATCTGTAACAGCTTGCACTGTTAAAATATTTGGGCAAGGCCTTAGTGGGCAGGGACTGTCCGGACTTCATTTCTGGACAGTGGGCCAATCAGGATGCACGTATTTCTCTTTGCGAGGCTTCAGTAGGCTGCGCCAGGCCTTTCCCTTTGCAGGGGGGAGCGTGGGCAGGGGGCTGACGGAGCCAGCTCTGAAGTGGGAATTTACACCTCAGAGCTCTCTCAGCCACACCTACCTCATAGGGTGGGGAGAGGAAGGGAAGGTGATTGTAAGCAGTCTTGACTTGAGACACCTTTGGGTAGTAAAAGATGGGGTTCAAAAAAACAGCTCTCCTCCTCCTCATCCTTCTTGAATTTGGAAGCCAGATCAGAAGGAAACCTCTGAACAGAAGCAGTCTAAGCTAGAGTTTCTGACTATGATGGGGGATGCCCAGATTCAAATCTCCACTCAGCCATGGAAACTCACGGGGTGTGCTTGTGGGCCACTCACATACTCTCAACCTAAAGTACTTCATAGGAATCCAATCAGAAAATTCTGTCCTTCCCCCCATGCTAGCGTCCATTGTATTTACAGCTACAATGGACTTTAATTCTAGTACCTTGAATAAAACTTCAGTGGTCTTAAAGGACAAATACTATAACATAGTATATGAAGGTATTCTTTTACCGCCTCAGGGCATCAGACCTGTCCAGTTTTAGAGATCTGGGACAAGGGCCAGCAATTCTAGGTTCAGTTTTCAAAATGTGAACAGCCTGTCGTTTTTGTGCTGGTTTCAGCGAGAGAGTTCCAGTCTGACAAATAAACCGGTAACCGTTCTATGACATCAACATGCTATTTCAGTCAATGTACCCAATGCAAAATACCTCCACTGGATTTTAGAACAAAAGGGAAAACATTTTTTTTAAAAACCTGGGAAATGAAATGGATAATATTTTTCATTCCGTTCCCATTCATTTTAGTTTTTCCCTTTAATCTTTAGTCTTCCACCCCATGCTGTTCAACGTACGTGTGGAACATCTGGAAGAGATTGTCTGGAAATCTGGAGCGAGGTGCCACCAATACGGAGATTACACCCAGCTCTTTTTCTCTTTTTAATACGCAGCTCGGGTGGGGTGGCAGAGTAGCTTCTGCTGACTTCCAGGCAGTGCTCCGTTGGGTTTTCTGGGGAACCTAGGCACCAGCGGCCTCCCAGCGACAGGCTGCTCTTCCAGCCTCTCTGGCCCTCAGAGGGTTTTCTCTCCCTCTTTTGGTACCGCCTCGACCCACGAGGCATTTAACAGCCATGACCCGTTTTTTGCCTTAAAAGAGCCAGGTTATTGGCCACGGGATGCCCAGTTCAAAACCTGAACACAAACAAATGGCATTTATTGAAACAGTGAGGGAAGCAGCAAAATCAGACAAGGAAGTTTAACAAACCGGTATGAACAGCAGTCCTCAATTTAGGGCGAAAGTAGAAGGAAGTCTTCTGGTCACTTTTCCTCGGAGTCATGGAAAAGGGCACATTATTTCACAATCTTCAAGCAGCCTCTTTTCCTCGCCGGATTGACAGCTCAGTCCAAAAGACTGCCTCTCCCAAGGGTGGCGAAGCTGTGGCTCTCCAGATGTCTGTGGACTACACTTACCATCAGCCCATGGCATGCTGGAAGGGGCTCATGGTAATTGAAGTCCACAGACCTGTGGAGAACCACAGTTTGGCCACCCCTGATCTCCTCTGCTTTCAGTATCTCAATGGGCAGGTCCATCCAGGAACTTCCTCTTTAGAAATTCTTCTCATCATCCAAAGGAAAAATGCCTCCGCTTCTTCTCTGGCTCTTCCCGCCCCTCCTTGGAGTTCTCCCCACACCTACCTGACGGAATAAGCTCCTGTAAGAGCTAAGGTCCTTGTCGGAGCTAGCTCAGTTCTTCAGGGCCTGGAAGACAGAGCCCTTCCACCAGGCGTTTAGTTGAGGCCAGGATAGGGAACATCTGTGCAGCCCCTCCAGCTTGACGTAGTGGTTAGGAGTGCGGACTGCTAATCTGGTGAGCCGGGCTGTTCTTACTGAGCAGGAATATCAGGGCTCTCTCAGCCTCAACTCCCTCACAGGGTGTCTGTTGTGGGGAGAGGAAAGGAAGGCTGCTTTGAGACTCCTTCGCGTAGAGAAAAAGCGGCATATAAGAACCAGCTCTTCTTCTTCTCCTCTAAGCATCTCCAAGCAATTACCCTGTGGCATGGAGCTGGGGTGGGCCTGTAGGGTTGAGGGGGTATTTTAGGGGTATGGTTTTTATCATTGATAGTTACTGATATTCTTTTATTGCTGTCTACTTTTATCTTGTAAACCACCCCGAGCCAGCTAGCCCAAGAGCTAACAAATCTAATTAATTAATAAATTAATATCACAGACCGACTATTGAGCTTCCATCCTGATTTTACACTGTAAAAATCCTGAACATATTTTCCCAGGACCTGGCGTATAAGGTCTTGTAAAACAACGGCAGCTTATCTGTTGTACCAGCTGTTAAATATTAAACGATTCTCTAGCATTTGCTCTGCGGTAGTCACGGAGGGTGGGGTGGGGTGGGGGAATCAATGGCCTTTCCCCCCATTTCTTCGTTCTGTAAAATCTGTTCTAATACTAAAGTGCTGATTCTTCTCCCACCCCAGCAAGGATAGTGTTTGCGCTTACTGACACCAGATTGCCCCAGTAAAGGTCATGGTGAAGTATGAACTCGAGGACAAAAACACAGTCTCATCCAGTGAAACGTTGAGAGTAAATAGTCAGGTACATTTATTTGGCTCCCGACTAAGGTGTTCCTCACCGAGGGTCAAGCTTTGGTGCATGAAGAAGCTTGCTGTTTGAGGGTTGCACAGGGCGAACACTTCTTTATAGGGAATTTGAGGATCAGCTGGATGATCCATTAAACCAAAATACAAACTCCCACTTAAAATGGGAGCGGGGGGGGGGAGGATTTGGCTTAACAAGAAAGCACAGATTAAAATGTTTGCTCAAGACATGCCGTCAGTAAAAACACAACATGAAATTCCGGTCTGATGGGTGAGGGGAACAGGCGAGGAAGTTAGTTTTCTGCTTAATAAGGGGAGGTGAAATAAGACAATTGACCATAGCTTAGCACGCATACAAAAAATGCAACCCCACATTTTCTGACCTCTTGAGAAGATTCACAACAGCAGAATGGGCTCCGTTGGATATTCTTCCAGGTTCTTTAGCCTCCCCCCCCCCCAGTTTCGCACTTTCCTCTGAACATGTTTTTTCTTTGCATTTTTAAAGTATTTTATGAGGAAGCCAGGCATTAACAATTACCTTGCATCCGTGTGAAATTATTCTAGAGCTTTGTGTCAAACGGGACAGAGTTAAGCACAAGGAGCAAAACTTTCAGTCATGCCCGACGGCTGCAGGAGAACTGAACTTGAAATAATCCTGTCAAATGTTGGTTTGACCATGCTAAAAAAAAAGTCTCAAACTAATTGACAAAACATGATAAATTGGTAGTACAATTTACATTTCATAAAGAAGACAACTTACACATGGCAAATCACCGTCAGTCAGCCAACCAACCAAATCTAATCACCAAAGGTCTGAACAAGCTCAAAGGTTTTGAAGGCCACCTTAAAAACAACAAAATTCTTTATCCCAACCCATAAGTCTGGGTAGGCAACAGGATCCATAAGAACATAAACCCTGGTGGATCAGACCAGTGGTCTACCTAAGCCAGCATCTTGGCTCATTATAGTAGAATCAGAAGACCTTTATTGCCATATGAAAAAGAGGACAGACCAAACACATTATAAAGCATTAATCGTAATCTACAATTGCGAGACCCCATAGCCGGCTGTACAAACTTGCCAGCCGAATCAATAACTTGAGAGTTTTTGTTTCCTAGTAGGAAAAATTATCTTAGTCTCATCATCAAGTCCTTGTTTCGAAAAAAGTGGGTTGATGAGCTGCCCACGAATAATGGCATAGAACAGGCACTAGAAAAACATATGTAGGATGGTTTCAATGCAGCCAGAATTACAGGGACACATTTGTTCAGAGTAGGGCCTTTTTGAAAATCTCCCCGGAAGAACAGCAGAGGGGATGGGATTAAATCTTGCTAGCATAAATGCTCAATACAGTTGCAGGGGTTGTTAAGTAGGAGTCGGAACCAAGATGAATAACCTCAGTCTTGATTCTTCTCAGAGAATGGTAACCTAGAACGAGCAATAAGATTTAAGTTGTTTCCCAGCGTGCATCTTGCAGGGGATATTTAGGTTGTAACAACATGGCCTGAAAAAAAATCTGCTTCCCACTTTCTGTCTTTTAAAAATCTTGTAACACAGATTTTGTTCTTGGTTTCAGGGTTTGCATGGCTCGACGTGTCTCTTTACAACTGCTTCTACAACACTGAATGGCCGGTTGGAGGCCGTGTCCAGCCTGATACGAATCCCCAGCAGATGATCCCCTGCTAATCTCTGGGACTGACTGAGAAAGATATTTTCACATGAATCTGAAGGGAATCATCAGTAACTTGAAGTAGTGTAGCAACCTGTTCATGAAGAACTAGGGCAATAGCTCTGAAGCTATCAGAAATTATTTTGATGTCTACATTCTGAACAGGCATCAAGGGCTGCCCCAGGAACAATGCACTACTTACCCAACCTGAAGGTCAATAGGACCTTCAGGTTGGGTAAGTAGAACCAGGCATAATTGGGAGATCAGTCAGCTGACAAAATATGCTCTTGGTCGTTATGTTCTACTTGGCCTGCTCCTGGGCTGATTCTGTACTTACTTTGTTTTTTCCGTTGCCCATGAGGCTGGGAGTTCGATCCCAGCAGCCGGCTCAAGGTTGACTCAGCCTTTCATCCTTCTGAGGTCGGTAAAATGAGTACCCAGCTTAAAGGTAAAGGTAAAGGTATCCCCTGTGCAAGCACCGAGTCATGTCTGACCCTTGGGGTGACGCCCTCCAGCGTTTTCATGGCAGACTCAATACGGGGTGGTTTGCCAGTGCCTTCCCCAGTCATTACCGTTTACCCCCCAGCAAGCTGGGTACTCATTTTACCGACCTCGGAAGGATGGAAGGCTGAGTCAACCTTGAGCCGGCTGCTGGGATTGAACTCCCAGCCTCATGGGCAAAGCTTTCAGACGGCTGCCTTACCACTCTGCGCCACAAGAGCTTGCTGGGGGGTAAACGGTAATGACTGGGGAAGGCTCTGGCAAACCACCCCGTATTGAGTCTGCCATGAAAACGCTGGAGGGCGTCACCCCACGGGTCAGATATGACCCGGTGCTTGCACAGGGGATACCTTTACCTTTACCTTACAAAAAAAAAAGTTCAGACTACAACAGTTTCATATGTGTGACTCACTTTATTCTTCATAGTTGCGGTACAGAAGATTAACTTGAGTGGTGGGTGGTGTGGCCATTTTCAGAAGAAGCCACATTACTGTTCTCCCACCCCATGTCTAAATGTTTCTCTCTACCCCGTGAAACTCCGGGGAAAACATCAGTGCTTTTGGATCCAGCAACTCCTGGTTTGTATCTGTAGATCGGCCCTGAACTCACTGCCTTCAGGAAATTCCTTTCCCTCACTCAAGACAACTTCACAAGGTTTTCGTAAGGAGGAAGTAGGAGGGTACTATAAATGCCGGAAGCGCCTTTGAAAAATGAGGCACACCAGATGAAGATAAAACCAAAATTGCTTGACTAGGTTCTTTAGAGAGGCCACAGGGTGCCCTGGGGGTGGGGGAAATAATTTTTTTTATATCACTATAAATGCATGTGTAGCACATGACTGGCGTCTTCCTGGTTTTATGCAAGCGGAACCCTACAAAATGGTTGCCATGCTCAGACACATGTAAAAAAAAAAAATTAAAGATCAGCAGCTTTTAAGATCCCAAAAGTTCAGAATGATTCAGGTATGTAGCCATGCTGGCCTGATGCAACAGGGCAAAATTTGAGTCCAGTGGCACTTTTAATACCAACAAAGTTTTATTCAAAGTATAAACCACTGGACTCAAAAGTTCGGATTACAATTCCAATCCTAATTCAAAAATTCGGATTACAATTCCAATCCTAATTCAAAAGTTCGGATTACAATTCCAATAAGGATTCTGAAAACTTGTATCATGAGGCCCGAAAGATATTACAAGAGAAAATAATCACTTAAGTATGTGGACAGAATGGTACTCATATGATCCCCCATGCAAATGAAGGCTTGTAAAAAAGACCAATCACAGACTCTAAATTCTGGACTTTGTGGACCAATCATAGGGTCGTGTTAAGGGCCAATCAGAGCTCTTGGCGGGCCCACTGAATTGTATATAAATCTGTGTTTTCCCCATTGTTGTTCAGTATTTGGGTTGGTGTTTAGATTCAATAAAAGGGCTGCATTTTTGAAGAAGTTGTAGTCTGAGTCTACCAAACCCACAGACTTATTAGAGTGGCTCCTGTAACTACATAAACCACGGGATTTGCCATAGAAGCAAGAAGGGAGTGGGTGGGAAGATTTCCAGATTGGCCTTTAGGCCAGATTGTAAAATTTAAATTGTTCCCCATAGCTCAGTATTAAGAGAAGGTGGGAAGAGACAGAAGGAGAGCAGCACACAGTACGTCAACCTGTGTAATTGGAGCTTCTGGAACTCAAATGCTTTCAAGCAAGTAACGATCTGTCTTATTAATTCCAGGAGTGTACGGGCTCACTGCCATTCCCTAATATTGAGATAAAGCAATGAGCTCCAGGCCAACTCCACCCACCCTCTGTTTGCCTTGACTTGTTCTCTGGCTGCCCTTAACTACAGCAAAAGGGCAAGATTATGCTTTAGGAATCTCTCCCCACCAACAAGAATAAGGGGGGGCTGGAGGAGCTCCCAACAAGGCTCATTAAGGGCAAAGGCCATATGCACCTCATTTTTAGCACCATGAGTAGGAAGTACTCCAAGGATTTCCCCCCTTCTCCATTCTTGTCATTTTAAAGAGCTACGGAGCCACATGATAAACCGGGGAGGGCTCCTTGAAGTGGCACCTTTGCAAGTATTTTCAGGCCCAAGTCTGACTCTTTATGCAGCTTGATTGTACAACATTTTCAGTTCTGGAGGGCCTGTAAGATGGAGTCTTTCGCCAGGTGCTTGCTTGAGGCCAGGACAGGCACAAACGCCATCTAGGGTCCCTCCTCAAAACCCTGATGCCTCATGCTGTCAGATCGCGGCCTAGAATTACTTGCCATGCATACTGTATTTTAATTATGTACGATGGTGCCGCTGGGCTACTTTATGTGTTTAAATTTGTACTGTTCTTGCTGTATACCTTAAATTGTTGTACACAGCCACGAGCCAGTGACCCCGGGAGTGGCGGCCTAGAAGTCTAAGGTATAAATATAAAAATAAATGTTCACTGTTTCCACCCATCAAGGGGGCTACCAAACAACAGGCATGATGAAAATCTTGGGTTTCCACGGCAACAGGCCATTGAGCACAATCTCGTTTTCACTGTAGGAAATAGGGGAGGGGGTCTCTCTCGATTTCAACGGGCCTGACCTCCGGTTATTTGTAACCGATCAAACCAGTACTTAACTGGCATCTTGAAAAGGGTGATAAATATTTTATTTCTGTACCGCCTTTTCCTAATGGGCTCGGTGCGGAAGTCCCGATTTTATTCTTCTGACCTCAGCCAAAGGCGGAACAGCTCTGTTTGACAGCCTTTCCGGAAGACTGTCTATCTGGGCTACTACTCACTGATCCTAACAATGCCTTTCTCCTCCAACCTTGTGGCACACTTGAGTTAATAGGGAAGGAAACGTCTCCTGTCTTTCCTCAGCGTATAGTCCTGACACAGGAAACAAAAGCCCTGGGTGGAACCTGATGGCACCAGTTAATCCAGATTTGACATGCTGTTGAAGACTTTGCACAAGGATCCCATGGCAGAAGGATCAACTAGTTTTTTTAACATCCCCATTTCCTTTAGAGAACAGTACATAAAAGTTACATTTTGTTTTAACTGTCTTCCTTGTATTAGTTATGAATCCAGGCTCTCAGGTAGAAAGGCCACATTCCAGCGGCACTGTTTACATTTTTTAAAAAAATTATTTGCCCTTATTCTTTGCTTCTGGGCCTTCGGGGGATCGGCGTCTGTACATTTTGTAGGCTGGAAGTTCTCCTAAATCAGGGTGTTCCATCTGTAGCTGCAGAGCACCAGACTATAAATAGTAATGTGATTGTGTAGCCACACAGTGACCTATTACTCTCTTGGTGCAGAGCTGATTTTCAAGTGGCATCTGTTTCTCGATGTGAAAAAATACAGAGCTTCCACGGGAGCGAAAACTCTGCTTCTGTCGCAAATGTGGCTTACTCAGGCGCGTGTCAAAATGTCTGCGGCTCCAGTACTCAACCACCTAAGCTGCGAGATTATTATTATATAATTTATTGGGTGACATGTAGCCAGGAGATCTGTCCGGCAGTCAGGCAAAGGGTGTTCGGAAGTGGCTTGCTTCCGTATCATGACCTTTAGGGTTCCTTGGAGAAACTCCATGCACATCCTTGGAGGTTTCCCATCCGAATACTAGTCAGGATCAGCCCTGCTTAGATAAAACTGTTGCAACATAAAACCCGGATAGGCCAAACACAGCACCACGGTTCTGGCTGCTATTGGCAAATAACCAGTTTTTCACTTGGATTATGCCATTTTTTTCAAAGGCTGCCTCCAAATACAGAAGCTCTCCGTTAAAGGACTGTTGCTTCCTTATTCAATTGCCATTTACTTCAGTCAGCAGAACTCTCCTTTCTCCAAGAACCAAGGACGAGTCTTTGGGCGACCAATAGCCACAGGGCCACAGCCTGGCCTGCAGATACAGATCTCATTCTACATCCTTGAGCTGCTTCAGAAATGTTGGAGATGGGGTTAGTAAAACTGCTTTTTTCACAATTGTTCGTCTGAGACAGCTTCCCCATCTCTACGGATAGCAAAGAATTCTGGGGTATTAAGTGATATCTCCAGTTCTGGTCTCTGCCTGTCTAAGAACCCGGTTGTGTCTACAACTGTCTACCAGAGACAATAATCTTGATTTTTGTTGAGACCAACTGAAATGCCACGAAACGGTGTGCAAGGTTTACAAGTTTTCATCCGATGGAATTTAGAAGAGGGGAGGGTCAGGAAATCTGCCTCTGTGTACAGTCATTTTGACCTCGGGGGCAACTGGGAACAGGGAGGAATTCATATCAGCCACCAACAGCCTTCTAGAAAGAAGGCGGTAGCACAGTGGTAAAGCATCTACTTTGTATGCAGGAGGTCCCGGGTTAAATCCCCAGTATCACAAGTTAAAAGGATCACAAACTAAACTATAAATTATGTGGAAGAACTACACTTGAGATGCCACAGAGCTGCTTCCAGTCTGAGTAGATCAGGCTTTCTCAACCAGGGTTTCATGAACCCCTGGGGCCTCTTGATGGCCCTGGAAAGGTTTCCCAAATGGAAGGGAGTTAATAAATTTTATATATTTTTTAGATTTGTTAAACATTTATTGGGTGATATGACCACATGGTTATGTTGACCCATCCACCTCCTGCCAAAATGGCCAATGATGGGCCTGGAGAGGATGGGAAGGGGATTGAGCCCAGGTGGGCATGCCCACAGTTGTGTTTCCCAACCATATGCTGCACGATCGCTCCGATCTCAAAGCCTGAAGGATGTTTCAGGGGTTTCTCAACGGTCAAAAAGTTGAGAAGGACTAGGGTAGACAATCCTCACAGTGTTCTGATTTTGTATAACCAAAAAGAAGACACTGTGAGACATGTTCCACCACTCCTATAAACCTCAATTTATAACATACACTAGTATTTTTAATAAGGAACCTTCCTATTTGTAGTTTCTAAGGAGTGATAAACCTCCACTGATTATTAAAAAATAAATCAACCTCGTCTGTTCAGCACCGATATTACCATCCCATAGTATCACTCCATGGGGTACTCAATAACAATTACAGGAGGGGGAAAACAGCAAAAGAACAGTAATAAACTCTCAGACACTTATCACTCTCAAAGTAACAAACCGGTCCTCAGTTGTCAGGAACCAAGCAGTTGAGACCCAGTAGATCTGCACAATGGACATCACTCTTGGGCTTCAGGCTGAAGCTTTAAGTAGAAGTCTTTATTTGGGGAATCAAGACATAGATCAGCGTTTCGCGAACAGCTCACAGACAAGAATCTTGACAGAGACGATAGGGAAGGGGGTTATATAGTTTATATACCCTGGAAGGGGAAAGGGGGGCACAGGGATTGCTTTTGGCGAGAATACCGATTCACACAGAAAGGACAATAGAGTCCCCTCTGATCTACAAGGTGCCAAAACAGCCCATCCAGCCATCTGGTATTTAGTCTGAGCTCCCAGCAAGGCCATCCTTGCGAGAGGCAATAAGCAAAGGGGAACGCGGGAGGACGCTTTGAAATGCAGTAGGGGAAGGGAGGGGCACTTTCAAGTGGGCCCAGGAAGGTGTCGATTCCTTAATTAACCCAATATTGTCTGTAGGTTAGTTTTCCTGTAGTACAACAGAAGCTGCTAGCCACTCCTTGAAATTTTGGAGTGTCCTGCTCATTATTTCCGTATATGTTCTAAATTGAAGTTTATAGAAGCGGTGAAACCTTTTTTCAGTGTCTTTTTCCTTGTTCATGTAATCTGTAACACTGCGATCGCTTCCAATAGAAGAAGAAGAAGAGTTGGTTCTTATATGCCGCTTTTCTCTACCTGAAGGAGTCTCAAAGCGGCTTACAGTCGCCTTCCCATTCCTCTCCCCACAACAGACACCCTGTGGGGTGGGTGAGGCTGTGGGTGAGGCTGAGAGAGCGCTGATATCACTGCCCGGTCAGAACAGTTTTATCAGTGCCGTGGCGAGCCCAAGGTCACCCAGCTGGTTGCATGTGGGGGAGTGCAGAATCGAACCCGGCATGCCAGATTAGAAGACCGCACTCCTAACCACTACACCAAACTGGCTCAAATAGTGACTAATTTAGTACAAAACTACTTCATGTGCTCATGTGAGAGAACAGTCACAACAGTGTATGTGCCCTTGTTCTCACTACATGCCTGGTATCAACTCAGAGCATTTCCTAAATCTCCCTGACACAAGATCAGGCAAACAGCCTCAGGATCATGCTCTCATACATTTTTGTTCCCACTCTTTTAATATCCAGCTTTGTGAGGAATTTCGGAGAACTCAAAATCTTGCAACTTGGGGACATTTGGGCAGTTTTAAATGTTTGTGGGTTTTTCCTTGGATGAGATATTTAACGCACTGGATTCAAGTCCAGTCACCTTAGAGACCAACAAGACTTTCAGGGCACAAGACAGTCTTTCTCAACTTTTTTGCCATTGGGAAACCCGTGAAACAGTCTTCGGGCTTCAAGAAACCCCAAAAGTGGCATGTTGTACACACCATGGTTGGGAAGCATAGCTGTGGGCACACCCACCCGGGGCCCCTCCCTTTCCTACCCCTTCCAGGCCCATCATTGGCCATTAGGGAGGGGTGTCAACATGACCATATATGGTCAGATCACCTGATAAATGTTTAACAGATTTTTAAAAATATATTAAAAATTAACTCTCACCCATTCGGGGAACCCTTCCAGGGCCGTCAAGAAACCCCATAGTTTCATGAAACCCTGCTTGAGAAAGCCTGCTAGAATCTTTCAAAAGTCTGTACTTCACCAAACACATCATAAATGGTGATCTCTGAATCCTTTTATCCTAGTCAGAAGAAAGGAGGGCTGTGGGGGTTTTACTCTACACATGTCTAACAAAGGGAACTTAAACTCTCAAAAGCTTATACTCCAAGTCTCTAGGATACTACTGGATTCAACCTTAATTGTTCCACTGTGAACCAACACAGCTACCCCCTGGAACGATATACAACCCTGCCTTTGTATCCCAGGAGAAAGTAGGGGTACGTCAAGGTCTCCTAATTTCCACCAGAGAAGATTACTTTCCACATTAATTCACAACTGCATGAAATCAGGGGCTGAAGCAAGCTGAGCATTGTTAATTCTGGAGCCATGAATTTCCACATTACCCTGTTGTAACACAAACAAGAGTCTGGAGTACCTTATTGGGGGCATCAACATAAATACAGAATGTGTGCTTTTTGAAGACCGCAATGAGAAAATTACTCGGGCAAGTGTGCCTGAGTGGAATAATGGCAAATAAAGATCTAAGCAAAAAAATATCTTTTTTATTCGTTTCTCTGGCCCAAATTGCATCCGCACACATTGTGGGAAGGATCTCTCTGTGTGCATGTGTTGGGGACCCACTTGGCAGCACACTATGAATGAATTTTCCTTCTACTGCCTCTCACCCCATAGATTATATTATATACCTGGCTCCCAGGACCATAAAATCTTGTGGCACTGTAAAGACTAAAGCAACATTTAAAGTGATCTTGGGCTCACCACGGCACTGATAAAGTCCTGACCGAGCAGTGATATCTGGGTTCTCTCAGCCTCACCCACCTCACAGGGTGTCTGTTGTGGGGAGAGGAAAGGGAAGGCGAACGTAAGCCGCTTTGAGACTCCTTCGGGGAGAGAAAAGCATCATATGAGAACTAACTCTTCTTCAGTAATATCAGGGCTCTCTCAGGCTCACCCACCTCACAGAGTTTCTGTTGTGGGGAGAGGAAAGGGAAGGCGAATGTAAGCCACTTTGAGACTCCTTCGGGGAGAGAAAAGCGGCATAGAAGAATCAACTCTTCTTCTTCTTCTTCACCGTGCCACAGTGCCCAGGAGAGTTGTATGTTGCTGTGACAGTTTTAATTTGCCATAATTAAGACCAATAGAACTGGAAACCAAGCTCCTAGGGCAAATGTGGAAGTAGTACTGAGGCCTTGAATACAGCGAAATCACAGGGTGTTTTCTTCATGGGAAAAATGAGCATCCCGAGGCAATCACAATAGCATTGTTAGCTGCATGGCATCAGTACCGAAAACTAAGATGCATATACTCCAGTATATGAACACACATGCTGCAACATCTCCCATTCTAAAAGAGGAGGCAAAAGACCAAGAGGAAGAGCAACCAGTGCCAATATCTACCTTGCTGTGCAGACAACAAATGGCCAATTTCCATGTTAGAGATCCAAAGACCTGGGATGGCCTTCTAGAGTGGATGCAAGGGGGACCTTCACTTGCTTCAATCAGGAAGGTTTCCTGGGAGGGTGGACTTTTTTAGCTGTGTTAATTCTGTGCTGGCTTGGAATCCCTATTTTTCAATTCCATATCTGTGTCTAACTTGTTGGATGCTTGTGCGACCTGTTCAGCAGCTTCTGCTGATCTGTTAGCCATCAGAAATTTGCAGAGAACCAATATATTTTAAACAGATAAAAACATTGTGCCAAGAAGGCCAGATTCCTTGAATGTGTGTACTCAGAGATCTCCTTGAACAGTTCCCTAGGGCTGGTAAAACAGAGCTGTTCTGCTGGGCCTACGGTTCAGGCCCAATATAACGTTTGAATTATGCGGGCCTCCCCACCAAAGCCTTATTTATTTAGATTTTTATACCGCCCTTCCCTACGGCTCTGGGCGGTTTACATAAAACATTGTAGAACATTTACCTAGAACTATATCAATACAACGGATAACAGTCATGATATAACATACCAACCAGAACAGCATTCAACAACATTGACAATCCCTAGGTAGGTCTGGGGAGGGGGGCGGGGCCTGTAGATGTTTTGAGTGAGTCGGCCTCAAGCAAATGCCTGGTGGAGGAGCTCCCTTTTGCAGGCCCTGCGGAATTGTGGGAGTTCGGGCAGGGCCCTGATCTCTTCAGGGAGCTTGTTCCACCAGGGGGGGACCAGGACTGAAAAGGCCCTGGCCCTTGTTGACGTCCGACGTGCCTCTTTAGGGCCAGGGCTCTGCAGCCAGTTGGAAGTGGCGGAGCATAGAGCTCTTCCGGGGGTATAGGCAGGGAGGCAGTCTCTTAGATACACTGGGCCCAGACCGCATATGTCAGCTAGGGCTGGGAACATCCTCCCCACCCCTTTCTCCTTCTTTCCTGTTACAAGAAGAACTAGCAGATAGACAAATTTGTTTGGAATTTAATGTATTTAATCCAATCGTTTATATTTTGCTGCTACATTTTACCTTGATGTAATTGTGATGCGGTGGAATCCGCCCCGAGCTGCATGATAGGGTAGAAAATAAGTATAATTAATTAGTATTATTCCTATTATTACTAATATACCATGGAGCTCTGATTCAATACAAGAAGCTTGTTTCTGTCTTCCAGAACTAGGGATGAGATTATTCTGAAGCATATCTTATCCTTCTCTGGCTTTCCTGCTAGCATTGGAGAGGAGTTTTGGGTCACGTGAGTGGCTGAAAGAAGCTAGTTCCAGTTGCTAAAATGGACGGCAGGCTGGTCCTCATGGACAGCTGGCCAGACCCTCCCCCTACGTATACATTCGCTGGTAGTTTGGAAGCTGGATGGTTAGAGCAGAGTCGCCTGAAGCTCAACCCCTCAATGGAGGTCCTGTGCCTGGCGAGGAAGGTGGCGGGACAGAAAGCACACCTGCGCTTTTTGGCCAGGGCCCAGATTAACATCTCACACTTGAACAGGAATTTGGGGGTGACCTTGGATGCCTCCTTATCAATGGAGGCCTGGGTCTCAGGAGCATTTTTCCATCTGCGCCAGGCTCGGCTGCTAGCGCCCTATCTGCCGCAGGACGGCTTGGCCACAGTGATCCATGCAACTGACACATCTAGACTGGACTTCTGTAACTCACTCTACGTGGGCCTGCCCTTGTCCTTGATGCAAAAATTGCAACTGGTGCAGAATGCAGCTGCTAGGGTCCTCACAGGTACATCTTGGAGAGACCACATCCAGCCTGTGCTGAGGCAGCTATATTGGCTGCTGGCTGCGGCCTGGATCAAGTTCAAGGTACTGGTATTGGCTATACATGGCTGAAGGACCACTTGCTTCCTTATGCCCCCCCCCCCACTGCTTTGCATGCTGTGGGTGCAAAGTGCACTTGGTCTCAACTAAGGCCAGGGCCTCTTCGGTCCTGGCCCCTACCTGGTAGAACGAGCTCCCAAGAGCACTACGGGCCCTGACACAGCTCTCGCAGTTCCACAGGGCCTGTAAGACAGAGCTCTTCCGCCAGGTTTTTGGTTGAGGCCAGGGCCAGGAAGATCATGGGCCCCTCCCTAGACCACTGAATATCTGGTTCCACACCCTCTTCATTCCCTGAGGCATGAACACCTCTGGACTGGGAGCAGGGGATGGTGGTGGGGGGGGGGGTTTACTGCCGCCTTGACATCCGAGTATAGAGTTTTAATGGGGGTTTTGCTGGGGTTTTATTCTGACATCGTGACCCGCCACAAGCCACTGGGGAGTGGTGGGATATGCATCTCATAAATAAATAAAATAAAGGAAGGCAGCAAAATGTAAGCTTGATGTTAACACCTGCTCCCAAAGTTGTTGTTTTTTTAAGAAAGTGATGTGAACAAGTTAGGGATCAACTGGCTCTGTTTGCATGCAAGGTGGAGCCAGGGAACAAAACTGAGGCCTCCTTGAAAGATCTTGCTACCTAACGGTATGACGGAACAACACAAGGCTACGAGACTACAAGACGGGCTGTGTGCATTACAAACTTGTTCCATAGAAGGAACACCCATTAACAGAAGAAGTCACCACATCTGCATGCAAGTCTCCCCACTACATGCGAACAAGCAGAGAAGCAATGAGGTTTTCTCAGCCTGTTAACTTCTGAGGCCAAACCACACATCATGGTCTCTGTCCACATGGAATGCTATTCCTTCCACAGAAACTCCTTCCGTGCAGGAATTCCGTCATGGCTTCAAAATAACTTCTTTAAAGCGACCATATACATTCCCCAGCAGTGATATTTAAAAAGTTGGTGCTGCCTGCAGCCAAACTCCCCTTTGTCAGATCTTTGGGATCCCTCCCCTAAATTCTTGTTCCATAAACATTTTCATTTTGCAGTCCTTTACCTGCATGGGGTTGGGGTGAGGGAGAAGAGGGGAACAGGGGAGGGCTGCAAAAAATTAAGCAGAATGAAAACGTAACACTGGTTTTGCTTGAATTGAATACTTTAATTGGCGCATTGTGGAAAGAGACATCTGAAATGTGACAGGCATCTGGTAACATCTGCTAAAAAAAAAATCAAAATCTTCAAACATCATTTGAAGAAGACTGAACACCTGGGAGTGGGTCACGCATAAAGCATTGATACACATACTTTCACCACCCTGTTTCTTCAGACCAGGGGTCCCTAACATGCTTTCTAAGGGGGCCACTGTGCCCACCAACAGCTTTCGTGGTGCCCGCAAAGTGCTTGTAGAACATGGATAGGACTAGGTGGGGCTTCTGACAGGCTTTGTCGATCAAGAAACATCTTATTAAATAAAGGTCCTGCCTAAAATGCTGAAAAGTTACTCACAGAGTCATATACAACCTCAATCTATGACGTTTGTGGCTGACCCCGCCTCCTGCAGCAGTCATTTTGTAACTGGCTCCACCTACTGTGGCAGCCATTTTGTGGTTGTGCCCACCGTTGTGTGTCAGAATTCCAAAGGCACCCTCAGGCTCAAAAATGTTTAGGACCCCTGCTCAGGACCTTCTCTCTTGTCCAAATAATACACTGGTTAAGAATGTTTTGGGGGCGTGCAAAGATTTGCTCATTTGCACTGGGGAAACCTAGCTCTACAAAGGAAACCACAGCTATGGATTTGACATTCAACCTCGCCTTTATTCATCTCGGTTACTGAAAAAGTAATGTAAAAGTTAGGCATATTTTCATACCCTGCCAGGCAAGGAATATGCTTAAATGCTTTATTTTAGGTCATACAGAGAGTTGCCATGTGGTCCCAGAAAGTATGTGAGATCTTTCAAAGTAATACAGAATTTTTTATCAAGCAAAAGGAAATGAGGATATATATATATGTATATATATATATACATACATATGTGTGTGTGTGTGTGCAATTGATCAACATCAAGTATATTTATTTAAAAGGTCACAGACCAGAGTGAATTGATCCAACATCCTTTTACGTTTTGCCTGATTAAGAGTTCTGCATAACTCAAAAGCTTGCACAGTTCAAGGTCAACTGAAGTTGTCTAATAGTGAGACTGGCACATTTTTATACCTTATATTGCTGGACTAGGCCTCTAAGAGCCGCGTCCCCATTCACATAGCACCTGTGCAACTTGGTGTGCAGTAGTTTGTGGCAACATTAAAAACAAAATTAATCCAAACACACATTCATGTTGATCCCAGCAGTCTTTCCCTGCCTCCTAAACAGTGTTTTAAAAACAATTACAGCATTTGGCTTAAAACAGTGTCAAAATAAATATACTCTCTCAGTCATGAGGTAACGAAATGTGCTTGAGAGAGCTGGGTGGAACAAACAATAACATTAAAAAGGAAAAAAGCTCTATGGGACCAGCCCAACCACCTCCCTCTTTCCTCGTGAACACAGAAATCTTTAGGCTTAGGCATGTGAACCATTTCAGTTGTAAGACATTCTTAAGTGGCAGGGTTCTTGTGCTGTTAACAGCCACACAACAGACAACTATTCAGCAGATTAGACTTTCCCCCCCCCCTGATCCCTTTTCCATATAGCAATGGGGGGGGAAACCCTTTTACTTCCTGAGCTATCAGTGGCATATGAGCTTTGCCAGAAATAAAATCGGCATCTATAATTGGATATTGATTTCCACAATAATTTTTGGGGGAGAATTCATTGCCGGAGAATAAGTTGTGCGATTTTGGGGGGAGGGGGGGGCTTTCTTCCCCCCCCCCTTCTTGTGTCACTTTAATCGTATTCTGTTGCTATTTTTTTAAAACATCTTTAAGTAGGAAGTTCGTACTCCGGGCTGCTGAAATTAAACCAGCCACGGATGTAAATCCTTCATACTCTTTTTATAAAATCAATTTTTACCAAGGCTGCAAAAATTCTTGCAGAAAAAAGGGTTATTTCCTCCTGAAGCTCAACCGTTGGCTGCGTAGCTTGATCATAAATATACTCAAGATTCAATTCCCTAAAACTCAGTACACTCTTAGGAATAGGACTGCATCCTTACAACATGATCCTACGCGGGCTTGTCGAGAACAAAATCCCAGTGGCCTGCTTCCTGCATACTGAATTGCTGCCAAGGATATGAGATTCCTCCTACACTGACAAAATCAATGCAAGTTTTGCACAGGGGGATGATCTCTCCAGACGGCTAGCTGTGTGGGCCAAATATTGCAAAATAAAATCAGTGGTCCCTGAAAAGTGAACAATCTTTATCCCACCCACCACCTTTGTAACTTTCCTCATTAGAAAAAATGGAGAATGATTTTCTCTTCACCGCAACGGAAAAAGCAAACTCCAATTCAGGAAAACTCATTCTAGGATAAACACTGTTGCCCTCTAAGGTGCCACCGAATTTCTGGGTTTACCTGCCATTTCCTTTACCTTTCGCTGCCATGGCTCTGAACAACTCATTAAAAAGAATATGACTGTGGGCAAAGGGGCGGGGGAAGGTAATTGATAATTTGGATCCTGTATATCATCCTGTATACTCAACAACTCTCCAGAGCTGGTTTGGGGGGACGCGGAGGGGGGAGGGGGGCCTCTAGTCCACAAAAGCCCAACAAAACAGGATTCTGAATATAAAACTGAAATGCAGCTCGACCTCCTTTGCTCTGGTGTGGGGAAAAGAAACAAAATATGCCAATATGCCTGCCAATGGATGGTTCACTGATTAGGTGTAAGACGCGGGGGATTTTTCCGGGTTATTGCTACAGCTGAGGGCTTGTCGGGGAGGAGGGACAAGCTCTCCCAGCAGGATATTTAGAATGCAGCACCAGGCGGCAGCGGCAGCCGACCAACACACCCGCTCCTCGTGTCACGCACAATTAAGATACAAAATTCCCTTTTCGTCGCGGAATTTGTGGGTGCCACAGGCAGGAGGCCCCATCCTCTGCCACCTTTTCCAAGTCCCTTCAAAGGGAAAAGCTTCACCTCTGTCGTGGAGGGGGGGGGTTTCTCATCCCTTCCCCTCCATCCCACCGAAATGAAAAGGGACGCTTCCTATGGAGTATACAAACCACCACGACTCCTGTTTGCTGATTTCATACATTTTCTTTGCTGGCTGGCTCCGGGGGAGATCTTCGAAGCCTGCCTTTTGTGTGTGCGTTTGGGCGATGGGCTGGGGTGGGGAGACCTTTCCCCAGCCTTCCAACAAAGAGCCCTAAGCCAAGCAATTTTTTCTCCAACGTATCAAACGCCCCCCCCCCACATACCCCCCACCCCACCCCCTTCCCCATCCCAATCACAGCATCTCCCCTCCTTCTCCCCCCCCCCTTCCCCAGCAGTCTGTCCCGAGCCTGGCTCTTCATGCACACGTGGCCTTGCACCAAGCCGGCCGCACAAACCTTTTTTTCTCCAGCGGCAACAGAGTCCGGCCCTGTCATGAGAATCCAGCGTCCCTTCTCCCGTTTTGAAATCGTCCAGAGGGATCTGGTGTTGGGGGGTGTGGGGGAGAAAGCGAAGCCAGGCCAGAGATTCCAGGATCCGGCCGAAGCCTCCCCGATCCCCGCCCAGCTTCTAGCCCGGCTAGAAAGGAAAAGGTGTCCCCCGAGGGAGGCGTCTGTCCCTTCCTCTGCTGCTGTCCGTCCGTCCGTCCCTTTCTTCCCAGCCAGCCACCCACCCGGTGGGGCTGCGGCAGGCAGGCAGGCAGGCAGGGCTGGGTCCCGTCCCCCCCCGTCCCCCGGCCTGGGGCCTACCGCTTCTTCTTCTGCTTGAGGCTCTTGCGGCGCTTGAGGATCATCTCGTAGAGGCGGTCCATGCCCTCGGTGAGCCCTTCGCCGATGATGGCGCAGGCGGGCTGGACGTGGTAGGCGGTGGCCGGGCTGAGCTCGTGCAGGGCCAGCTGCTTCTCGATGTCGGCCACGGGCAGCGAGCGGGGCAGGTCCTGCTTGTTGGCGATGACCAGCAAGGGCGTGCCCTGGTTCTCGGCGAACTTGGTGACTTTGTGCAGCTCCGTCTTGGCCTCCTCGAGGCGGTCGACGTCGACCGAGTCCACCACGTAGATGATGCCGTCGGTGCAGCGGCTGTAGGACTTCCAGAGCGGGCGCAGCTTCTCCTGGCCGCCCACGTCCCAGAAGTGGCAGCTGATGCCCTTGGCCGAGCCGTTGCTCAGCTTGATCTTCTCCGTGTTGAAGCCGATGGTGGGCACCGTGTTGACGAACTCGTTGAACTTGAGGCGGTACAGCACCGTCGTCTTGCCCGCCGAGTCCAAGCCCAGCATGACGATGTGCAGCGACTGGAAGGCCGAGATGTTGGACGAGATGTTCCCCATGGCGGCAGGCGGGGAGGGAGGCGGGCAGGGAGCGGGACCCTGCGGCCGCCGATTAGCACGCCGAGCCGCCGCCGCCGCCAGCCATGCCGGGCGCCCCGGAGGGGAGAGGCGCGCGCGTCCCGGTCCCGAGGCGCGGCCGTCGAACAAAGCCCCGCGCGCGCCGCTCCTGCCTGCCTGCCTCTCAGCTGCCTCGCGCCGGCGGCCCGCCTCGCAGCCGCTCCCCCTGCATCGCCCGGGCCCCGGCCAGCCCGGCTCGCGCCTCGCCCGCCAAGCGGCTGCTGCGGCTCAATCCATCAGCCAGCCAGCCGCCCGCCCGGCCTCGCCTCCCGAGCGCGCCACCGCTCGCCAAAGGAGGAGCCTGCTGCGGCCGGCGCGCGCTCCTTGAGCCAGCCCCTCGCGCCGCGTCGCCCGGCTCCTGCCCGGGGAGGGGCCTCGCGAGATGGCCGCCGCCCCAAGCCCCGCGCCCCGCCCACTCCCCCGGCCGCCCAACAGCAACGCCCGGCAAGCCTGTGGAATGGAAGGAGAGCAGGGAGTGCCAAAGGGCTTGCATGGCCGAGTCCCGCGGAGGTGGGCAGGTCACAGGGTTGGCACGACGGCGTACAGGGCGATTTGGATGGGGATGGGGAATGAATGAATGAATGAATGAATGAATGAATGAATGAATGAATGAATGAATGAATCCAGTACCACCTTTAAAACCAACAAAGATGTATTCAAGGCATGAGCTTTCAGGTGCAAGCACTCTTGCTCAGACTAACAGACTTCCTCAGACTTTCAAGCTTGCACTCAAAGCTCACGCCTGGAATAAATCTTTGTTGGTCTTAAATGTGCTGCTTGACTCTGATTTTATTGTGCTACTTCAGACCAACATGGCAACTCGAATGAATGAATGAATGAATGAATGAATGAATGAATGAATGAAGAGCTTGTACCCCACTTTTTACTACCTTAAGGTATTTCAACCTGGCTTACAATTGCCTTCCCCTTCCCACAACAGACACCCTGTGAGGTAGGTGGGGTTGAGGGAGCTCTTAGAGAGCAGTGACTGGCCCAAGGTCACTCAGCAGGCCTCATGAGGCTCAACGGCTTACCCTCACCTTCTCTTCTCCCCACAACAGACTCCCTGTGTGGTAGATGAGGCTGAGAGCTCTGAGAGAACAGTGACTTGCCCAAGTTCGCCCAGCAGGTTTTTGAGTCTCAAAGCAGTTAACAATTGCCTTTGCCCTAACAGACACCCTCTGGGGTAAATGGGGCTGAGTGAGCTCTGAGAGAACGGTGACTCATCCAAGGTCACCCTGCAAGCCTCTTGAGTCTCGGCTAACAAATGCCTTTGCTTCCTCCCCCCATAACGGACATGCTGTGAGGTAGTTGAGGTTGAGAGAACCCTGATATTACAATTACTGCTCTGTGAGAACAGCTCTATCATGACTGTGACTAGCCTGAGATCACCCAGCTGGTTGCATGTTGAAGAGGTATGGGGAATCAGTCCTGGTTCTCCAGATTAGATGCTGTCACCCATAATCACTATACCACGCTGGCTCTCATGGAGTCCACAGGACTGAAAGGAGAGCACAAAGAGTGGAAGAGTGGTCCAGCAACCACTATAATAGCCCTGATACCATAGTAACCATTCCTAGAGGTAAGATAATGTTCTCTAAGGACTAGACACTAAGTTTGGGTTGGGATGGCAGTCCCTGGGACTGTCAGTGGGAGGAAAAACAGTGTGCTGAAATTTATTTTCATCGAGGTCATGTGCAAAGGTCCCAGAATTCCCCCAATCTGCATCTTCTGCATCCTTTGTGGCTCTGGTCTCCTTTGAGGCGCAAGGTATTTGTCTTGGCCATCTCATTTTGTACAGCTGACGAAGATACGTCTCCCTTTCTCGCTTTCCTTACAGGCCAGCTACGCATAGATGCTGCCATGGAATTTCTGGGACAGGAATCTTCAACCAGGCTTTCATGAACCCCTGAGGCTTTCTTGACAGCCCAGCAAGAGTTTCCCAAATGGGTGGGTGGGAGTTAATTTTTATACATTTTTTAAAAATTGTTAAACTTTTATCAGGTGATGTGACCATGTGTGGTCCTGTCGACCTGCCTCCCCCCCTCCCAATGATCAATGATGGGCCTGGAGGGGGTGGGAAGGGGAGGGCGTGTACACAGCTGTGCATCGGAACCATATTCTGCACGATCAAGCCAATTCTAGAGTTTCTCAAAGCCTGAAGAATGTTTCAGGGGTTTCCCAGCGGTAAAAAAGTTGAGAAAGACTCTTCTGGGGCTGTCTAGCACCTCTGCTGTGGGTGGGGTGGCATGCTCTCATCTAGTATCTGGGACATTCTGTCCCCACCCTCTCCTCAATCCTCAAAGATTGGGTAATGCACATTCAGAGTCCTTTTGCAGCTGGGCTTCGCTGTGTGAAACAGGAAAATCTGTCTCTAAAGGGCATTATCCAACATGAGCAGAATGCAAGCCAATTTCAGACAGATCCTTCAAGCAAGGGAAACGCAGCTAGGTAAAGCACAGGAGGTGACAGAATTTCGGGCCTTCTTGCTTACTTGCTTCAGCCGCCTTTAAAATAGACACCGTTCACGCCACACAAAAACACACACACACACTTTCTTTATATGTGAATGGTACGGCTTGTGTTGAAACACGGCAGTCCCCCTGTCACTTCTCATCCAGTCCTTTGTTGGTCCCAAAACAGGTGGGGTGTCTTTTCCCCTGATGGGGCTAATTTCAGCTAGAAAGGGGATCAGTTTCTGGGGGAATGACAACCAGGGCAAGGGTTGAGGCCTCCAAAGGATTATGGTGGCTTCTAAGAAAAAGGAAACCTTTGCAGAGATCTCAGCTGTTCATCGCAGGCCTCTTGGTCTTGACGCCACCTGTCTCCTTCTTGTCCTCCTGTTTACCTAACCTACTGCTGGGAGAAGTTGCCCCAGTGCAACAGATGCTGGCTGGGGCCTAGAGCAATCAGATGCAGCATTTTGTTTATCCACACGCACACCCCAAGCTCCTACAGGGCCTTTATGCCAGGGATTCCCAACCAGGGGTCCACAGGACTTCTGAAGGGGGTCTGTCGGAGCTCTGAGGTGGCATGGAAGGGGGTGCCTGGGCTATCTTCTCAGTTCCTGTTCTTCTTTCCCGCCTACATGAGGCAGAACTGACATAGTAATAGTAAAGGCGGGAGGAAGGAGCAAAAGGAGCTTCTTGCTATATCTCACAGCCACAGTGCATTTCAGTATAGGAACTGAACCTACCAATTACCAGAAGCTCCTTGGCATGGCATAACTCCAGTTCCTCCCTCCCCCCAAAAAATTAGGAACCTCCTATCTCAGATGACTAGACTCATGGTATCTGCCTTTGACCTCATGTTCAGAACGTTGGGGGAGCTTGGTCTGTTTTGCCTGGAGAGGAGATGACTGAGAGGGGATCTGATAACCATCTTCAAGTATTTAAAAGGATGCCATGTAGAGGATGGAGCAGAGTTGTTCTCTCTTGCCCCAGAGGGACAGACCAGAACCAATTGCATGAAATTCATTCAAAAGAAATTCCGTCTAAACATCAGGAAAAAGTTCCTGACAGTTAGAGCAGTTTCTCAGGGGAACAGGCTTCCTCGGGAGGTGGTGGGTTCTCCATCTTTGGAAATTTTTAAACAAAGGCTGGATAGCCATCTGACAGAGAGGCTGATTCTGTGAAGGCTCAAAGGGGTGGCAGGTTACAGTAGATGAGTGATTGGGATGTGAGTGTCCTGCATAGATGACCCATGAGGTCCCTTCCAACTCTATTATTCTATGATTCTAAGATGGGATGCCATATTAGTCTATCTGTAGCAGAAGGAAGAGTGCGCAGGAAGAACCTTAATGAGAGCCAGCATGGTGTGGTGGATAAAAGACTGGCAGCCTCTAATTGGGAGAAGTAGGTTTGATTCCACACTCCTCTACATCCAGCCAGTTTGCAGAACAGTTCTCTTAGAGGTCTCTCAGCCCTATCCTATCCCCAGGAGACGAAGGGAAAGGTGTTTATAAGCTGTTTTGAGACTCCTTTGGGTAGTGAAAAGCAGGGTATAAGAAACCAGTGTTTCTTCACCAACATTTGGGCAGGAGATATGAAGAAGTAAGCAGTGACTCATGAACGCTCAAACCCTGCCACAAGTTTTGTTAGTTTAGCCCTTTATGTGCTGCTAGACTCTTTTCTACGGCAGGAAGAGGAGATGATTTTGTGCAAACAGACGAGGAGAACAAACATTGTTGTAGTGCATTGTAGACATATGGCTTAGTGGCAGAGCATGCTGCAAATACTGCCCTGCTCAGAACCGTTAGGGTGGTGTTCCTCTTTCGGATACAAACACTAAACTGGACCTTCCACTCTTCCAACTCTTCCAACTCAGGATGCAAGAACAATGCTGCCCACGCAAGTAAGCAAGGGAGAAGGATCGCTTGTCTCAAACCTGAATTGTTACAAAGAAGGAGATGGGCAATTTCCACTTATTTCCCTGTCCCGCTTCATCTTTAGCTGTTCCTAAATACCCACTTACCCCAGGAGCAGAATTTCTGGTGTCTTAGTGGGATGCAGTTTATTAGGACATAAGTATTAAGGCTAGTATTAAAAAGGCACTGTATAGTTTTAGATAGTGGATTTGTGGCCTGACATCTGGCTAGACCTTTAAAAAAATAGAAATTTTATTCAGGAAAAAATAAATATTTCATCTTACAGAACTACTATTTTTTAAAGCAATCATAAAGCTGAAATTTGACATTACATATCACCCTTATATCATTCACCACATACTGCATTCCCCCCTCACTGAGTTTACATTTTCCCCGTGTTCACACATATAGTCTGAAAATGGATTATTTCTTTTCATCTCAATTTATATTGGTCAATGTAATCTAATGTTAGACTCCATATTGCTCTGAATTCTGATGTTGGTCTATTGTGTATCACATATGTAAACTTTGCCCTTACCCCCATATTCCATTAGTGTATTTAATTGCTGTGTAAAATCTGGTAAAACAGGCCAAAACATCTTCAGGCAAGAGATCAAAGACGTAGGCCAGCAAGACATAAGTAACTCCCCTGGTTTTCTAGCACTAGATAGGAACAAATCTGTAACAGCTCCAGCCACCTATCTATACAATCTTGGAAACAGTAAACACAGAAGAGCTTTCCCTCTTGCCAGATGCTCAGTCTTGCCCACAGCAATACTACAGGGCCAATATAAAAAAGAAAATCCCCCTGCCCCAGTTGAAACAAGGGAGCAATTTTTACTCCACTGTCCGATATATAATATAGTACATGATAACACGATACAAATTATATTAGTGAGGTAAAGAAACTTTTAAATGACAAGAACCCCCAAACTACCCTATGTACCACTAAATTCTGTGTTGCCACCATTAAGATGCACAAAAATGTTACGGGAAAATAAGTCAGTGGGTATTTTTTAAAATAGTTGTATGTTTGCAATTTTTGTAAACATTATTGTTTAATTATGATTTTATGATTCTGAGATTTAAATACATTCAGCATTTAACATCATATTTTGATATCCCAGTGTTTATTGTTCTGGTCTAAATGACTATAAATAAAGTGTTGTATAATATTTGGTCAGAATTCCTCTTTCCATCTTGATGCAAAAAAGATCCTAGCGGCTGTTAGCATGTATTTATCAAGTTCACTAATCAAATCAAATCAAATTTATTTAATACAGCACTGTGGCCAGATAAAACAGATAGCGAGAAAAAACATTTAACAGTAGAAAATTGCAAAATCAGGGAGCCAGTACAAAATTTAAAATATATAAAATTGTATAATTGATGCGTACATTATAAAAAATGCATAGTAAAATGCATCAAGTTCACTATACATTTTAATATTTTCTGGTATCAAATGTAATAACATACATTTTGGATCCAGTGGAAATTTAACTTTCAGTATCTTTTGTAACTCATTGTGAGTCATAATCCAGTATTTTTTCTTCCTGGCAAGTCCACCACATATGATATATTTATATACTGCGAGCATCACACTATTTTGACCATTATGCAGAAGTTCCCTTGCTATATCTTGAGCGGCATCTAAAAACATTTTATACCACTTTTCTTTTAACATTTGACATTCGGTAAATTTCAACTCATTAACATTGCAAGCACTTCTACGTTCTTAGCACCAGCATCTTCAAGATATACTGTTAACACCAGCTGCTATTTATCAACGATCAGCTTCCATAAATACAAACTGTTTTAAACATAAACTGTTTTAAATGCTTGAGTATCACAAGCATTATGTTTTTATCCTTTTATCCTTTATGTGTTTTTTTCTTTTGTATTCTGGTCGCACAGAGTGCTAAGGCGGCAGACATGCAGTCTGAAAACTCTGCCCATGAGGCTGGGAGTTCAATCCCAGCAGCCGGCTCAAGGTTGACTCAGCCTTCCATCCTTCCGAGGTCGGTAAAATGAGTACCCAGCTTGCTGGGGGGTAAACGGTAATGACTGGGGAAGGCACTGGCAAACCATCCCGTATTGAGCCTGCCATGAAAACGCTAGAGGGCATCACCCCAAGGGTCAGACATGACTCGGAGCTTGCACAGGGGATACCTTTACCTTTACCTTTACCTTTTATTCTTGTCTAAGACTGTATGACTAAATAACTCATTAACCCACAATACTTCCCATTCATTCATATTTCTAGTTTTTCTGAGGTTTTGAGGCCATTTTATCATACAATCTTTAACTTGTTCTGTTTCAGAATCATACTGCAATAACTATTTGTAGATTTTGCCTAACAAATGTTTTATATCACCCATTATGTATTTTTCATAAGCAGTTTCTTCTCTGAACTGACCACCTTCTTTCTTGAAGTTGTTCTTTCAATTGTGACACTATGGGATAGCAAACTAGCCAAGGTATATTCTTTCCTTCTTTCTTGACAATTTGCCATTTTATTTTCCCTTGCTTGACCATCATGCTCTCACAAGTTAAATTATCTAGTTTCTTTTTTGCTATCGTTAAGGAATCTCAGATCTGGGATCTATCATGGAAAAACCACACAAGCATTTCAGTGACCGATTATGCACTGGTGGTGACACACTTTGGGGCAAATCCCCAATTATGCCCGACGCTGATGCCAGCCTGGGCACCGCCCAGCCTGGGCCTGACCCAGGCCCCCAGAAGGCCCGCATTAAGGGAACATGGAGTCTTCCATGTTCCAGGGGCTGCTGTGGGTGCCGGGAGGGCTAGGTCAAGCTAGCCTCTCACATGATCAGCCCAGCTCCTTCCCTGACCTACAGTGTCCCTGCAGGGACACCTCGTGCCCCTGCCAGCTCCATGGCTCTGCGGAGCTGACAGGGGCATCCCCCCATCCCCACCGTGGTGGGAGAGTGGCATGCTGCTGCCATCATGTGGTGGGGGCCCATGCCCCTGCTTCCCGCTGCCGCCACCGCGGAGTACACCTAGACCTTCCAGCCCCGCATTGAATGCAGGGAGCCATTGTGGCAGGGCAGGGCGGCCCACATATGCTGGGGGAGCCCATCTCCCGTGCGCATGTGGGGAATGGCGGGGCTTCCTTTGGAAGATCTCTAGGCACCACATGGAAGTTGGCAGTCCTTGGAAGCATTCATCTCGGCTATGGCCTCTTGCACTCCGGTAAACATACCTGTATGTGCTCAACTTCCTCTGCATAACATTTAAGTGAAAGAAATCCCCATCAATTTGTAGCTGGAAGAGTTCCCCTATATTCCACATTCAAGCCAAGCCTGCAGGTTACTTCTGCGTTTACGTTCAGCTCAGTATTAATCACTTCCAGACATCTCCTGTGGTGCACCGGAGTAGCTCCGGGCCAGTGGGAAGGATGAGCCAACAGAGTTGCTTAAAACTGCTCCCAGCAGGGGCTGAGCCACGATGGCATGCTCTCAGACACCTGGTTGGCAGCAGGTCCGTAGCCAGAATTCCTTCGCTAGGGGGGCAAAGTTTTTGTTAAGGGGGCAGTTTAGACCAGTGGAGAGAGAAAGAAATGTTGGGGAGTGGGTTTACCCCGCTTTTCACTACCCGAAATTGCCCCAAAGCAGCTTACAGACACCTTTCCCTTCCTCTCCTCCTGTGAGGTAAGTGAGGCTACAAGTAACAGGCAACACTTCTTTTCAAAATGTTCGGCTCTGAAGTTGAACAAGACCTGGTACTATGCAGGCTAAATTGAGTTAGACCACAGAAAAGAGATTTCATATTGCGCCAAGAGCTATTGCGACAGAAAATCTAATAATAGCTGTTCTTCTATTCAGGGTTGCCAGCCTCCAAGTGGAATCTGAAATTCTTCAGGTGTTAAAATTGATCTGCTGAGTATGGCTATCAGTTCCCTGGAGAAAATAGCTACTTTGGAAGGTGGACTTTAGGGCACTGTACCTCACTCATGTGTCTCCCCTCTCCGACCCCAGCCTCCTTAGGCTCCACCCCCAAAATCTCTGTGACTGTTTCCGCACAGAGGGATAGAACGCGGATGGCCTCCTGCTTGCAAACATGGGATGGTAAACCTTGTGTTTGCAGCCCTCCATACGGGAGACCCCTCCCACAATTTCCCTCTGCCCCATCGTGGCTTTTTGCCTCCCGATGAAGCTGAAAGAGAAAACAAGCTGAACTTCTCCCCTCCTCCCGCTCCTTGGCTTGTCAATCACAGCAAGCCACCAATCACAGCATAGTGGACTGAAACTTCCCCCTCACTAAGCCACAACATTTTTTAAAGCACTTCCGTGTTGCTATGTGGTAATGCCACAACACAGAAGTATTTAAAATTTAAAAATTAACATCTCTGCATTGATATGGAAAAACGGCAGAACAATACTGCATTTCCCCCCTACACACACACTTCTGGGATTCATGGAGTTTTGGACTCTATTTATGTCTGGGTAGATGTCTGAGAGGCTGGAAATGGTAACTGGACCCGGATGAGTGATTGGGTGTAAACAGTGATCTTAAGAACAAAGTGCACGCATGCTTGGATCATCAGAAGAGGGCTGCTTCATCATGTGCGTCCCCCTCTTTCCCTGTTCATTCCCTACCTCCAGAAAACACAAATAAGATTGTGTTTTGCCTGCCTGATCTCAAAAACCATGTGGACACTTTAAAGAAGATTTTATTTTACCTTTGACAAAATAGCTTTGTGGTCCCACAGCAAAGCGGACTGAGCAATTTAAAAAATATATATAGTCAGAGCAAGAAATGGAGAGGGGAGGGCGGGTGCAAGGGTGGGACAATGATAGCAAGATTGTTGTGCATTTCCCCCATCATATGGGGTTGCCCCTGGTTGCTCACTGATGGGACACATGATAAAAAAGTGGCAAATCAAGTTTTGGCAATTTCCCTCATCCCAGAATGGATTTGCCCTGAACTTGAGCTAGCCCCTGGAAGCAGTAGACATCATGTGGAGGGGGGCTCAAAAACCCGCCAGTATCCAGAGGCAGATTGTGTGAATACAGTCTCTGTTTTCTCCAAGCCAGAGCCATCCACCCTATGCCTAGCAGATAGGACGCCACACAACCTGAGGAGAAAGCAAGAGCAGGAAGATGAAATTCAGGTCCCTCATAACGTACTATGTGATCAGGCGGGCCTCAGACTATTCATAGTTGGTACTTATATGCTGCTTTTCTCTACCCGGAGGAGTCTCAAAGTGGCTTACAATCGCCTTCCCTTTCTTTTCCCCACGACAGACGCCATGTGAGGGAGGGGAGGCTGAGAACCCTGATATTACTGAAGAAGAGTTGGTTCTTATATGTCACTTTTCTCTACTAGAAGGAGTCTCAAAGTGGCTTACATTCACCTTCCCCTTCTTCTCCCCACAACAGACACCCTGTGAGCGAGGTGAGGCTGAGAGAGCCCTGATATTACTGTTCAGACAAAACAGCTTTATCAGTGCTGTGGCGAGCCCAAGGTCACCCAGCTGGTTGCATGTGGAGGAGCGCAGAATCAAACCCAGCTCGCCAGATTAGAAGTCTACACTCCTAACCATGTCACCAAGCTGGCTAAAGTTCCTGAGACTGGGGATTTGTAAAGGGATGCTTACAGCAAATTAAGGGTTTCTTCAGGTAAGGGTTTCTTCAGAGTGTGTGTGCACTGAATCCCCTGAAAAGACTATATGGGACTTTGAACACCTGAAGGACAGTTAGGATAGCCCTGACCTGGATAGCATGGCTATCTCGATCTTGTTGTTGTTGTTAGTTGCGAAGTCGTGTCCAACCCATCATGACCCCATCCTCCAGGCCTTCCTGAATGACAAAGAATGACAAAGACTCTACCATGCAGTGTGACATTAATTCTTTCTCTTTTGTAACGTATGAAATGAAATGTCTTTCCCCCCGCCCCCCACTCTCTCCTAAAGTTAAAGGGGTAAAATCATATTGCCAGTTCTGGGTTGAGAAACACCGGGAGATGTTGGGGGATGGCAGAGTTGGGGAAGGGAAGAGAGGAGACCTTGGCAGGGTTTACTGCAATAGACTCTTGGCTCCAACGCAACCATTTTCTACAGGGGTGCTGATCCCTGCATGCTGAAGATTAGTTGTAATTCCAGGAAATCTCCCATTTTCACCAGGAGGTAAGCAAACCTAGGGTGAGGTTTATGGCTGCTAACCCCCCTGGTAGAGGTGGGTGTCTCCTGCTGTCAGGCCCTGCCATCTAGCCACCGATCAGCTGGCTGACAGGGAGACTTATCAGGAGAAAGAGGCCATGTTTCACCGGAAGTGATGTCATCATACCAGTAACACTATGGTATTTGGGTAAAAGGTCTATGATGGAAACCATTTCTACCATAGAGTTTGTGCCATTTTTACCATAGAGATTATTAGAGCATTGTAGTGGTGTCACAGCATGATGATGTCACTTCCTATGTGATGTTGGCAATGTGGCCTGAGCCATCCTTTTTCTTATGGTATCCCCCCCCCCCCATATTCCCTTACTGGTTGACATGAGGAACCTGGTAACCTTAGTGAGGTTGGAAATAAACAAGATAATGAGGAACTTGCTCCCCAGTCATGTGGATTCACTGTGAGAAGCCAGGCCATTGGAGAAATGTTTGGAAATACACTTCCCCCCCCCTTCTAAAGCCATTTGCTATAAGAATGGTTTGTCATGGAAGACAAGTTTTAAACTGTTTTCATAAAAAATGATGTCTGCTGTCGTTTATAGGGATATTTATAGGTCGACCCTTCACAGACAACCTCTTTTGAAACTCCTCTATGTCATTATCCAGTCAGTCTTTCTGCTGAACTCCTTTCTGAAAGTGCTTGTGGCCATGTTTTTTCCTTGAGTTGCCATGGCAACATCAAGGCCTGGAAAAGGGAAGATGTAGATTTTGTAGTACAACAGAGATTTTTGGCCACTCCAGACTTTTTATTTTGAGCTGATTTTGCCTAATATTTTGTTATTTCACAGAGATTCATGTTTACAAGTAACCCATTTAAAGAAGAAACAGCCTTTTGCTTTTTGAGCTGATTGAATTTTTTTGTACATTTTGGGAAAAAAACTTAGTCCACTGGTGTTTATAGATAATATTTTAATTTATCCATTGGGTTCCAATGTTGATGCCTCTGCCATTTCTTCTCTTGAGCTTTTAGATGGGACTTTTTATTGTTGCTCAGAGATTTTTCTTAAGTTTTTCTATGTTGAGTTCTCTGTTTGCAGTTCTTCACCCAATAATTCAGTTTGTTTTTTCTATTTTGATTACTTTCACATGATATCTTCCAATGGTATCTTGTTTCCTTTTCTTATAAAACCTGCTCAAAAAAAATTGTTCTTAAAACAGTTTCTGCTAAATCCTGAAAAATCTGCACTTCTGCTACTTTGAGCAGAAATTCTCTATTGTGTCTCATGTTTTCTTATTTGTGAAATGAGCCAATATATCTCATGGAGCTTGTTCCAAAATATGAATTCACTCTAAATATGTGATCAATATCAGGAAAATCTTGTATCTTATTATAATCTTGAGGTAATTATTTTGAAGTTTTGTTTGCCAAAATCTTCTGGTATGTCTTTAAAAGGAAGATTATTTGATTTATATTGAGTTTCCAAGATTTCAGTAGATTGTTCTCCTTTCTCAATCCAAAAATATTGTCACTCTAAATGCATTTAATTTTCTTTTTACTTGTTTTTAAAGCTGGAAGTTTCTTGTGCTTGATCTTGTAGTTTTGTTTTAATCTCTGGCAATCCATCAGATAATTCTTGAAGTGCTTTTTGGATGTTCTTTTTTGGTTTCCCCTCAGATTCTTAAATATTCCTCTGAATGCTCTGAATTTTCTTCTGAATTCTTTTCTCTGAGTCGTGAATTCTTTCTGACTATCATAGATATTCCTCAGAATACTCTGAATACTTTTTGAGTTCATTCCTCAAATTGTTTCATTTGATTCACCAGTACTTGCATTAATTTATCCAGCATTTCTTCATTTTTTGTTCGTCTTCAGTTTCTTTTGTTCTCCTATTATCCATCTGTCATCTCCCAGTTGCCATTCTCCTTTCTGTCCTAGCCAGATCTCAGAAGCTAAGCAGGGTCAACAATGGCTGGTATTTGGATGGGAGACCACCAAGGAATACCAAGGTCATGTCACAGAGGCAGGACTTACGATGGTTTCTTGCGCAGAAACCCATAAGTCAGCAAGGACTTAATAGTAACACAACCAATAACATCTCTCTCATCTTACTTCTACCCTTCTTCTAAGAAGCATAAGTTGTCCGTTTGTTGGTCTTCTATCGATCTAACCTATCTACTGTAAAACCCACCTTTCTGGCGGGGCGCAAGAAGCCTGGGGGCCCAGGGGGGAGTGCAGTGTTTGACCAGCCACAGCACCCTCCCTGGGAAATCCAGGGCTGCTGTGTAAGAAGTTTTCACATAACAACTTATGGGAGAATCCAATCCTCACACCATTTTTTACCATAGAGTTTTTGCCCGAATACTAGAGCAGTGCAGTGGTGTTGCATCATTTCCTATGTATGATGACATCATTTCCTATGTAATGCCAGCAACGTAGCCAGGGACCTCCTTTTTCTCCTGATATGTGTCCCTCCGACCCCCACATTTCTCTCCTGGTTGCCAGAAGGGACCTGGCAATGTAGTGAGGTTGGAAATAGATTAGATAATTAGATAATGAGGAACCTGCACCACAGTCATCTGGATTCATTGTCGGGAGCAAGGTCAGTTTGGAGAAGTGTTTAGAAATACAGGTTTTCCTCCTTTCCAAAAACCATTTGCTATAGGGATGGTTCATCATGGAAGACAAGTGTTCATTGTAAACTGTTTGGATTAAAAAAATAATAATCTCTGCTGTCGTTTATGGGGATATTAATAGGCAGACCCTTTCCAGACAACCTCTTTTGAAACTCCTCAGTGTCATTTTTCCAGTCAGTCTTTCTCCTGAGCTTCCTTCCGAAAGTGCTTGTGGCCATTTTTTTTTCTTGAGTTGCTATGGCAACATCAAAGCCTAGCAAAGGGAAGGTGTGTAGATTTTGTAGTACGACAGGGATTTTTATTTTATTTTTACAGTTTGACCATGAAATATTCTTAAATTGCTTAGCAAAAATAATAATAATAATAAAGATTTTCACAGAGATTTCTGTTGTTGGCAGGAAATAGGCTGTCCATTTCCCTTCCTTTTGGTGCCTCCAGATTGTCACTATTTGTACAACATTCTTTACTCATTTTACCAAATTAAATAACGAATGAGCAATAATTAGGCTGCTGAAAGGAGTAGGAGCTTCTGGGGGCTTCCCTTTGCCCCACTACTTCTGCCCCCCCCCCATTTGCTGATCCCAGTTCTCCTCATAACCTCCTACTGCTTACCTATAGCCCAGACACCCATATTTACAATATTTTTCTCTATGGCTGTCCTTAATGCTTCCAGAACTCTGGATAGTTTCTTTTGGTGGCAAATGCACATGCACTGTCATGTTAATTAACTTGGGTGATTATTCTGCAAACCTGGGTATAAAAACCATGTTTGTAGAACCTTAAATAGTATCCATTGCTGGCCTCCTGATACAGATTTTTTTAATCTGCATGAAGCACAACCTCAGGCTAGTAGATATTGTGATAAAACAGGGACAGAAATCCTTCTGTATTTTCCTCACGGATCCAGAAGATGGCAATAAAGATTCCTGCAACAACTGTGTCAGAAGCCAGAAACTTCCTTTCTGTGCTCCTCCACAGATAGCTGTTGTGGTTTGCGTGCCAACCTTTAGGTAGGGCCTGGAGATCTCCCAGAATTATGACTGATTTCCAGATGGCAGAGATCAGACCCCCCCCTGAGAAAATGTCTACTTTAGAGAATGCCACTTCCTTCTCCACAACATGACTTCCTTAGACTCAACCTCAAAATCTCTAGGAATTTCACAACCCAAAGTTGAAAACCCTATTTTTGGCTAAGAAGAGATTGTGCTTATGGCTCTCGTTTTGTAACCTGATGTGTGCTCGGTAGAGATCCTTGACCTTTTGCAAATTGCTGACATGTCTGCACATGTGAAACAGAGTTGGCAAAATGAAATATTAAAAGAGGAAGTGGGTCTATAAAAGAGTGACAGACATTGCTCTCTTAATGGAGCCACTTCCTCTTTTTAGATTTCATTTTGCCACCTCGGCCCTGTTCCAAATGTGCAGACGTGTCAGCACTTTGTAAAACATTGAGTACTTCTGTGGTACGCGGCCTGTCAATACAAAATGTGGTGAAGTATCTGGGAGAGTTAACTCAAAATACTGCTTTGGCATAGGGCAGCCAGATCCAGGTATGTGAAATTCCTGGAGATTTGAGGATGGTGTCTGAGGAGGACTGGGACCTCAATGGGATACAATGTCACAGAAGCCACCCTTCAAAGCACCCTTTTTCTTCAAGGGATCTGTTCTCGGTAGTCTGGAGATCAACTGTGATTGTAGGGGATCACTTGGTCTCATCTGGAGGCTGGCATGTGCCCGGGATCATTTCATAGTGAAAGATTATCCTGTTTTTTTTTAATGAATGCTTGCTAATGTCCCCCCTCCCTTTTTTTGGGGTACAATATTACAAAGTGTTTCAGGATATACACATGACACAATGTATGTGGCTGTCCAGATACCCATGGACTACAATTCCCATATGCCCCTGCCATTTCATGCTGGCAGGGGCTCATGGGAATTGTAGTCCATAGACATCTGGAGAGCCACAGTTTGGCCACCCCTACAATAAGACATAGGTTTTTTATTTATTTATTTATTTATTTACGCCATTTATATTCCGTCTGTCTCACTGGGTCTCAAGGCATACGCTGGGTCTCAATCAGTATAACCAACAGAGTGGGACATCCAAAAAGACCGTGCTATAGAGATTCAAACTTGTAGAGATCCAAAAAACCAACCCGAGGCAAAGTACAGCAAAAGTCTTAACATGACACTTTAAATGAAAGCAATAATAACATAGCGGGAATCTGCTCACAACAACAGACGGTGCAAACTATACACAGCGGTATAGTCCCTCCCCGAACCAGATAATGCATAAAAGGCTTTATTCAAAAGAACAAAGCAAGAATCACTCTGTGCATTTGGCAACATCACATTAAGCTACATTCTCCTGTAAGCAACGACATGCCTGATCAAGAATTCCTGCACTTGTAAAAATTGCAGGTGTTCACAGCTCAGTAATACGGATTGTCAGTGCATTCTCTGCCTTTTTAATTTACTGAAACTAGAACTGAAATCTCCATGCAGATGCAGGTGTGTTCTACTCCTGTAAACCTTTATATTTTCTTATTTAGCTCATTCCCATACATTGCCTGCCCGAAGACTGCATATAGGTCAGTCTTCTGCTAGTAGGTTTTTTGCTTTCCTGGATGCTGTAATAAACAACCAGTATGATATTCAATATGATATTATAAAATTTCCTACAGATAAGCAGAAAACAGTTGAGACCAAACAAGCTTGTCACTCAACTGCTGGCTTTTCCTAACATTATTGCATTCATCGATGTGACACACATTCACATTAATTCCTCCAAGAGCTAATGAAGAAGAAGAGTTGGTTCTTATATGCCGCTTTTCTCTACCCGAAGGAGTCTCAGAGGGGCTTACATTCCCCTTCCCTTTCCTCTCCCCACAACAGACACCCTGTGAGGGAGGTGAGGCTGAGAGAGCCTGATATTACTGCTCAATCAGAAGAGCTTTATCAGTGCTGTGGTGAGCCCAAGGTCACCCAGCTGGCTGCATGTGGGGGAGGAGCGGGGAATCAAACCCGCCATGTTAGAAGTCTGTACTCCTAACCACTACACCAAACTGAAGTTGGGTTTAGAAAAAATCCTTGTAGGATTAATCTGCAGCACACTGGAACTGATCACAAAGGCACCTTGTATCTCACTGAGAAAAGTGGGCTTTCAATGAAGTCAACAAGCAAGATGCAATACTTCTGTGTCAATGCATTGGGAAGGGAACAGGTGTCAGGCATTCTGAGTGCCCCACAAAACTGATAGAACTTGTTTGGCACACAGAAGGTCACAGGTTCAACCATTGGCATCTCCAGCTAAAAGGACCAGGATGGAAGTGATGGGAAAGACTTCTTTGTGAGACCCTGGAGAGTCAGCTCCAGTCTGAATAGATATTACTGACTTTGATAGACGGGTGGTCTGATTCAGTAGGAGAAAGCTTCATGTGTTCATTGGACACTAGCTTTTCAATGAGGAATGTATTGTACTACTTTGAAACAAATGAGTTACAGGAGTCACTGAAAGCTTTTGACCTATGTTTGTTAGGTGTCGTTATACATTTCCAAGTATTTATGGTGCAGAACTCATATCTTCAGAATCCCTAGTTCTGTTTGAATTCCCTTGCACAACTTTGAATGCAAAAATGGATTTACGTTTGAGCTCATTGGGCAATGATTTGCATGCATCTTTGCTTGTAATTCCCATGGGTCATTAAATGCAGCTGAATGTATGCAGCAGTTGCAAAATTCATGCCAGGAGCTTGAGATATTATTTCACATAGGTCAATACTCTTCCTAGTGAAGTTCATTGGCTTGTAGCATGTAGCCATCCTGACATGACAACTGATGAATTGTTTCAACTAACTCATTCTAATAACACTATGAGTGCAGTCCCTTTAAATACATTCTCCAAGCCGTGAGTAAACTCTGAAGGCATTTAAAGGGCTTGCAGTCCCTTTAAACACCTACTCCAAGCAGTGAGTTCACCCAGAAGCATTCAAAGGGACTGCAGTGCCTTTAAACACATTTTAACCTCGATTATCCAGCAGTCCTGAAAAATCCCAAATACTTTTGTCTATCTTCCATGACATCCATATTCTCCAGGGGAACTAATCCCAGGAGATCTCTTGCTACTACCTGTAGGTTGGCAATTCTAGAGCTCTTGCTCCTAGTCCATAGCCTGGAGAAAAAAATTGAAATATTTGGAATAAAAGTTGCCCCTCACCAACCTAAAACATTGTCCATCAATATCCAAATTTCTGCCAAGATGTCTGCTTCTCCACGCCACTCCATATGAGATTCTGGCTGGGAAGAGTTCACTCTTCATGTGCAGGTGAGAGATTAGTACCTCCTCCGAAAGAACTGGCTCAGGAATCCCTTGGCAGAGTGACTCATACTGCTAAGGTCCTCACTAGGACAACTCTGAGGGCCCACATTCAGTCAGTGCTGCACCATCTGCACTGGTTACCAGTCTATTTCCGAGTCAAGTTCCAGGTTTTGGTATTGACCTTTAAGGCCATTCATGGCCTGGGTCCCACTTACCTGCGGGACCGCTTGATGGCTTATGCCCCCCTCAGAGCACTTCGATCTGCGGGTATGAATCTGCTGGTGGTCCCGGGCCCACGGGACGTTCACCTGGCCTCGATCCGGGCCAGGGCCTTTCGGTCCTGGTCCCTACCTGGTGGAATGAGCTCCTGGAAGAGCTGAGGGCCCTGCCAGAGCTGCCAGCTTTCCGCAGGGCCTGCAAGACGGAGCTCTTCTGCCAGGTGTATGGTTGAGGCCAGGGCAGTCTTTGTGATGTAATGTTAGCTGGGAAGATTTAATTGGGGGGTTTATGGTGTTTTGATGTTTTTGTGATGTAAACTGCCGCGAGTCCATTTGGGGAGCGGCGGTCTATAAATCAAATAATAAACAAACAAACAAACAAACACAAGAGTCAAATTCTGCCTTTGGTAAAGCATTGCAAGTAATGAGAATGATTATTCTGCAGTCAGTCAATTCTGCTTTGCTGCACTGGAGGGAGCCCTTGACTTTGCTGAGACATTCATGGAACTGAATTACAGTCAGCCGTATATCTGGAACTTATTACCACTAAAGATTCCCTGTGTCTGAGAAGTGGAATTATTTAAATTGGCTATTACAAAGGCATGTATTTCCCCTTTTTTTTCAAGCAAGTGTTTGATCTCCAAATATGAGGGAGCTCAGCTACAAATTGCATTACTCCCCTTGCTATTAAATTAGAAAACAATTTTATTTTCTCTTTTTCCTGGTGTGGGGTCAAAGTTGACTTATAGCCACTCCAAAGTGATCTCAAGGCCAAAGATTTTCAGAAATGCTTTGCCATTGTCTGATCCTATGTCACGCCCCTGGTATTCCTTGAAAGTCTCCCAGGGTTGATCATGCTAGGCCGAGCTTTCTCAACCAGGTTTTTGTGAAATCTTGGGGTTAATTGACAGCCCTGGAAGGTGGGTGTTAATTTATTTTTAATATATATAAATTTGTTAACTGTTTTTATGGTCATGTTGACCCACCCTCTCCCAAATGGCCAATGATGGGATGGGAAAGGGAAGAAGGAGAAGGAGAAGGAGAAGGAGAAGGAGAAGGAGAAGGAGAAGAAGAGTTGATTCTTATATACCGCTTTTCTCTACCCAAAGGAGCCTCAAAGCGGCTTACAGTTGCCTTCGCTTTCCTCTCCCCTCAAAAGACACCCTGTGAGGTGGGTGAGGCTGAGAGAGCCCTGATGTTACTGCTCGGTCAGAACAGCTGTATCAGTGCTGTGGCGGGCCCAAGGTCACCCCAGCTGGCTGCCTGTGGGGGAGTGGGGAATCAAATCACCAGATTAGAAATCCGCACTCCTAACCACTACACCAAGCTGGCTCTCTGGAAGGTGAGCTGCCCCAGGTGGGCGTGTCCACAGCTATGCTTCCCAACCATATCCTGCATGATTGTACCACTTTTGGGGTTTCTTGAAGCCTGAAGAATGTTTCAGGGGCTTCTCAATGGCAAAAAAATTGAGAAAGGCTGGCCTAGATTTTTTTGACACATGCACATACACACGCACAAACACACCAATGTCATAAAGTCTTAGCAGATTTATGGTGACTCCATAGGTTTTTCAAGGCAAATAGATAGATAAATCAAAATAGACCTTTCACTGCTGCTTTCTGTTTTGATAAATTACTTAAATCCTCGAAGTAATGTCATTCTGTGTAGATCAGGCACAGTAAGATTTTAAATTGGAAGAGGTGGTAGCGTTTAAATTAATTTAAAATTTATTAATGTTGTTATATATTTATTTCTGTACTTATTGTTTTAAACCTGATGTTGCACACCCTGAACTGTGCAGGGAAGGGTGTGATGTAAAAATTAAAATATTATAATGAGGCACATTTGCACTGCAAGTCTTTGATAGACAATGCAAAGCCTGAGAGAAGGCCGGGTGTGTCTGTATGGGGGCTGTCTCTGAGGCAACTGCCTTCTGGACCGAAGAATTCACAGTCCCCAATTCTGGCCTCTCCTATAGATTCCTTAATCCCTAATCACTCACAATCGAAGAAAAAAGAGAGACACCTGCTTTGAAGAAAGGATTGGTAGTATGTAAGCTAGTCACTTCCTAAAGGTTTCTTATTTGGAAACCTGTTAGACGAAGGCTGAACTTATTTGAGAAGTAACAGAAATCCCTTTTTATTTGACTAGACCAGCCTTTCTCAACTTGTTTGTCGTTGAGAACCCGTTAAAACATTCTTCAGGCTTTGAGAAACCCCAGAAGTGGTGCGATCATGCAGAATGAGTTTGGGAAGCATGGCTATTTACATGTCTACCCAGAGCCCCTCCCCTTCCCACCCCCTCCAGGCCCATCATTGGCCATTTTGGGAGGGGTAGGTGGGTTGACATGACCGTATATGATCATATCATCCATTGGCCTGGGGAGTGGGGGAGACCCTAGTGACCTTGCTTTAAATACATCCAGCCTTTATCCACCTACTGGTCTTAACATTTTTTTCCTTGTTCAGGCTTCGCTGCCTCTCCTTGCCATGTGGGCCTGTTCAGCCACCATCCCCTGATTATGGAGTACACAGGCCGCCATGTTCCTTGGCTTGAAAGAGAATCTGTCAACATGCAGCTCCTGAGATTTCCACCTCTTCTGCTGGGGGTGGGGGCTGAATGAAGCACGTTATTTTTCCAATGCACTTGAGCATGTGGGAAGCCCTGCTCAATACAATACAGTCATTGGCAGCACCTCAGTAAGACAAAATTGGGAAAACATAGAGGAGTGTGGGGGGAAAACAGCACAAGTTTAGAAAATATTGATGAATCTTGAGACGCATTTCTCGCATAGCATTTTCTCTCAGAAAAGCATCAGTGTAAATAGATTCTTCACTAGAACTTCATCTTATGAAGTATTGTATAACCATAAAATCATATTTTGCTTCAGGGTGTCTATACAAGGTATTCCATTAAGAAAGAAGAGAGCTGTGTTCAATTATACATAAATAAAATATTACCATAAAATCATGTTTTGGCTCAATATATCTGTACAATGTATTCCGCAAAGAAATAAGGGAATGACTTATTCACTGTCAAACACATGAGAAAAATAATCTAGTTTTTTCCCCCCCATAGGCTTTGCTTGTCATGATTGCAGGATATCATAAGCTTTTATATACAACTTTTACTTTAGATCCTTAAATATTTCATTCATCCAGGCCCAGTGCAGGAGGATAAGAACTATAGAAGTTCTTACACAATTTGATCTTTCTCTCAGTTTTAACACATAAAAGCCTAAGAGGCAAGAAGGATAATCTTTAATCTTAAAATCTTGTTCCTAAAAGTCGCGAGAGCTTCTGTCATATAACTATGAAAAGAAAGTTCCGGATCTTTAATCCACCTGGTTGATTCAAAAATATCAGAAACCTCCCTTTTAAATAGATCTTTAATTACTTATTTCCTTAGATTTCTAGGCCATCCCTCTGCAAAAAGATCTTAGGGCGGCGTGCAACAGAATAAATATTTTTACAGTAAAAACTTTTAAACCTTAAAACTCAACTAAAACATAATATAGGACAAAGGTTAGGGTGAGATAGAATAGCATCTATAAGGGATAGATCTTGAAGATCCTCTGGAATTACAACTGATCTCCAACCTGAGAGATCAATACCCCTGGAGAAAAGGGCTGATTTAGAGGGTGAATATGGCACTATATCCTGCTGAGTACCCTCCCCTCCTAGAATCATAGAGTTGGACCCTCATGGGTCATCTAGTCCAACCCCCGGCACTGTGCAGGACACTCCCAACCCTATCGCTCATCCACTGTAACCTGCCACCCCCTTGAGCCTTCACAGAATCAGCCTCTCCGTCAGATGGCTATCCAGCCTCTGTTTAAAAATCTCCAAAGATGGAGAACCCACCACCTCCCGAGGAAGCCTGTTCCACTGAGAAACCGCTCTAACTTTCAGGAACTCCTTCCGGATGTTTAGATGGAATTTCTTTTGAATTAATTTCTTCTCATTGGTTCTGGTCCGTCCCTCTGGGGCAAGAGAGAACAACTCTGCTCCATCCTCCATATGACACCCTTTTAAATACTTGAAGATGGTTATCAGATCCTGAGCCCCTACTATCTCCACGCTCCATCCCTCACCCCCCAATCTCCAAGAATTTCCCAACCCAGCATTAGTAACCCTAGCAGAGGGGACTTGTAGGAGAACTGAACAAAAGGGGAAAGTTTATACTTTTCAGGATTGTCAGAATAAATCTTCACAAGCTTTTTCTTTGATGGGATTACTACAAGGACAGCTGTATTTCAGATATTCTTGGGGAAATTCCATCCAGATTGTAGGGGCAAAGAACACAGAGAAGAGAGTCTTTTCCTTTTTAGGCTAGTGTCACCCGCACATCACAAAGCAATTCCCCAAAACTGCAGCCACTTTTCCGTAAAACCAAAAAGCACCTGGGGCATAAATTAGCCCCAGAAATGGACTGATTTTTTCATTGGAATTTTCACCCCAGCCAATGTAAATTATTGAGGGTTTTTTTTAAAGCCCATTAACTTTTGCCAGGGAAAAGTGATCCAGGGAAGCACTGAAGTAGAGTTTTACCCCATTCAGATACGTGTTTAGCACATAAAAACAGCCCATAATTACTAACCATCCTAACGAGAAATAACAGTAGATGTTTTTCCTTTACAGTTTATGATGGCCTTCATACATGCTGGGTTCAAAGTATTGTCAGAGTTTAGATATGCCAGGAGAATCAAAGCACCAGGCTACCTAAACGAAGAGAACAGTTTCATTAAAAAGAGAAACAATCTCTGTATACAAAGGGGAGATAAGAGATTCCTAACTAACTGTCTGTGTTCCGCTGTAGAGGCAAGCAGGTAGGAAGTGTGCTCGAAGGAGCAAGAAGTCTCCAATTGAACCAATCACAACACAGAAGAGATTATTTGAAAAATAGCTGGAAGTTCCTGATCTAAATATGCTTAATACACATCTCCTCTAAAGCCCTCTGCAGCAGTGGTCCCCAACCTTTCCGAGGCTGGCGACCGGCAGGGCATCGGGCCGCGCCCGCACGGACCGGCTGCGCCCGCACGCCGCACCCATGCATCGGGCCGCGCCCGCGCAGGCCACACCCGCGCATTGGGCCGCGTCCACGGGCCGTGCCCGTGCATCGGGCCACGCCCGCGACCCGCACCCGCACGGGCCGCGCATACGCGATGTGCGGCCCGGCCTTGATTCCCTCTCCCCGCCCTCCCGCAGTAAGAAGCTTCCCGGACAGCAAGCTTGCGACCTGGGAAGTTTTTTACTGCAGGGGGGGCGGGGAGAGGGAGCCGCGGCCCGGCGCCATGGCCTTCACGGCCTGGCACCGGGCCGTGGCCCGCAGGTTGGGGACCACTGCTCTGCAGGACATTCCTCATATTCTGTTCAACCATGCACACTACAAATCTTGCATATTCTAATACAAAGTGTGTGTCCATTCCATTCTTTTATCAATGCTCATAGACAACTGAACTGCCCTGAGCCTTCGGGGAGAGTGGTATATAAATAAATAAATAAATAAATAAATAAATAAATAAATAAATAAATAAATAAATGAGGGGAAAATACAATAATACACAATCTCAAAGCAGCTTACTATCATCTTCCCTTCCTCTCTCCACAACAGATATCCTGTGAGGTATACCCATGACCTGTTTGTGGATTTTCATCGCCAGCATCTTGCGATAGATATGGTATGTGCCCAGGAAGAAGAAGAAGAGTTGGTTCTTATATGCTGCTTTTCCCTACCCAAAGGAGGCTGAAAGCGGCTTACATTCACCTTCCCTTTCCTCTCCCCACAACAGACACCCTGTGAGGTGGGTGAGGCTGAGAGAGCCCTGATCTTACTGAAGAAGAAGAAGAGTTGGTTCTTATATGCCGCTTTTCTCTACCTGAAGGAGTCTCAAAGTGGCTTACATTCACCTTCCCTTTCCTTTCCCCACAACAGACACCCTGTGAGGGAGGTGATGCTGAGAGAACCCAGATATCACTGCTAGGTCAGAACAGTTTTATCAGTGCCATGGCAAGCCCAAGGTCACCCAGCTGGTTGCATGTGGGGGAGCGCAGAATCAAACCTGGCATACCAGATTAGAAGTCCACACTCCTAACCACTACACCAAACTGTCTCATACTGGAGGATGTAAAGGACAGGACACCAAGATGCAAAGGTACCAGAGGAGGGGCCAGATCTTCCACATCCTGGCCACAACCAAATGCCTGGTGGATGAGCTCCATCTTGCAGGCCCCATGGAATTGAAGAAGCTCTGGCAGGGCCCTCGGTTCTTCTGGTAGTTGGTTCCACCAGGCAGGGGCCAGGGTTGAGAAGGCAAACTTCATAAGGACCAGAGATCTCCAACCTGTTTCTGCCCACAGAGCACAAGGCCCTGCAGGGGGAATAGGGGGTCAAACCATCCCTTATATACACTGGGCCTACATCGCAAATGGCTTTAAAGGTTCAAACTTGAACCTTGAACTTGATCTGGTATACAACTGGCAACAGCATCCACTGGATATGTGCTTTCCATGACGTTCTAGTGAGAACCCTAGATGTCACAAACATGGATTTGCTTGTTGGCATTAGGAATTTGACTTGTGGACAATGAATACACTCTAAATATGCTTCTCCCACTTTCCCCTTGGGTTCTCCAAAGCCTTTTGAAAGGTTTTCCTTTACATGGCAGGCCATCATAAATTGGCAGAAGTTGGGACTAAAAGTCACTCTTGCTTTGCATTGACTAGCCCCAGAATACATTTGATGAGAGCCAAACAACCTTTTGGCCTAACCCTGATATGCCAGGCTAGCCTGATGTCCATCAGATTTGGAAAGCTAAGGAGGATCAGCCCTGCTCAGTACTTAGAAGGGAAACTGTCAAGAAAGGCCAGTGTAATGATGCAGACAATAGCAAACCACCTCTGAATGTCTCTGGCCTTAAAAACCCTATGGGGTGGCCATAAGTGACTTGTCACTTGACTTTACACACATTAGCAAACAGGAACACGCCCATGAAAGAAAAATCACCCTGTCTAGCATGCAAAAAAAGGCCCGGAGATCTTTTTTTTCCTCATGAAGTTGTGTTGTCAGAGTGTGACATTATAATCTGAAGAAAAGACCAAGGATGTCAATGAAAATGTCAGTCTAGCTGCCCGGCCTTGCAGGATTCATTTTCATGTGATCCGGGTTATAATTGAATGCAGTTAACTTTGCCTTCCTAAATGACAGAAGGCAAGCGTGTGAGATCTGAATAAGACGAAAGTCTCGAAAATGACTTCTTGACAGTGATGGGTCGCACGGCTGTCGTCCTGCGTTATGTCGCTACGATTCCTACTCTGCAAGATGTCATTTAAAAAATTAACTCGTGAGAATCTTTTTGTGTTTTTTTTAACATGTTCAGATTTCATTATAGGACCTGATTATCCACGAAGAAGGTGAATTTTGTTCAAGACCAATGATCATATTGTTGTTGTTAGGTGCGAAGTCGTGTCCGACCCATCGCGACCCCATGGACAATGATCCTCCAGGCCTTCCTGTCCTCTACCATTCCCCGGAGTCCATTTAAGCTCGCACTGACTGCTTCAGGGACTCCATCCAGCCACCTCATTTTCTGTCGTCCCCTTCTTCTTTTGCCCTCAATCACTCCCAGAATTAGGCTCTTCTCCAGGGAGTCCTTCCTTCTCATGAGATGGCCAAAGTATTTCAGTTTCATCTTCAGGATCTGGCCTTCTAAGGAGCAGTCAGGGCTGATCTCCTCTAGGACTGATCGGTTTGTTCGCCTTACATTCCAAGGGACTCGCAAGAGTCCAGCACCAGAGTTCAAAAACCTCAATTCTTTGACGCTTGGTCTTCCTTCTGGTCCAACTTTCACAGCCATACAGGCTTTCTCAACCAGAGTTTCATGAAATCCTGGGGATTCTTGGGGACTCTGGAAGGCTTTCCCAAATCTGTGAGAGTCAATTAATTTTAATATATATTTTAAATCTGTAAAACATTTTTATCAGGGGATATGACCATATATGGTCAAGTCAACCCACTCTTCCCCAATGATGGGCCTGGAAGGGGTGGAAAATGGAGTGGTCCTAAGTGGGCATGTACACAAATATGCTTCCCAACTATATTCTGCACAATCACACCACTTCTGGGGTTTCTCAAAGCCCTATGATTGGTCCATAGAGTTCAGGAACTATGGTATGTGACTGGTCCTTTCACAAGCCTTCATTTGCATGGTGGTTCATATGAGCCCCATTCTGTCCACATACGTAACTCTAGCCGTAGAGCCCAGCCTCGCAAAGAACCCCAGCCATAGGGGCCAGACACCTGGGACAGAACCTTCTCTGCGGTGAGGCCTCATTTGTGGAAGACCCTTCAACAAAATCGTTGCCCGTGCCTTTTCTTCTAGGCATCACACAGACATTTAAATTCTTCTGAACATTTGTTCTCAATATGCTTACGTCTGGCCCCAGTTTTGCTACCATTTTAATCTATTTTTTCATCTAAGCCAGTGGTTCTCAATGTGGGGGTTGCAACCCCTTGAAGGGTTGTTCTATCCTTTCCTGGGGGTTGTGGTGGTGGCCGCCATATGGCACTGGCCTCCTCCATGCTGCCTCGGATCTCATGGAAGCCGCGGAGATAACCGAGGTTGCGCGGAGGCCAGTACCATGGCAAATGCCGCAGTGAGCATCCGCGCACACAAGTGCTCATGCACCACTGCTGCCCCTGCTGTAGGCCTCATTATGGCGATTGAGAACCGCCGATCTAAGCCTTTATTAGATTTTCTGTTGGTTGCTTATTAATTTTAAAATGTCTGCCTTCGCAAGCAGCCTTGCAACCTTTGGCTTATATATTCATAAATCTCATAAGTTGCTAAACAAATCCATGAATGTCTCATAGACTGAGAAATGTCCAAAGGAAAGGACATCCTTATAGGTTCAGAATTCTGCAGAGAGTATTAGAATACAGAGCCCAGAGGGTCAGACACTAAGGAAAGGAGAGATGCTTAATTTTCCAATACTGAAATTCAAATTGGAATATAAATACATTGGAATTACTAAGGTGAGGGTAGTGGTGAGAATATTCAAGGGAGATATGATGAGTAAGCAACAAGTTATTCACTCTTTTATATCAGTTCTGCAAATCTCTCCTCCACAATATATCATTATCAGAAAAAAGAAACCATTAGAAACATGCAGTTCTTCCTTTTGTTGATCTCCATTAGATCAGCCTCTCTCAACTTTTTTCCCGTTGAAAAACCCTTGAAATATTCTTCAGGCTTCAAGAAACCTCAGAAGTGGTGTGATTGTGCAGAATATGATTGGGAAGCATAGTCATGGGCACGCCCACCTGGGGCCCCTCCCCATCCCATCCCGGCCCATCATTGGTCATTCCAGAGCCAGGGTGGGTCAACCTGACCACATATGGTCATATTACTTGATAAATGTTTAACACATTAAAAACAAATGTTAAAAATTAATTAACTCCCACTTTTTAAAGGAATGCCTTCCAAGACCACCAGGAAACACAGTTTCATGAAACCCTGGTTAAGAAAGCCTGCATTAGATGAATCGACCAAATATAATAAAGCTCTAGGGTTTTGTGTTTTAATTGCTGTCCTGCACGGATTGGGTTGATTCATTGTTACAACTGACCTCCAGGCAACAGAGATCAGGTAGCCTGGAGAAAATAGTTGCTGTGGAAGGTGGACTCTGTGGCATTATACCCCATTGAAGTCCCTCCCCAAAACCCTCCCTTTTCAAGCTGCACCCCAAAATCTCCAGTTATTTCTTAACCCAGAGCTGGCAATCGTCTACACTGAATAGACAAGCAAAAAAAAAAAAAAAGTTGCAGTTAGGATCGAAAATTCTCATACATTAGGTCCCTTACAGCAGGGGTAGTCAATGTGTGGTCCTCCAGATGTCCATGGACTACAATTCCCATGAGCCCCTGCCAGCATTTGCTGGCAGGGGCTCATGGGAATTGTAGTTCCATGGACATCTGGAGGACCACAAGTTGACTACCCCTGCCTTACAGCACCATTATATGCAGAGTTATAACCTTTTGTTGGAATTGCAATCAGCAAATAATTTGGTGAATTCAACCTTGAAGGGCTGTTGTTCAGCTGTTTAAGCAACTGAGCTGTACCTGTGTGCTCGGTAGTGGCATCAAGTGATCATTGGAGAGGCTGCAGGGAATTCTGACCCCAGTAAGTGCTCTGAGGATTCCTTTGTTTAAACTGGGTCCTTCCCACTTCCTTTTTCTTCAGGAAGAGGAGATCAGTGTGTGCCCTGAAGCAAGGAACAGACTCCATTAGGCTCTTTGCTCTCTCCGTCCACTTATGTGTAGGCATGTAGTCTGCCTGCAGCCTAACCACAAGAGGCTTGCAATGTGCTGCTTTTAAAACTACTCTTTAAGTAAAGAGACTGAAGCAGATGAATATATGATATATATTTGTAAATCTTTCCAGTAAAGATTTTCTCTTTTAAACCTCAAAGCGCTGTGAGTCTGAATATGTGCCTCATCCACACAGGTAACTAATAACTGCATACTTACAAAACACTCTGTCACTCTGCAGCTCTATTTCCCTGGAGGGACTCAGGACCAAGCAAAATCCAAAAGTCCCAACCCCTTCTAAATCCATTGAAGTCACTGGAATCAGAAGAATATTATTCTTCCTAGGACTAGGATAGCAATGCTGGGCAGCCGGAAATCTTTAGCCATCCATCTGAAACAGTTTCTTCATCCCGGCCCTTGACCCTGAGAAGGTTCCCCTGTGAATACTTCAAACGAGGCCAGTCCCTGATGAAATATTGCATTATGGCACACACAAATCAGTTCCTTGTGTAACTGACAGTTTGTGCTTCCCAGCCCTCTCCCGAAGTGTTGCCTGAGGCATCCACCACTGTCTGCCCGTACGATGGGCCAATCAACTCCTTGTTTCATGCCATTCTGAATTTACAGCTTGGTGTGTCTTGACACATCTTCAGAATATAGATCTAAGCATATGCCAAAGCTTTCAAAAGACTTATTTCTATCAGGAAAATATTGCATGCGCTGAAATCAGTGCATACAACTTCTTACATAACTCACCTGAACTGTTCATAATATTTTTGTAAAAACTGTAAGCTGGCCCAGGTATAAAATACATGTCCATTGTTCAACACAGGTAGAATATCAAGGGTGCATCTGGAACTGATGCCACACCATTGTGTGATGCTGGTACCCCCTGTCACTTTTGCTTCCACTGCTCCATTGAGTGGCAGTGAAAGGTCAGAGCTCAGAGGTGAGAGATCAGGGATTCATCACTTAGGTCAGTGGTCCCCAACGCCCGGTCCGGGGACCAGGACCGGTCCGTGGATCAGTTGATACCGGGCTGCGACTCTTCCTCGTCCTCCTCCCCGGCTGCTGCCTCGGGGGCTGCCCTGCCATTCTGCCACCGGCTCACCTTTGGTGCTCTCCAGCGGCCGCCATGGCTGGGACTCCCCCTTGGTATGGCACTGTGCAGCTGCTGCTGGCAGCGCCCCCCAGTGGGCGGCGGGAAGTCAGGGGCACCGACGGGAAAGCAAGCAGAGCAGGGGCTCAGGCAGCAGCGACATCCCTTGGCAAAAGACTACCCCCCCCCCCCGGGTCTCAATAAAATTGTCAAGCATTGACCGGTCCCCGATGAAAAAAAGTTGGGGCCCACTGACTTAGATGATTCATGACTTAGGTGAGAGATCAGGGATCCACTATGGTGGGTGCATCAGCACCCCTACTCAGGGGGATCCATTCGCAGTCCAAAGATGCATAAAACAAAGGCCCCCACATGCTCCTTCTCCTGATTTGGGTATATGAGGTTGATGCAATTCTGTCAAGTTTATGATACTTACTTCTGAGTAGTCCTGCTCCTAATCATTATTATATATTGTTGGGAGCTTCACATTTTGTGATAGTTATGCCATCAACCAGGTCTTATTGTTAAGAGCTCCATTTTTGCAGACCCTGTGGAACTGTGGTAGGTGCGACAGGACCCGGGCCTCTTCTGGGAGCTCTTTCCACCAGGTGGGGGCCAGGACAGAGAATGACCTAACCCTGGTTGAAGCCAAGAGTGCTTCTTTGGAGCCAGGGATCACTAGCCAGTTGATGTCAGCTAAGCATAGTGCTCTTTGGGGGCATGGGCAGAGAGACGGTGTCTCAGGTATGCTGGACCCAGACTGTATATGGCAGGGGTAGTCAAACTGCAGCCTTCCAGATGTCCATGGACTACAATTCCCAGGAGCCCCTTACCAGAAGCTTAAGCCTGATCCGGTATTCAACTGGTAACCATTGCAGCTGTTGGAGCACGGGGCAGATGTGGGCCCTCCAAGGTGTTCCTGTGAGAACCCTGGCTGCTGCGTTCAGCACCAGTTGTCGTTTCCGAGTTAAGGATAAGGGTATGCCCACGTAGAGCGAGTTGCAGAAGTCCAGTCTAGAGGTGACCGTTGCATGGATCACTGGACATGTGGAATATATCATGCAGTCGCATTCCAAGATGCACCAGTGTTTCACTGAGCTTTCAAGCACAGCTGTCTTTTTGTTGTGTTTTCCTATTCACTCAGCCCTTTTTTTTTAAGTAATTGCTTTCTTCCCCATGTGCATTCAGGAAAATAACTAATTGATCTGGAGGAACAGTACTCTGGGCATGTAGCCATGGAATACTGCACATTCTTTGTATGTTTCCACATGTGTTCAGAGTTTCTTACTGAGGAGAGGAGTGCTGTGCGGGACAGAGATATGTGCTCGGAACTTGCGTTTTGGAAGAGAGTATTTTGCCAGCTGTTGTTGGAACGGAAGGCTTTGTGGCAGATTAAGAAAGGACTAAAAGAGCTATAGATAATTGGGAGATAAGTTCAGAAGAACGCATAGTAAGAATAACCTGTGAGGAAGATCAACTGTGAAATGGGCTTACATGGACAATATTATCGCCATCTTCAAGTACTTGAAGGGCTGTCACACAGAGCAGGGGTAGTCAACCTGTGGCCCTCCAGATGTCTATGGACTACAATTCCCATGAGCCCATGCCAGTGTTTGCTGACAGGGGCTCATGGGAATTGTAGTCCATGAATATCTGGAGGGCCACAGGTTGACTACCCCTGACATAGAGGATAGAGCAGAGTTGTTTTCTGCTGGCCCAGAGGGTCGGACCAGAACCAATGGCATGAAATTACTTCCAAATAATTTTCAGCTAAACATCCAGAAGAAATTCCTGACAGTTAGAGCGATTCCTCAGTGGAACAAGCTTCCTTGGGAGGTGGTGGGTTCTCCTTCTTTGGAAGTTTTTAAGCAGAAGCTAAATAGCCATCTGACCGAGAGGCTGATTCTGAGAACGTAGGCAGATGGTAAGTGGGTGGGCAGAAGAGAATGTCTTGTTGCTTGGCTCTTGTGTCCTTTTCTTGCATGCTTAGGGAAATGCCAATCACCATTTTGGGGTTGGGAGGCTAATTTCTTCCAGGCCAGAGTAGCCAGGGATTCTGTTTTTTTTTTTGTTTGTTTTTTTTTGCGTGGGAAGCATCATCTGGGCATGCAATGGGGTCACTGTGGTGGACAGGTAGGTTGTGAATTTCCTGCATTGTGCAGGGAGTTAAATTAGATGATCCTGTAGGTCTATGACTTTATGATTCTATCTTGATGGTCATCATCTGTTGCCTACAGTTTGTCTGTCTGTGTCTACAATTTATCACAGAAGATTTTTGACACATTACAAAGCTCAGACTTTTGCCTGCTTGTCTACTGTTCATCACAGAAACTGTTCTGCAGTGTCACAAAGCTAGGGATTATGGGTTCACATCGACCATTGTGATAACCTTATTGTTCTTCCAGTTTATTATTTATTTATTTGATTATTATCCCGCTCCACTCAGCATCTCAGTACGGTTAACAAATATAGTTAAAACTAGTAATCAAGCCCGCTGTAATCTAAATACAGCGGGCGCTAGACCAGGGAGCCCCTGCGGAACTGCTGGAACTCCAACAGGACACTGATCTCACTCGGGAGCTCATTCCACCAAGCCAGGGCCATAGATACATTTTTGTGGCCAGGGATCACTAGCCTATCAGCATTGGCTATGCATAATGCCCTTCGGGGGACATATTCAGATAGGCGGTCCCTAAGATACTCTGGAGCCAGACCATGTATAACCTTAAAGGTTAATACCTGCACCTTTAACTCTATCTGGAATATATGACCAAATGTTATGTAATGTAATGATTATAATACATTCCCCATTGACTGTTTGTTTCCGGAAACTGGCAGGGCATTGATCCTAGCACCATGATCTGCATCAGCATCCCATGGAATTTTGTCATTTTTAAACTCCCTGCTCTCAGTATTCTCCAAGTTTCAGCAATATTCTGAATACAGAATTATGCAACAAGGCACATTCCTATATACTAACTAGGTGGTTTTGTGTTTCCTCACCACAGAACTTGACCTTTGGGATCCAAAGCAAGCATTGCCTTGTCCCTAGTCCTTGATCAGGAGTTCCATGGTAAACTGTCAAGTGAACACATTTGGGAAAGGGAGGAGGAGCCAGGAAGCCATCCTATTAGCTCCCCCCTCCAGGGTTGCTACGGCAACTACTGCATAATTAAAGGCTCCTTCTCTGCTTTTGTGTGGTTCAATTGTGCTGCTGATGACTTGCATCTTTGGAGCCAGTAAAGCAAAAGGCAACAATTTCTGTTCGCAAAAGCAACCCTGGTCAAAGCTTGTTTGCATCGGTGTTTTCTCTGGCCCCTTCAGAAAACATTTGCCCCTTTTCATACTATTTTTTAAAAGAGAAATGGGGGGGAGTGAACTTGAAATGTCCTGATAACAACGATCATTTAGGTGAATTCTGGGAGATGTTGACATATGGGTCTGGTTGGCGACTAACCGAAAACAAAGAAGTTTGCACAAGTGTGTCCCATCCAGTCATCCATGAACTATTGCTTTCTTTTATGGCTTGTTGGTTGATAATAATCCTTATGATGTTTTTATAACGATTTTATTGCATCCTTTTAGGTTTGTGAGGCTCCACAAGCAGTTTTCTGAAAAGGCAGCAGATAAATTCTCTAAAGAAATAGGCTACATGGGTAAGATGACCAGGAGTCCCGGTTTTCACGGGACACTCATGAATTCATAGGATAAGTCCCGTGTCCCGCGACGTTTTCCTAAATTCCCGCTTTTGAAGCAGCCGATTTCGCTTCTCCAGGTATTTCCCCAGAGCTGTCAACTCTCGGGAAGCCACTCTAAGGGTTAAAGCAAGCGAGCACACAGTGCTAGAGCTGCCCAGGAAAGCCACTTCCCGGATCCACCCAGCGGCTCCCCTCCTCCCCCTCCCCACCCGCCCCGAGTGGCAGATCCGCTTCCCGAGCGGCTCTGGTGGCAAATGAGGGAAGGAGGGGGGAGGGCATCTGGGGTTGCGAGGTGATGCGAGGCAAGACCTGCATGGCGCAGCCAGTGAGGACCCCCAAAAGCGAACAAAGGGGCGAAAGCACAGAGTGAGTGGGGACTGCGGGCCACCTTCGCCGCCTCAGCACGGCCACGGCTGCTCTCCCTCCTCCCCTCCCCTCCTTCCTTCCCTCTGCTGCCGGGAAGCTTGTGAGGAACATCCGCCCGTAGCCAGAGGGGCTGGGGGGGGGGAACGGCGGTGTCCTTCCAGGCAAGGGAGGCAGGCAGGCGGGAAGGACGCCACGTCACAGGCGGGGGGGGGGCGCAGGCGGCAGGCACACACATGCATGTCCTGCTTTACTATTTTTACCATCTGGTCACCTTATACAGGGGGTTCAAACTTCACCAGAGAAATCAGATTACTTCTCTCTCTTCATTAATTGATTTTAATAGATTTTTGTTTGTATTATGTGTTAGATCCATAAGTTCAGAGAACAGGACACTGGGAATTCATTTCATCTCTTTATTATGACTCCAGCACAATATCTATAGCACCAGGCCAGCTACACAAGGGAAACAGGTGTGGGATACGGGCCCCCTCTTGCATTGTGGCCTACCAACAATGATCAGTCTGGCTGGAGCAACTGCTAGTCCAGCTCGACTCATGCTTACCAGCAAGTGGTTTTAGCAGGTTTAGGAACACGAAGATTGAGCTGCAAAAATAATTTTTTAAAAATTTCAGATATTTATTACATAAAGTGCACTAGTTCAACATATTAAAAACATAGTCACCAGCTTGGTGTAGTGGTTAGGAGCATGGACTTCTGATCTGGCGAGCCGGGTTTGATTTCCTGCTCCTCCCCACATGCAGCCAGTTGGGTGACCTTGGGCTCGCCACAGCTCTGATAAAGGTGTTTTGACCGAGTAGGAATAACAGGGCTCTCTCAGCCTCACCTCCCAAACAGGGGAGTGGAAAGGGAAGGCGACTCCTAAGGGAAATGGCAAAGTACGTAAAGAGAATGGCAACCTATATAAAATACCATTTGCCCTGAAGTTGAGGGAAGAAATACGGAATGCCCCGTTGCCCCTCTTAACCTGTCTGTGTGCCCCATGAAGCCCAAGGTTCCATTCCTCCTGCGGTGTTTGTGCCATTCACGTGAGACCTACCGACGTGTTTAGCAAAGTGTGCCAGTCACAGCACTGATAAAGCTGTTCTGACAGAGCAGTGATATCAGGGCTCTCTCAGCCTCACCCACCTCACAGGGGGTCTGTTGTGGGGAGAGGAAAGGGAAGGCGCTTTGAGACACCTTCGGGTAGAGAAAAGCGGCATATAAGAACCAACTCTTCTTCTTCTTCTTCAGTAATATCAGGGCTCTCTCAGCCTCACCTCCCTCACTGGCCCCTGGAAGCGCATATTTTAGAAGGTGGACCCCAAATCAGTTACCTTTACATTAGAAAAATTATTTGGAGCAGCACCTAACAGTCAGTTACCACCGTGCTTATATACATTAAATACATAAAATATTATATATATATATATATATTACATTAGACGCTTTTAAGACATAGGCTCATTCTAACATGTTTTGAAATCTTTTTCCCCCCCAGGATTTTTCTTTGCCACCCAGCAAGCCTTTTGATTTTGACTTTATACATGAGTGCATTCTTCACCATAATTTGACCACTGAGGAAGACCCCTCGGGGTTGAAAGACACTTGGCCCATGCTATGTTGGTGTATTCCAGGGGTAGTCGAACTGTGGCCCTCCAGATGTCCATGGACTACAATTCCCAGGAGCCCCTGCCAGCAAATGCTGGCAGGGGCTCCTGGGAATTGTAGTCCATGGACATCTGGAGGGCCGCAGTTTGACTACCCCTGGTGTATTCCATGTGCAGTCAGAAATGTAATGTTTTAAAATTATGGTGACTGTGTTTTTAATATGTTGCATTAGTGCACTTTATGTAATAGATATTTGAACAAAAATTATAGATTATTTTTGCAGCTCAATCTTTGGGTGCCTAACTTTTCCGGTTAGGTTGGGTTTCGGTTTCCCTTTTTGGGTTTTGCATATTTAGCAGGTTTGTGACAAAGGAACCCTTCAAAGTTAGCTAATTCAAAAGGGGTTTTCTCAGGCATTTGCTTGTTCCTATCTGAATAGGCATTTGGGAGTGGCAGAGCCATTTTGTTCAAATAGGCTTGATAGTTTGGTAATCATAGATGGGAAAGCCCTGGGGCATATCAATCAGGGAAGAAGTTAGGAAAAGAATGGCTCCAGGTATTGATCTAGCACTGAGGGCTATCTGAGAGGATTAGCAGACGGCCAAAATCTAAAGATTCCTTTGTTGAGGTGTTCCATGGTGAGGGAAAAGTCAATGATCAGCCCTCCTATGCAATTAATCAGGTTACTCTGTGATAGTTAAGATCATTCTGAAAAAAAATGGCCACGCACTGGAGCACTCCTGTTCTATTTCTGGCATGTAGAACCATCTGAGCAAGCTCCCTGCCCTACTTTGTGTCAGAAATATTATTAGGAAGGGAGGTCCGTAGGCAAATGCCCCCTTGTGCACAGTAAGGGGTCCAGGGGTTCTAACAGGATGGCCTCCAGTGTCACCTTAGAATCATAGAATCATAGAATCATAGAGTTGGAAGGGGCCATACAGGCCATCTAGTCCAACCCCCTGCTCAACGCAGGATCAGCCGTAAGCATCCTAAAGCATCCAAGAAAAGTGTGGGGCTTTCCGCACCGGGATCCATGTAGCAAATTGTTTGCTGAACGAAAAATCGCCATTTTAAATAGTGGAATTCGTCGTTATGCATACCTGCCTTTGTAGTGGAATCCAGTTGCGTTTCTATCGTTTCCCACAGGGTTCCGGCCTCGGCAAAAATCGCTAGAAAGGAAGCGCTATTGCCGAGCTGTGTCCTGCCCCTGGCCGTCAAGCAGCCAATGGGCGGCTGTTAGCATGCTCCCAAACAGCCCCTTTCCCTTTAAGGAAGGTTAAAAAAAAAAAAACACCCGTTGCAACGAATCTGCGTTGATTCGTTGCAACGGAGAGACCCATCCAGCTAGCAGGTGATGTTTGAGCTGCCGTTTCATCGTTGCCACGCTCCCCCTGAGTGAAACCCCCCCCCCCACAGGAGTGATTTTTGACCGAAAATAGTGTGAAAAATAAAGTGAAAATAAACCAGCAAACAGGCCTCTATGATGCTTGTGCTTGGTGACTTTAAACAAGGTGACTGCAGCCGGGGAAGCCTCCCTGGGTAAACGAAGGCTCGCCGGTGCGTAGATCTCCGCTCGCTCTGAGAAAAAAAAATGGCGATCGCTTCGCCGGAAGATCAGAGGAGAGAGCCAGGGGGAGGGACTTTGCAGAAACCGCAACAATGGTAACGCACAGAACTTTCCCGCTAGTGTTGCAGATTGGTTGCAGGAGTGTAGCGCTTTCCGGAGGGTGAATCCACTTTTTGGGATTTCCCTGAAAGCGCTACAACGAAGCGCTTTTTGCGGATCGGTTTCAGGAGTGTTGCAGATTGTCAACGACGTTGTGCATAACGGCAAAACTGTAGTGATTTCAATTAGTAACCATTGTTACGGCCCTGTGTATCCAACCTTTGCTTGAAGACTGCCAGTGAGGGGGAGCTCACCACCTCCTTAGGCAGCCTATCCACTGCTGAACTACTCTGACTGTGAAAAAACTTTTCCTGATATCTAGCCTATATTGTTGTACTTGAAGTTTAAACCCATTACTGTGTGTCCTCTCCTCTGCAGCCAACAGAAACAGCACCCTGCCCTCCTCCAAGTGACAACCTTTCAAATACTTGAAGAGGGCTATCATGTCCCCTCTCAACCTCCTTTTCTCCAGGCTGAACATTCCCAAGTCCCTCAACCTATCTTCATAGGGCTTGGTCCCTTGGCCCCAGATCATCTTCGTCGCTCTCCTCTGTACCCTTTCAATTTTATCTACGTCCTTCTTGAAGTGAGGCCTCCAGAACTGCACACAGTACTCCAGGTGTGGTCTGACCAGTGCCGTATACAATGGGACTATGACATGTTGTGATTTTGATGTGACCTTCCGTCTATCAGCAAATCACTGCCAACAGGAAGAGCAGGCAAACACCAGTGAGAGGCTTTGGAATCTCCAGAGAAGAGGCAGGTGAGTAAAATGGAGACAAAGTCTGCCATTAGGTTTGGGGAAGCAGCAGATAAACAAGGGAAACTACCTGGAGAATAGCTAGGTGGTTAGGCTGTGCCAGGTGAAGAACTCAGAGATCCATGGCGGAGATACATTGGGCTAAGGTTGAGAAGAAGAAGAAGAAGAAGAAGAAGAAGAAGAAGAAGAAGAAGAAGAAGAAGAAGAAGAAGAAGAAGAAGAAGAAGAAGAAGAAGAAGAAGAATTCCGATACTTCTGGGTTTAAGGAGGCTTTCTGAAGAAACTTTCTTCCTTTCTCACAGAAATACCCTTTCTGTTCAAGAAAGCTGTGGGCGTTTACAGACTGTAAAAGGGAAAAAATCATGAACATCCCCCTACCTTCCCCCTTCCATGCCTGACATTCTACCCCTGTGTCTTCTACTTTTGTTTTGTATAAAAACAAAACAAATATTAATTTAAAAAAAGAAAGCTGTGGGCGTTTGAAAGAGGAAATGCTTAAAATAGAGTTCCATCATCCATTGATGTAGAAGCACAATTTGTTTCATTTCTTGGCTCCTCCACCATTAAGCTCTGAGCCCTTCTAACAAAGAGACAATAACCTTTTCCTGTTATGAACAGAAGGGGTTAGTGTGAAACAACAATGGAGATGGGAGAAGGGAGGAAAGTAGCAGGTAGCAAGTCCCTTTGATTCCTCAGAGTTTGCCTCCCCAGCATGCAATCCAGCAAAACTGCTCGTTAAAAATTGCCTTGCTGACCACTCACAAACCACACCACAACTAAAATCAACTTGGTTGCTGCTACTGGAAGGTGTGATGGGGTGGGGGTGGGGGAAGTTGAAAAACCACCTGGCCGTCACGCCTTGGACTGGAATAATTCTGCCTGGGATTCCTCTGTACATCTAGCAAGCACCTGGAGACCAGGACATTCCTGTGAGCTCATCCTCCCAAACCTTTCCATTGATAAAGGGAACATTCCTAAGCCGAGCAACTACTTTCGGATGCTTCCCCAAACACTCACAAGGCACAGCTTTCAGCAAGCCGCATTCTTTGCATACCAGTCCTATTATCTAGCCAAGAGCTGCCCCTCCACCCAGTCTTTGTAGAGCTTCCCTGGAAACCTTGGGAAGAGAAGGGATCTTCAAGAAATTTGCAACTACGGCTGGAGGGCGGGTTGCGAAGAAAAACAGGAGAAGCCCTGAAACTCCAGATTCCCAACAGACTTGGAAATGGTAGCTTTCCTCCCTGGGCAAGGCTTCCTGAAGTTGGTTCCCAGTTCCTTATGCACTGCTTATTTGTGACTTGTACATAAATAGACACACAAATACGGAGAGCAGCTTAAAAGCATCGAACCCCAAAACAAGGTTTGGCTTATGGGCACTCTGAAGACCGTCCTGCATATGTGCTCTCGGAGGGCAGAGTCCCCTGAATGTGGAGGAGTTATGATGCGTGGTGATCCAGACCTTATTTCGGGGTGCAGAGGGTATGCAGTCATTCCAGTGTCATATTCAAAAGTTCTTTGTAATTAATAACACTCTCTATTAATTAATTAATTAAGATTTATCTACTGCCTTTCCATATGGCTTTGGGCAGTTTACATATAACGTCGTATAACATAATTACATAGAACATTGCAACAAACATAACAAATATTTAAATAACAATAGATAACAAATAACAAATACAACAATCATAACATGTCAACCAGAACAATATTTAACAGGAACAGGAACATTGACACAGCTTTGGGTTGGTCAGATTCTTCGATCCTGGGAGGGGGTGTCTGGGGGGGGGGAAGTAGGTGTTTTGGGGCTGGTCGGCCTCAAGCAAATTCCTGGTGGAGGCACTCCCTTTTGCAGGCCCTGCAAAATACAGGCTCCTTGAGGGCAACCCGAACCCAGTGCTCAGCTTTATGTCTTCTTGCATGGGGCGGTCTCCAGAGTGTGGACGGTCCAAAGATTTATTTTATTTATTATTTTTATATCGCCCTCCCTTTCGGTTTTGGTGTGCAGCCTGGCCCCAGTGTTTGCCTGCGTGATTGTCCTGGTGGCACCTTGCTCTTGAGCAGATGACACAGAAAGTGGGCTTTGCACCAGGAAACCTCATACGTCCCCTCGAAGGGGAAAGTTGCCTGGATGTTGGGGGTTATGGTGGTTCAAATCTTATCTAGGGGTTCGTAGCTTTTATACTGTCCTCACTATTTGTGCTTCAATCTATGAGTAAGTCACAAATAAGGAATAAGGAATCATCTTCAAATACTTGAAGGGCTGTCATATAGAAGATGGAGCAGAGTTGTTTTCTGTTGATCTAGAGGGTTGGACCAGAACCAACAGGTTGAAATTAATTCAAAAGAATTTTCAGCTAAACATCCGGAAGAAGTCCCTGACACTCAGAGTGGTTCCTCAGGGGAACAGGCTTCCTTGGGAAGTGGTGGGTTCTCCTTCTTTTGAAGTTTTAAAGCAGAGGCTAGATGGTCATCTGACAGAAATGCTGATTTTATGAACTTAGGCAGATTGTGAGTGGGTGGGCAGGAAGGGATGTGCCAGTGTCAGCTTTTGTAGCCCTTCCTTGCATACTCATGGAATTGATGAATGCCACTATGAGATGGCAGGTGAATTGCTTCCAGGCCAGGCTGGATTCTGGAGATTTTCAGTGGGGGGATCACTTGGGCATGAAATTGGTGTCACTGTGGTTGGGCAGGTAGTTCTGAGTTTCCTGCATTGTGCAGGGGGTTGGACTAGATGACCCTGGAGGTCCCTTCCAACTCTATGATTCTTTGATTCTAACTGGAACCAACTTCAGCATCTTGTTGAAAGAAGAAGAAACCACCTTCAGCCTCCTGGCCTTCTGTCTCTGTGCAGCTGAATTATTTAGTTATTTTTTTCTTTGATGTATAACCCGCTCCTCCCAGCATGTCGGTGGGTATGTCGTTCAAGGTTGCGTGGGTATGTCGTTCAAGGTTCTCAAAATCAGGGGTCATTTATAAGATTTACAACCTTCACGGACCTTTGATATTAATAGGCCCAAGTCATGTGTCTTAAAATAGAAGGTATAAATATAAGCTGGTGTGTTGAAGACTTTGTTAGTATCACTGGAAAAACAAATTAAGAAATAAGTTCACTGATGAAGTAAAAACGAAAATGAGGTTTTATACCTAGGAACTCATGCTGTTGTTTGAATAAAGTTTTTGCCATAGCCAGCTTGAAAATTCTTTTCTTGTCTACTTCCCTATATCTCAGCATACTTTGGAGAAAGGCTGGCTCCTACAGGACAGTCACTGGACACGGGAAGGGCTCCTCTGGGCCAGGGCCTGCTTCAGAAACATAAGAGGCCTCAAAGAGTTTTAGCTGGCCTTCTGGTCCACAGGATCGATTAAGGTCCTTAGTGTCCTAAATAGTTAACATTTTATAAAGGAGCCTACTGTATATTTAATATTTCTTTTCCTGTATTGTATGTACACTGTTTTATTTATGCCTGACCACTGATAAAGGCAGCCATGCCGAAACGCGTCTAGTCAGCGGAGACATTAGTAACAATGTACACTTGGAGTTTAATGAGGCTATACTTGTTAAAAACGAAAGGCTTAAACACCGTTGTCTTCCGCATAACAACCTACGGATGTGAAAGCTGGACCCTGAAGAAGGAAGACAGGAGGAGAATAGATGCTTTTGAATTATGGTGCTGGAGACAAATGCTGCAAATACCATGGACAGCCAACAAGACAGTTTTTGAGAGGAGCAAACCAACCATGTCATTAGAAGGCAAGATATTACGGCTGAAGCTCACTTACTTTGGACACATCATGCGATCAGACTCATTGGAGAAATCATTAATACTCGGCATGGTCAGCGGCAAAAGGAAACGTGGTCGCCAAAGGATCTGCTGGCTCGACTCGATCAAAGCTGACACAGGAATGACCATGAACCAACTAAAAGAAGCAGTCAGGGACAGGGACGCATGGCGAAGACTTTCCTATAGAATCGCCGAGGGTCGGACACGACTGAGCGGATAATATCATCACTTTAATTTTAGTAAATAGTAATATTCAATTCTGCACCACGTTCTACCCTATGGAGGCTTGAGCACATTTTCCTGATTTTAACCCTTTTTTAAAAAGGGGGGTCTTAATTGCAACAGGGAAGGAGAAATAAGGAGTGTGAAAGACTTTGTGAAAACGTGGGCTCCGTGAAGGGAGAGAGACAAGACAATATGCCTCCATGCTTCTCTCTGCATTGCTGTGGGGGAATCACCTGTAATTTGAAGTGATAAAAGGCTCAAGTTACTGACACTCTCTATTCAAAAGCCCTTGCATGTAGTTTCCTTTTCTATCCAAGTGGGTGGATAGGATTTCTCCTCCTGCTGAGGAGCATTCCTTCACGGGAGCTCTGCTTGTAGTCTGAAGTGGTATAGCCCTGACCCTCTCCTCCCCAGGGTCCACCCCCAAATCTCCAGCGATTTTCCAGTCTGAAGCTAGCAGCCCTATATCCTGAGAGCCAGTTTGGTGTAGTGGTTAGGAGTGCGGACTTCGAATCTGGCATGCCGGGTTGGATTCTGCACTCCCCCACATGCAGCCAGCTGGATGACCTTGGGCTCGCCACGGCCCTGATAAAGCTATTCTGACCGAGCAGTGATATCAGGGCTCTCTCAGCCTCACCTCCCTCACAGGGTGTCTGTTGTGGGGAGAGGAAAGGGAAGGTGAATGTAAACCGCTTTGAGCCTCCTTCGGGTAGGGAAAAGCGGCATATAAGAACCAACTCTTCTTCTTCTTCTATTCTCCCCCCCCCCCCCGCCGCTGCTGGCCAGCAGAGATTTGGCAACCTGAAGAGTGAGAGCAGAGGATAAAATAAAGGCTGAGGAATGGGAAGGAGAGGGGGTATCAGGGAAAGGGAGAAGATATGGGGACTGCCAGAGGGAGAGAAAGAAGAAATAAGGTGGGGAAGGGGATCCCGGGGGGGGGGGTGAAACGGGCTCTGCTAATCCTTATGGCAGGGTTTCTTGAAACCCTGTGGTTTCTTGACAGCTCTGGAAGGGTTTCCCAAAGGGGTGGGAGTTAATTAGAGTGTGTGTGTGTGTGTGTGTGTGTGTGTGTATAACATGTCTTTATATATATAAAGTCTGTTAAACATTTATAGGCTGATATGACCAAATATGTCAACCTTCGGGGAAGGCAGTATATGAATGAATGAATGAATGAATGAATGAATGAATGAATGAATGAACCCACCACCCCCTCTCAAAATGGCCAATGATGGGCCTAGAGAGGGTGGGAAGGGTGGGCATGTCCACAGCTCTGCTTCCCAACCATATTCTGCACAATCGTGCCACTTCTGGGATTTCTCGAAGCCTGAAAAAATGTTTCAGGGGTTTCTCGATGGTTACAAAAGCCGAGAAAGGCTCCCTTATGGGCTCTCTATTTTGTGCAGGCGTGTCACGTCGCTTCCAGGACCAGAAGCAAACTACACTTCAAAAGAAATATTCAAAGCGTATACTTCTTTGCCTCTTCAACTGCCAAAATATTATTTTTTTCAAAAAGGGAATCCACGGGAGCGGCTTTGAGCCGTTCTTCATTTAACAAGCCAAGAAACAGGGTCCCCTTCGAGGGTTCCTTGCATATGCTAAAGGGAGAATGTTAAATAAAGGCTGCATCTACCAACAGATCGACTTTCTCCAGAATTGCTAGCGCAGAAGTCTTGGATTCACGTTGCTCCCGTAAAGAATTAATATTGCATTACAACCTGGCTCTTGCAAAGCCCGGGACGCGAAGCAAGAAATTGCAAGCAGTGAAACAGCAGGAAATGTCCTCTCGAATGTAGCGTGAACTCAAGAGACCTCGGGAGATTTCAAATGTCATTTTATACATTTCAAACCTAAGAGCAATAAGCCAGGCTGAGATCCCTTTATTGGCATTAATCCTTCTGTGCCAGAGATTCTTAAGTAATGGCCTCTGCGGTATTGAGTGATTCTTTCAAAATATATTAAATGCAGGATGGGATTACTGCTGGGAAAGATCGGAAGGAAAGGGAGGTGCCAGTCTCTTTTCAACTCCAGGCTTCTATCTGACCTTGCTATCGCTGCTGCAAAACCAACTTTGGTTTATCAGCCTCCTGTTCAAGCCTTCCATTAAAATCAGCTTGCCCTTGCTAGCTTGCATGCCTTCTTATCTTATTTGCCTTAGCAATCACACATCATTCTTTTCGTCAGGCATTCTGTTTGGCTTTTGTGTGCTGCAGTTCTCTCTCAATGTCACTGTTGTTGCTGCTGTTAAAAAGACAAAGGGAGCTTTGACTCTCAGAAACCTCCACGTCAACATTCTGGAAGCTCGAAGGCAGACTTTCTCGGCTTCTTTTTTTACTGCCCAGGAACCCCAGAAACGTTTTCCAGGCTTCCAGAAACCTCAGCAGTCACACGATCATGCAGAATATGGTTAGGAAGCATAGCTGTGTACGCCCCCCATCCCGGGTCCCTCCCCACCCCCTCCAGGCCTATCACTGGCCATTTTGAGAGAAGAGTGGGTCAACATGACCATATATGATCCTATCACCCAATTAACTCCCACCCCTTTGGGAAACTCTTTCAGGGCTGTCAAGAAACCTCAGGGTTTCACAAAACCCTGGTTGAGAAAACATAGTTGAAGCTGCTACTGGATTTGAACCTCGCTGTAACCCGTCCCCATTTCTCAGGACAGAATGCAAAACAGCGGAACCTACAACCAAATGCACAATTTTATGCAAAATGTTCCATTGGTACACTTTTTCTCAATCTGCCACTGGACATTTTGCCAAGAGGGTCATATTTGCTAGAAGCCATGAAAGAGCGTGAATTAAGAACCCTGTTCACAGGGCATAGTTCCTAAACCATAATAGGAACAGGTGAGTTGAGGTTTCCTCCAGAAATAGCCTTGCTTAACTTTAGAAATTCCACAAATCTGCCAGGCTTGATCCCAAGCAACCCATAATTTCCAGCCCTGTCGTCTTGAGGCATGTGCAATTATGACAATCTGCTGCCGTCTCTGATTGCTGGGTCTCCGCAGGTGCCACGCAGAAAAAATTGTTTACCCTCCTTTGGATATGGGTCGTGCAAAGAGGAAAATGAATACTGACAGGCAACGTGCCAGGTGGAAGCTCCATGTAACTCTGTACAAGTAAAAAAGGACATTGGCAGACTTACAGTATGCGAAGGAGTCGAGCACCAGGCAGCTTAAAAGAACAAAATAAGTTTGTTTCTTAATGGTGAAGAGAAACAGCTACGTACAGAAAGAGGAGAGGGGAGAGTCCTAATTGTCTAGCTCTCTAACTATTGTCTGCAGTCATTCTGTGCTGGAGGCAAGCAGGGAGGAAGTGTGCTCAGAAGAACAGGAAGTCTCCCAATGAGCCAAACAGGACACTGGCCCCCTGCAGGACACTCTTCATATTCTTGCACACTGCGGATCTTGCATATTTCAGCCAAGGGTTGCCGAAACCTAATTCGTGGTTACTGGCAGGCATGATATGGCCCATTCTACACATGTTACATAATGCATTTTGAATGCACTTTAGAAGTAGATTTTCCTGTTCCACACAGGAAAACTCAGCTGCAAAAGCATATTGAAAGTGCATCAACCCATGTATGTGAAATGAGTGTTGGTTTCAATGTTGGTGTGAATATAGAGCACATGAAGCGGAGAGGGTGGAATCACCTTAATTTTCATAGAATCATAGAATCATAGAGTTGGAAGGGGTCATACAGGCCATCTAGTCCAACCCCCTGCTCAACGCAGGATCAGCCCTAAGCATCCTAAAGCATCCAAGAAAAGTGTGTATCCAACCTTTGCTTGAAGACTGCCAGTGAGGGGGAGTTCTCTACCTCCTTAGGCAGCCTATTCTACTGCTGAACTACTCTGTGAAAATTTGTTTCCTGATTTCTAGCCTATATCGTTGTACTTGTAGTTTAAACCCATTACTGCATGTCCTTTCCTCCGCAGCCAATGGGAACAGCATCCTGCCCTCCTCCAAGTGACAACCTTTCAAATACTTAAAGAGGGCTATCATGTCCCCTCTCAACCTCCTTTTCTCCAGGCTGAACATTCCCAAGTCCCTCAACCTATCTTCATAGGGCTTGGTCCCTGCAATTTTAGTGCATTGCAGCAAAGCTTTGAGCCCCTTTAGGCTCCAGTAAAAAGACGGGAAGAAAAAAAATCTCACTGCATCTCTATAAGTAGGTGAAGGAGCACGACATAGATACTAAGAGGCAGGCTTGCTCTGCATAAAATGGAACTCATGATCATTGTATACTGCAGATCCCAGTGGAGAGCAGAACATCAGTGGTCACTTCTGTCGGTCTGAGCCAGCTGGTGGACACCACTATGGTGGTTGTCATGGCACATGAAAAAAAGATAAGGAGATCTCAGAGACTGGGGCAATGAGTAGGGAGCTCTTAGCTGCTGGAATAAATGACCTTCAAGGGAAAGCTTGGGGGGGGGGGGGTCAGGATGACAATCCAGAAGGTTCCTCTTGACTCCCTCTCATGCCTGCTTGTGGGCATCCTCCAAGCACTCGGCTAGTTGCTTCCACAAACAGGGTGTTTGATTAGACCAGGCTTTCTCAAACAGGGTTTTGTGAAACCCTGGGGTTTCTTGATGGCACAGGAAGGGTTTCCCAAATGGGTGGGAGTTTTTATATAATTTATATATATATATATATTTAAAATGTTAAACATTTATTGGGTGACATGGCCATGTTGACCTGCCCCCCCTCCCAAAATGGCCAATTATGGGCCTGCAGAGAGTGGGAAGGGGAGGGGCTCTGGGCAGGCGTGTCCACAGCTCTGCTTCCCAATCATATTCTACATGATTGTGCCACTTCTGGGGCATCTTGAAACCTGAAGTATGTTTCAGGGGTTTCTCAATGGTAAAAAAGTTGAGAACGGCTAGATGAGATGAAGGCAAGGGCAGAGTTTCCATTTGCATGGAGTACTGCTTCAAATGCATTTTCTGCCATGAGGAATAGCTAGGCTGACACGGCACAAGTAATTTTTTCCCCTGGAGCCCGAATGCTCACCTATATGTCGATTTCCTGGCCATAGGACACCCTGTAAAGAAGGTGGGGCTGAGAGAGCTCTGACAAAACTGATCTGCGAGATAATCTCTATCAGGACTGTGAGTAGCCCAAGGTCACCCAGCAGGCCTAATGAATCTCAAAGCAGCTTACAATTGCCTTCCTTTCCTCTCCCCACAACGGATATTCTGTGAGGTAGGAGGGTCTGGGAGAGCTCAGAAAGAAATGTGACTAGCTCAAGATCATTCAGCAGGCCTCATGTGTTTCATAGCTGCTTAATATTGTCTCCCCTTCCTCTCCTCACAACAGACACCTAGTTGGGTTGGTGAGTTTGAGAGAGCTCTGAGAGAACTGTGACTGGCCCAAGGTCATCCAACAGGCCTCATGACTCTCAAAGCGGCTGACAATCGCCTTCCCTTTCCTTTTCCCACAACAGACACTCTGGAAGGTAGGTGAAGATGAGAGAGCTCTGAGAGAACAGGGACTGGCCCAAGGTCACCCAACTGGCTGCATTTGGAGGAATAGGGAATCAAACCTGGTTCTCCAGATTAAAAGCCACCGCTTTTAACCACTATACCATTCTGGTTTTTTGGCACCTCCTCATGGCATTGGAGGGGAAAAAACATGACTGAAAAGGCAAAGAAATATACTTTGGGTTCCCTAACAGCCCCCGAAATGGCATCGGAGAGCTCAGTGGCATTCTTTTCTTCAAGCTACAGGCTTTTGTTTGTATTATTTTGAGGCACCTTAATCCCTCGTCATTATTATCTTTATAATTATAGATTTATCTGCTAATCTAGGATTTCCTTCAGGCTTGTAGCAAAACCCCTGTCTGTCCATAGCTCCATTTTGGGCCTCTGTTAAATCACGCCGTAGGTGGGATTAGGCCTACGAGACAACCGTCTCCAAGTATAACACAACGGCCATTAAAGGCGTCTTAGTTTGCCATTCACTCACTATTCCATGAAATCCTGTTCTAATGCAGCAGACACAGTTCCTTCCAAGTGATAAAAAAAAATACATGTTATTTCCCAGACCTTTGAAAGCCATTTGTTTTTTAGAGCATGGTGATCAGGATTTTCGGGCTGTTAAGTAACTCCGAGCCCCTGTTTGCGACCTCCTGGCGCTGCAGTTCAAACAGACTTTCGGGTAGTTTCGTGTGTGTGATTGGGTTGCTTGTTTTTGAAACAACCGTAAATACACATCACAAACAGAGCCGGTTCCACCTTCCTCTCTCTGAAATAACAATGAGCTCTCCCCAGGGTAGTACTGCAAAAAGGGACAAGACAAAATCAGTTGCTAAGCAGGGTTTCTCCTTTCTCCCCTGTTCTTTTAAATGCCACACTCCAAAACACTTAATAATCTGCAGAGGAATCATTAACCTTAATTACCACGGCCAGTGGGAAGCCATTAGAACTAACCGATTTGTTTACTGTGACATTATGGGATGAGGCAGACCAGCCTTCAGCAGCCTGTATAATACTCCCAAGAACCAAAGAGAGAGACTAGATTAACCTCTGAAATTTGGCCCTGGGTGATTCTTCAGCGTTAAAAAAACAACGTGACAGACATCGTGATAACTTTTTGGAATCTTCTGACAGAATAAAAATTGTCAATTGACCTGGGCTTGAGAGAAGATCATTATCTGACAAATGGGCATTTTCTAGAATTAGAATACCCTTATTGGCATATACACCAGTTCGGTGTAGTGGTTAGGAGTGCGGACTTCTAATCTGGCGAGCTGGGTTTAATTCTACACTCCCTCACATGCAGCCAGCTGGGTGACCTTGGGCTCGCCACAGCATTGATAAAGCTGTTCTGACCGAGCAGGAATATCAGGGCTCTCTCATCCTCACCTCTCTCACAGGGTGTCTGTTGTGGGGAGAGGGAAGGGAAGGCGACTGTAAGCCACTTTGAGTCTTCTTTGGGTAGAGAAAAGCGGCATATAAGGACCAACTCTTCTTCTTCTTCTTCAGTAATATCAGGGCTCTCTCAGTCTCATCTCCCTCACAGGGTGTCTGTTGTGGGGAGAGGAAAGGGAAGGCGATTGTAATCTACCTTGAGCCTCCTTCGGGTAAGAGAAAAGCGGCATATAAGAACCAACTCTTCTTCTTCTTCTTCTTCTTCTTCTTCTTCTTCTTCTTCTTCTTCTTCTTCTTCTTCTTCTTCTTCTTCTTCTTCTTCTTCTTCTTCTTCTTCTTCTTCTTCTTCTTCTTGGGCCAGGCCTTTGAGCCAGCCCTGTGAAATAGACATGAGGTAGATAAATGTAACCCTTTATTCTTTGCACAGGAGCTTTGGACATGTAGTCTCCCTGTGACTTTTTCTTTCCACTGCATCTAAGATAAAAAACTCACAAAAAGGTTTTCCAGCCTAGCATGTCGTTGAGGAACATCAAGGGCCATTTCCCACGGCTTAAAAATAGCACAATGGTTGCTAATTGAAAACGCTACTAATTTGGCATTACCCACGACGTCGTAGACAATCTGCAACACTCCTGAAACCGATCAGCAATAAGCGCTTCGTTTTAGCGCTTTCAGGGGAATCCAGAAAAGTGGATTCACCCTCCGGATAGCGATACACTCCTGCAACCAATCTGCAACACTAGCGCTAAAGACCTGTGCGTTACCATTGTTGCTGGTTCTTCAAAGTCCCTCCCCCTGGCTCTCTTCTCTGAGCTTCCGGCGAAGCGATCGCCATTTTTTTTTCTCGGAGCGAGCGGGGATAAACGCACCGGCGAGCCTCTTTCTGTTTAGAGGCTTCCCTGGCTTCATTCCTTCACCTTTAGTCACTAAGCACAAACCACTTAAAAGCCCGTTTGCTGAAATAAAGTCCCTTTATTTTTTACACATAAATTCAGCCGAAAATCGAGCCCGTGAGAAGGGGGGGGGGAATTTTTTTTTATCACTCGAGGCAGCGTGCAAACGATCATACAATCAAACGACAGCTCACATTAGGCAGCTGGATGGGTCTCTCCGTAGCAACGAATCTACACAGATTTGTTGCTATGGGTCTGTTTTTTTTAAAAAAAACCTTTCTTAAAGGGAAAGCGGCTGTTTGGGAGCATGCTAAGGGCTGCCCATTGGCTGCTTGACGGCCAGGGGCGGGACGAGCTTGGCAATAGCGCTTCCTTTCTAGCGATTTCTGCCGAGACCAGAAGCCTGTGGGAAACGCTAAAAAACGCAACTGATTCCACTACAAAGCCAGGTGTGCAAAACGACGAATTCCACTATTTTAAATGGCGATTTTTCATTCCGCAAACAATTTGCAACAAAGATCCCTGTGCGAAAAGGCCCCAAGTGAGGCTAACAGACCCTGGGCCACAGGGCTATCACCCATGTTGGTCTGAAGGAGCAGAATAAAGTTTGAGGTCAGCCTTTAAAACCAACCAAGTTTCATTCAAGGTATAAAGTTTCATGTGCAAGCAATGGAACAAAATTTCCTCAACTGGACTTATAGCTAGAGAGAGATGCAGAATTAACTGGGCAATCATAGCTGAGATCGCCTTAGGCATTTTAACTCTAGCTAATCCTTCCTGCCAATTAACACACACACACACCACCCTCTTTCTACCTATGTGTATGGTTGAGGAAATACTGTTTCATTATATCTGAAGAAGTGTAAGGTAAAGGTAAAGGTATCCCCTATGCAAGCACTGGGTCATGTCTGACCCTTGGGGTGATGCCCTCTAGCGTTTTCATGGCAGATTCAATACGGGGTGGTTTGCCAGTGCCTTCCCCAGTCATTACCGTTTACCCCCCAGCAAGCTGGGTACTCATTTTACCGACCTCGCAAGGATGGAAGGCTGAGTCAACCTTGAGCCGGCTGCTGGGATCGAACTCCCAGCCTCATGGGCAGAGCTTCAGACAGCATTTCTGCTGCATTACCACTCTGCGCCACAAGAGGCTCTCTGAAGAAGTGTACTTGCATACAAAAGCTGTATCTTGAATAAATGTTTAGCAGTAGAATATCACTATTGATATGACCAACACTCTTTTATCATGTAGTGGTTAAGAGCGTCAGACTAGTATCTAGGGCAGGGTTTCTTGGCGGCCCTGGGAGAATGTCCTGAATGGGTGAGAGGTAAACAATTTTGTATATACGTTTACATTTGTTAGAGAGCCAGCTTAGTGTAGGGGTTAAGAGTGCAGACTTCTAATCTGGCGAGCCGGGTTTGATTCCCTGTTCCCCCACATGCAGCCAGCTGGGTGACCTTGGGCTCACCACAGCACTGATAAAGCTCTTCTGATTGAGCAGTAAAATCAGGGCTCTCTCAGCCTCACCCACCTCACAGGATCCAGTCAGTTTAAAGTGATCAACAGCATGCACTGGAGGGAAGATGAATTGTGGGGCTTTTGTATATAAGTTGAGGTTGGTTGTGGGTTTCTTTGGTTCCATTCTTGCCTCTTTGTACCATCAAGTTGAGGTCACAATAAAGAGCTGAAATGAACTCCCAGGTCTTGTACGCTTTGTATGATATTGTTACTCACCCTTAAGCCTTCATGGAAGGTTGGCTTATAAATACAATATTATTAGTAGTATTATTAGTATTATCATAATCGCTCAGGTAGCACAGGTGTTAGAAGCTGTGCTTTCACCAACTCCGCGTTCCAATTAAAAAGTGCGGATTCTGCCTCTCTTTTTTCTATTTTTGCAGCTTCTGTGTATAAACAGACAATGAGACATATGCACAAGATATCCATCAGGAAGTTGATTAGAGTGGGTATGAACATGCCTAAAATAACAGACATAATTATTTGGATGTGTAATGCAGCTGCTCTTCTAAACAGATGACTGCTCCCCTCCCCCCGCAGCTGTGCTCAGAAGTGCCTTTCAAACTGTACATTGAATGAAGTGAGAAAGACCTTTTTGCAGCTCCATTCTCAAGCTGACCCCCAAATCCCCACGATGACCTCTACCATTCTTAGCACCGTTCTGGGTATCCCGAGGAATATTCAGTTTCGTCTCAAAATCCCTACGGGTGGCTTTCATCAGGAAAGGGTGCACATTTTCTCATGAAATCCATGCATGTTTATGGTAATATCTGTTGATTCGTCAGTCTTATATCTTCACACCTGGTTTAAAAGGTGCTCTCCCAAACACTGAACTAGATTAAGAAAAATCTCTGCTAACATTTGCACAAACCCCATTCCAATGACCGTGTCAAAAGGAGAGGGTAAGGTCCAATTACAGCAGTAAAAGTGATGCATGTACGACTGTCACCAAGGGACCTGTGTATCTATGAGACCACCAACCGATTAGCTGTCCCCAGCACCAAAGATGTGCAACTGGCTTTGACTAGGACAGGGGCTATTTTGGCCCTGGCCCCAGCCTGGTGGAATGAGCTCATGGAGAACATCAGGGCCCTGAAGGAACTGACAAAGTTCCACAGGGCCTGCAAGACAGAGCTCTTCCGCCAGGCATATGGTTAAGGCATATGGTTAAGACCCAAAATATCATACAGGCCTCCCCTAATGGGACTGGATACTCCTACCTTCTACTAATACTAAGTAACATTGCAGTGCAATGCTTCTACTAGTTTCTAATGTATTTTGATGTATGTACATAACAATGAATTTTAATGTATGCAATGTTTTGATTGGAATCTATTGTATTAAAATTTGTTTTATTATATACTGTTGCAAGCCGCTCCATTTGCCATTCCCAACCTAGGGTTAACAGCTCTAGGTGGGGAAATACCTGGAGGAAATACCTGGCACGGAGCCAAATCAGTTTAGACCGCTTTATTATATTACAATCGTTGTTCTGCATTGAATATAATCTGTTGAAAAACTACGTTGCAATGCTCTCTGCATGAAACAATTCATAGCCCTGCCCCCTGTAGTTTTGCCAACTCTGCTTTGTTCTCGAATGCAGCCACTAATCTGCATAACTAAGGAGTTTCTCTGCATGACTAATAGAGCGTTTCAGGCAGGCAGGAGAGAAATGAATCGATTAAAAGCATCTTTCAGAAACAACGCTTAAAAGCACCAAAGAGGCAGTTCACCATGCAGGGCAAAATCAGTTTTGCGGAGTAAATTCACTCTTCTGTGCAGAGATCAGAAAAACAATGATGTATTTAGTGAGTTTTCATCAGCTTATCCTTCATGCAGAAGAGGCCCTGGAGATTTTGGAGGTGGAACCTGGGGAGGGAAGGGCCCTCAGCAATGTAAAATGCCACACAGTCCATCCTCCAAAGCAGCCGTTTTCCCCAAGAGAACCCTGATCTGGGTAGCCTGGGCAAGCCCGATCCCATCAGATCTCAGAAGCTAAGCAGGGCCAATCCTGCCTAGTATTTGGATGGGAGACCTCCAAAGATTTGGGTGGGCTTCAAGGAACACTAGGGGTCATGACATGGAGGCAACCAATAGCAAACCACCTCTGAACGTCTTTTGCCAGACAATCCTCAGACCTCCTGGCTACACTACACATACCACATGATAGATAAATACATCTCCAGAACTCATCTGGAGGCGATTAAAAATAAACATAACACGTGGGACTAAAGTCACCCGTTGCTCTTATTAAAACCTTTCCTACATAACAGGAGCCCATCTGTATTTTTTTGCACATGGATTTGTGATTAAAACACAATTAGCCAATAGCCTAAGAAGCGTAGGAGATGGAGACAGGCCCGAAAAAGGTTGGGGACCACTGCTGTAACCAATGTGATGCCAGAGTTAATGTCCAATAAGTTAGGACCAATGAGGTTACTGGGCAGAGATCCTTTTGTTCAGGATCTGTATATACTGGGTGAGACTGGGGAACTGGGTTCAGTGTAATAGTAGTACAACAAAATTTGAGTCCAATGGCACCGTTAAGACCAACAAAGATTTATTCATGGCATGAGCTCACGCCTTGAATAAATCTTTGTTGGTCTTAAAGGTGCCATTGGACTCAAATTTTGTTGTATTACTTCAGACTAACACAGCTATCCCCTTGAATCTATTATAACAAAAATAGAGTCCCATAGCACCTTTAAGACCAACAAAGATGCTATTGGACTCTATTTTTGTTGTGCTACTTCAGACCAACACAGCTGCCCACTTGAATCAGTAGTTTATTATTACAGTCATAGACGATCAAATATCAAATACAGATAAACAACAGTAAAAAGACATCTCTGTGTGTTTTGCTTGGGTCAATAAAGAGCTGAAATGAACTCCCAGTGTCCTGGTTTCTGAACCCACGGATTTAACAGGTATCCTGTGACCAGAATCCACTGTATTATTCACAATACAATCCTAGACAGAGCTACACCTTCTGAAATCCATTGACTTCAATGTATTCAGAAGGTTAGGATTCTGTGTAGGTTTGCACTATCCATTTTTTTTAAAGGTTCCAAGATGCTGTCATTCAGTTATTTCAGTGTTGGCACACACTGTATGCCCTTCTCACACATGAAGTTAAAAGACAAAAAACAAAACAACAAGACAACAAAACCCAACCCAGTCAATTGACACCAAAGAATGCTGTCCTTCTGGGATTGTTTTGAAAACAATCCCCCACATACCCAAAGCAGCACAATAACCCACTATTTCAACAACACGCCCACAAGAAAGAATAGCCCATTAAACAATGAACGGGTTCTCTTGAGGCAATTGTGTTCCCAGCAACAGGCCACAGAATGTTCTAAGTTTTTGGAAGGGAGGAACCGCCTGTGAAAAGGCTAGAATGGAGGGATAGGGGCATCCTCTTCGGAAGCCCCTAGACATGGACACCTTGGACCAATAATTTTGAAATTTGGAGGGGAGTCAGGGAAGAGCCTTCCGGAGCTACCCTGAAAGTTTGGAGGCTGTACCTCAATCTCCCAACCCTACAGGCCCCAGGAAAGTGGGAATGCCGACATTCAAATTATAGTCTATGGCGCCATTGACTTCCATAGGTGCTGAAGCCGAAGTGGCTGAGTCCTTTGATGAGTAAATTAATATTGTTCCTGATTTTGGGGGGAAGGGATTTTGAGAGGCACACTTTGTTGAATGAAATATTCTTTTGATTCTGTCATCGCCTACACACATTGCTCCAGGAAGTTAGCCATTTTTTTTAAATTCCCGTCCCTGGGAACAAGGGAGAGGCAGGTGAGAGCAAGGGCAGGACATTGCAGATTACTTTAGCGTGTTTGAGCCTCCATCCCTTCCTTCTGCTGGCTGCTCTCTGGTCACTAGTGCTTTTTAGCTTGGTGAATCCACTTTTTGGGATTCCCAGAGAAGCGCTTTAAAATGGAGGATGTAGCAAGGAGGAGAAGAAGAAGAAGAAGAAGAAGAAGAAGAAGGAGAAGGAGAAGGAGAAGGAGAAGAAGGAGAAGGAGAAGGAGAAGGAGAAGGAGAAGGAGAAGGAGAAGGAGAAGGAGAAGGAGAAGGAGAAGGAGAAGGAGAAGAAGAAGAAGAAGAAGAAGAAGTGGGTTCTTATATGCCGCTTTTCTCTTCCCAAAGGAGTTTCAAAGCGGCTTACATTCCCCTTCCCTTCCTCTCCCCCACAACGGACACCCTGTGGGGTGGGTGAAGCTGAGAGAACGCTGATATCACTGCCAAGTCAGAACAGTTTTATCAGCACCGTGTGGAGCCCAAGGTCACCCAGCTGGCTGCATGTGGGGGAGTGCAGAATCAAACCCAGCATGCCAGATTAGAAGCCCACACTCCTAACCACTACACCAAACTGGCTCTCAGTGGGCCAGCGGCTGGATGTGGGTGACATCATGTGAAGGGGCCAGAATAGCCAGCTTGCATTTGACTGACATGACGCTACATTTAAAGGGTGTGGAATTCCTGCAAGATTTCCCTTTTAGAGTCTGGTCTCCACTCTAAATTCTAGCAGCAAATAGTCCTACTTTACTTGACACCGGACGCGATCCCGCAAAAGCAATTTTTCGCACCATGGATTTCGTCCTGCGAAAGTGAAGGATATTGGTCTCCCATTGAAAAGTCATGCCAAATTGGTCCTCCTTCCCATTTCTTGGGTTAGAATCATAGAGTTGGAAAGAACCTTTTAAGCAAAGGCGCCTGCCTTGTATTTAACATCAGATAGGGCATGTTTAGCAGAGGGACAGAAAGATTGTGTTTCATCCATTTTGTCTCTTTTGCTTAACGCTGTGCTGTGTTAAAGATCGGCTTTTTAGACCTTGTTCTTTTAATACATTGTTTATAACTTGGAAGTGGGCCACAGTTCTCCGATTCACAGATTGCTCCCCTGCCTTGGAAATGCTAGCCTAGTGCAAAAGGAAAACCAAGAGGGGTACCCTTGCAGTAACCTGTCCTCATACTGTGAAATGGGCAGTTTGGAGTCGTGGGCCCATTCTGCACACACTGGATAATGCACTTTCAGTATGTTTTTGCAGCTGGATTTTTCTGTGCAGAACAGGAAAATCTACTTCAAAAGTACATCGAAAGCACGTTATCTAGCATGTGCAGAATGGGCCCTGGTTTTCCCAGCTGTGACCCTGTACTTTAACCAGGTGCTGAGTGTAACCCAGAGAGTCCCTTTTGCCACCCGCCTGGAGTTAAAAGCAAAGAAGAAAACCAACCAAATGGCATTCCAGATGTAATAAAGTTTGCAATGCTTTTTATTACATCTGGAACTCCATTTGGTTGGTTTTCTTTTTCAGTTTTGACTTCATAGACTGACCTGCCTTCATCCACCCGCCTGGAGATGGCAACCAGCCAGAACAGGGGTGGGTAAGATGGAGCTGGCCTGCAAGGCAGAACCTGAGATTTAGCCAGCGCTGTTTCAAAGAGTTTTAATCAAGGCATGTTTCATATTCGTGATCTGAAACACCCCCTTTGTACTCAAATATTTCTCTTTCGTACTCATTCAATATTTTAATTGTGTATTTCAACTTTGGTCTGAATGTCTGCAAATAAAATTTGGCTTTGATTTGGCAAGCCGCTTTGAGAGAAAGGCAGGGTGCAAATGAATTACGTTTAAAAAGGGAAAACAAAGCTTGGTTATCTGACAAAGTGTGCTTGCACATGCAAGTTCAGACCCAGAATTAAACTTTGTTGGTCTTAAAGGTGCTGCTGGACTCAAACTTCGTTCTGCTGCTTCAGTCCTGAAATCTGTTCCACTTAATATTTTTGGTAAGGCTTTGGAGGAGGAACATGTCTCATGGTTTAAATGCCACTCAGTGCTTAACACCCACTCAGAGCAACTGTCCTGCCCAAGTGCCTCCTCCTCCAACCGGCTTGCCTGTCTGCCCAGTGGCCAGCCAATCACCTTCCGTCCCCCACCCCTGACCACCCCCTCCTCCTTCCACTTCCCTCTGAGGCTCGGAGGCTGCAGATCCCTGCCGCATGAGAGCCGCCCCTGCCGGTGAGTTCCCTAATAGCTGCCTGCAGCCTTTTCAGGTCCTGGAAGGAGGGAGAGGCCATCCGCAGCGTTCTTCCACTCCACCCCTTAATCTAGCACCCCTTGTTCAGGAGAATGCAACGGGCTTGGCCCCTAGTTAAGTAATAATAATAGTAATAATATTGGCGGGCAGCCGCATGGTCACTGTTGCTGGCACGGCTTGAAAAGAGCATTCCAACTTGTGCCAAAACACAGTGGAAATTTCCATAACAGTGCTGCTATGGGATAGCTGAGACAACCAAACAGAGCGCTATATTAGCACATGGTTTGTTCAAAGCACTTCTTGGAGCAGAGTGGCTGAATATGACTCCAGACTGAGAATTCGTATATGCAAATATGCACTGTGTTTTTTTTTTAATATGTGAGATTTCCAAGTGCAAAATAGCACCTCAAGTGACCAGTTAGCCCCCTGAAGGGACAAGCTGACTACTTTGACATGAATTAGAAATGAGTTCCCTTCCCAGCTGGCTGCGGCTAACTCAATGAACGGATCCCCAGTTGGGTCGGGGAGATGTCTCAGCCCATGTATTTCCACAGTGGGCTTACTGCTGAATTTTCATGTGTTTCTTTGTCCTCAAGAAGAATGACATTTCTTTAAGTCTGGAGGAAAGACTTTATCCTGCCATGCACTGTTTGAAACTCTGGAGAAGGCCTCTAGGACATTTGTAATTCAAGAGGTCACTTTTTTGGGGGGGAGGGTCACTCAGACATGGTCTGCTGTAAGTAAAAATAATGATTGTACTCCATAACGTGGCTTTTGTACTAAATTATGTATTTAAAGAGGGACAAAGCCCATTGCATCCAGGAACACAATGGGCACTAGATTGGAGGGTTGGGGTGGAAGAACTCTGCAGATGGCTTCTCCCCCCCCCCCCAGGGCCTGGCAAAGATTTGGGCGGGAGCCACCCCACCCCAGCAGGAAACACACCGGCAGGGGCAGCTCTGACACAGCAGGGATCTGCAGCCTCAGAGGGAAATGGGAGGAGGTGCGGAAGGGAAAGCAATTGGCTGGCCGCTGGACAGACAGGCAAACCGGTTGGAAGAGGAGGCACTCAGGGGCGGGACAGCTGCCCTGAGTGGGTGTTAAGTGCTGAGTGGCACTTAAGCCATGAGACCAGCTCCTCCTCCTAGGCCTTACCAGAAATATAAAGTGGAACCTGCTGAAGAAGTAAGAATCTGGCAAAACGGATCTTCGTGTGGACAACAGTGTGACATTTGAAATGAGAAATGGATAGCCATTTCATAAACCTTATTTGTAGTTGTCGAGGTTTCGTCCGGAAGATGGCACATAGCTTGAACCGATCAAAAACACTTTTCCCCTGCTCTAGTCCAGATCATATCAGAAGTGTTGGATAGCCTGTAAGTCAGAGTTTAGCTAAGTTCTTCTCCTACCCATGACTGGTGAATTGGTGAACTGACCGTCCTACACACCAGGGTTATTTTTCATACAAAGTTTGGCTTCTTTTAAACTATTTATCACATGGAATGGCAGCCAGGCAAGGGACATTGGAAAGTGACTTCCCATTGCCTGCCTTTGTGGCACGACCCCTAGTGTTCCTTGGAGGAACTGCCCCCCAAATCCTTGGAGGTCTCCCCTCCAAACTCTAGCTAGGATTGGGCCTGCTCAGCTTCCATGATCCGGTGAGATCCGGCTTGCCTGGGCTATCCCCATCAGGGTTTTTCTTAAACTGCTGCAAGTGTATAACCACTGAGAGATCAGAGTCTGTTTTTAATTCAAAGGTTAATTCTACCGCAAACATGGCATGTAGACATGGATATTCAGCTATGTTTCTTGCCGTGTTTGCACAGAAAACCGGAGCAGGCAAGAATAAGAGACTTCACCTGCCAAATGGTTACCTTCCGAGCACTGTTGAAAAGAGAAATTCACACGAATGACCTGTTCCCTATTATGATCACTGACCTTTTTCCCGACTGGCTGTATTGATATCTGAACCTCTTTCTTCCAGCAAGAAATCTTTAAAATAAAAATGGCCTCAGAATACAAATGATGTAATTAACGTGTTCCAGATTATTAGATTTAATAGATTTGTTAGATTTAATTATTTATATAATTCCATGGACATGCATGGCGAGTCGTTGATCTCTGCCTCAGGAATGGATTTGTAATGGGAAAAGAATTATTTAAGGAGCCACGGATGGCACATTTGTTAAACTGGATTGCAACCACAGCTTGTTGTATGTTATCAAATGCAAAAAGTTGTACATTGAGTACACTGCATTGAGGACTTGTGTATTTTGGGCAAGCACCAGAAAACACTGAAACCTGGGATTGGAAATGTTGCCTCTTGAAAAATTCTGTTTTGGATTTTCATTTTTTTAAATGTGTTTTACTGCAAACAGGAGCTTGGAAGACCTGTGAAATCTGCCAATCCAAAGTGCTGCGAAGCAGGATTTATAGTCATCGGTGATCCGTGTTTCTCCTGGACTTTCTTCATGACCAGCAGAAGCAAAAAAAAAAAAAAAAGTAAATAGCTGGAAATGTTGGTAATTTGGTCTAGTGCTTGGCAAACAAGGGTGGTGGTGGGTAACCCATGGTGAGGTGGATCACAAGCCTCGGGTCTTTTGCTGAGGAGAGGGTGCAAGTTATAAATCAAAGAAACAAATAAATAGAATCATAGAGTTGGAAGGGGCCATATTGAAGAGTTACTGTTATGAGTGGGTGGCCATGTTGGTCTGAAGCAGCGGAATAAATTTTGAGTCCAGTAGAACCATGAAGAAAAGGTCACGCTCTTCTTAACTGTAAGTACAACGATATAGGCTAGATATCAGGAAAAAGTTTTTCACAGTCAGAGTAGTTCAGCAGTGGAATAGGCTGCCTAAGGAGGTGGTGAGCTCCCCCTCCCTGGCAGTCTTCAAGCAAAGGTTGGATACACACTTTTCTTGGATGCTTTAGGATGCTTAGGGCTGATCCTGTGTTGAGCAGGGGGTTGGACTAGATGGCCTGTATGGCCCCTTCCAACTCTATGATTCTACGATCTTCTGCAGCAGCCATTTTGTTTTTACACCCACCATCCTGAATGAGAATCCCAAAGGCGTCCAGAGGCTCAAAAAGGCTGGGAACCCCCACTCTAAGCCAGGCATTTTAAGAATGTTCTCATAGCATGAATGGGTGCATCGGCACAGAGGCCTATGCGCACTTCTTGACTATAGACAGGTTGCCTATCATGATCCACAGGGATGCAAAAAATATTAGTATGAGAACGAGTTAGAAAGCTCAAAAGAGCCACTGCTCCTGCCTATTAAATAATTATGAAAACCCTCTCAAGAAAATGGGGCAATGATTGACTGAAGTCAAAAGGCTTGCTGGGACAAACATCTTTACTGGGAACATCTGCTAATTCTTTTGGTTGGAAAATGCCTCTGGAAGTTAGACTGCTCTCAGTTGTGGTTACATATACATCTAGATTTTGCTAATTTCTAAAAATCACATCCCTCATGAACCATACCTACTATTTTTCTCAGACATATTCTAAACACACTAGAATGAACACAGAGGCCTCAACGCTGAAAGGACCTTAAATGCCAGAACATTGGGGTATGGTCTCCTGATGCAATCCTAAATCTGGGTCCTCACCTGCAGAATCTTACCCATGATTGTTTGTTAATTTCCAGCCTCGTACAGGATTGTTTGTTAATTTCCATTTGACTGTGTAGCCAATTTTATTCAGAGTCCCTAAGTAGGACCTGGGGATCTCCAGACTGATCAGTTCCCCTGGCAAAAATGGCTACCTTGTTTGGTGGACTCCACACCATTACACTTCTCTAAGATCTCTAAGATCCCTCCCTGTCCCAACTCTCAGCCCCTCCTGGCTCCATCCCCAAAGCCTCCAGGATATTTCGGAGAGCGGGACCTGTGGAGAGACTTCAGTACAGTATAATACCATAGCCAGGTATGATCAACCTGTGGCTCCTCAGATGTTCATGGACTACAATTGGGAGGTGTGCATGAGCGGCAGGTTGGCCACCCCTGCCTTAGAGGGCGCCCACCTTCCACAGGGCCATCTCCCTCGGGGGAACCTTGATGCCTGGACCGCAAAAGACCGCAAAAAGGTCTGAACCGCAAAAGACCTTCAGCCACCTCCTACAAGTTGTCGACCCTCCCTCCAAGACGGGGGTGCCCAACCCCAAAATATCCCTCTGGGACTCCCTTTACTCCCCCCTCCCAGTTTGGTGTAGTGGTTAGGAGTGCGGGCTTCTAATCTGGTGAGCCTTCTGCACTCCCCCACATGCAGCCAGCTGGGTGACCTTGGGCTCGCCACAGCACTGAGAAAGCAGTTCTGACTGAGCAGGAATATCAGGGCTCTCTCAGCCTCACCCACCTCACAGGGTGTCTGTTGTGGGGAGAGGAAAGGGAAGGTGACTGTAAGCCGCTTTGAGCCTCCTTCAGGTAGAGAAAAGCGGCATATAAGAACCAAGTCTTTTTCTTCCATGGGCGGGAAGCCGTCCCCCTCGGACGCCAGTGGAGCCCCCACGCCCTGAGGAAGCGCCACGCGCGGGCGGAGGGTGGCCAGCCGTACGCGCCGCCCCCACCGCCACCCCACGCCGACGGGGGCCAGCCCCTCTCCACGTGGGCGCAGGGACTCCAGCCGTGCGCGGACAGGCAGCTCCGCTCGGGGCGTCGCCCGGCTTCCCCACCGCCTCGGCCGCCTCCAAAAGCCTCCGTCGGGGCTGGGAAGGGAAGGAAAGGGGAGGAGGGGCGGCCCTTCCCCCGGGAGGGGAGGGGGGGCGGTGGAGCGGCCTCTGGAGTCCCGCCCCCTCCCGTGACATCAGCGAGGAGGTCCCTCCGAGTCCCTCGCCTGCTTTTCCCCGGGCGGACGGAGGGGCGCCGCTCAGGCAACGGCGGCAGCAGCAGCAGCAGCCCCAGGAGCAGCCGCGCCGTCTCGCCGGCGGAGAAGCAGCCGCGCCTGAAGAGGCGAGTCCTGGTAAGGGGCGGCCGCCGCCAGAAACAAGCAGCCCCCCGCCGGCCACGCTGGCGGAGCTTTGCCTTGCCCCGGGCGGCCGGGGGGCGCCGCCTCGGTCCTGGAGCCCGGGGGGGGGGGGGGGCAAGGCAAGGCAAGGCGCCGTCGCGGTGCTGGGAATGCATCTGGGCGGCCCCCGAAGGCGCCCACCCGGCGGGTTTCGCTCGTGGGGTGGTGTTTGGCGTCCTGGCGTTTAGGTGGGGGGTGGGATCTGTGCCGTCCCCTTAGAGGAAGCCCCTCTTCTCCGGGCGGGGGGGGGGGTCTTTGCAATGAAACGCGCGGCAGGGCTTGGCTAGGCAGGCAGGCAGGCTGACCTCCGGCGCGCTGGGCTTCGGGATCCTCCCCTTCCCGCTGGGGGGTTTCGGCGCAAAGTTTAAGGCGCTGGTTATGGGGAGGCTCGGCCCGGGCCAGTCCCTGGGGACGGGGCTGGTGGGAACCGCGGGGAGGGAAGGCGAGTTGGGTGCCGGGCAAGTGATCCCGATCCCCCTTAAATACGGTCAGTTGGATCCGCCGAAAAATGTTTTCTGTTGGTTTTTTAAAAAATCATATTTTAAAGGATATTTTCTATTCCTGTTTGAAATATTTCAAGCCCGCTTTTGCCAGCCTGAAATCACTAAACTTAGAACTAGACCCATCTGCCCCCCCCCAAATGTATGGCCCCCCATACAGACCTAAAATGTTGGGGACAGACCTAAAATGTTGGATCGCAGCCTGGCTTCTCTTCTGGTGCTCAGTGTCAAATCCTAAAGGAAACAAACGACAAGGCCAACTTGTAGGCTTCCCCGTCTCCTAGGGCGGAAAGCGTGGCAAACTTTTCATCTCCGGCTCTTTTTAACATGCAGCGAGGCTGTTTTAAATATTTGAGATGTCTTTATAATGCAGAGGTGCCAAGTTTAGGCCAACTGGAGAAACAAGTTGTGATAAATGTGCGGGGCGAGGACTGCAAAATGCCCAGGGATTTCCAAACAAGGAATCGCAGGCCAGGTTTGTGCTCGGAACATGGAGCCGGGGGGCATCTCGGCTGGGGCGCTGGTAAGGAGTCAGCAGAGGTCGGCTCTGTGTTGCCGCTTTCCTCTTACTGGCTGTGTTGTTCCAGCCTTTTCCTCCCACGTCCTCTGGTTGTTCCCTGGAGCTGTGGTTGAGAGAGAACATTCCCGTGGCGTTCTCTGAAAACAAATAAACCAGAAGACCGGGGCTTTTAAAGCGGCTGGGTCAAGACGTTCCACCTGCCCAAACCATGGAGATGCATAAAACCAAGAGGGGCATGTGACTTTTTCATGCAAGCCCCAGCCAGGGCTCAGGGTGTGTTGGTCATCAACTCAAGGGCCAACCTGGGTGACGAAAGGGGCATGGTTGCCTAGTGGAGCCAGCCCTGGTCATTCGGAGCGTGGGCCTCCAGGTGTCCCCTGGAATTACAGCTCATCTCCAGAGTAGAGATCAGGTCCCCTGGAGATAAGGGATGCTTGGAGAGTGGACTCTAGGGCAGGGGTGACCAAACGGTGGCTCTCCAGATGTCCACGGACTACAATCCCCATGAGCCCCTGCCAGCATAGTTGTAATCCGTAGACATCTGGAGAGTCACAGTTTGGTCACCTCTGCTCTAGGGCATTGTCCCCCACTGAAGTCTTTGTCCATCCCTAAATCTCCTGGAGTTTCCCAACCTGGATCCGGAAACCCTACCTACCCCCGCCGGACGGTGGCCAGAGGGGAACCTCCAACCCTACTGGCCACATTTAGGTCTGAACTCCAGAAGGAACTGGGCGTTTTTGTCCCTTCGTGCCAACCCATTCTGTTGGAGATTCCTCCTGGAGCCTTTCCAGCCAAGAGATTGTGTGTTAGAATCATAGAGGCGGAAGAGGCCAAACAGGCAAGCTAGTCCAACCTTCTGCTCAGTGCAGGATCAGCCCAAAGCATCCATGTGGGTGAAGATGCATGGAGAGGTGTGTGTGAGGGGGTTGATTCATCGGCCTTGCTTGCTCTTGACAGATCCTTAAGCATTACCAGTTCCATGTTGCAAAATTGCTGGGGATTTGGTGGGGGAGTTTGGAGTGGGGAGAAACCACAGTGCCCATAAGATCCAGCTTTTTTCTCCAGGAGGACTATCAGTTGCATCTCCGGGAGATCCCCAGTCCAAAGTTGGTTCTCGAAGCTTTTCAGAGAAGGGTTGTTGTTTTTTTAGAGTAGGTTATTTAGGCTAACATCAAAGGTGATGATGTAATTGGATTGGTTACTGTATATATTTCACATATTTCATATATTACTAATTTGTTTAATAATACGGATGCCGGCTAGTGAGGAAGATGACCCCAAAGCCAATTCAAATGGTGTGGTTTTCAGCCATTGTTTTGAATAAATTATATTTATCACAGCTTATTTGTGAGCTTCAACTCAGTGTCTTGTCCTAGGGTTTGATTATCCTACCACTGAGTGGGCATCTGTTTCTGCCTGCAGGGTGGCAACCCTAGAGTTCCCCTTGAGCCTGTTTTGTTGGATTAAACCTATAAGCCTGCAGTTCTGTGCCCACAGGAACTTGTTGGTGGTTGCTTTCCCCAGTGGATGTGCACAGGACCATGCTGTAAAGCAGTGGTCCCCAAACCCTGGTCCGGGGACCAATACCGGTCCGTGGATCAGTTGGTACCGGGCCGCGGCTCCTCCTCATCCTCCTCTCTGGCTGCTGCCTCGGGGGCTGCCCTGCCACTCTGCCACTGGCTCACCTTTGGTGTTCTCCAGCGGCCGCCATAGCTGGGGCTCCCCCTCGGCATGGCACTGCGCAGTTGCTGCTAGCAGCGTCCCCCCCAGCAGGTGGCAGGAAGTCAGGAGCACTGGCGGGAAAGCAGCGGGGCTGGGGCTCAGGCGGCATCCCTCGGCAAAAGACTACCACCACCCCCCGGGCCTCAGTAAAATTGTCAAGCGTTGACCGGTCCCCAGTGATAAAAAGGTTGGGGACCACTGCTGTAAAGGACGTGGATCGACCATCGTTGCTTGATTTGAGAGTAGGGTGATGCTCTCCTTGGTGAAGTGGTTAAGAGTGGTGACCTCTAATCTGAAGAACAAGGTTTGATTTCCCACTCCTCCTCTTCATGCAGCCAGCTGGGTGACCTTGGGCCAGCTGCAGTTCTCTCAGAGATCTCTCAGCCTCACAGGGTTTCTGTTGTGGGGAGAGAAAAGGGAAGCCGCTTCGAGACTCCTTCAGGCAGCGAGACACAAGGTACCTTTTAATAAGCATATAGGATATGACCCTCAGACTGTGTCTCTTCTCTCAAAACCTTGTGTGATGAAGTGGAATGGTGCAACAGAAACCATTCCAGTGTAAATGACCAGTGGCAGGAATGAAGATGTTGTACACATCAGTTAGATGTTAGGATCTATCCTGAGAGCACATAATTTGGAAAACTCTATTAGTAATAGTTTTCTTTCATTGAGGTAGTATAAATGCTTATATTTAAGGGTTTGATTGTTTTATTTCCATGGCATTACACTTTTAACTGCAACATAATTTAAACTATATGGCTAGCAAATTGCTTTTCAAACCTCTCTTAATTTATGAAAGGGTTCATTAGCTAAGGACAAATTATTGGTGTGCGAAAAAAATTCAGCAACGAGACAATTATTACTCTGGAGTAAGGAGTTAGAGCTAGAGACCTGACTGATTTAAAACATTTATGCTAATTTATGCTAATTTGAAAAATTAGTTGTTAACATTGCAAAACAATGAGACAGACTTTTAAAATTATGAGTACTTTCTGCAAAGTTGGGCAGGGTTTCTCTAGGCGTGAATCATTTATTCTTCGTTTTGATTTGCATCTGGCAACGGCATGTCATTCCACAACATCAGAATTACAAATGAAGCTGAAAATCAGTTTTCAAAGGAAGTTGTGCCAAGTAGGAATCATACCAGTTCTTCCTGGAGGTGCCTTGAGTTACAGTAAGTGGCCATTAGGAGAAGCTGTGCTCAGGACTGTTTCATGGGTATGGGGCAATCGGTTCTTACTAATGGATGGTTCCCTAATGACAAGTAACCTACAGCATATAGTGTAGCATTCTTGGCTTCGTGGAATTTTGTGAGGTTTTAATTGCGGAGAATGGACAATTATTGGCCACAATTATTGACCACTGTGCCAGTTACTCTAGGGTGTATCTGTGTGTGTGTGTGTGGAGGAGCAGATGTGAGAGCTCAGGAGCTAAGGAAAGGGTTAACTCTTCCCAACCCGTTGATTAAAAATACCTTTCTCTGGAGTCGAAGCTCTGCTCCCATGCTTTTGCCTGTGGGGAGTAACTTCCACCTGAAAATCTCTGGTACAAAACAAAAAAGGTGTCAGGCTTTATTCCGTCATGTTTCGTTACAAAAATTATGTCCCCATTTCACCCACCCCAGAAATCACTCCCAGTGGCTTAGAAGCCTGGGGTTTCTTGACTGCCCTGGAAGGGTTTCCTGAATGAGTGGGAGTTAATTTGGTGTATATATTTAAAATGTATTAAACATTTATCGGGTGATATGATCACATATGGTCATGTCGGCCCACCCACTCCTCCCAAAACAGCCAATGATGGGCCTGGAGGGGCTGGGAAGGGGAGGGGCCTCAGGTGGGCGTGTCCACAGCTGCCCTTCCCAACCATATTCTGCCCAATCGCGTCACTTCTGGGGTTTTTTGAAACCTGGAGAACGTTTCAGGGATTTCTCTACGGTAAAAAAAAAGTTGAGAAAAGCCGCTCTAATCACCACACCAAGCTGTCTCTACAGCATTAAACTTTTTTAATGCGTCACTCGGCTAAGTCTTGACTTATTTGCACAGCTGCCTTTTTCAAAGGCCCGACCTCTTGTGCTTTGTGGAGTTTTGCACAATATCCTCAAAAAACAGGCAGAAACGGGTGAGACACTCGCATTTCTTCCTGCCATTAAAGAGCAGCGTCGGCTTTGTTGCCTGTAGGTGGGCTGATGCAGCCCCCCGCTCCCCGTCCAAACAAATTGCGTTCCAAATGCAGTCGCTTTCTGAAGTGGGCAAGATTGACCTAGATAGAAGCAAGGGCTTGTTCTCGCTCATATGACGCTTGCTCTGTAATTCTCCCATGCCAGTCTTAATATGCTTTCATTTGACTGTGTGGCTGCCAGCTTGGCTCTCTGTGGGTGGGATTAGGCCTGGGCATGGCGTCCCACCATCCAAAACAGGGCCAGGAGCTGGTTTACATGCTCGACATTCTTTTCTAATTCTTCTCGTGTCCGGTTCGCCCTGTTTTCCTATTTTGGCTTGCATTGTCTGGGGTACGCACGCCTGTTTTTTCTTTCCTTCTGGGGGGGGGGGGGGGGAGCAGCCAGACAGACAAAACATGGCCCAGAGTTACTTGCTGTAAGGGTTTCTTGGCTCTCTTTTCTTTGTTTCTTTAAGATGTTTTTAATGCTACCTTTTTGGGGAGTAGCTAATGGTAATATTAAAGCTGGAAAAATGGACCAACCTCCTTCGTTTTCAGCCACAGAAACAATTTAAATGTGTTCTAATGAGACTACTTCTGATGTTTTCATTGAGATTCCCGATTACCCCTATCCAAGGCCTCATGACACTATGGACCATGTAGAATCTGGATACTTGGAAGATCATAAGCTTGTAAGGAAAATTCAGAAGTACTTTTTGACCTGGAAGTAATCATCATCCGTTTCTTTACGAACATATACAATGATGGAACTGGTTTAATTATTTATTATATTTATATATACCGCCCTCCCCTGAGGCTCGTGGCGGTTTACATAGAACGTAGAACAATGGAAATTTATAAACAGAGGCTGGAGAGCCATCTGACAGAGAGGCTGATTCTGTGAAGGCAAAGGGGTGGCAGGTTACAGTAGATGAGCGATTGGGATGGAGTGTCCTGCATAGTTTAGGGCAGGGGTAGTCAAACTGCGGCCCTCCAGATGTCCATGGACTACAATTCCCAGGAGCCCCTGCCAGCGAATGCTGGCAGGGGCTCCTGGGAATTGTAGTCCATGGACATCTGGAGGGCCGCAGTTTGACTACCCCTGGTTTAGGGGGTTGGACTAGATGACCCATGAGGTCCCTTCCAACTCTATTATTCTATGAATACAAGGAGCTTAGTTTTTCCATAATTTATAGATAACCACCAGAGTAATAATAATTTTTAAAAAGAAAGGGGCTGTGCTGGAAATAAAAAAGGATGTTACTGCTAATTGCAGATACGGTTGGAATGGTTTAAAACGTCGTTAATTTCTAACTTGTGCTATTGCTCTGCTTTCATATTGCACACCGCCCTGAGCCGGCTTGCTGGGAGGGTAGCATATAAACTGAATGTATGAATGAATGAATTAACCTTAATAACTGCAACAAAGGTAACTAAAACAATGCAAACAGGTCCAGGGGCAGAACGCATGAGTGGATTTCCGGGAGGGAGGGAGGGAGGGAGCGGGGGCCCTGTAGATGTTGTGGGTTTCTCGGCCTCGACCGAATGCCTGGCGGAAAAGCCCCCTTTCAGAGGCCCTGGGGAACTGTGTTAGCTCCGTCAGGGCCCTGTTCACTGAGATAATTGAACGTCGTCATGGGATGAGCTCTTGGAGCGCGTCACTGTCCTGCTGGAGTTAACATAATTCCGCAGGGCTTGTAAGGCGGAGCTCTTCTGCCAGGCTTTTGGTTGGGGCCACAGTTAACTCTTGTCTGCCTACCTAATTATGTTCCCACCCACCTGTTGTCAACCTGTGCCCTGCCCTTGCCAGGAGGGCAGTCTAAAAATCCAGCCAGCTGGCCAACTGGCCGGCTGGCCGTACACTAATACACCCTGCTCCCATGTGGTAAAAAGCAGTGTAAATTCTAGCGGTAACACTAAATGGGAGGGAAAGTGCCATGGTAGAGCCTGATCTCATAGGATCTTGGCAGCTATGCAGGGCTGGTACATAGATGGGAGACCACCAAGGAAGTCTCTGCCGAGGAAGGAAATGGCAAACCATCTCGGCTCCTCACTTGCTGGGGTTACCGTAAATTGGTTGTGACATGGCAGCGCTTGCATTCATATTTATTTATGGGGGGGGGGGGGGAGAGTGTTGGCATGGTTCCACCTGTTCTTGTCAGATGGAACCTAAGAAGGGTTGGTCCTTGGGTGGGAGACCACCACGGAAAGCTCTGCAGAGGAAGGCAACAGAAGGCCGCCTCTGCTTTTCACATTCTTTGGAAGCTCTTTGCTGGGATGGCCAATGGCAGTCTACCTGGCTAGTATCTGGGTGGGAGACCTCCAAGGGTTTGGGTGGTAGCTCCTCCAAGGACCACTAGGGGTCATAATGCAGAGGCAGGCAATGGGGAACCACCTCCAAACGTTCCTTGCCTGGCTGCCAGATAATCCTCGGATCTCCCGGCTCCCCGACACACACGCTGAACGATAAAAAAATAAACCTTTCTAAGAAATGAGCATGCAGCTACTTAACTGATCCCGTACAGGTGTCTTTCCGTCTTAGCCACTGTTAATTATATTTCGCTGCTGGGGAATGCACTGCAAACAGTGCAATGTAAACATGTTTCTGGTGGTAAGAGGCACAAGGAGGAGTGAGTGGCTGTGTCCAAATAGGACCGGGAAGGGCAGTGATTGAAACCACAGTGCTGTCTTCTTCAAAGCCGACTTCATTTCCTCCTTGTTGACATTCTGAGCCGGGTTTCTGCCTCCCCGCGATCAAACGTCAGCCATGGAGGACCGGCTCCATATTGCGTCTTGCAGAGGAGCCGGACTTGTATGGTGGTGGAAAGGGCAACCAAGCCACGAGAGCCAGTTTGGTGTAGTGGTTAAAGAGCAGTGGACTCTAATCAGGAGAACTGGGTTTGATTCCTCACTCCTCCTTATAATCCATGCTGGGTTTCCTTGGGCCAGTCATGAATGTCTCAGAGCTCTTTCAGCCTCACCTACCTCACAGGGTGTTTGTTGTGCTGAGAGGACGTGAATGTGACTGTAAGGTGTTTTGAGATTCATGAGGCCTGCTGGGTGACCTTGAGCTAGTCACAGTCCTGATAGAGCTGTTTTCACTGAGTTGTCATGTCAGAGTTCTCTCAGTCCCACCTAGCTCACAGGTTGTCTTTTGTGGGGAGAAGAAGCGAATGCGACTGTAAGCTGTCTTGAGATTCATGAGGCCTGCTGGACCTTGGGCTAGTCACAGTCCTGATAGAGCTGTTTTCACTGAGTTGTCACGTCAGAGCTCTCTCAGTCTCACCTGTTTCACAGGGTGTCTGTTGTGCGGAGAGGTAGGGAAAGTAATTGTAAGCCAGACTCCTCCAGGTAGGGAAAAAATCCCTTCTCCTTCAGGGATGTTTGTGTATAGCAGAGCCAAATAGCTTGGGAAACTTGCTGGGTGACATCTTTGCTGGTTTTTCTCTCTATGGTGGGGAGGAGGGGTTTGGACACCCTTCTACTTTAATATATCACTGTCTTATTGCCGCCGTTCTGCTCATGTTTGTGCTTTTATTATCTCCTTAATTGTGCATTGTGCCCATCTTTGAATCTCTCTTTGACATTCCTGAAAAGCCATTTGTAGACAAAACATTGGAAACAAGTTACTCCCCTTCTTGTTAGCTGGTTCTGAGCTTTCGCCTCGTGTGCTGGCACATTTCTCCAGTTCTGTCAACGTACATATTTGTCCATAAGCTGTATAGAATAACATTGTGTGTGTTTCACTAGAATAGAATCATAGAGTTGGGAAGGGACCTCCTGGTTCATCTAGTCCAACCCCCTGCACTAAGCAGGACCCTCACAACCCTGTTGCTCATCCTCTGTCACCTGCCACCCCTTGAGCCTTCACAGAATCAGCCTCTCTGTCAGATGGCTATCCAGCCTCTCAGTAAACATTTCCAAATATGGAGAACCCACCACCTCCCGAGGAAGCCTGTTCCACTGGAACCTATTTGAAAATATGGCTTTTTATCATCAGATCACAGCTAACATAAGGGGGCTCCAGAATGGTTTCAAGGCAAGGGACCTGCAGAATTGGTTTACCATTGCCTGCCTCTACATAACAACCCTGGATTTCCTTTGTGGTCTCCCATCCAAGTACAAATAAGGATTGACCCTGTTTAACTTAGTGACGAGATTGGTTTAGCCTGGACAACACAGCTCGGGCCAGAAAATATGGCTAGTAGTAAGAAACGAGTGAAGCTTGGTGTAGTGGTTAGGAGTGCGGAGTTCTAATCTGGTGAGACAGGTTTGATTCCCCACTCCTCCCCCACATGCAACCAGCTGGGTGACTTTGGGGCTCCCCACAGCACTGATAAAGCTGTTCTGACCGAGCAGTAATATCAGGGCTCTCTCAGCCTCACCCCCCTCACAGAGTTTCTGTTGTGGGGAGAGGAAAGGGAAGCTGAATGTAAGCCACTTTGAGACTCCTTCAGGTAGAGAAAAGCGGCATATAAGAACCAACTCTTCTTCTTCGGTGATATCAGCGCTCTCTCCGCCTCATCTCCCTCACAGGGTGTCTGTTGTGGGGAGAGAGAAGGGAAGGTGATTGTAAGCTGCTTTGAGCCACCGGTTAGAGAAAAGCAGCATATAAGAACCAACTCTTCTTCTATTCATGGGAGGTATCCCTCCCTGCATCACTGCGAATTCCCCACACCCAATTTTCTCCTTATGGTTCATGAGATGGGGCCTGGAGACTCCTATATCCAACCCCCCCCCCCCCACTGCCAGGTCGCATCTTTTGCTGCCATGTCCCACCCTGCCAGCATCCTCTGTGGCCCACCGTACAGCAGCTTCTGGTATCCTCCACTGCCATGGCCTGGCCACAGTGGCTGTCAGAATCCTCTTTCCTTACTGCTGGGCCTGGAGCAGCTGCTAGCATCCTAGTCTGTTGTGGCTACCCAGCTGCCGGAGTCCTCTGTTGCTGAAGGCCTGGAATGGCTGCCAGCATTCTGCTCCAGTAAGATCACTGTCTTCATGTGGACAGATAACACAAATGTATCTTGGGAGAAATTTAGCCCCCTCATGTGTTCTGTATATTATTTCAGATTTTTCTGCGAACCTGAGGAGTCTCCCAGGTTTAATAAAAATCCGTTTAGCCCCAATGCACAGATTTAAGTATCCACAGATGGAGCCTAATAGTGTATAGACAAGTATGTGTGTGTGTGTGTGGGGGGGGGGGTGTTTCCGCAAAACTTGTGTGTGTGTGTGTGGGGGGGTATTTCATTTCCTGTTGCATTTCACAGCAACTCCATGGGAGTCCATTTCGGGCTCAGACTGGCTGTTAGATTCCACTGCAACTGCAAGGCATGCCAACTAAGTAACTCTTGGTCACTCTGTGGCCACTGCTGAGTCCATTGTGGCTGCCAGTGCCCTCCACAGCTGGGTCCAGCTTGGCTGCTGGTATCTTCCGCTGCTGTCGGTGTCCTCCATCTCCTCACCCGGTAAGATTGTTGTCTGTGCATGCACAGACAACTCAAAAGCATTTTAGGTGGGATTTAAACAATTCAGAATCACAGAATCATAGAGTTGGAAGGGGCCACTCAGGCCATCTAGTCCAACCCCCTGCTCAACGCAGGATCAGCCCAAAGCATCCTAAAGCATCCAAGAAAAGTGTGTATCCAACCTTGGCTTGAAGACTGCCAGTGAGGGGGAGTTCACCACCTCCTTAGGCAGCCTATTCCACTGCTGAACTACTCTGTGAAATTTTTTTCCTGATATCTAGCCTATACCGTTGTTTAAACCCATTACTGCGTGTCTTCTCCTCTGCAACCAACGGAAACAGCATCCTGCCCTCCTCCAAGTGACAACCTTTCAAATACTTAAAGAGGGCTATCATGTCCCCTCTCAACCTCCTTTTCTCCAGGCTGAACATTCCCAAGTCCTTCAACCTATCTTCATAGGGCTTGGTCCCTTGGCCCCAGATCATCCTCATTGCTCTCCTCTGTACCCTTTCCATTTTATCTATGTCCTTCTTGAAGTGAGGCCTCCAGAACTGCACACAGTACTCCAGGTGTGGTCTGACCAGTGCCGTATACAATGGGACTATGACATCTTGTGATTTTGATGTGATGCCCCTGTTGATACAGCCCAAAATGGCATTTGCCTTTTTTACCGCTGCATCATACTGCCTGCTCATGTTTAGCTTACAATCCACAAGTACCCCAAGATCCCGTTCACACACAGTGTTACCTAGAAGCATATCCCCCATCCAGTAAGCATGCTTTTCATTTTTCTGACCCAGATGTATTTATCTTTATTAAATTGCATCTTGTTCTCATTTGCCCATTTTTCCATTGTGTTCAGATCTCGTTGAACTCTGTCTCTATCTTCTGGAATATTTGCCAGTCCTCCCAATTTGGTGTCATCTGCAAACTTGATGAGTAGTCCCTCCACCCCCTCATCTAGATCATTAATTAACATGTTAAAAAGTACCAGACTGAGCACCGAGCCCTGAGGTACCCCGCTACTCGCCTCCCTCCAGTCTGATGAAACACCATTGACAACAACTCTTTGAGTGCAGTTCTCTAACCAATTCCCTATCCACTTAACTATCTGAAAATCCAGATTGCAGTCCTTCAATTTATCCATCAGAACATCATGGGGAACCTTATCAAAAGCTTTACTAAAATCCAAGTAAACGAAATCAACAATTTCCATGATCCAGCAAACTTGTTACTTGGTCAAAAAAGGAAACCAGGTTGGTTTGACAGGACCTGTTGGAGACAAATCCATGCTGACTTCCTTGGATCACCAAATTGTCCTCCAGATGTTTGCAGATCGCTCCCTTTAATATCTGCTCCATTATCTCCCCATTTTTCATTTCAGATTTTTTTTATTTCAGATATTTCTGCACATCGGGGGAGTCCCCAAGTGTGCAGAAAATTTTCTTTATCCTCCATGTGGTCCAATTCTGCAGATTTAGGTATCCACAGATCATGGCCACGTATACTACTAGTATATAGTCTGCCACACTGCCACTGTAAATACATTTTGCCTTGGGAGAACGTTCTGCAGGGAAGCGTGTCCTGATCTGACTCCAGCATGGGGCCGTATTGCTTCTTGGGGAACATTCTGTCATCCCTGCCCTGTCCTTCATGCAAATAGAGAGTTTTAAAAGAGCGGAACAAATTCTAAAGCAAAACCCTTCACGAGGGTGAGAGCAAATTCATGGAAGCCAGCTCGGATCCCCATTGGGAAGAAAGGCTGGTATAAATGGACTAAGTAAAGTGAAATTAAAATGGTCTAAGTGCATGTTGAATGTAGTGTCAATGATTTCAAAGTGGGCTTACATAAATACAAAGTTTAAAAATGCGTGCCGGAGGGGGGGGGGTCGCTTAGAGCTTGTGGTCACCCGACTCATTTAGAAACATGTTTTTCGTTTTTGTTGCAAATTAACCGGTTATCATTAGGTGCATTCATGCCTGAACGGAGGCCTCATTTAAATGCCATGATGGTGGGGGAGAAGGATTTTCCAGTGAGACTTGGCATGCATTCCATTTCTCCGTTGAACTGGCCCACTATGCGTTCCATTCTTCATTGCAATGCTTACCCTGACTGTAGATATCTAATATTCTACATTTGGCTGCTGTGACTTCTTTAGAATTCTCAGTGGGTCAATTTAACAGAGCCATGGTTTAATTGAGCTAACCATAGCTAACTGAGAAGACAAGCTGTTTTCTTTTGTACCCTACTTTTTACTACTTGAAGGAGTCCCAAAGTGGCTTAACATCGCCTTCCATTCCTCTCCCCACAACAGAACCCTGTGAGGTAGGTGGAGCTGAGAGAGCTCTGAGAGAACTGTGACTGGCCCAGGGTCACCCAACTGGCTGCCTGTGAAGGACTGGGGAATCAAACCGCGTTCTTCAGCTTAGAGGCTGCCACTGTTAACCGTACATCAAACTCGCTCTCTGGAACTGCACAAATTTTAGGATAAAGATCTTCTATTAGGTGTCTAGCAACATCTTTCCTGGCACCAGGATGGATACAAAGCATTGATTTGTTGTTGTTTTTTAATCAAATATTTAATTGGAGTTTTTAAATTTTAAATTGGATTTTTAAAAAAATACAATGCTTTTTGAGGAAAAATCTATCTAAAATCAGTTTTCTATTGAAGATACATTAAAGTCCAAAGGGATAGTCATGAAATAGTTTTTAAGTACATAGGATGTGTCTGTATATTCGTATTGTGTTTAAATTGGTTGGTAATTTAATTCCATGAATCCATTCACAATGTCAAAGGTCTCTGTGAGATTATTTGGGGCCATTTTTCTGTCTAGAAGGTGTTATCACAGAGGCCTCACTTTGCAGTTTTCAAAACTGTGAATTTGTGTCTGCAGAGATAACATGCCTGTTCTTCACAGCAAAAGTGTTATAAACATACAGAGCTAAGAGAATCTCGGCCTCATTGTTCTGTGCAAATCTATGCATACGGAATCAACCTGTTATCCCTTTAAGTGCTAAGTTTGAAGAATTTCAAGAAAGATAAGATTGTTTGCGGCAGAATAGGTTTGGCTAAGGAGACAGAGCTAAGTGTGAGGAATGAAGGGCAGGCAGTACAAATGGAAGTAAAACTTTTTGAGCAGACTAGTCCAGAAATCCTGAGATCTTTGTAAGTGTGTGGACGGTCAAGCTTGCAGGCCCTATTCCACTCTGCCCACTCCCAAGAGGCTCCCAACACCTGGAGACGCTTTTCCTCTCTCTCTTGGGCAGGCTTTCTCAATCAGGGTTATGTGAAACTCTTGGGTTTCTTGACACCCTAGGAAGGGTTTCCCAAAGGGGTGGGAATTAATTATTTTTTTATAGGGTGAATGGAAGCCACTTCTTTCAGGTAGAGAAAAGCGGCATATAAGAACCAACTCTTCTTCTTCTTTAAGACCCAAAGTTTTATTTCAGGTCTAAGATTTTGTGTTTTGCTGCTCCAGGACAACATGGTTACCCACCTGAATATATATATATATATATACAAACTGTACTTGCTGTGGCTTTCTTGGCAAATGGTATACAACCAGATGCAAACACCCCTACACAGAACTTCGCCTTATTGAATTGTCCCTGCTATCCCACTTCTGTGTTAACTGCTGCTTTCTTCAGCCAGCAGCAATTTGCCTACAAATCAGCAATCAGAAATTGAGTCCGGTCATGTCCCAATGTCATTTGAAAGGCAGCTTCAGAAAAGCAAGTGTGCACTCTCTCTCTCTCTCTCTCTCTTTCTCTCTCTCTCTCTCTCTGTCACTTTCTGCGGTTAGTGGTCACCTGGGTGTCTAGTAGCTTATGAAGTGAGAGGATGTGTGATTGGAAAGAGAAACAAGGGCATTGTTCCCTACCATCTTGGCGTTCTCTGCCATAAAGCCACCCAGATAGCCTCGACGGCAGTTATTTATTTACTAGATTCCAAGCCCGTCCCTAAGGGCAGGGTTTGAAGGGCCCCCCCTTGTGCCGGACACAGCCAGCGACCCAGGAGGGCACGGGTGTGCTTGGGCGGGAGTGCGGGGAAGCGATCCCCGGCCGCCTCCTTTCTTCCCCCCCTCGTGGATCTGCCCTGCTCCCCAGGCCCTGCGGAGTGCACCCGCTGCCTGGTGAGCACCGCGGGGGCTGGGGAGCATTCCCCAGCCCCCACCCTCCCACCCCGCGGATTCGGCCCACAGCCCCCTCCTTCCTTCCCCCCCTGCGGATATGCCCTGCTCCCCAGCCCCACGTTCTGGCCCCCTCCTTCCCTCCCTGCCCGCCCCGTGGATTCAGGCCGCTCCACAGCCCATGTGGAGCGCAGCTGCTGCCTCTTCGAGGCGGCGGGTGTGCATCACGGGCCCTGGGTAGCATTACCTGGCCCTCCCTCCCTCCTCTCCCTCCCCCGCCGATTTACTGTTCTCCCATCGTGTCAGCTCCGTGCTGCTTGTTCCTCAGTGTGGGGGGGGGAATGGGCGGGTCGGGAGGTGCTTTGCACCTCCTGACTGTTTGGAAGTGGAGGCAGTCTTCACGTCTTCCAATTGGCCCCTCTGTTGTCAGTCCGGGGCCAAGTATCTGTATCCCGGACACCCCGCCTCCCTCAACCAATTATTTATACCTCTCCCCGAGCGGTGTACAGATATTTAAAATAGTCCTTGGCTGCCTTTCTTCCTTATGGAGCTCAAGGCCGCTTACCATATGAATGAAGTACATTTTAACAATTGCACTAAAAACAAAATTTAGATTAGAACTGCTTTAAAATTGCAAAGGACTGATTTGCAACATTTGAAAGATCAACACCTACCTCTGGTAAGTCAGTGGATTTAGACCTCTGTAAGGATTTCAGTGCATGGCAATTGCATATGGACTTACTCTGACTTATTTATTATTTATTTTATTTATTACATTTGTATACCGCCCTCCCCTGAGGCTCAGGGCAGTTCATATGACACATCAAGGAACTATATGTCAATGGTAATGATAATAATAACAAGAAAATAACAGTTTAACAGAATAACAATCAAACATCTGACTTGTTTAAGTCAGGTGCATGGATTCCTGGGAGGGAGATCAGGAGGGAGATCAGATCAATCTCTATCAAATCTCTGGCGGAGGAGCTCCCTTTTGCATTCCCTGCGGGACGGTTTTAGTTCCGTTAGGGCCCTGATCTCCTCCAGAGCTAAATATTTTTAGAAACTTCCAAAATGTTTATAGAAATGTATGTATAGATCCACCATCACTGCTCTTGGCTAGGCTGAGCGTTGGTGACAGGCCCAAGGTCAACTGATGGGCTTCCATCATTGAGTTCCAGATTCGAATCCTGTCATCCCAGATTGCAGTCCAACATTCTAACACAACACCACACCAGACCCCTCTGGAGCAACAAGATCTGAATTGTAACCTGTACTGTTAGATGGCTTTACTTGGGATTAAACCAGGTGCTTATATTTCACAAGGATCCAAGCAGCCATAATATTCAGAAACTGGTTGTTCGTGGTGGCAGTATATGATAAAATAATAACACAACTAAAACCTGGAAACTGCTATCTCAGACGAAGAAGAAACTTCTTGCTACAGGTTAAACCTATACAGCGGAAATATTGATGGAAGCATGAAGTGTACGTTGAAAGGGACTGTTTCCACTTCTGCTCACAGTTCCATAAGGCCTGTAAAATAGTACTCTTCTGCCATGGTTGAGGCCATGGTGGCCTAATACCATGTAGGCCTCCTTCCTTTGCCCTTAGGTCCCCCCTTTCTATTCTTGCTTGGTTCTGCAGGCCAGATGGACTGAGGGCTCAGGCGGGGGCTCTGTTAGTTTTAGCTTTTTATGATATTTTAATTGTTTTATCATTTTTAAATCCACCATGATAAGCCAGCCAAAGCCCACACAGAGAGGATGGTATAAAAGCCGAAAAATAAATAAAGGAAATAAGATCATTCTTGCCATGTTGAAGTAGTTTACCAGTTTCTTTTAAGTAGTAACATGGGGAATAAATAGGAATTATTCTCCCTGTGTCTCAGATCTGAGTCTCCTCAGCAGATAAAAAGACCAAAAAAGATGGGCCAAAATGGAGCATTTAACGTACCCTCAAGTTTGTAGGATGATTGCTGTTAAGGAAATACGTTACCATTCCCACTGGGTTAGTTACTCTCGCGAAGGCAACTGAGAAATGCGATCTACGCTCTACTGATGTAATGGAAGGAGCAACTGAATTCATGATATTTAATACTGACTGGCTTTATTGTGGCATGAGTAGCCTATCACCACCTGAGGCTGTTTTAGGGAGGGACGAGGAACAATGCTGGCTAGTACCTGGGAATGCTTTTGAAGCAAGCTGGACGCTGAAGCAATTTGACAGGTGAAATCTGTGTGGCTAGGATTACACTGGAGCTTTGCAGCTCAGCCCTGTGTAATCCAGTCGACAGGGTGTCCTCTAGTGAAGCGTGATCTCTTTTCCTGCAAGTAGAAGGAAACGTCGTTTTATTTTGCAGGAGATCTCGCTAGTTTTCCAAATAAAGTTTAATGTGTGTGGGGGGGGGAGAAACCCTGCTGTTTTGAGAAGAATTATGTTCTGAACACTGGTTGAAAAAGAGAACGAGGAATGAGTCTTCGAAGGGGGAGTCTTTGCAGGGTATGCGCGGTATGGTACAGCCTCTTTGCAAAAAGGGACTTCCTCAGCCGCTGGTGGGAAGGGCTTGTCCGGCCTGAACAGGCAGAGCTGAGCCAGATGGACAAATAATCTGATTTGCTACAAGGCACCATTGTATGTGCAGGTGTCTGGATACCTTCCAGCAGGACTTGCCATGTGGACGCTAATGGAGGAGAAAGAGGAGAAAGACTTCAGGTAATTCCTAGTCTTGGTTTGGGGGGAGGGAACAAGGTTCACTTGTTTGCACTCAAACATCATGGGATGTTTGCATGGGGTCTGCATTCAAATCCTGGGAACTGATCTAAGCTAGGGGGTGTGCAATTTTTTAAAACTGGTATTTTCCACCCCGGGTCTATTGGGCCCCCCAAATGTCAGGGTTTCCAAAACATCCAGGATCCTGTTACTAATGCAGTATTCCAATCAGGGATTTTTCAGAGATCCCAATAGACCCGAGAAGAATTTAAACTTTTGCTCGTTGTATTTGATGACTAGCTAGTGTTTGACTGTATAATGCAGTGGTTCTCAACACTCTCGTAAAAGGACATTTTATATACAATCACGAAAATGGACCTTCATGCCATTGGTCAGTTTGCATAATTTTATGGTTGGGGGTGTCACCACAACAGGAGGAACTGTATTAAAGGGTCGCGGCATTAGGAAGATTGAGAACCACTGGTATAATCAATCAGTATTTATTTCACGGTCAGAGACCAATAAAGTACAAGAGTAAAATGAGACGTAATAGCAGTAAGACAATTAAAATAAAGCCAAATACAAGATTAAGAAACACCCCATAAAAGGTACTGGCCTAAAACCATAAATAGTTCTACAAACCTATCAGTATACTTAGAATGGTTATACATTAGTGAACCAATGTTTCCGAATTTTGGAAGCTAGCCAAGCAAATCTTGCTGTTTTGTTAGTGAGAAGACTGAATCTGATAACAACAGTTGCAGGTGATGTATTATCGGGCCGCGAGTGCCTTCTATAAGCACTGGTACTAATGCACCTGTACGAATATGATTATATAATTTGCACTCAAATAAGACGTGTTCTGTGGTCTCAACTTGACCCTCATTGCAAATACAGAGCTGTTCCTTGACTGGGAGTCCATCGAGTTTTCCACTCAAGCATGCAGAGGGTAGGGCATTGTAACGAAGGAGGGTGAAGGATCTTCTGTGCTCAGGGTTTACAACTTTGATTAGGTATTGCATCAAGGTGTTCCTGATTAAAAGATCTTTCCTAAAAAGTGGATCCTGGGTATTGTTGAGGTCATGTGGACCGTATAATAAATTTTGATTTGATTTGATTTGATTTGTTCCGACCCGAAAAGAAAAATATCAGTAAAAAAAAAAGGCAACCCAATCTTGGGGGTGGAAGGAGAAACCTGCTCTGGGATCTGTTGTGCAGCAGGAAGCGGGTGGATTTCTGTGGTCACGCTGTAGGAGAAACCAGCTCCAGAATCTGCTGTGCTGCAGAAAGCAAATTGCTCCCTACAGCATGCAGATCCTCACTGAGAACTCCTCCTGCAGCTCTTGTTTAAACTAAGCTGCATGAGAAGCTATCCCCAAGCCGAGCCAGCAGGAATGGTCTGCTCCCCGGTGGTACAGTGGATCCTCGGACTGCTGCAGAAACCCAACAAACAGCTGAGAGGAGGGAGCAATCTCCCACTGTTTTTGAATCCACACAGTAATTCCCAAATATATCCGGAATTTTTCCAGAGTAAACCTGGATAAGTTCAGGAAGCTGAATGTAGATCCAAATGCACGCCTTCTGAAACCCGGAGCTGTGTGCAGGGTAAGGTGGTGTCACCATGACAAAAAGTTGCAGTCCTGCCTGCCATGTGTACAGAGGTTTATTATGATGAGTACATGTGAAGGGTATGGAGTGGTGACCTACTGGAGCCGCTGTCAGTAAAAAACGTATATTTGACAAGGAAAAGCTGAGTCAAGCTTTTCAGCTGCATAAATCTGCTTCTTCCTACCTCAAAAATGTCACTTGCTGTGGATCAGGCTTTCTCAATCAGGGTTTTGTGAAACCCTGGGTGTTTTTTGACAGCCCTGGAAGGGTTTCCAGAATGGGTGGGAGTTAATTTTATATATAAACTTAAAATTTTGTTAAACATTTATCAGTGATAATACTATATGTTAACAGGTTGACCTGTCCCCCCCCCCCCGCCCCCATGGCCAGTGATGGTCCTGGAGGGAGGGGGAAGGGGTTGCTTCCCAACCACATTCTGCATCATCGCATCACTTTTGGGGTTTCTCGAAGCCTGAAGAATGTTTCAGAGGTTTCTCAACGAGAAAAAAAAAATTGAGAAAGGCTGCTGTGGATAGAGACCAAGCGAGCAACAGACCTCCTTATTTTAAAAATCTCTCTTCCTGCAGTAATGCCAAGGAAAGCTGGTTTGGCAAAGGACGAGGTCATTCTTTTCATGTTTTGTCACCGGCCTCTGGGGAACCCTCCTGAGTTTTCTTCCGTTATGTAACGCTCTTCCCAGCGCCGTTCTTTAGTTGTGGAAGGGAAAATAATTCATACCCATGATATCCTGTGGGATCAAAGACTGTTGCAGGATGTTGTGAGCCAGTGTCTTTTCGGGTGGGTGTATTAGCTTTAGAAGTACATTCTTTTGGGGTGGAGGAGGAGAACATGTGGAAATGATCCCCTGTTGTGACCCCCGCCTTGTGGAATGGCTTGCCTGAGGAGATGAGGAGTGCTCCCCCAGTTTTCTCATTCCAGACTGTAAGACTGAATGGTTCAAGATGGTGTTTTTATACCTGGCATCTATTAGAAATGGTGTAGGCACCAAAGACCATCCTTAAAATCACATTGGTGGGACAGAGACGGGGTTATTGTTTCCTGATTAGGAAAATACATTAATACTGTCAGGAGCTGCATCCTTCTGTGCGTTCCATAGTTCTCTCTCTAATCTGGAGAACCAGGTTTGATTCGCCACTCCTTCTCCACGTGAAGCCAGCTGGATGACCTTGGATCAGTCACATTTCTCTCAGAGCTCTCTCAACCCCACCTACCTCACAGGGTGTCCATTATGGGGAGAGGAAAAGTAGGCCGCTTTGAGACTCATGAGACCTGCTGGATGACCTTGAGTCTGTCAGTTCTCTCGGATCTCTCTTAGCCCCACCTACCTCACAGGGTGTGAGTTAAGGTGGAAAGACAGGGAAGATAATTTAGGCTGCTTTTAGACTCCTGGTTGTAAAAGTGGGGTATAAAAACCAACACTTCTTCTCTTCCTGCCTCTCTTCATTGTGAGAGTTCTTGGTAGTTCAGCAGCATGTATCTTGCCAAACTTTTTTTTTAAGTCAATGTAGGGAGGTTTCATAATGGCCCAGCTTACCCCAGTCTTGTTGGGGCTTGGCGACTAAGCAGAGTTGGCCATGATTGATCCTTGAATGGGAGACTTCCAAGGAAGTTTGGTGTTCCGTGTGGATGAAGGCCATGACAAGCCACCTTTATCTCTTGTTTGGAAAGCCCCGTGGACGGGTCCACCTTGAGTTTATTGTGAGTCAGTGGCGCATTCTTCTTCATCTTGTGTCATGATTGCTTTGTGTACACGTTTCTGTGGCATAGTTCTGCTCAGTCTAGAGGTGGGCCAACAGTACTGTTGATAAAGCGTTTGCTACCCTGTTTAACTGGTTGGGAAGGTGATGGGGCAAAGGGAGACCAAAATGACCTTGCAGTGAAATCCCTGTCTTTGTTCTGTAAGCCCTTGCTTGATTTGTGTTGACTGAACTAGAAGATTAAGAAGAAGAGTTGGTTTTTATACCCCACTTTTCACTGCCTGAAGGAGTCTCAAAGCGCCTTACAGTCGTCTTCCCTTCCTCCCCACACAACAGATACCCTGTTAGGCAAGTGAGGCTGAGAGAGCTTCTGACAGGACTGCTCTGTGAGAACAGCACCATTAGGGCTGTGATGAGACCAAGCTGACTGCATGCGGAAGAGCAGGGAATCAAACCCAACATGCCAGATAGAAGCTGCCACTCTTAACTACTATACCACTACATTAACTCTGTGGCCATTTCTGCACAAGGAAAATATTCCTGGACAGCCTTCACATGTTGGGGCGTATAGAACCCTCTCCACATGACATTGCCAACATCCCAAGGCTATCCAGTAGCCAGGTTGCGATTTGGCCATTTTTAACTTGCAATTTCAGGAATTGAGAAAACTGAATTTACCACCCTAAATTGCATGAACCACTGGTGAGCAATCAGTGAGCAACCAGGGATAAAACCATATGGAAGGGGAAACGCGAGAGTCTGGCCAGCTTTGTCCCACCCTCACAGCTGCCCTCCTCTCTCCATTTCCTGCTCCAAGTAATTTGTTTTAATGGCTCAGTCCGTGTTGCAGCGCAACCGCTAACCTACATTGCCAAAGGTGAAATAAAATCTTCCTTAAAATGTCCATGGTCATTTTGGGATCAGGAAGGCAAAACACAACCCCTTTTCTGTTTTCTGGAGGTGGGGAATGAGCTGGGAAGGGGGGGGGGAGCAGGTGACCGGGCGACCTTCTCTCAATCATACAGTGGTATGAACACCTTATTTTAAAGCCAACCATTCACACAAAATATCTTTCGGGGCTTCAGTTACCTGTCCAGTCTTCTAACAGCTGGGCAGGCAAAAACAGCCCCGTTTGCATTTTCTGGAATTGGGGAATGAGCTGGGAAAGAGAGGTGTGTGTAATCTGGCAGCCTTCTCACGATCATGCAGGGGTCTGAGCACCTTGTTTTAAAGCCAACCATTAGCACAAAATGTGTTTTTGGGCTCCAGTTATCATGTTCAGGGTCTCAGAAATCCACCCAGACAGAAATAAACTGCAAAAGAACATGAATTCCAAAAATTCCAGAGGGACTGCTGTATCGTTTTGGTGTTTCTCCAAAGCAACGGGGCAGTGTTGATTTCTATTAAAAATGCAACTGTGTTGTGACATTACTGCATAAGAATGCAAAACTACCTTAAAAAAAAAAAAAGCTTGGGGGTGATGAGAGAAAGTGTCAGCCTACGAGAGAACTGCTGTGCTGTGATTGGTGGCTTGCTGTGATTGACAAGCCAAGGAGCGGAGGGAGAAGTTCGTGTTGCTTTTCCTTGCAGCCTCGTCAGGAGGCAAAAAGCCAGGATGAGGCAGAGGGAAAACACGAGGGGTCTCCCTGTGAGGAGGGCTGAAAATGCGAGATTTACCATCCCGTTTGTAATCAGGAAGCCACTCGCATTTTACCCCTCCGTGTGTAAATGGTCAGTGTTTAGTAGCTCATGAGAATGACACTTCTTATCAAGAACTAGCAGTAAAGCCCATTGCATTCTGTTTGGTGTGGGTTTAGTTCCTTACTTGGAAGCTGGCAAACCTAAGAAGAGATCTCTCTGTGCAAACCAGTCTTGACCCTATTCAGGTCCAGGCACACCTAGGAAATGTGAAATTCCAGAACATGAACCTACACCTATCTGGCAACCTTACCTCCTCTCTGCAATGTTTTCTTCACCTAAATAGGCCAGGGCTGGTTTGGTGGCTGTTGAGGCACCTTTTGTCGTCCCACTTCAAAACGTCAAAGAATATTTCAAGAGCAGGGGTAGCCAACCTCCAGGTGGGCCTGGAGATCTGGAATTACAAGTCATCTCCAAAGATCGGCTCCCCATGCAAAAAACAGCTGCTTTGTCATCAAATCATCAAAATATCAATAACAGCCACAAGCACAGAATGCCAAAATGAGCATGGTCAAACTTGTCCAAACTGGAAGAAGCAGTCTATTTGAACAAAATAATAAAAATTGACAGAAGCATCACTAGTTAAGAAAAGCAGAATAAAATGCAGAGTATAGAATCAATTCCAAAAAGAAAGAATAAACAAAAAAACCACCAACCAAGAATGCAGATATTTATTTATTTATACTCAGTTTATATTTCAATTTAAGATGAGTTGGTCAGAATTAACCAAGGGCTTGGCAAATGGAGTTAACTTTGTGGTGAAAAGTACTGTGGTGAAAGCTCAAGCTGCAACCAATTTATAGTAGCAAGCATGTATTCAAGGCAAGACACATTCAGAGGTGGTTTACATGTGTCCACTTAGCAACTCTGGACTTACTTGGTGCTCTCCCATCCAAATACTAACTAGAGTTGACCCTGCTTAACTTCCAAGATCTGACATGAATGGGCAAGTTTGGGCCATCTAGGTCAGGGTGGAGTTAACTATATGTGGTGCCAGTAAGACAATTTAGACACCAGATGAATTTCCTGGTGGGGAATTTTTTCTGCAGTTTGGGCACTATCACTAAAACTGTACTCTCTGTAATAATTTTCCTTCATCCCTCCCTGGAAGTGGGTGGGAAAGTAGGGCCCGAGAAGAAGGAATGAACTGGCAGGCAGAAACCACTGTCTGGATCCAACTAGGGGAGGGAGGAGGGAGTCTTCTTTGAACACCCCGAAGGCAGTGCTGGAGATCATGGGATCTGCATAGACAAAGGCCACATGGGGCGGCTGTAGTAAGGAGAATTAGGTGAGATTGAGCTAAAAAGCCGGCTGGATGCAAGCCTACGTAGGGCTCGACCAGTCTCTGTGGTCCTTCTGGACCAAGTGCAAATGAGGCTGCCATCATTTGGACCAGTCACAAGATAATCCTCCAAGTCAAGAATGGAAACATATGTTGGAAATGTGTAGATAAAGTTAGTTCTTTCTATCACATGTGGTGGAAATGTGAAAAAATGTATAAGTACTGGGCTAAGGTTCATACAATAATGCAGTAAATCCGGGACCTGAATTTTCCTATGAAGTCTGAATATATGCTACTAAGTCTACCACTGCAGTGCCTCCCAACACACACAAGAAGTGTATTCTTTTATGCGACGACGGCAGCAAGACTAGTGCTGGCTAGAAAATGGGAAATGCAGGAGCTACCATCAATAGAAGACTGGTTGAACAAATTGGCGGATCTCGCCAAGATGGCTAAATTGACATTAACTGTTAATGGAAAATCAGAAGAAGCCTTTCAAGAACAATGGGGGTCCTTATTTGAACTATTTAAGAAAGTAAAACATACGGGGAAAGGAGGGGGTTCTTATATGCTTAGACTCTAAATAATTGCTTCACAAATGTTTATTTATACGCATCTATTCTGTTTCTATCTTTTCTGGAAATATAAAAATTTATACCAAGAAAAGAAAAGAAATGGGAACGTACATGTCCTGCAGTGTACCTGGCAGCACACAGCCTCCAGTGGGCAAGCATGTAACTTCTAAGCTTTGGTCATGTTTTGGAATGCTGCTTCAGACATCTTGATCAAAGCAACCTTTACTCTTGGATAATCTGTTGAGTTCCTCAGTATTCCCTGGGGCAACTTTCCACCTATAGCAGTCTCCAAGTGCCTTATCAAAAGGCAACAGACAGAGTTGATGTGGAACACCTACCCTGTTCCATCATAGCAAAGATGTTTTGGCGTTTATGGTTGTGGTTGTTGTCTTGTTTTGCTATTCCTAAGAGGAACCCCTGTTGAAGTGCCATTTGGGCTATTAAATTCCTGAACAATTTATGATTCTAGGAGATACAAACCAAGGCTCTTCACTGAATTTATGGTGCCTCTGATAGTCAACTTACAGTTAACTTACATAAAGGAACATTCACTATTTGGATGAACTTTTGATCAGATAGCCCTCCAGGAGACAGAATCTCAAAACATTCCAGCCTATTTACTTGAGGGACATGGCTTCCTAGTGAACTGTAAGAAGAGCCAACTGATTCCATCCCAATCTGTCTCATACTTGAAAAGGATCATATACTCATTAAGCAGAACAAGTAAAAAGCTTTTGAAAGGGTTTTTTCACATTCAATAGGAAGAAATGTTTTAGAGTAGTTCCCCAATGAAAAATTTAGAGCAAGAAAAAAATACTTTAAAATGCATGACAGATGTTTTGTATATATTTTTAGCATTCCATAAAATATTTTTTTTTCAAAAATGGTGTGTGTGTGGGGGGGGAGAAACCCACCTACCCCCAAATGAGCCACATTTCCCCACTATTTTTTCTGTCAAACCCCCCCCCCCCAGATATTATTACCATTGATGTACACCAGCCTAAGCCTACATGGGAGGGTGGTGTGCAAATAAAATTAACAACTAAAAATACAAGTGCATGCTAGTCCTTGAGCGATAGTCCTTTCTTGCTTCAGTCTGCTTGGCCTGAAGAGTTATGAAAAGAATCTTCCCTGTGGATTCCACCCTTTTCTCCCAAAATGATTAGGGAGACCTGACCCTCTGACTGATGGAAAATCCACATTTTAAAACATTCACCAGCTGCTGGCTTGGATGAGCAAAAATAACAAGTTTTCCTGAAAACACACTATTATGAGCCTAGCAATTAGTCATGCGTGACTAGGAAATCAGGAATAATAATATTCTTATCTGCATTCTTGGACTGAGATTTATGACCTTAGGATCTCAAAACTCATGACTGTTTCTGTATATGAAGATGTCATTTGATAACAATTGGGCCATGGGGAAAGCTCTCCATTCATCCAAATAATTTGTAATACAGTTAGTGCCTTGTTCTGGTTAGTGACTTTGCAACATAACAATTTTTGTTCTCTTAACCGGTTCTTTGTTTGGTATCTGACCCTACCGTTCTTGCTGTCCAAGATGCTGGCATGGAAACTTCGCCTTGCACATGGCTCTGATTCAACAAGCAGTGGCACGCTTTGAAGCTTTGCAAAAGCTCTTGGTACAGGGGTGGCCAAACTGTGGCGCTCCAGATGTCCATGGACTACAGTCATGAGCCCCTGCCATTTGTCATGGTGCTGGCAGGGGCTCATGGTAATTGTAGCCCCTCTGTCTTCATTCATAGGACTAATAGTACAATTGAACATTGGACTGGAGTTAGGTAATCAACCTTATCACAGGGTTTGATACTTACATTGAAAGAACATCAAGTGGCCAGTGTTATCAGTGGAGATGTGTTCTTCCTTTGCTTCAGGCAAATGACAGATTAATAAATTCAGGACGGTGCAGTGGAAAAATTCTTCTTGACAGAAAATGGCTCATTTCTGAATCGCACCTGTCTTGGTAGAAGAGGTTTTGCTTGTACCTAATGTGTTGACACAGCTCTACCCAACTTCATTTAAATTCTTCCTTGGTACTAGACTCCAAATCTGATGTAGATTTAAGCACACAGTATCTATTTTGATGATTTTAATGTGGCAGCTCTATTCAGTTCTTGTCCCTAGTGGACTCCTGCCTTTTGATCGCTTTGCAACAAGGTGTTTTGCATGTAGAGTTGCATCAATGTTGAACATGCCGCTGCTCTGGTGCTCGCATGCTGAGCCCACTGCCCTTTTGCCGGGAAGCCGTCCCCCACCGGCCACTGCGCCACCCAGCCGCCACGCCAGCAACAGATCCCTCGAAGCGACCACCTGTCAGCGGTGGCCGCCTGCCCAGACGCTGCCATGCTGCCGTTTCACGGCACACCCGCCAAGCATGCTGCTCCTCCTCCCCCACCGGCTGCTGCGCCACCCGGCAGCCACACCAGCAACGGGTCCTCCGCGGAGACCACTGACTGCGGCTGCCTGCTAACACACTATCTCACCGCCAAGGCCAGCGCAGCTCCGCCAAATGCCCTTGCATGTCAGCTGGCCACAGTGCAATGCTGCCATGCCTGCCCTGCCACCTCCATGTGGCCCGTCCGTCGCTGACACACACCCACCCACCCACCATCACGCCCAGCTGATCAGTCGCGCCTTGCCCTGGCTGCCATGACTGATCAAGGTATGCTGTCGGGGCCCGCCGCTAGCGCCCATTGAATTCCTGGATCCAATGGGCTTTCCTGCTAGTATAATAATTGGAGGAGGAGGAGTTGGTTCTTATATGCCAGTTTTCTCTTTCTTCGGTTTTCTAGCCTGACTGAATAGAATGTCTCTAGTAGGGTTGGGCGCTTCAGGATCCAAAAAGGCCGTTCCCAGCCAAAGCATCCAGTGGCGCGCGGGGGGGGGGGAGCTCCTGCGCATCAACCTGCACCTCCCCCCCCCGATGCTGGCTGCTTTGGGCAGGAATGGCCGCTTCGGATGCCGAAGCGCCAAACCCTAGGTCTCTAGCATTTAGGAGAGTGGTGAAACTGGAGAGTATTATACCAGCAGAAATAACGGTGTGGGTATTGTTTTTAGTTCTGAGATGCTACCATCTAAACATCATTTCATGAAACCCTGGGGTTTCTTTTTCCTGAATGGTTGGGAGTTAATTAATTTTTAATATATATTTTCAGATTTGTTAAACAGTTATTAGGTGATATGACGATATATGGTCATGTCAACCTGCCCCCCTGCCCAAATGGCCAATGATGGTCCTTGAGGGGGTGGGAAGGGGAGGAGCCCTGGTTGGGCGTGTCCACAGCTATGTTTCCCAACCATATTCTGCACAATCATGCCACTTCTGGAGTTTCTCAAAGATTGAAGAATGTTTCAGAGGTAAAAAAGTTGAAAAAGGCTGATTTAAACTCTAAGCCAGTTTGGTGTAGTGGTTAGGAATGCGGACTTCTAATCTGGCATGCTGGGTTCGATTCTGCGCTCCCCCACATGCAGCCAGCTGGGTGACCTTGGGCTCGCCATGGCACTGATAAAACTGTTCTGACCCAGCAGTGATATCAGGGCTCTCTCAGCTTCACCTACCCCACAGGGTGTCTGTTGTGGGGAGAGGAATGGGAAGGTGACTGTAAGCCGCTCTGAGCCTCCTTCGGGTAGGGAAAAGCGGCATATAAGAACCAACTCTTCTTCTTCTTCTAAAGCTTGAATTTTATTGATGATAAATATTGATGCTCCCATTACTTTTAAGTGTTTTTCCTTGCATTTTCACTTTGCATAAATACATGCAATTGAATAACTTTATTTCTGAACAGCCTTGTGAATGTCTGCGTGTGAGAGTCATTTTCTTGGTACAACAAGTATAGAAACGAAAACTTTCAGGAAATTTTGAAGTCACTTAAAAAAACCCCTTTATTCCTTTTTCTTTTTTGACTATAAAAGAGAAACTTGCTTTACTGATCACGTAAAATGAATCATTCATGACCCAGTTAACATAAAATAAATCATTTATGACTTGGTTAGTACTATTTGACATGTTTATGGAATTTAAAAGTACCTTAATCTTTAAGAAACGTTGCAAATATACCCAGCACTTCAGAAAGAAACGCAAACTACTGCACCCTATGCTACCATAGAACCCACAGCTTAATTTTTGACATGCTAGAGGCAAGAGAAAATAAAAGTTGAAGGTCAAAAACAAATTATGCAGTAAACAAACGAAATTATACTATTTGAACAGAAGTTCTCTCAGAGTCACAAGAGACGGGAGCCAGCCTTTTTTAACCTTTTGACTGTGGAGTAACCCCTGAAAAATCTTGCAGGCTTCAAGGTAACCCTGAAGTGACGTCAACTGGCCGCGCCTGCCTGGCACACCCCTGGAAATGACATGTCACCCCCTCTGTCTCCCTTTGACCTACTAATCCACCCAAAGTTTAAAAAAACAAAGCCCTTGAAACAACCCCCTCTATATACACCCAACCACAACCCCAAGAGAACTCACCCATCTGGAGAATGTTCTCTGCTCTGTCTGCCACCAGGGCCAAACTCCCAGGCTGCAGTGGTGGGCAGGAGCTAGGTCCTGGTTCCCACTCATCCACCCCCAAGCCCCAGTGGCCTGCCTCTCCAGGCTGAGCCTCAGGCCCCCCTCTCTTCTTTCAACCTACCCAGAGTCAAAGCCAACAAAATGCCCCCACCACCAACCAATCAACCTAGAGACCACGCTGGACTCCAGCTGCCACTAACAGTTGACCACAATTGAGGTGCCTCAGCCAGCAAAGGTTTGTATGGCCAAGGGTGAGCCCCATCCCCTCCAGGGCCTTCAAATAAGGTGAAAAGTGCCCCAGGTCCTTAAAATGTATATGTTATAATATTAAATTCCTTCTGTGACCTGCGTAAACCCTCCAGGGCTCTGGAATGATCCTGGGATTATGCATAACCTTGGTTGGGAAACACAGTATAGGTTTTAAACTAAACATTATAATATTAGAAACACTGAACCATTAGTAATGTATTGTTATTAAACATTATAGCATGTTGTTTGTTGCTATAAATATTTATATTGTTTTTACGAGATCTTGAAAATCCTGTAGATATTTACAGTATATTTACAGTATATAATGATTTTAATTCAATGTTCCCCAAACTGGGAAAAATAAGGGAAAGATCATAGGGAAAAAAACCCTATCCTCAATTCCTGAATTTTTTCCCAATTTTTCCCAAGCCTTCATGTCTCTAAACAAGCCCAGGAGACGAAAGGCTACCAAACAGGTTTCATATAGAGGGACAGTTCATCTCAGCTGCTACATGGATATGATTGGTTGGTTTATTCAGATTCAGAGAGAGGCTAAAATGTGCTTCTGTTTTTAGAGCTTCCTTGAGTTCCTTTTAATAAAACCCCAAAATAAACGCATTACTCATTTCCTTGTGTTGTGATGGCACACTTGGTATTTTAGGCCAACCGTGACAGAGTGTAAATATTTCTCCTGCTAATATTTTGACCTTTGATGCTTGTTTGTATGCTGTTTCCCTTTCCTCAACTGACCTGATGTTGATGCCAGCCAAATATACCAAGGCAGGAAGGACAACAGAGAAGAGGCATT